>NC_133112.1:34706051-35411884 GCF_022965805.1 Primulina eburnea | reverse complement strand
CTGAAACTGATCAGGCTTCTAACTGATCGGTTATCAAGCCTAAACTGAAGCTTTCGGAGAACAAACTGAATGTGCCAACTGATTGCCCAAAGTGAATCAGCCCAACTGTTATATAAAAGAACAGTTCTACTGATTGATCAGTTGATAAGTGATTCAACAGAAGACCTTCAGAAGTCCGGTCAGCTGATATAAAGAGCTCAACTGATGAAGAGCCCAACTGACCAGTTCAACCGAATCAGTGAAATCAGTCCAGCTGACGAGCCAACTGATTTCACCGAACCAGTTCAAGACCAGTTTAGAGCATCAGTTAGGAATCAATCAGTTTACAGAACACGACAAGCTTATTCAATGTAATCCAGCGTGCGTACTGAGTAAAGCATTTGTACTATGAATAGTACAATAATGGACGTTGCAGCAAAGATTAAAGTCGAGAGGATCCTGAATAGGTGTCGGAAAAGTTGAGACACGAATCTCAAGGAACGAATTCAAACTAAAACTGATACAATTATTGAGTCTCATTGTACAATCAATTTCTCGCCTATAAATAGAAGATCAGTGAAGACGAACATAAGAGAGTAAAAAGAAGAGAGTGAGTGAAGATACAAAAGAGCACGCTTACTGCTCATCAGCTTTTAAGAAGCAATCAGTCCAGAGGGAATACAAAAGATATATCAGCTTAGTTTGAAGCTCGTTTTCCTTCAGTGTGTGAGAACACCTTCCCTATGTATTCGTTGTTCAAGTTCTCACACACAAGCACACACACCACCACTCAAATATTGTCTTGCACAAAGAAGTAAAACTTGTGTAAGTAGTCTTTGACATACAGACGTTAAACAAGTGTTGCTGAAATGTGCTACCTTCAGCCTAGGCTAAAAATTCAGACTAGGCAGTAGTGTAAGTCCTAAGCTGAGTGAGTTTGTATAAGTAGTTGTATAAATCAAAGTATTCTAATGGATCCTACCCGAGGTAGTAGAAGGGGTGACGTAGGAGCATTTGAAGTCTCCAAACATCCATAAACATATCTTGTGTATTTTATTGTTTAACTATTGTTTTCAAACTGATTTGATCAGTTAGTGCATCCATCACTTCAGTTTTCACCATAACTGAACTGATATATATCAAAATTGATTCCCTGCTTTTCAATTATTCAGTTTACACAAGTTAAAAGGCTTTCAAATATAGTAGCTTTCTTCACGAAGGATTACTTCGAGTATTCCGCTTGGTGTTTTAACCAAACTCGATTTAATTCATGAGTGTTAACATTCCTAGAACACGAGCTATTGCAGCTCATTGAAAAATATAGTGTTTGAAGTACCTCAAGGTACGAGCACACGATCCTTCATTTAATTATATTATTACTATCAAAATTTAAAAATACTACATGAGATCACGACTCCCAAATAAGAGTATCTTAGGATTCTAACTTTATAAACCTAATATAATTCTAACTTAATGCAGAAAATTATAAATATGACAATACATGTCACATTAAGATGCTAAATTTTTTTCTTCTCTCTTTTAACACAAAATAAAATCGGCCCTCTCTTTTGTTTCAAATAATTCTCTGCCGATCACCTCTACACCACCACCGTACATCGCCGCCGCCTAACTATGCTGCCGCCATGGGTTCTCCCATCTTTTGATGATCTCTTTTATTCAGTAGTGTGAATTAAAAAAAGAACACATTCTTCAGTCATAGACCTATTTAGACGATTGAAGAATGACATTACTTTAAATTGATTGTTTCTAGAGTTTTACAAGAAAATTATCTCCGCTTAAAATCCGGAATGATTTAGTGTCCAACGTTTAGAACACAAAGATAAATAATTTTAAACATCCTACGTGTGTTTTGAATCTTATAATACTTAAGAATATTTTGATTGTCAAAAAAAAATTTCTTTGAAATTTTTTTAACTTCCGATGTGGTTTGTGTGTGAGAAAACGGTATTTCAACAATATGAACTTGGATAAACCTCCCTATTGAGCTAGTTTTTTGAGTGGAGTTGGGTCAAATTCATAATCTTAACATGGTATCGGAAATCAGACTAAATACAATATGTTAGAATGTCTTATGGACCATCTGCTAACGTTTTGTAAATTCAAGTTCCAATTGTTCATTTTTTAACATGAGTTGTGTGTTATATATCCTACATCGGTTGAATTGAGTTATTGAGAATTGTATGCATCAGCTTGAAAAATCATCCTCAGTTGAGCTAGCTTTTGAGATAAAGTTAGACATTAGTCCATAATCTCAACAATAATAACCCGTTGTAGTCATATTATTCTAAATCAATCTAAAACTAAGTCAAGTCGAATGCATAATACATAAGCCCATCCAACACCGATCTCTCTCTTAATAAGATTCAAAGCTTTGATATTGCTTACACGGAACTTTAACTCCTTTGACTCAGACAAGTTGAAAAAACAATCCTGCACTTAACATATTTTGTTTTTTAATCTCATACAAGGTCAAAGTCCGATCGGAGTCTAATATTACTTTTAACTATTTACAAGATAAAAAAAACTAAAACGAAAATTCAACGTCATATCATGACCAAAAAGGAAAAAAAAACAATTTATAGGAGCCAAAATTTGACTATTTACAATATTAAAAAAAACTAAAAGAAGACAAGTTACATGATGATTATTACAAATTTCCCACAAATCTATATTTGGTTGGAATTTTGTATATTAATTTGATAGTTTAAATTGAGAATTAACTACAGCAAAATTCTTTGTTAGACAGAGATCTTTGCTCTCAGTCCAACAGCTATTGTTGAACAGATATCTTCATCTAAATATTTTAATTTCTGATTATCTTGTCATGATTCACAATTTTTATTACAATCTTGCTATGAATGTTATACTAAATTGAAAATATAGCTCATCAACTTATAGAAATATTATTCTAATATCATCTCATTATAAATATTATTCTAATCTTGATTGTGTGGACACAAAAATATGAATGCATAAATAAACCAAGGAAAATTCATACAAAATAGTAAGAAAAATTTTCCATGCAACCAATTCCATAAGATTCCTTTTTTCAATGCAGAAGAAATTGCTAGCATTATACGTCCAAAATATAGGTTTTTTTCCTTTCTAAATCTATTAACTTACTTGATAAGTAAATTAAATAATTACATAACTGTATATCCACAAAAATCGATGTGTTCTACAATTTAAAAACACTCATAATTGTGCACTTCATCATCTCATGTCAATATAGTTAATTGTCCCACATCGGTTGGATAAATAATCTTGGAGTTATCTATATGGGCTTGGACCATCCTCCCCCCTTGAGCAAGCTTTTGGGGTTGAGTTAGGTCCAAATGCCAATCTTAACATGATATCAGAGTCTGGATTCCACCGTTATGTGTTGGAATGCCTATAATTAGGTCACTCGTTCTGCCCATAATTAGGTCATTTGTAAACTCCACACTCCAGATGTTCATTCATGGGCGTGAGAGGGGTATGTTAATTGTCCTACATCGGTTAGATAAATAACCTTGGAGTTGTATATATGGGCTTGAACAATCCTCCCTCCTTGAGCTAGCTTTTGGGGTTGAGTTAGGTCCAAGTGACAATCTTAACAAATACATATGTTATTATAAAAATATACTAGGTATAATAGTCAAGAAAAAACTATTTGAAAGTTTGTTAAATTAATTTAAGCTTTATTATATTATGTAAAATAATTATTAAAAGGTTTATAACAAGTAATTATCATGTTTATACATGAAATACTATTTTCCAATACTTTTATTTAAGCTCGATAATACTTTTATCGATATTGGATATACTTAGTTTGGTACACATGATAGGATAAACATGTGATATATAATATAAGGATAAGTTAAGGATAAAAAAGAGGTATGATATTATATTTAATGTTTGGTATGATTTTAATAAGAGTGATTAAATTTATATATTAGATTGTAATGACAAAATTAACCTTATCATAATAAATTTTATAATTTCAAAGTTGTTGCTTGAGTTCATATTTTTTATATGTTCATGCGTCGATAGTGCTTGCACGATTTATTTATTTTTACCTAATTTTATATATTATATAATATGATAATTGAGCTCTTGATTTTGTGAGTCAAGTCAAATATCAATTTTTAAGGTTAATCGAGTGATACTAATAATTTTATAGAGATTTATAAAAATTATTTATATAATTATCTCAAATTCATTTATATAATTATCATATTATATAATATATAAAAATAAATAAAATATTTATTTGATTTTAATTTATACCAACTAGCATAGATTTATAAAAATCATTTATAAATTGAGGGTAATTAAGTCATTTGTAGTGTATTTTATCATTAAACTAAAATTATCACACCTAATAGAAGGGATATGTTATCCTTCTAAAAAATTATTTATCAAGGGCCTATGATATTATCATGGGCTTTTTAAAAATGTACCAAACATGAGATAAGGAGGATTATTTATCAATCTCTCTCTTATCCCATGTACCAAACTATGTCTAAGGGTTTTGTCCCCCAAAGAAAAAAAGCCCTTCGATTGTCACAAAAAAAATAAAAATAAAATAACGTATGATAATAATTTTTTTTACATTTTCAAAACGTCCTACGTAACTTGCTTAAGGAAGAGCAAAATGACAAACACGTTGTTAACACTGAGATCAAATGCATGTGATTTCACCTCTTTTTTTCCACATTTTTCTTACAAAATCAATCTCGATATTGCAAATATTTCAGTATAATTGTGTGATTTGATTAAAGAATTAAAATAACAACAAAGTTAACGAATTCACAATATATAAAACTGTCATATATGTGTTTGAATTCCTTCTTAATAATAATAATAATAATAATAATAATAATCTCCAACCAACACCTTAGTTTAGCCCAAGTTTTACATAAAATTTTGCCATTAATTTACAGAAAAATGATTTTTATAGTCAATTAACTCGCTCAATTTTGGGTTTTGGTCAGTTAAGTTTTTCAATGTTGGTTTTGGTACATCAAATTTTAATTTTTAATTATTTTGGTCCAATTCTTGACGTGACAATTGACAAGTCAACGATTTTCGATGTCACGTTAGATTTTTTCAATGTTATGTCGACATTTAATTACAAAGTAACGTCAGCATTTTTCGATGTCGCATCCATAATTGAACCAAAATAGTTAAAAACTAAAAGTTAGTGTATCAAAACAAAACTTTGAAAATTTAGTGGATCCAAACCCAAAATGAACAAGTTAGCAGAAAAGAAAACTATTTTCCCTTAACTTCCGAACCAAACACAATACATATCTAGTGTTGAACCATAGAATGGCGTCCGGTTGGAGTTGTCCTAAACATTCTCAAAACCACAAAACACTACAAAAAAAAGTGCTTCCTAAACGTTCCCGTAGCATTTTCCATTGATGAAAATGGAACAAAAGGATAAAAACTAAATTAATTGAGAAAATAATTCGGGACATATAATTAGCGGCTAATACACATATGATTAGCTAGCGAGTTAGTAAAAGTAAAATATTGTCAAAAAATGGAGCAAAAAAGGAGTTCAAATTTTAATAAATCCTAACATCTTTCCTGCAAGAACATGCAATAAGTAGAAAAATATGCAGTAGACAAAGATCTGCATTGCCCCTTTTTTATACTTCAGTAGCAGATGCAAAAGATTAATGTTTATTAAATAATAAAATTGCTCGATCGTCTAAATTAAATTGTATATCCATAGATCTCTGCACACAAATCACGAATAGTTAACAAACATATAACAAACAGCAAACATTACCTTGAAAATGATCTATCCGTTGACATTAACAAGTACTTGAAATCTCACTTAGAATTTGTCTCATTCATAGAGTCAGATCTAAAGTACTTGCCATCTTTGCATTCTTCTTGTCTCCATTAATTTGGTATTTTGAAGGTGTTGAAAACAAGGAGAGAGTTAAGGTGCTATCAACCTCATCATCGTTCAAGCTCGTTTCCATGTTTTCCTTCGTTTACTTGTGTCGTTTTTAGGGATAGGTTGAGATCAAGATTTATCTCGGGCGAAAACTTTCTCTTCAAGGTGCTGATCTCATCTCGAGCCATTGGTGTTTTCTTGAGTAAAGGAAGAGGACTATGAACATGGACATCATCGTGTTCTCGTCCTCCACCTCGCCATCTTGGAGCGAAATCTTGCTTAGTCGAGCTCGTTACCATTTGGGTTTGCGAGGATCTTTGATTCATAAAGGTTTCAATATTGTTTTTGTATTTTTCGAGAACTTTCCAAGAAGATGATCCATAAGATCCATTTCTTATAATATTGTTGGATGATGCCAAGCCTTTAGGGCTATAGATTGAATTGCTACCCCAAATGCAATCCCTATATCTGCAAACATGTAGAAAATACTTATATCACATCTCAAGAAAACAAGGCTTAATCTGGTTTTGAATATCAAATTTCTGCAAGAAAACAAGGCTTAGTCGGGTTTTGAATATCAAATTTCTGTTTCTGATGAAAGAAGTGACATATTGTATCCTTAAAAAACTTTAAAATGATTCACTAAAAGAATATAGTTCATTAATACACCCGAATTTAAAGCCGACATAAAATAACAACAAATAGACCAATTGATAAAATACAGCCAAGTTTTAATAGAAACAGTGATGGTTCACATACCGAAAGCTTGATATCGGTGTTTGGTTGCAACTTTGTAGCATGGGAAGCTGGCTAAGTTTGTAGATACGGCGATCACCAGCATCAAGTAAAAGTCTTTGCTCCGATAAAACTGCTAATACAAAATTTCCTCAAAATTAAAGTTCAATAAATCAAAGAGCTCAAACCCTAATTCTTGCACTGCGCAATATATATATTATGTACCTTGATTGGGATCATCAATCTTCTTGCTTCTGTGCATCTAATCACAAAAGCCAAAAGATATGTTGAAAAAATCAGCATCATACTAAATTTAATTTAGTCAAGAGAAGTTCATGTAGCCAGATCCGTGAAGTTTGTAATTAAGATGTATGATTTATTGCGTTGGGTGATCAAAAAGACTTCAAATTTAGAAATATTGTGTATGAATTTAACTGGAATTTCAATATTTGAGAGACGAACATTCCTACTCCGACACCGGTCGCCGAACGCAATAGTATTAAGAGCTCAAAATACCTGAAGATGGCTCTTGACATGAGCAATACTAAGGCCTTTAACGTTCATCAGTTGAAGCACCAACTTAGGTGTTGCCCCTGCACCAGAAAACATGCATCATCAAACAACACACATATAGTTGTCATTTACATTCTTAATCTTTGAAAATCATAACAATAAACACAGCGAAATTAGCGGAACTAAGTCAAACTTCCAATAAAAGTGAAATATATAATTCTAATTCTAGGGTTAGGTATCTTACTTTCTTGTCCTCCTAGTCTCTCAATAGCATGAAGAAAGCAAATATGGAGCTCGGGTGTCCACCGGAGACGAGGGGTTTTCGACCGGACATACTGCCTGACAGATCCACGGTTACCCTTCTTGCCACTCTCCTCCACCGTACTATTGCTCGAGCTGTTGCCATTCGTCGGCTTGCTATTGGAGACTGACTCATCTCTTTTATACTCTTCATCCTCATGATCTCCTTCAGTCTGGAATTGAGGACTTTTCCTGGAATCCTCCATTTTGATATCTTCAGAATTTGTGGTATATAGGTTTTTGCATATGCACAAAGAATTTTGGTCTTTAATCCATAAAAAAATTAAGCCCTTCAATTATTCAGTTTCAAGAAATGATCTGATTTGATCCAAATTCGTTTTAGATGGGAAGAGAGTAGATGGAGCTTTAAGTATATTCTTGAGAGGATAGAAGAATAACATTTGAGGGAAAGTAGTTAGAAATGGGAATGAAAAATCCCTTGGTTAGGAATGTAAACAAGAATTTTCCATCTCACTATTCTTTTCTACTTGTATTTTTATATATATGCATGTATGTATAGGCCTTATAAGTCAAAATGACGACGTCTTACATACATCCGATACCGAAAATGTTGGACAATATTTCTCCCTAAAATCGCTTTTAATATAAACATAAAAAAATCGCAACGTAATTTAATCTATATATACCATTAATTACTCCTAGCTAACAAATAGAAGTATAAATGAAAAAAATATTAAATTTTATGTCGAATTTATATATACATATATAATGTTTCGAATGAATATAAATATATAATTTGATTTTCACAGCAAAAGATGGGGCATATATATTATTAGCTCACGTTTTGAACAGTTAGCAGTTTTCTTTTAGGGGGTTTGCGAACATATATGGCAGGTGAATGCATTTAATGTCAAGGGTTTTACATGAAAGCTGCACATTTTTTATTTAGGTTAAGCAACAAAAATAACAACAATAATAAGAATAATAGAGGTTTTAATTGGCTTCTTCAATATATATTGATTTAATATTGATCAACTTCTAAATTTAAGTTGATGTAACCAGTAATATTCGACATCATATCAATAACGTTGTACGCCATATATATCAGCACTATGGCAGAAGTCGGACTAAATGTGCTAAAAAAAGCTAATATATGCGCGTCTAAACGATTTTTGAGTTTTTTTCTGGCTGAAAAAGTTAGTTCTCTAAACTAGTACGCATTAATAAGAATTGGGCATTGAACTAATTCAAGATCCATGAAGTAATAATTTTTAAATATTTTATTAAATAGACATCATTAAATATTGGTAGACTTAATGTTTCAGTTAATATAGTATATATTCCTATTTATCACAGCGATATTTTGTATTATTTTAAATCATGGTAACATGATTTCGTTGACCTACGGAGAAATGACAAAAGTCACAACAGTCAAGTGAAGATAATTGTCCTCTCTTGGACTTGGTAGTATTCAAAATGCTAGAATCTCACTGATCCCAATATGAAAATTTCCTCTCAAATACCCAAACTTGATTCTGTCTCGTTTCATTTTTTTAAAAAAATAATAAAATATTAAATTTATAATACATCTTTAATCAATTTTCACAATGTTCAATAAAATTTTACACATAAACTCATATAAAATTATTTCATGAGTCCAATTTATGAGACAGATATCCGACCCGACTCGACTAATGAAAAAATATTATATTTATGTCTAAAGTATTGTTTTTCATAGAAGATACGGATCAGGTTGACCCTTCTTATATATATAAATTCGTGAAACTATCTCACAAGAGACATACTCAAGATTTTATCGTCAATTCTAACTTTTCTGAAGACATTTCTATTATTATAAAATCTTTTATTTTAATATGTGTCACTTTCTAATCATTATCCAAACAACTATCAATTCAAATATAATTTAATAAGTATATAACAAATAAAAAATTATATGAATTAATATATGGCAAAAACTTGTGTGAGACGATCTCACGAGTTGTATTTTATGAGACGGATCTCTTATTTGTGTCATCTATGAAAAAATATTATTTTTTATTAATGTCGGTAGGGTTGACCCGTCTCACAGATAAAGATTTGTAAAACCGTCTCACAAGAAACCTAATCTTAACATTTAATGCAAATACTATCTTATCGGAAAATAATGCTGAACACATTTTTATCCCTTGAAAAACATTTCATCAACGCATTTCCCCGAAAATATTTTCTGAAAACTCTTATCAATAAAAACAAACTAAACATTATAAAGATTCCACGATGCTCAATTGACTATAGTTTAAATTTATAAAATCTTATTAAAAATGGTATTAAAATAATATACACCACACCACACGATGACTTTAACTTTGTCCATTATATAATAATTCAATAATTCATTGAGATACAAATTAATGGTTGCGTGTTGTTGGCGAGCATCTTGCTAGCAGATTAATTTTTTGGTGTCGTCATAATATGTATTTTCTACTATTGTTTTGAAATTTAACAAAATTTTCGCCTTAATATACATGGAAAATAATTTTTTTCGTTCACTATCTTGTTCAATTTCAAGTTTTGGTCAATTAAGTTTTCAAACTTTGGTTTTGGTACATTAACTTTTAATTTTCAACTATTTTGATCAAATCGCTGACATGATATCAGAAAACACTGAAGTTGCCCCGGAAAACACTGATATGATATTGAAAAATGCTGAAATAACATCTAAAATTGTTGAAATTGCTAGATGTCTCATTTATAATTTGACCAAAATATTTGAAAATTAAAAGTTAATGGACCAAAATATCTGGAAAAATAAAAATAATTTATAAACAATCACTTTCTTACATTTTTTAATCCCTTAAAAAAGCTCCCACTTAATGTTTCTATATATTGTTAGTCACCGAACTAACCTTTACATTATCAAAAATAGATGGAGGAAGATAACGGATAAAATAGTAAAAAGTAATCCTCATTTTTCCAAATTTATTTATTAAAAAAAAATTATAATTCAATTAATATATGCATTTATGGTATTCACAAATGTACGCAGTAATATATAAAAAAATACCAACAAAAGTGATGCAATTCCAGTTAATGCAAAGCAAAATTCTATGATCGTGTGTGTTGTCGATTGAAATAAATGTGGGCTGCAAAAACAGCATAAAAGTTTGCATGTTCAAGTTGTAAAAATATAACTTTTTTTAAAATTTTATTTCACGAGCGTCTTGCCAATATTTCACTGCCGTCCGATCAAAAGGCAACACAAAAATTGGCCCTTTTCCTCTTGTGACAACGAGCCGAAAGGGATAGAGTTAAAATGGGGTTTGAAGCTTTAAAAACATTTCGTATATGCTACGTCGATGTAATTCTATATATTCGAACATTATAATCTTACAATATATTTCTATCTTTATAATTTTGGTTAAATTTCTCGTCGTCGAATTTCAGTTTTAGTATAATTTTTTTTTTTTTGAAAAGTTTAGTCTTTTTCCTTAAGTGGTGCAAATCATTGCATAAGATGTGCAATGTCATATCGACATGCTCCTAGAAAAATGAATAAAATTGTGAAAAATAGAAAGATATAGTAGACTGAATTCAACGATTATGCAAGACACAAATCATAAAAGACAAACATACATATTATAATAATTTTAAAAATATAATTTTTCTTATTATAATATATGTGTGTGCGCATAGCTAATGCATATGCTAGTACAGGTAAAATATTTACCAGTATTAGCAGCTCATGTCTAAACAATGATGTGTAATTTAATCTATTTTGAAGTTAGAGTTAACTTTATACTATTTGAGATAAGTATTCCAGATGTGTAAAAAAATTGACGCGAATTTATAAACTCACTCAGGTTTTGTATTTGGAATGAAATTAATTCTTGCGAACATAATTATAATGAATTTCAAGCACACTAATTTCAATAATATATTTTAAATATTTCGCTCGAATCAAGTCTCATATTCGATAATTGAAAAAAAAAAGTCGAGGTTGAGAGACATGGAGACAAGGGTATTTTTCCACAGTTTTCAAAATTTTAAATCTCCAATTTAAAAAGATAATAAAACAAATATTTGAAAATCTGTGATTTTTGTTGAGACTGCTGCAATAATTAAGTGGATTGTGGGAGTTCTTGTGAAGATTATTAAAAAGGGTGGGTTTGGTCAGCAAGATTCACTTTCCAAACACAACCTGTAAACTCAATCCCCCAACTCTTCTTCTGCCAATTATTATTATTTTTATCCCAATTTTAAATTATCTTCGAAATTCGTGAAGCTATTAATGCGGATCTATAATCCCTTGAGAATGATCGTCAAACAGCATGTCTGTTGTTTTCTTTTGCTCAATCATATAAACTAATTTGTTTTTTTTATATTATTTTAGATAAACTTTTATTTAAAGAAAATTTTGTTTTATCAATTAAAGACTATTTGATAAATTTTTAAACTAATAATATTTATATATTTTATTTACACAAAAACTCTTATGAAATCTTCTAATAGATCATTTTTTGAGATGGATTTCATACCGACTCGCTCTATGAAAAAGTATTATTTTTAATCCAAAAATATTAATTTTTATTCTAGATATAGATCAAGTCGACTCATCTCTCGAATATAAAAATGTAAGATTATCTCATAAGATATATTCATTTATTTATTCACAAAAACTCATGTGTGACGGTCTCACGGGTCAATTTTGTGAGACGGATATCCTATTTGGGCCACATCTAAAAAATATTATTTTTTATGTCAAAAGTATTGATTTTTACGGTAAATATGAGCATGATTGACTCGTCTAACGAATAAATATATGTGAGACCGTCTCACAAAAGACCTACTCTTATTTATTAATCCATCCTACAATTAAAATCATTGATTAAATTATTCTCGACGTCCATGACATAGTCCAGTCATTATTATATCTAAAATACACCTCTCTAATTATATAAATTTCCACCTCTATTTAATAAAAAATATCGAAAAAACATATTTTAATAAATGTTTATTTTATTTTTAAATATCATAGCTTTAACGATCCAGATTCGATGAATATCCTCACCATACCAAAATGGACATTTTTAGTTTGATCTTTATCCGCAACTGAGAAACTTTCCTTTTCCTCACTCATTCCAAAATTGCAATGCATTTGTCTCACATGAGTTAAAAATCAAAGTTTAAAATAGTTTATAATGAGTTAGAATATACTTCTATATTAATTTGAGTTAACTATTTTCTTAAAAAGATGATATATTTAAAGTGAGGATGATATGATTACATCGGTTTTGAAATACAAAAAAAAACTTTGTTCGTTCAGGACAAAATTACTTTAAAACTTACGTCTCCTAAGGATTAGAATTAGGGTTCACCCGATCTAATTAAACATTAAAAATATATTAGTACTTGAGCCAGCCTCGTTTTACGGCGTGATCATTTTTCATAAAACGAAGATATATATAAAGAGATGATGATATGATTAAATAGGTTTTGATGAGGAAAAAAAAACTTTGTTAAGATCAAGATTTCAGATTTTACATGACCTCAATTTGGAGAATAATGACAGCCATCAAACTTGTAAGTAAAAGAGTTAATTCATGCGAGCTAATTTATGGCGCTGGATTATGACAAACTTGTGATCATTAAAGACATGTTTTATGACCATAATCATGGCTGAATCAACCCTTGCATTTTCTTATAAATAGTAGTCCAATTATTTGAAGAACACATCTAAAAGCCATTGTCCAGAATATTTTCCCGTTGAGAAAAAAATCTAAATAATATCTACACCGTTCGAATTGTATCAATAACGTTCTAAATATTATATCCAATTTTTCGTCCAATCCAACGGTTAGAATTCTACCACGATCTTCGTGAGAAAACTGCACATATTGTACGTTAGAAAACAACGGCTGTTGTTCTTCATCCAGACATTGTTTCAATGACCTAAAAACAGATCTCGTCGTTCACAATTAGTTCACTTCCCTGGGAACTAGCTGACATAATTACATATTGATCTGATTGTTCAATATGTCGCAGATGTTTTTACAAGTTGACTGAATTTAACGTATATCCAAAAAATTATGTAACTCTCTTCTTTTTTTTTTTTGGTATTCTTTTAGCGTGGCTTGTTGTGCATCAACTTACTACAAGACATGTCTTTCTTATTTTTCATATGGGCTCATCCCATATGTGCTAGATTCATTGGGTGTTTGTCATCTTTTAGAAGCAAATGTAGACAATTTTTCACACATTTGTGCAAGGTTTTCGGCAAGTTTCTTCATGTTTGACTCAAGTAAACAAATAAGTGGGGAATATTGAAATCAAATTATATATGTAAACTCTGCATGGAAACGTAAACATACAAATTAAATAAATATTGAAATCAAATTAGTAAACTCTGCATGGAAACGTAAATATAATAAATTCCTTGTAATAAACATACAAATTAAACAATCAAATGTGTCTTCATGGTCGAAAAAACCAATTTCTTTTCTAAAAAATACTAGAATACTTGATTCGTATATTATTTGGCATATTATATTATTTTTGTTTTTATCATTATTACTATAGTTACTATTGTTATATTATTTATTGTTATTATTATGTGTATTGTTCTTTATTACTGCTGTTGTTTTTAGCTATTTTTTATTACTATCAATAACTGTTAATAATATTGTTGTTTTTACTACAATAATTTTTTATTATTACTCAGAAAAATAATAAGTGGTCTTAATATTCATAGTATTAATAACAATGATGGTATTATATATGAACAAATGATAACAACACCAAATAATACTATAATAATAAATAAATATTTTTTTAGAATTAGCCGACCTGATTGATAAATATAAAAATAAGAGTAGGTCTTTTGAGGGATGGTTTCGCGGATCTTTATCCTTGAGAAGTCAATTCTGATTACATTTACAATAAAAAAAAATAATATTTTTTTATGATTGACTCAAATATAATATTTATCTCACAAAATTGACTTATGAAACTGTGTGTTTTGTTTTTGTGGTATTCAAATTTGATAGGAGAAGCAAGAAGAAAACAAATTAAATGGCTTTATAGAGGCAAGTGGTGAACACTTTTTCCTTAAGAAGAATATGGCTCTCACAATGTGCTTAAGGTTAGTGGCAATCTTCTCTCAAGATACAACTACAACTCTTGAATAATGAGCACTCAAATATTCAAGTTCTATCACAAGCAAATGAATGGAACTCTATCTTGAAGAAGAAGGAAGAAGACAATACGCAAATGCTTGAAAAATTATGTGTATGTATTTTTTGATTTTCAATAAATCAACACTTAATGTTTTTCATGTGAAAGGACATGATCTTTCATTCATAGTGGTGTCCTTTGGCCATTGTAACTGACCACAATCATCAAATAATGCCAAGGAAATGAAAAAACATCAGAAAATTCGAAGAGACACGAAGCTGGGCGCACCCGCTCGCGCGCTGCCGAGCGCTCTCGGCAGGTGCGCGCCTTTCGAGTTTTATTCAGAACCACCGAAGTTAATATTCGTTCATTAAGCTTCGTTCTTCGTTTCGAATTTTTTAAAATCAAATACATTGATTTATTTGCTTAATTTTCATTCATTAAACATCAGAATTCCAACTTGTTTTGCATTAAAGAAAAAAGTGCAAATTCAAATCTTCCATAGAATCATCATAGTTTTCTAATCTCACAAAATATTCATGAATATTTTTTCGTCTTTTTTTTAAGCTTCCTTTCAAAATTTTGACAAATTTGGGTGTTAATGAATCGCTTATTTCCTCAAAGATATAATGCAATATTTTAAAAATATATAATTAGAGTAAAATTTTTTTAAAAAAAGAAATACATTAGAGTTATTGTTCATCCTCGACAAAAGTTATATAAAAAAACGATATGATAAATTTAACTTAAGCTATAGTGATGAAATTTTGTGAAGTTAATTATATTGACAAGCTTATTATATAAAATACATGAAGAAAAATTTAATAATCATATTTTTTAATTATCATTAGATATTGAAATGTGTGCTTATGTATAAAGAAAACAACATATTATTTATAAAACAAAAAAAAAATTTATAGAAAGATAATGAAATATATTTTCCTGTGTAGTGTGTAAATTTGTCGCACATGACAGTAGACCCATGAAGATATTGACTACACCTGCACAATCTTTTCAACAAAGATATTTATAGATTTTAACATATATTATATGCTTTTTAAAACATTTGGCATCTCATTTTGGTTGGTTTGTCTCAAATTAAATAAACAATCAACTTGCTAACTTTCTTTTATGTATGTATATATATACATACACAATCAACTTGCTAATTTTATTATATATATATATATATACAAAAAACAAAAAACCAAGACAAAAAAAGCCTAGAGCAAGATTTAGCCAAATAAGCAATTGAAAGGAAAAACAATCGTTAGTAAAATATTTTCAACAAGCCAATAAAAATTATGGGGAAGAAACATCGGAACAATTTAAAATTATAAAATGATGAGGATTTTCTTGAGAATGTGTAAATTATTTTTACCATATTTGAAATTAGATAATTGATAGAATAAATCAAGAACTGTTGTAAGAAATAATTATCATAGTATGAGAATATTTCCTTTTAGGTAAAGTTCGATACAGATGGGTTAGAGATGCCTTTTGTGTTTGATTCAGAAATTGCACTATTAATAGTATAAAACCTATACTAAAATAAAGTGATGATTGGAGATGATTTTCTCACGGGTTTAAAACGTGTCACATCGTGCGGCGCCACACACTGCTCAAACCTCACTCTGATATCAAATGTCATGGTCCAACCCACTTGTGATATTGTCCGCTTTGGCACATCAAACAAGCGACAATGTTATCTGCCCAAAATGCCGTATTTTATGAAACATGATTCCATTCGTTGAATGATACTCACTAAACATGATCCGCTCCCCATGATTGAAATTGATCTGAGCCAAGATTTCGATCCTGGATTAGGCCTCTAATCACATACAAAACCGTTAGAATGAGAATCGGAGGTTGTCATTATGCAGCCCTCGGACGCGCAAGTCAGATATCCAATATATGTGAGAAGACAGCTAAGAACACTGCCAAGATATCAGTATAGTTAATGAATAACGAAATTCTCAAATATGATATTTAAATCAGAAAATATTTTAGATCACAAGTACAAAGTAGGAGACCATATATGGAAAGTAGGGGACCACGCGTATTAAGGCTTGCCTAGACCAAGCCTCTGATAGGAGCCCGGCATCTATGGGCGAGCCCCCCACCCATACTCCTCTAAGTCTACCTTTACTCTTCTTTGGTTTACCCGTTGCACCTCCACCTATTTGATCCATCTCCTAACTTCTCACTCTTAGGTATAGTTCATTTAGATTATTATAACTTTCTTGCTCATTAAAATTAATTCGATGGGGTGAGCTCTTCCACCCAAACATCTTTCCCTGCTCCCCACTAATGATTCTCAACAGACTTAGAAGTGGAGTTAGGATCTTTATTCAGTGTAGACAACAATATAATATAATTAAAAACAAAAATATATATGATATATTTATTTTTGGATCTTCTGGTTATAGATCTTCAACCATAACATCTCCAATGCATTTTTTTTCTGATCTAGATCTTTTCTTTTAAAAATTCTATACATTATATATATATATATATATATTGATTTTCTTATGAAAAAAATCAAGAGAAGGAAAAAACATGCATTAGGTTCACTTATTTGTTTATGTTAACTTGTATGAACATATGTGGGACACTCACTTTAAATTTCGAGGTAATTTTTTCTAAAGAGAGAGAAAATGTAATACCTCAAATACTTGTCAAATAATTCTCAAATTGTTGTGAAAAAGTAAAAATTTATGGTAAAAAGTAAAAATCTCAAACTCTCAAAATTTACCAAACTACACACTTTATAATATTTTTCTCTCTATTCAATTGTGATTTTCTTCACAAATGAGAGATCTATTTATAGAGTTTCATTACACATAATCCAAAAATAAAATACATCATTACCTACATCATCACACACAAATTTCTAACTTTACAACTCTTATTTTCAACATTCAAATATTCAACTATTACTTTTTCCATATTAAAATATATTATTTCAACACTCCCCCTTGTGATGATAATCATGATACGATGATGTTTTCATTACGTGTTTTGTACTGCCTCGTTAAAAACCTTACTTGGAAAAACCCGTTGGGATAAAAACCATAGTAAGGGAAAAAGAGTGCAGTCACGTGAACTCCCCCTCATGTTGACACGAACAACTCTTCACAAATTTCGTAGATTGCGCATCCCAATATTATATATGTGCTTTCTGAATATTGACGTAGGTAGTGCCTTTGTGAAGAGATCTGATGAGTTTTCACTTGATTGAATGTGACGAACATCAATACATTTATTCTTCTCAAGCTCCTTGGTGAATGCGAAGAACTTAGGAGGAATATGTTTAGTTCTGTCGCTTTTTATATATCCTTCTTTCATTTGAGCAACACATGCATCATTATCTTCATATAGTATCACAGGCTTCTCATCAAATGATAATCCGCATGAAATTTGGATATGTTGGGTCATTGATTTTAACCACACACATTCACGACTTGCTTCATGTAGTGCAATAATCTCGGCATGATTTGATGAAGTTGTTACGAGCGTTTGTTTCTGTGAACGCCAAGATATTGCAGTGCCTCCACGAGTAAATACATATCCAGTTTGGGAACGTGCCTTGTGTGGATCAGATAAGTATCCAGCATCGGCAGAACCAATTATACTTGGATTAGCATCTTTTGAATACAAAAGTCCCAAGTCTGTCGTTCCTCGTAGATAACGGAATATATGTTTAATTCCGTTCCAGTGTCTCTTTGTGGGATATGAGCTAAATCTTGCCAACAGATTCACGGCAAAAGATATATCAGGCCTTGTACAATTTGTAAGGTACATAAGGGCACCGATGGCACTTAGATATGGTACTTCTGGACCAACAATATCTTCATCATCTTCACATGGACGGAATGGATCCTTTTCTATGTTTAATGATCTAACAACCATTGGAGTACTTAAAGGATTTGCTTTATCCATATTAAAACGTTTAAGGATCTTTTCTGTATAATTTGTCTGGTGAACAAACATTCCACATTCTTTTTGTTCAATTTGTAAACCCAGACAATAATTGGTTTTTCAAAGATCCTTCATTTCAAATTCTTCCTTCAAGTATGACACAACTTCTTGAATTTCCTTATTCGTTCCAATGATGTTTAAATCATCAACATATACAGCAATAATTACGCATCCGGATGTTGTTTTCTTAATGAAAACACAAGGACATATTGAATTATTTACATATCCCTTTTTCATCAAGTGATCACTTAGTCGATTATACCACATTCGACCTGATTGCTTTAACCCATATAATGATCTTTGTAATTTCACAGAATAACATTCCCTGGGTTTTGAACTTTGTGCTTCAGGCATCTTAAATCCTTCAGGGATTTTCATATATATATTACTATCAAGTGATCCATATAAGTAAGCTGTAACAACATCCATAAGACGCATTTCTAAATTTTCAGATACCGCCAAGCTAATCAAATACCGAAACGTAATTGCATCCATCACAAGAGAATACGTTTCTTCATAATCAATTCCAGGCCTTTGAGAAAAACCTTGTGCAACAAGTCGAGCTTTATATCTTACTATTTCATTTTTCTCATTTCGCTTTCGAATAAAAACTCATTTGTATCCAACAGGTTTTACACCTTCAGGTGTAAGGACTATAGGTCCAAAAACATTACGTTTATTTAGCGAATCCAATTCAACCTGGATGGCTTCTTTCCATTTTATCCAGTCCTGCCGATTTTTACATTCACCAAAAGATTTTGGTTCATGATCTTCGTTATCAATTATGATGTCGATTGCCACATTATAAGAAAATATATCATCAATTTCATCTATATCTTTTTGGTTCCATATTTTTCCAGTATTAATGTAATTGATAGAGATTTCATGATTCTCGTCAGTTTGTGGTTCTGACAGAACATTTGCATCATCATGTGTTTCTTCAGGAACATCATTCTCTATTTTGTGATCATCATGTGTTTCTTCAGAAACATCATTCTTTATTTTGTGATCATCGTGTTTCTCTATGAATTTTCTTTTTCAAAGATTTTTATCCTTGGAACCGAATGGCCTTCCATGCTTCAGGTGTTTAATGACATCATGAGTATCTTCCATTTGTTTCTTTGGAATTTCAATTCGAGCAGGGGCATTTGCAGCATGTATATATGATTTAGTTACCCCTTTTGTGTCTGCAAATGCATCTGGTATTTGATTTGCTATTCTTTGCAAGTGTACAATTTGTTGTACATCTTTTTCACATTGTTTTGTTCTTGGATCCAGATGTAACAATGATGATACATACCATGTAATTTCTTTTTCGGTATGTTTTTGTTCTCCCCCTAACATTGGGAAGATTTCCTCATTAAAATGACAATCAGCAAAACGTGCTGTGAACACATCTCCTGTCTGAGGTTCAAGATATCGAATGATTGATGGACTATCATAACCGATATAAATTCCAACCTTTCTTTGAGGTCCCATTTTCTTTCGTTGTGGTGGTGCAATAGGCACATACACCATACATCCAAAAATTCTCAGATGAGAAATGTCTGGTTCTTTACCAAATGCAAGCTGCAATGGGGAGTATTTATGATATGCACTTGGTCTGATGCGAATTAATGAAGCAGCATGTAAAATTGCATGTCCCCATATAGAAATAGGGAGCTTTGTTTTCATAATCATTGGTCTAGCAATAATTTGCAGACGTTTAATCAATGATTCAGCCAATCCATTCTGTGTATGTACATGAGCAACAGGATGCTCAACAATGATTCCCATAGACATACAATAATCATTGAAAGTCTGGGAAGTAAATTCACCAGCATTATCAAGTCTAATTTTCTTGATTGTATAATCGGGAAATTGATTCCTCAATTTTATTATTTGAGCAAGTAATCTTGCAAATGCAACATTTCGAGTTGACAATAAACATACATGTGACCATCTGCTGGAGGCATCAATCAATACCATAAAGTATCTGAATGGTCCACATGGTGGATGGATTGGTCCACAAATATCACCCTGAATACGTTCAAAAAACATTGGTGATTCAGTTTGGATTTTGACTGGTGATGGTCTTATAATAAGTTTTCCAAGAGAACATGCTTTACATTGAAACTTATTATTCTGAAAGATCTTCTGGTCTTTCAGTGGATGACCATGTGTATTTTCTATAATTCTTCGCATCATTGTTGAACCAGGATGTCCCAATCGATCATGCCAATTGGTTAATATCGAAGAATTATCAACTACCATGTTTGATTCAATGGGACTTATATGTGTATAATGCAATCCAGTAGGGAGCATTGGTAGTTTTTCAATCACATATTTCTTTCCTGATTTATATGTGATAAGACACATATATTTCTCATTCTCTTCATTCATTGTTTGAGTATCATACTCATGGGAATATATATCATTAAAACTCAACAAATTTCTTTTCGATTGTGGTGAATATAAAGCATCATTGATCAAAAATTTTGTACCATTAGGTAACAAAAATTGTGCTTTACCACATCCTTTAATCAAGTCTACAGGACCTGATATTGTATTCACCGTTGTTTTTGTTGGTTTTAGTTCCAAGAAATATCTTTTATCTCGGAGGATAGTGTGCGTTGTACCACTATCGGGTATGCAAACTTCAGCTTTGCTCATAGCATTTTCCATATTTGAACTTCAAAAAAATATGCAATGAAATAAAATTACTGAAAATACATATGTAAATATAACACATATCATAATTATACAATAAAACATTATTACATGAATACATGAAAAATCAATTATTGTACATTTATATTCTACCATTAAATTGTTCATTTTCAGAGAAATCATTGAGAAAATCTGTAGCATCAAAATTGTTCATTTCTATCCCACCAACATGTTGATCATTTCCAGAGAAAACATTCATAAAATCACCAGCATCAAAATGAGTTGAATCACTCAAACGGTCACTGCGTTCAATGAAGTTGGTCTCCTTTTCTTTCCCCTTTAATGATTCTTTATAAAGTTTACAAAGATGCATGCTCAGGGGCTCGACAAACTTTGGACCAATGTCCTGGAGTACCACATCTGTCACAAGAACTTTCATATCTTTTTGAGTGATTCTCATTAATACTTGTATTCTCATGATGCCTTTTCTGTGGATGGTTTGGGACGCTCTTTTGAGATGAGTTATAAAAATAACTATCTCTATCATTTTCAAAACCACGGCCTCGACCACGACCACGGCCAATTCCACGTCCACGTCCACGACCTCGACCTCGACCTCGACCTCAACCAAAATCTTGTCTATGAATTTGATTTTGGTTCCGAGGTTTAAATTCATTTTTACTTACAGCATTTACTTCGGGAAATGCTGTTGATCCAGTGGGTCGGGACTGATGATTTCTCATTAATAGCTCATTGTTCTTTTCCGCCACAAGAAGACAGGCGATGAGCTCAGAATATCTCGCAAATCCACGTACTCTATATTGTTGTTGTAAAGTAATATTTGATGCATGAAATGTGGAAAATGTTTTTTCAAGCATCTCAGATTCTGTGACCTCATGTCCACAAAATTTAATTGCGAGATTATTCTATACATCGCCGAATTGTAATCACTGACTTTTTAAAATCTTGGAATCTCAGTGTATTCCATTCATCCCGGGCGGTCGGAAGTATAACTTCCCTTATATGTTCAAATCTTTCTTTTAATCCCTTCCACAAAGTCATGAGATTTTTTTCAGTCAGATATTCACATTTCAATCCATCGTCGAGATGTCGACGCAAAAATATCATGGCTCTTGCCTTTTCTTGTGACGTGCATATGCCATTTTCTTTAATGGTCTCGCTTAGACCCAATGACTCAAGATGCATTTCTACATCTAGAGTCCATGGCATATAATTCTTTCCCGTGATGTCGAGCGCAATAAATTCGAGCTTTGTTAAATTTGACATGGTGGTACTAAAAAAAATTACGATGCATTTTATTAGTTAATAAATATTGCAATACAAAGTAACGGATAAACAACAAGTACAAGTATTTGTAAAAATAAAGAAAACGCACGAGGAGGATATTCTCCGATAAATACAAGACTCGTGAGTATGATAACCAAAATAATTAAAAATATCCTTGAGAAAGCCATCTTCTTTTTTCTTCGAAAAATTTGATGATGAATAATTTTTAGAGAAGAAGAGAAAGTTGGAGTGATTGAATGTGTTTGTGAGATGATATTTATAGGCCAAAAACTAGCCGTTTGTTACCGTTTATGACCGTTGGTGTACAAAAAAATAAATGTATGTATTTGTATAATTTTATGGTAATAATATGATGTATATAATATTATACATGTTTAAATAATTATGTATATCATATCATAATATTATAATGAGTGTCATAATTTATTTTGTTTAAAACCTTATAGGCTTTTATACTTGTCGTATCCCTTACCGGGAGTGTGAGATGTCGTCTTAACATCCTCCCAGGATTTATAACAAGTTTATTAAAAATTTATTTTTATTATTTCTAATAATAACATTATATGTATATTAAATAAATACATAATAAATAAATAACAGTAAAATAAATATAATTACTTTTGTTACCTTTTTCTTCTGTTTGGAGCTTGGAAAAGTATGTAGGACTTTTAGAGCTTCGTGCTGATAACGTGTTGTGAAAAAGTAAAAATTTATGGTAAAAAGTAAAAATCTCAAACTCTCAAAATTACCAAACTACACACTTTATAATATTTTTCTCTCTACTCAATTGTGATTTTTTTCACAAATGAGAGATCTATTTATAGAGTTTCATTACACATAATCCAAAAATAAAATACATCATTACCTACATCATCACACACAAATTTCTAACTTTACAACTCTTATTTTCAACATTCAAATATTCAACTATTACTTTTTCCATATTAAAATATATTATTTCAACACAAATATATAAATTAAAAAGAAAAGCTTTTCCTGTGGTTTTCTGGGCCCACACTGGGCCTATTGAAACTCCAATGGACCCGACCCAGTTTCATGGATACGGGCTTCCGTTGGGCTTAACATGTGATGGGTCCACTTGTGAGATATCATTGATAATTTTCTTTTTTCGATTTTATCGCAATATTCTTAACATACTATTGTTTGAAGATATCACCCTTAAAAGCTTCTAACCTTCGTCCTCCAAATCCATAAGAATGAGATGATTATTAATGACTAATCGCCATTGAAATTATAAAAAGATTTCACATGTACTCAGCATTTGCGATTCCGGATGTTTCAAATACTGTCTCAATTGACGTCTCGATTTAGCTAAATCTGTTTTATAGTAAAGTGAATTTAATCCCATGTGTTAGTTTTTCTTTTTTTCTTAGTTGGTAAAAGTGTTTGTTATAATTAGTTCTCGAACTTGATATCTCGTCTCAAAATTGCTTGTTAGTCTTGTGATGAGAAAAAGTCACAATATAAAATGTAGGCAATTAGTTGAAACTTCTTTGTTCTCATATATTAGACATTTTAAATCTGAACTAGCTTGATTAAATATACGTAGATACACATCTCGTATATTGAGTTTAGATTTATTTTTGGAAATTTATATTTATATTTATATTGTAAAAATCATCCGTAAACATTTAGATGCCAAAAGCCCATGTAAAATTGTATAGGTTTCTATGGGAAACTTTAGATTGTTGAATATTATATAATTTAGATTATGTATTCAAAAAAATTATAATGAAATTTAAAGTCAACTTTAAACTTTTGGCGAAAGCTTGTGTGAGACGGTCTCTCGGGTCGTATTTGTGAGACGAATCTTTTATTTGGGTCATCCATGAAAAAGTACTACTTTTTATGCTAAAAGTATTACTTTTTATTGTGAATATCGGTAGGGTTGACCGTCTCACAGATTATGATCCGTGAGACGGTCTCACATTAGACTCGCTCTAAACTTTTTAGGAACCTTTTAATGAATTGTACGAACTTCGCAACTTTAGTGTATTAAAGCTAAAATTTGATAATATAGAGTACGGAAATCGCATTGTCTATTTTTTATATATATAATTTAACCAAATATGATATATTATCTTAAGTTTTCATAGATTTCTCTTCATTATCTTCTTTTACATATTTAAATTCGGGAAATTTTGATATTGAACTCAAGAAGTAGCATTCCGACAAGAATTCTAGGCGTGGCCCGATTCACAGATTACATTCACAATGTTAAGTAATTATATAAATGGATTGCTTGAAAAAAGGACAGGAAATTGGAATAGAACATCCTCATCAATTTCAATGATCAACTCAAGGTTCTGCCTTAGGAACACATTTACCGGGGCGGAACGCCAACGGACCCGCGGCGTATAACACGGCCTGGTAGTTCCTCCCAACCAATCTCTTATTCTCGTAACGTAGGGGCGCGCCATAAAGTCCATAGTTCACATTTGTGAGAAGGTTGCAGCTCGGAACAGGCGAAGACACCAGTCTCACCTTGCAGGCATGCAAAGGATGATCCAAGAAAGAGCGGCTCATTCGGAACCCTTTGAGCACCGCGTAGAAGTAGCCGTTTTTACCGGTCTGAAACGCCTTGTAGAAGCTTACTCGGTTCCTATGATCTTTGCAGATGACGCTGACTATGGCTGATTCGATGGGCTTGGCCTTGTTGAGGTTCCACGTTCCGTAGTCGCTGCAGGACTGGCAAAAGACCGTGCCTTCCACCACCACATCCACCGGTTTCTCGACCCGTTTGGGCGGCAACGGGGCTGTTGCGACGGCGGTTGATGCGAGAGCCAATGAGAGAATGAGAAAAGGGAAGGCTGTAAGAAAATGGACGCTTGCCATTTTGTATAGAATCCTGAGGTAGGTGCGTGGACTCTAACAAAGATTGGTGTTTGAATGTGTGAAGAATGTTGGTATTTGAGGCAAATATATATATAGTTGGTGTGTGGGATTATACGTGGGGGCTACTAAATTGTGAAGAATTTTGCTTCCCAATTCTTGACAACGTGATGGCCACATTCAATATTTATAATAACATACACATTCTAACATATATTAAAACATTTACCTTTTTGAATATTTTTATCTGCATTATTTTTACTTTTTTATATTTGTCGTTTTTCTTCTTTGCAAATTTCAATTTTAGTTTGTTATATTTTTTTTTCATTTTCAATTTTGTTTTTGACATGACAGTGATGCGACACTAGCGTATACAGTGTCACAGTAATACTCCTGGAGAAAAACTAATAGAATTACCAAAAAAGTATAAAAGATACATTATTAAGACTTAAATTTGATAAAATAGATTATCAAAAAAGTAAAATTTCATTTTATCTTTTAACTACATACTCGAATAAATAGGAGTAAAACTTTGTGCAATAAACGATACAGTATTTCTTGTTACAGTATTTAATAGCGATGAGTTTGTTGGATTTATTGTAGAAAATAATAGGAATATAAATATAGGTTACATATTAGATTATCATATAAGAAAATATAATTATTGTAAATTTGTGATTGACTTTTGTTGCTTTCTTAAATCTATTTATTTCTTTCACTTTTTCATAGATACATATGCATTATTTGGTGAATCGATTATTGATAAATCTATTATTTCTTTGTTTAAATATCATAAACTTTTTCGGCGACCATATTCTTATTTCAAATATTCATATCATTGTTAAAGACTATAAATACAATAACTTGAATATTAAATACAAGCTTTGGAAGAGGATAAAGCATGAGCAACATACATCAAGAAATTGCTTAGAATGAGAGCATGCTCAGGTGTGTGTGTCTATATATATATATATATATATATATATATATATATATATATATATATATATATATATATATACCCACACCGTAAAAGATTAAATCCTCACACATACATGATAGTTGAGCTTCAAAGTTTAGGTGAGTGAGTATTCACACAAAGACATTAAAGATTGTGTTTGTAGTCTTGACATAAGAGACTTTAAATATTATGTGTATTGTGAGATTGCGATCTATGATCGAATATGTTAAAAATTTCAATTAGACAAGAAATAAGTCATACGTTGAAATGAATTTGTAAAAGAGTTGTATAAATTAAAGTTTTCTAGTGATATTTTTCTAAGCGGGAGAATGGATGACGTTGGAGTTGTTATTCTCCCAACAACCATAAACAAATTTTTGCATCTTTATTTTGTTATATTTATTTATTGTTGTTGTACTTAAGATGAATTATTGAAGCATCTTATTAATTCTTCAAATATCAAATATGATATATCAAATTTTTGATAAAATACTTCAACCAAAACGTTTTTACACATTCAACTTACATATCTGTTAAATGTTTTACCAAAATATTTAATTAGTTTTTACGAAAAATTATTTTGAGTTTCTTAATTCCGTCTGGTTTGAAAACCAAATTCGATTTAATCATCAGTATTCAGTATTTTAAGAACCGAACTATTGTAGCTCAATAATTATCACACAATTGATCCTATCATTATCATTCTTTATTTAATAAAAATTATTATAAAAACTTATTTTGATAAATTTACAACTTATCATTTGCATGTATTACGTGCATATATGTGAAATCTTTTGTGTTATTTTTTCTCATTTTTAATTTATTTTTTTTATAATAGTTTTTTTATATTAGGAATGATACAATCATTTAAAAATTTCAAAAATTTAGATAAAGATTAAAGAAAATGTTTTACTATTTTTAAACTTTGAAAAATAGATGTGATAGTGATAAAGAAATACATAAATTTACTAAAATATATTTTTATAATACTGTTTATTAAATGAAAATAAAGTATTTTTATAATTGCAAAAGAGTATTTTTTTTAGATTTAAAAAAATTCACCATGATATCAAAGTTAATTATTTTAGATGTCTCAAACTTAATATGATAGTATATATATATAATTAATATAGATATCTCATACACTTTCTTATATTAAAAAAATTAACTAATTATCTATACAAATTATAAATATATTTTATATAATTGTATTGTTGTTTTTCTTAAAATAAATTAAACATTGTTCAAACAATACTTAAAAACTATAATATAATAATCATATATATATATATATATATATATATATATATATATATATATATATATATTTGATATGTTGTCGTGTCAATAAAAAAAAAGTAACATTCATCTATTGGATATACAATTTTGAAATACTTCATCATATTCAATAAGTTTGTGTTATCATTAATGGACACAGTTAATAGACGCAAAACTATATGTATGTTGAAAACAAAGTTCTATTAACAAGATAAGTCCAAATATACAGCTTTAGTTACAAAAAAAGGAATGACTTCCTGATATTCAATATTATGTCTCAATCTCATGCACTGATAAGCAAGCACATGTGCAACTTGATTTGCATACCATGGACAATGTCGAACAACAGCACCTGCCGAACGATTACACTGGATTCGAAGTTCCGCAGCGACCGGATCATCTATCGCAAAAAGAGAGATTATGTATGGCATTTTCTAGAGTCTTGGCATCAGATTCAATAGTCCAATTTGAAACATGTAGCTGATTTGCAAGATTGATTCCTTCCTTCACTGCGAACATTTCGGCATGATCTATATAGAAAACTTAGCAAAATAAAAACAAAAGAAGATTTCTACGCACTTTCCACCATCTATTATCCCTGTACATTCAAGAAAAAAGCATGTAATAACAAAATTCAACTTCACATTTTCAGTCAGCCTCAGCTGACGATCTCAAGCTCTGCCCACCAAAGAGGTGACAATTTCGGTACCGCTTCATCTGGCCCAACCGTCGTTACCTCTCTCAACATCGCACAAACTTCTTTCATCGTCGGTCTTCCCCTCGGGTCCGGGTTTGTACACAATCTGATCACATCACCAATCTGCTGAAGTTGTTCTTCGTCATAGGTTCTTAAAGTGGGGTCTAAGATTTCCCTTAAATTTTGCACTCTAAGAGAATCCGATGCCCAGTTTGGAAGCAAATCACCACCAACCGAGTGGGGAAGCCTACCGGTTATCATCTCAAATAGTAAAACACCAAAGATGTAAACATTGTTCTGAGTAGTTGGTTCATAGTCAATTGCACTTCCGTCGTCTTGGTAGATGAAATCTGATAGTTTAGCAGCATAATCTTCAGCCAAATATACAGTTGAGGAAGTCAAGTTCCTGTGGACTAATGCCGGTGTTAATTGGTGCATGTGCTCAAGACAGTATGCAACACCCATTGCGATTCTTAATCGCATCGCCCAGTCCAGGTGTTCAGCTTCTTTTACTGCAGAAGACGCAAGAATTGGATTAAATTTAAAGAATTAGGAAATATAAGGTATTTTATCAAGAATGAGGCTACACCAATACTAAATCTATCTTCATGATGTTGTAAAAGTTGACGTGCCACCAGCGGCTATGGCTAACAAGCTCGTTGACCATTCGTGTGCTGCAGAAATTCAGCATTTCCAACCAACGGTTCACTCACATTCTATAACCAAATATTACAAATTGATCTAATTTTTTTTCTTCCCTGATTCATGCAAAAAGGAGTCTACAACTATAGAGGTCACCCCTCTAGAAGGTAACTTCCCATTCAAGTGCTATATAATTCGAAATCCATCCATCGATTGTCCAGACTCTACCTTCCTACCCTTGGGAGTTGGCTCACATGCTTTCAAGCAAGGTCACCAAGTGTCTCTCACTTGTGAACATGTTACTCGGCATCGGACTAGCTCTAGATACTATTGCTGCAAGTATAGCTTAGAATTCACCATTTTTAGGTGCCATTTGAAAATCGAATATCCGTCGAGAATGGCTTTTACAACATAGCAATTAAATTAACTAATTTGATTCAATTATCTATTGTTTTCTTCTTTGTTACAACTTACAATTAGAGTCATCAAAATGGGTTGGCCCCATGGGGCCAGCTCGTCCTGCCATGAAAAATAGGCAGGTTATGGCCCGTTTGAAGGCAGGTCAAAATGAGCCAGCCCCTTTGGCTACGGGTTGGGGCGGGAGTGGAACCGCCTTCCAATTTTTTAAAAAAAGTTTTGATATTATTTATAATGATTTATGTATGGGTGACATGTTTTGTAAATGTTTATGTTATTTATAATGGTGTATGTATATTTGATGAAATTTGAAAGATTTATATTATTTATAATGATTTATACATGATCGATTGATTTTGAATTGTATGAAGTGTTTTATGTATGATTATCGGTTGATGAATTTTGAAATATTTATATTATTTTTAATGATTTATGTATGATATTTTTTTTTATATTTTTGGCGGATCGGGGTTTTCCCAACCACCGAAGTTGGCAGGGCCACCATCAAGCCGTGCAGAATGTTCATTTGTTTTCTTCTTGTGTGCAAGAGAATCAAATTTCGAAATCAATTGAAAAAAGTTGCCAACCTAGACATTACAAAAATTATAATTGAAGAAATGACAGCTTACTGTGCAGATGCTCAAAGAGAGTTCCATTGGGAGCATATTCAAACACCAACATTCTGGTGAAAGGCTCATCTTCCATGCAATATCCAAGAAGGTTGACGAAATTTTTGTGATTCACTTTCGATAGGGTGTCAATCTGAAAAAGATAAAACAAAGATCATGCATCACGTAGCATCAAAAATATGCAAAGTCGTCCGGTGTAAGAAAAACCTTAACCCGGTTAACAAAAAAGGAGAAAGATGAGTATTTCCAAGTAATGAAATTTCTAAATGACATGCTTGTATAAGGTTTACACCATTTGTAGACGGTAGTTTTGTAAATACAGGGTGTGCGTATGCAATAGAAAACAAAGGTTAATAGTCTCTTGATTAGTAAATAGTAAATACTAACAACCGAACACGAGCGTATGCTTAATAAATCATAATTTTATTGTTTTAAATATTAAAAATAATGTGTTGTACTACAAATTAGAGAAGAGACGTAATAGACATTTGAAATAAAAAACTGAATTACAATTTAAGAACTAAAAAGGAGTTGAACCAAGAAATCAAGGATACCTTCTTCCTGAACTGGGCTTCCTGACTACTTGTCCACTCCTTTGCAGATGCCACTGCAATAGAGGCAACTGCGATTTCAACTCCATTCGATAATGTACCTTTATACATGGTACAAACCGATGAAGAACCAATCACATTGCTAAAATCTTCACAAGCAGCCTCAAGTTCAGATCTTTTGAGCTCCGGAACCCCTGAAACACCAAAGAAGAGAGTTTATATATACATGGTGAATCTTCGATGTAGGAAGTAGAGTAATGCAGAGACATATTCGTAAATCATAACAATTACCGGTGACAAATGCTCTCTGCAGCTGTCCAGTTATTCCCGTAGCCCATGGCTTGACAGGAGTCATTTTCCCACAAGAGCAAAACAGTATGCCAGTGATGAAAATTACAAGCAATAGAGACCCTCCAATGGCTGAAGTAACTATAAGTAGTTGATGGCGATATTCTCTGGAAGTTCTGTTTGATGCACTGGGCCTTTCTGCTGGGACATAGAATGATGGCGGAGAAACATGTCTGTCATGAGGCAACAGGGATGGCGGCGAAACTGGATTCAGAACAGGAATTGGAGGTGGGGACAAAGAAAAAATAGGGGGAGGAGGTGCACTGATTATCACAAATTCTGGTGGAGGAGGTGGAGGAACAGGAAAAGGAAGAAACCATTCGAGCCTTCGTTTAGGAGACTCATGTAACAATTTTCGCCAGTTCATATTCTCCATTTGCCTTGAATGCCTACAATGATTAATGCTAACATGGTGTTAAAAAATATGAAAATAATTGAACCTCAACCATGACGGATGCTTGTTATGCTCCGGACCTACTGACCCCCACAAGCCCGATTCTATAAAATAGGCTTGAAAACGTTCCGTGTCCATCCTCGTTATGGAAACGATTAACCCAAATTACTGGAAGAGTCAATGTCATCGTGTTAAGGAGGTATTAATATCTAACCAATAATCAAGGTTCTAAAATTCACTATACGCTAGTCGGGCGCAAGACCAGCATCTAGTGTCTTTAGGAGGATTTCACAGTATCAACATAATAAGATGAAATTTGGTATGCTAGGGCACGCCAACAAATCGGATTTTTTGTTGAAACTATTAAAAAAAATTCATTTTTTTTAATTGAAATTTTAATTTAAATTAAAAACCCAAAAAATAAGACTTTTCGTCCGCGTAAGTCCAACCTAGCCGCCTAGGCTGGTCGATTAGCACTTTCTAGGTGTGGTCAGCCGGCGCCTAGCACCTAGGCGGCTGCCTAGGCCAATTTCTAGAACACAACCAACAATATTTATCGTTCTTTTTTCCTAGCTTTCTAAATATAAGTATCTTAAACGCGATGAGGCATGTAAAGAAATCATAATTGTATGTTCTATATTTGGGAATGACTGTGTTGGGTTAAGCGTGAATGAATGAGACTAATACTAGTATGAGTGACCTTCAGGGAATTTCTCGAGTTTCAAGATGCTGACATTGTGAATTTGTGCCGCTTGATCTAGTTGGCTAGATGGGTTGTGAAAGAGTGACACCAGATCTTAACGGATAATATTGTCTCAGCTGGGAACAGGGCCAACGGTAAGGAAATGAGAATACCGATCTCCAAGGGATATGATATAGCACCTGCAGACAGACATGCATCTCTCCGGATTAATGGGCCTAATAGCCCGACCCATTAGCATCCAAGTAGGTGCAATTTGTACTAACAAGGGTATAAGAAAATAAAGTTGCTTCTTGGCTAATAATTATAGCTTTTGCCTTAGTTTTTGCCTTAGTGACAAGTGCTTAATCCTAACAGATGGTAATAGAGCAAGTTTATAAGTTCAAGTCTCCCAAGAAGCGTATTTTTATACTTCTTGGAGAGAAATGTCGGGTTATGCGTGCGTGAGTAACAACTATAGCTTTTGGCCTAGTGGGCCTAGTGGCAAGCACTTGATCATAACAGACTAGATAAAATACAACATTTTCACCAGGATGCTGGCAATATTTCTTATAAGGTAGTGGCATGTTATACAAGTAATAAGCTTAGCGCCTAACGAACATCGGCAAAAACATGGTTTAAGTATAAAAAAAGCTCGTAGAAGTTTACAAAAAAAACTATATTCCTCACTATTTCATTATCAAATTGTCAAGAAAATGTCCCAGACAATTCAATAAGCAAGTAATTTCCTTAACAATTTTGTCGGAGGAAATAGATTGATAATTTAAAAATATGAACACTGATCAATTATGGAATGCATAAAAGCTTTGATGTGCTGAACAAAACTACCATGAGACAAGGAGACTATTGCGAGATAATATCCATGTGGTACTGGACCTATCCTCTGCTTGAACTTTAGATAGCTTTTCAGGTTCGTAAATCTCATTTTGTGTTCTGTCAAGGAGCTCATTGTTGTCCAGTAAACTGTAACATGAAAAACACATATTATTAATCATGAACAGCTTCACTAAAGGAGTCAGTTCTGTAAAATACTTACAGTTTTCCTGTACAAAGATTGTGGCCAAGACCGCATGGAAGCTGTCCACTGATGTTATTATGACTCAGGTCTAGTACCTCCAAATCTTTTAAATCCACAATCTCTCTTGGGATGGCACCCGAAAAAGAATTGTTGCGCAGAATTCTGCCGAGAACTTGCAGTTACAAAAAAACTTTGATATATTCGACCAGGAACAAATTCAGCTTTATCTTACATGAATTTAACGCGAATCAGGTACCCAATATCAGGAGATAGAGTGCCATTCAAGCAGAGATCTTTCAGGTTCCTGCAGACAATAGTTAGGTCACTTAAGTATCCAGTTTTTACACCTAAGTTTTTCCCATGAATCCATTACTCTATATCAAACAGAAGGACCTTAAACCCATCGATTTTTGTCTTTCGGTTTGTCGTGTTTTGAATTTACCAAAATATCCATATAAAATCTTGTCAACTAAAAATTAGTTTACAATGATTGATTTTATTTTTTGCTATTTTCTTTCACAGTAGCTTCAATATCAAATGGATATTAATATTTTTCATGCAAAGTTGAAAACTAATCATTTCAACTTTTGTGTTATATGTTTTATGCATGCCCCATTGATTAGTATCAAGAAAACCACAGCACGTTAAAAACACTAATGAATTTGCAACATCCAAATCCAATCTCATCAAATAAATTCTTTTCAAAACCATGATTCTATTTTTTACTAAGCTGTGAATTGGGTAAAAAATCCAGGCCTAATTCGTATTACATTTATTATTGCCAAATCCACAAAAGAGAAATAAGGTTAGAAACTGTCACAGCCTCACAGGCATTACTAAAGGATTTTCAAATTCACGAAAAAGCTTGTTTTTTTATCCCATTTCATGCACACAAAATGTGTGCAACCAACTTCTGCATCACTTTTTCAATGATACATGAAAATCTTTTGAATCCCCGATTAAATCAGGAAAGAAAATCACGATCAGATATAAAAAAAAACATCTAAAAGCAATCCAAAGATATGCATATAAATCTATGAATAATTTCATTTGCACCAAAAGACAGAGACTTGCATCGTAATAATAAAAACGATGAGTACTATGGAAAAGTTACACTTACAGAACAACAACATATCCTTCTGAACACCCAACTCCAACCCAAGAACATGGGGTTTCCACTCCTTTTTCATATCTCCAATTCGACAAGGCCCCATATGGATCAGTCACCACTTTCTCTTTAAACTTCAGCAAGGCCACACCTAATTTTGCCAAACAAAAAAAAAACAATCACAAGTTAAAAACCCAAAATAAAAACATAATAAAAATACAATCTTTGATACATTCTGCAGAAAGAAAAGATGAAAAACCAAGTAGAATTGAAGCAACCTTCATCATTGAGAGACCAACAAAAAGTTGAGTTCAGCAGAAAAAGAAAGCACATAGGTATTGCCGCCAACAGGTAACTTTGAGATCTCCGAAGCCCTTCCATTGCATTGATTAAAGACCAAAATAAATTAAGCCAACGACTGTTTTCCATTTAAATGTTGTGCATCAAGTACCAGTTGTAGGCAACAGAGCTAGCTTCTCGAAAAGATCATCTAATCGCCAACCAACCATGTTGACTCACTGGGAGTGAAAAAATATATTTTTAGAATTGGAAAGCAACTTTTTATGTTTTTTTAATGTTTTTAAAAACTCCATGGGAAATCTAACACGACCCCACGAATGCAAAACGACTACAGAGTTGAACCACAGGGCGGAAGAAAGAGTTCTCGCGCGACCATAAACAAATAAATTTCGGGTTTGTCAATTGGCAAATGAGTCGAATCATAGGTGTTCAACCTGTGTTTTGTTCGGTTGTATATAAACTTTGAATCAAATATTGTCTTCATAAAATTTCAAACCAACCCAAACTCTTAATTTTTTATAACCAAATCTTGTTTAGATTATTCAGTTTAAAGTTTGAGTTTCATAGTTAACAACTGATAATTGATATTAGTTGATTGAAAATTGTATTTAATCATAAAAAATATATAAAATGATAATAAGTAAAATATTATAAATAAAAATAGTTATACAACGTACAAAATTCTGTAAGAGATATGTTTATGTTTGAGCTAAAATTTATAATAATACATTTTCGATATAATTGTATTGTTAGGCTGCATTTGGTTTGGAAGATACGATAATGAAATGATTAAGAGATAAATGATAAAAAAAATGATTGGAGTAGAAATATAATATATAATGATAAAATAATATTGTGTTTGGTATGATGGATAAGAATGTGATAATTAATAATTTTTAGATGAATTGACAAAATTGTCCTTCCATTTATGCGGCGGCGATGAGCGGCGGCGGTCGGTCGACGGAGGCGGCCGGCCGATCGGAAGTGTCGGCGGTCGGCCAGAAGCGGTGGCGGCTGTCGGTCGGAAGCGATGGCGGCGGTAGGCGGTAAGGGGCGGCGGCGGTCGGCCGGAGGTTATTGCAATCGGCCGGAAGAGGCGGCGGTCGGCCGCAAGAGGCGGTGACAGTCGGCCGGAGGTGGTGACGATCGGCCGGAAGTGGCGGGGGCGGTCGGTCGGCGGCGGTGGACGGTCGGTAGAAGGAAGTAGTGGTGAGTTTGGATTTAGGAGAAGGGTAAAATTGGAAAAATATGATGAATTAAGAGTGGGATAAATAATCCTAGGGGGTGAGGAAGTATTATTTTAACTTACCTAATATAACCTAATCATTTATAGGAGGGATCGACTTGGTTAAATAATCACTCATACCAAACATGTGATTAGGTGGGTTAAAAAAAATAAACACACCTAATCATCCGTACCAAACGCCCCCTTACAATACTCATTAATAATATACGAACTAAAAATCAAACAATATATTTCTATATCCAAAAAAAATCACGCAAAACTAATAGAAACTATTACATAATATTTGTTTTAGTATAATCGGTTTGAAATTATTTTGTTCGATTTAGTGTATCCAAAACTTGATCAAAGTAAATTTTTTGGTATAAATGATATTAAAACCAATCCAAACCATGTGATTCGGTTTGGTTTAATTGTTTTGTCTGGTCTCTGAACACCTGATCAAATTCCATGAATGATGACTTTTGATTGCCTTCAAAATCAGACCAAACAAATAAAATTAAATATGGTGAAAAGGGTTTTTTGGGAATCCAATTTGCATGAATATTTGTGAATTGAAATTAGTGTTTTTAAATTTTCGAGAAAGCTTCTTCTCGAGTCGAAGATAATCTCATGTTGACGATAATTATGCGTAATTATGGAAAATAAATCGTGATGGTAACGACGAAGAAACAAAGAGAAGTGGAAATGTCAATTATGGGGCCAACATTGCTGACAATAATTGATTGTCTTTATTAGATTTGTAATTTCCAGATTGTGCGTCATTATTTTGAAGCAATTTTGTTTTTTTTTTTTTTTTGCTTTTAATCTCTAATTATTTAGGTGGGTTAGCACGGACAATGGATTGATTATATAATATTTTTTAGTGTCAGTTCAGTATTGTCCGGGTTCGAGATTGGATGGGTACGAGACATGAATCTCAGATGTTCAAAAAATCATTTCGAAGAACTTCGAAGATAACGACGGCTAGATCGTTAGTTTTATTGGCTATCATTTACAACATTTGAGCAAAAAAATGTGATTTTTGTTTCAAAATCCTGTTTAGATTGGATTTTGTCTAGTGAATCTAATCAAACAAAATCCGGCGTCAAAATCCGATTTTGATACAACATAATTCAAAAATTAAATAAAAATTAATATAATATTTTAGAGAGAGTGAGTCAAAAAACTTATTAGACACAATTTACTTCGGTATCTACTAAGTTAGTTTTTTTACTTATTTGATGTTTGATGAAATGGTGTGTTTCTCTTTTAAAAAAATGTGTATGTGTAAAAATAATGAGTGAATTATAATTATATATGCAAAAGTTTAATATCTTAACTTTTGTAATAAACTAAGGAGAAATTGTCATCATAAGGAAATTAAAATATAAATTTTAAAAGTAGCAGATTATTTAAATAATTTTGAAAATAATCACTAATACTTTCTTTTAAAATAATATTAGAAGTCAAAACCAGTGGGGTGAGTTTGGGGAAAGTAGAAAGGGTTTCACCCCTAATGGAGAAAAGGTAGAGCTTATTTTAGGAAAAACAGAAAAAAAAAATATACAAGAAGGAACGAAAAGAGAGAAGGAGTATTCCAAGTCGTTTTAGGTCTTTTGTAAGAGGGTCTCGTATATTTTTATTCGTGATACGGGTCAACCATGCTCATATTTATAATAAAAAATAATACTTTTTGCATAAAATTATTACTTTTTAATAGATGGTTCGAATAAAGATATGTCTCACAAAATTGATTTATGAGACCGTCTCACAAATTTTTTTATGATAATAGTATAATTTACGTGATTCGGCCACTGAATTGGACTTTACATCCACACGAAACACTCAACCGGATTTTATATTCAAAGTATAGAATTACAGACTTACAGTCTCTCAACAATTCACTGTGATATTTACTTTCAATTCAACAAAGGAGAAACTCGCTTGAATTTTAACAAAGATTCTGGTGGCTTCTTGAATTGACCATAGAACTTGCTTCTGTTGCGTTTGTGTGTAGAGGCGGAGCCAGGAATTAATTAAGGGATTGATTAAATTTTTTGGAAAATTAGTGTACCTAAAATATATAAAAAGTAATAATAATTCAATTTGGCCTATAAAAGTAATGATTCGACTGAGTGTTATCGAGAGCCAAGCAGGTAACCACTTTATTTACTAGAAATGGTTGCTTGATATCATCCCATTTGGATATTGTAACACCAAACTCACAACTTCTAATATGAATTTCATTTTTTTTCTTCTATTTCTTTCTTGAATTCTTATGATTTTTAGAGGAGAGTAGCTTTCGCGAACAAGCTTCCTTATCATTTGGTGCTTCACTTCGTAATTCATATTTAAGGATTACAATTTTTTCCACGAGTTCAAGGTCTCATGGGAAAACCCGAAAAAGAGACGGGGATTCTTGATTATTTCGGGTTCGAGTTAGAGATTTGTTATAATCCTCGAAATAGCTCTGGACAAGTATGAGAATATTATCTCTATCATTGCACCCGTTTCGAAAATAATATTAATAATAAAAATATTATTATAATTATTTAAAATATTATTAATAATATTATATTAATACTGATATTGTAATGCCCGGAAATTTAATCCTAGTAATCTGTAATTATTGAAATATAATTTGATATGATTATGAAAGGATTAATCGGGACATGAAATACAAGTACGTGTGAAAAGTGTGTGTATTTGTGCGAAGGACTCACGCACATGCGCGGACCAATGCGCGCACCTGCGCGGACCATGCAGTAGGCTTCGCGCATATGCGCGAAGTGACTGCGCGCATATGCGCGAAGGAGACAGTAGCCACCCCCGAAATGCAATTCACCTCGCGCACATGCGCCAATAGATGCGCGCATATGCGCGAGGCGAAGTTGTGTTGCACGCGCAGAGACATGGTCTCGCGCATATGCGCGGCAACAATGCGCGCATATGCGCGAGAGGCTACGCACGAATTCTCAAGCTGACACGTTTCATGTGCATGCACGAGTATATATATGTATACATACAGAATTTGTAAATCTCAGAGGAAAAGAATTGGAAGCCGAGGGATTTTGATTTCAAAATTCTACCGTGCAATATCTGTCCGTCTGATTTCGAATCTGACTGCAGTACTGTAATCCTATCAACGTAGGCTACACTTTGACGTAAGTTTTGCTACGTTTTGACATGCTTTGAAATTATGCTATTGTCAGAATTGAATAGGATTCATATATGATGTTCTTGATATGTTAGACATCGTAGAATCGAAGTCAGATTAAGAAACAGACTGATTATGGAATTGTTATGAATTTTCAGTGTTTAATCAGTTGATCTTGGACAGATATGGATTATGGATTGATTATAGAATGTATTGGAGATAGGTTATAGATTGTAACTGTTATCTGGTGAATTGGTATTGACGGGGATATTAAAATTGTACCGTTATACCGTTGATTTTGAATTAAATCCAGATTGATCAGATTGTTATGGAATTGACTCGTATATTGATATGAGATTATTGATATTGTCCATACCAGACAGATTGTGAGTTCAGGATATCGACTGAGCCAGGAACCGACGAAAGAAAGGTATAAGTCAATGTGGTATTGGGAGATGGACTCGAGTCGGTTTAGACTTGGGTTTCCCTAAATCACATACTTTACTTTATTGCATTTATATTTGCATTGATTGATTGATATACTTGTGTTCTTGAGTTATAGATTACGGGTATTAGATGAGTAATCTTATGACAGAAGTGCCGTTAGTGGTGGGATCACCACGGGCACATTGCACGATGTCATAAGATTGTGTATTGGCGGATGTGCCAAAGACTGTAACTGGAGGTTTGGTTATCGATGTGAATAGGATGGTGGCTTTTTCTATTACTGTTAATCAGTATTGTATCGATGTGGATAGATTAGTAGCTCTTCTATTACTGGTAATCGATGTCATATCGATGTGGATAGAATTAGAGTTGCTTCTATTACTGTTAATCGGTACTATATTGATGTGGATAGAATAATAGCTTCCTCTATTACTGGTAATCGATACCGTATCGATGTGAATAGAACTTGAGTCTTTTCTATTACTGTTGATCGATACTATATCGGCGTGGATAGAACTGGAGTCTTTTCTATTACTGCTAGTCGATATACGCATGCCAACTTCTGGAATCGGGATCCCTAGACTAGGATTGAGTCTAGTCTGAATGATGTAGCTACGAGTATTGTCGACAGTTGATATTGATTATGTTTCAGACTTTGTTACATATATCTGTTACCTGATTACATGCTTTATATTGTTTATATGATTGCATGTTTCGTTGATTTATACTGGGAGTATATTCTCACCGGTTTATCCGGCTGTTGTCGTGTCTGTATGTGTACTTGACAACAGGTGGGACAGGATCAGGGTCCAGGAGATGAAGAGAGAGATCGTGATTAGAGTGGTGGCACCGGACTTGGACTAGAGATAGGGTTGAACACTTGATAGTAGTTGTCAAACCCTAGTTTGAATAAATGTTTGTGATACAGGACTTGTATTTTATATACTGATATGTATATATGGTTTGATTTCACTACGCTCCGCATTTTAAAAAGGAAAAAAATTTTAGACCCTGTTTTATAATTGATTAATTAGTCCCAATGATGATTAAGAACTTGATTAGTGTCTGGGTCCCCACAACAGGTGGTATCAGAGCGATAGATCCCTTAGACTGAGATAGAAGCTAGTGAGCGGGGTAGATTGATTTTCTTTCCTGCTTTTGATTGCTAGCATGATTCCTGTTTTAATATATGCTACCTGAATTATCTGATATTGATATGGTATTGTATATTATTGGAATGGATCAGCTGTAAGATGATCCGAGGAGGATTGAAACTGGTAAGTGGTATTTGGAATTACTAACCTCTTCGATTATCAGATATGCCTCCGAGAAGGATACCAGAACAGGGAAGTACATCGAATCCTCCTATGGATGTGACCCCTACTCCAATGGAGCAATTGTTGAAAAGATTTCAGTCATTCCATCCACCGACTTTGAAAGGGACGGAGAATTCCGTGGAATGTGAAAGTTGGTTGGACGATATTGAATCGTTGTTCGAATCTTTGGAATATACTGAGGAAAAGAGGGTGAAACTGATCGGACACCAGATGCATGACGTGGCTAAACACTGGTGGAACACGACAAAACGGGCTTTGGAATTACGAGGTACGGCCATTACCTGGAACGTGTTTAAGACTGAATTTTATCTACGGTTCTTTCCAGTTTCATATAGGAAGGACAAGGGAGCCGAGTTTGCAAACTTGAAACAAGGCCAGTTAAACATTGAGGATTATGTGGCTAAGTTCTCTACTCTGCTCCGATTTGCCCCTCATGTGGCTGGGAGTGATGAGGCCGTTGCAGACCAGTTCATAAATGGTCTAAATCCTGAAATCTTTACCCTGGTGAATACCGGAAGGCCAAACAATTTTACCGATGCCTTGAACCGAGCCAAGGGAGCCGAAGCTGGATTGATAAGACAGAAAGAGGCTTCGTTTGTGCCTTCGGTACCGAGTTCACAGATGCCTCCACCATTTCCTCGATTTGAAAGTGGTAGTGGAAGTGGGAAGAAAGACTTCCTGAAGGCTAAGGGGAAGAAATTCAAGAAAGCTGGAAGTAGCTCCTCTAGTTCGAGTGGCTCTAGACAGACTAGTCAGGGCCAGAGTTATATAGGACCATACTGTAGCACCTGTGGAGGAAGGCATTCCACAGAGCAGTGCAGAGGAGTGTTCGGCAACTGCCGCATCTGTAAACAGCATGGACACTTTGCTCGAGTGTGTCCACAGAGAGGTGGCCAGGGATCACAGGCAGCTGAGTCATCTGGATCAGTTGCTCAGACAGGGAGACGACCCTCTGCCGTGCATTCCTTTCAGCCAGCACCGTCTACTCTGTCACAGCAGAGGCCAGGAGGGGGCCAGACAGCGAGCCAGCCTCCTAAACAGCAGGCCCGATTGTTTGCTTTGACTGAGGAGCAAGCTCAGGATGCACCTGATGATGTCGTGGCAGGTAACTGTTTTATTTCTGGTTATCCTGCATATGTATTGATTGATACTGGTGCATCCCATATGTTTATTTCTGAAAGATTTGCATTGATACATGCATTGCCTGTTGAATCTTTAGCTACTGTAGTATCTGTCTCGTCTCCGTTAGGGACATGTTTGATATCAGTGAAGTCTGTGAAATTTTGTATACTGCAGTACGATGGGCATACGATTGAGTTAGACTGTATTGTGCTTGGTTTATCTGATTTTGATTGTATTATCGGTATCGATACGTTAACCAAGTATAGAGCTACAGTTGATTGTTTCCACAAGATTGTACGCTTCAGACCTGAAATGGCTGAAGAGTGGAAATTTTACGGTAAGGGTTCTCGAGCCAGAATCCCTTTGATATCTGCAATAAATATGACACGATTATTGCAGAAAAGAGCGGATGGATTCCTGGTATATTCAGTTGATTTACTGAAGTCGAGCCCATCATTGGCGGACTTGCCAGTGGTGTGTGAATTTGCTGATGTCTTTCCAGACGAGATTCCTGGATTGCCTCCGATTCGAGAGATAGACTTCAGCATAGAATTGATGCCAGGAACAGTTCCGATTTCGAGAGCTCCATACCGGATGGCACCGATCGAATTAAAAGAGTTGAAATAACAGTTGGAGGATTTACTGGCCAAGGGATATATCAGACCGAGTGTATCTCCTTGGGGTGCTCCAGTACTGTTCGTGAGGAAGAAAGACGGGTCGATGAGACTTTGTATCGACTACCGGCAACTGAACAAGGCAACGGTAAAGAATAAATATCCCTTGCCTCGTATTGATGATCTGTTTGATCAGTTGCAGGGTTCATCTGTGTATTCCAAGATCGACTTGAGATCTGGATACCATCAACTGAGAGTCAGGGACTCTGATATCTCAAAGACTGCATTTAGAACCAGGTATGGGCACTATGAATTTATTGTCATGCCATTTGGTTTGACGAATACACCGGCGGTATTTATGGGATTGATGAACCGTGTCTTCCAGAAATATTTGGATGATTTTGTTATCATATTCATTGATGATATATTGATTTATTCAAAGAATATGATTGAACATGCTAATCATCTGAGGACTGTGCTGAGTATTCTGAGGACTGAAAAGTTGTATGCGAAATTGTCAAAATGCGAATTTTGGTTGAAACAGGTAGTGTTTTTGGGTCACATTATATCGGGAGACGGTATATCAGTTGATCCCAGTAAGGTTGAAGCCGTGATTAGTTGGCCAAGACCTACATCTGTGCCAGAAATTCGTAGTTTTATGGGTTTGGCAGGGTATTACCGACGTTTTATCCAAGATTTTTCGAGTATTGCCAAGCCTATTATACAGTTAACTCAGAAGAATGCTCCGTTTAATTGATCTGAGGAATGTGAGACCAGTTTTCTTGAGTTAAAGAAGAGATTGACCAGTGCGCCTGTGTGGACGATTCCTTCAGGTACTGGTGACTTTGTAGTTTATTGTGATGCATCTTACCAAGGATTGGGTTGTGTTTTGATGCAGCGGGGGCATGTGATTGCTTATGCCTCAAGACAGCTGAAACCCCATGAAACTCGTTACCCAATTCATGATCTTGAATTGGCAGCCATAGTCTTTGCACTGAAGATATGGCGACATTATTTATACGGTGAGAAATTTGAAATCTATTCTGATCATAAGAGCTTGAAATATCTGTTTTCGCAATCAGAGTTAAATATGAGACAGCGGAGATGGCTAGATCTATTGAAGGACTTTGATTGTGAGATTAAATACTATCCGGGAAAGTCAAATGCAGCAGCTGATGCACTGAGTCGAAAGGTATGTGCACTATCCTTGTCGACTATAGGTGTTTTGAATTTAATTGAAGACTGCTGTTTGTCTGGATTAGTATTTGAGACAGATCGGAGACCAATAAGATTATATACTATTCAAGCTGAACCAGAGCTGATTTTGAGAATTAAAGCAGCTCAAAAAGGTGATCAGAATATACAGAAGTCGATTGCTATGGTCAGAGCTGGACATCGATCGGAATACCAGGTTCAAAATGGTATTTTGTATGTGAATAATCGTCTTATTGTGCCGAATGTTTCGGATTTGAGACAGCGAATACTGACAGAAGCGCACAACAGTCGTTTTAGCATTCATCCTGGTGGCAGAAAAATGTATAATGATTTAAAGACACAGTATTGGTGGAAACAAATGAAGTCTGATGTGACTAAATTTGTAGCCAAGTGTCTGAATTGCCAACAGGTAAAGGCTGAAAGAAAGAAACCAGGAGGATTGTTACAGAGTTTGTCCATTCCTGAATGGAAATGGGATCACATTTCCATGGATTTTGTGACACAATTACCGAGATCCTCCCGAAATTGTGATGCAATTTGGGTCGTGATTGATCGATTGACCAAATCAGCATGCTTTATTCCATACAAGATGACCTATAGATATGATCAGATGGCCGATATTTATGTTCGAGAAGTGGTTAGACTGCACGGAGTGCCGAAGTCGATTGTTTCAGACCGTGATCCTCGGTTTACTTCGCACTTCTGGCAGAGTTTGCAGCAAGCTCTTGGTACGAAGTTACATCTTAGTACCGCATATCATCCACAGACTGACGGACAGTCAAAGCGTACGATTCAGACATTGGAAGATATGCTGAGAGCTGTAGTGCTTGATTTTAGCACTGGATGGCAAGATGCATTACCACTTTGTGAATTTTCGTATAACAACAGCTATCAAACGAGTATTGAGATGGCACCATTTGAAGCATTGTACGGAAAGAAATGTCGATCCCCTCTATACTAGGATGATATCTCTGAAGTTCCTGAGACTGGACCTGACATGATCAGATATATGACTGAAAAAGTGAAACTTATTCAGAAAAAAATGAAGGCAGCCCAGGACAGACAAGCCAAATATGCCAACCTCAGACGACGACCGTTGGTATTTGAGGCAGAAGACCGAGTATTCCTGAAGATTTCTCCTTTCAGAGGTGTTGTCAGATTTGGCAAGAAAGGAAAATTGTCTCCACGATATGTCGGACCCTATGAGATTCTCGAGAAGATAGGAGATCGTACCTATCGACTTGCCTTGCCGCCTTCATTGTCTGAGATACATGATGTCTTTCATGTATCGATGCTGCGGAAGTATCTCCCTGATGATTCTCACGTTATTCAGCCAGACGAGACTGAGCTGGATGAGACATTGAGTTATGTCGAGAAACCGATCCGGATTATTGATCGTAAAGAGAAACAGCTCAGAACAAAGACGATTCCTTTGGTGAAAATTCAATGGACTCGTCATGGCACTGAAGAAGCTACGTGGGAGACTGAATCTGATATGAGACAGGAATTCCCCGCATTGTTTCACTGATGTAAATTCCTGATACAGTTTCTATGTATATATACTCCTTTTTGATATGATTGAATGCTTGTGATTTCGAGGACGAAATCGTATCTTAGGGGGGGAGAAATGTAATGCCCGGAAATTTAATCCTAGTAATCTGTAATTATTGAAATATAATTTGATATGATTATGAAAGGATTAATCGAGACATGAAATACAAGTACGTGTGAAAAGTGTGTGTATTTGTGCGAAGGACTCACGCACATGCGCGGACCAATGCGCGCACCTGCGCGGACCATGCAGTAGGCTTCGCGCCGCGAAGGAGACAGTAGCCACCCCCGAAATGCAATTCACCTCGCGCACATGCGCCGATAGATGCGCGCATATGCGCGAGGCGAAGTTGTGTTGCACGCGCAGAGACATGGTCTCGCGCATATGCGCGGCAACAATGAGCGCATATACGCGAGAGGCTATGCACGAATTCTCAAGCTGACACGTTTCATGTGCATGCACGAGTATATATATGTATACATACAGAATTTGTAAATCTCAGAGGAAAAGAATTGGAAGCCGAGGGATTTTGATTTCAAAATTCTACCGTGCAATATATGTCCGTCTGATTTCAAATCTGACTGCAGTACTGTAATCCTATCAACGTAGGCTACACTTTGACGTAAGTTTTGCTACGTTTTGACATGCTTTGAAATTATGCTATTGTCAGAATTGAATAGGATTCATATATGATGTTCTTGATATGTTAGACATCGTAGAATCGAAGTCAGATTAAGAAACAGACTGATTATGGAATTGTTATGAATTTTCAGTGTTTAATCAGTTGATCTTAGACAGATATGGATTATGGATTGATTATAGAATGTATTGGAGATAGGTTATAGATTGTAACTGTTATCTGGTGAATTGGTATTGACGGGGATATTAAAATTGTACCGTTATACCGTTGATTTTGAATTAAATCCAGATTGATCAGATTGTTATGGAATTGACTCGTATATTGATATGAGATTATTGATATTGTCCATACCAGACAGATTGTGAGTTCAGGATATCGACTGAGCCAGGAACCGACGAAAGAAAGGTATAAGTCAATGTGGTATTGGGAGATGGACTCGAGTCGGTTTAGACTTGGGTTTCCCTAAATCACATACTTTACTTTATTGCATTTATATTTGCATTGATTGATTGATATACTTGTGTTCTTGAGTTATAGATTACGGGTATTAGATGAGTAATCTTATGACAGAAGTGCCGTTAGTGGTGGGATCACCACGGGCACATTGCACGATGTCATAAGATTGTGTATTGGCGGATGTGCCAAAGACTGTCACTGGAGGTTTGGTTATCGATGTGGATAGGATGGTGGCTTTTTCTATTACTGTTAATCAGTATTGTATCGATGTGGATAGATTAGTAGCTCTTCTATTACTGGTAATCGATGTCATATCGATGTGGATAGAATTAGAGTTGCTTCTATTACTGTTAATCGGTACTATATTGATGTGGATAGAATAATAGCTTCCTCTATTACTGGTAATCGATACCGTATCGATGTGAATAGAACTTGAGTCTTTTCTATTACTGTTGATCGATACTATATCGGCGTGGATAGAACTGGAGTCTTTTCTATTACTGCTAGTCGATATACGCATGCCAACTTCTGGAATCGGGATCCCTAGACTAGGATTGAGTCTAGTCTGAATGATGTAGCTACGAGTATTGTCGACAGTTGATATTGATTATGTTTCAGACTTTGTTACATATATCTGTTACCTGATTACATGCTTTATATTGTTTATATGATTGCATGTTTCGTTGATTTATACTGGGAGTATATTCTCACCGGTTTATCCGGCTGTTGTCGTGTCTGTATGTGTACTTGACAACAGGTGGGACAGGATCAGGGTCCAGGAGATGAAGAGAGAGATCGTGATTAGAGTGGTGGCACCGGACTTGGACTAGAGATAGGGTTGAACACTTGATAGTAGTTGTCAAACTCTAGTTTGAATAAATGTTTGTGATACAGGACTTGTATTTTATATACTGATATGTATATATGGTTTGATTTCACTACGCTCCGCATTTTAAAAAGGAAAAAAATTTTAGACCCTGTTTTATAATTGATTAATTAGTCCCAATGATGATTAAGAACTTGATTAGTGTCCGGGTCCCCACAGATATTAATATTAATATTATCACTTATAATAATAAATAAATAATAAGTTTTGGTTCGGAAAATCTCCAAACTCGTTTCCATCTTGAAGCATTAATATTTTTGAAATGGAAATGAAAGCGAAGATAAGGATTTGATCCTTGTGATTTTGGGTTCGGGGAGGGTGAAAAAACCGAAATCAGAATGAGTACGAGGATGAAGATGGAATTCGAGGACCGGACTATCCCCATTCATACTTGGTTGGTTCATTGGATTGTAGAAAGTTCATCCGTTAAATCATTGAATTCTATAATTGTTGATCAATGGAGGAAGGATGGAGGTGCATGGTTGGCTAGATTTAATTTTACTTATACATGTCTGATTATTTATTTTATATTTTCTCTTTTAATCGTTGAATTCTATAATTATTTATTAAATTTGTAAATATATAAAAATAATTATAATTACATGTACTAATATATAATACTGTCAAATCTCTTGGCATTGTTTGGTGTGCATGACAAGGGGGATTGATTGTTAATCCTTCACTTATCATGTGTTTGGTGTGCATGATTAAGATTGTGATAGGTCCGTTCAGCCCACACCCGGCCCGCACTATATGCATTATTATTCTCATGTGGATGATTATATAATCCTTTGGGGGAGAAGGGATTATATTTGATTAATTTAAATTTTTCTTTAATATTCTAAAGTTTAAAATAATTATAGATTCAAAAAATTTAATAATATTTAAATGTAATTTTTAATTTGACTAATATTATAAATAATTTAATTATTATTGATCATATTTTTTATTATTATATTATTTTAACTGTAATATTATAATTTTTATTAACCATTTTTATTATTCAAATTTGTATTAATATTTTAATTATCACAATAAATGCATATTTATAGTATTATCAAAATTTAATTATTTTTTATAATATTAATCGGTTTTTTATTTTTTTTTCCGAAAATTGGAATTAATGAAAATTTAATAATTAATATAATATTTAAATTTTATTTATAATTTTTTAAATCAATTAATTCTAGATATTTTATTTATTTATTCAATCATTTTAAGAATATATTACTAACTAATATATCATGAGGGTATTTTAATAAATAATTAACAAAAATAATCAAGCAAGTTAAACTCATATCAAACATCATATAATATATCATATAAACATCAAGCAAAATTTAAAAGACTGAGAAATTAGTATAAAAATATATATATACGTGAAACTCGCCCACCGTGGGGCTCGAACCCACGACCACAAGGTTAAGAGCCTTGCGCTCTACCAACTGAGCTAGACGGGCTTCTTCTTAAAAATCAATTTTAAAACTAAACAATATAAATATCTATTACAATAAGATATAAGCACCTATTACTTAATAATTATTGCCCATAATTTATAAATGACTCGACCTTGATTGAGTAGAGCTTTTAAAACTTCCAAATGCATATTTAGGCTCATTAAATTTCGATATCCGTCTCGAACTATTCATTTAACTAGTTTAGAGTCGATGTGGTTCAACATTCAATATATACTAGCATTTCGTGATACATATATATATATATATATATATATATATATTTTTTTTGTGTTTGATAGTTTTTACGTGTAAAAAAATAATTTTATTAAGATATGATACTTGTAGATTCAATAAGATTTAATGAGACCATTTGAAATTTTAGATAAATCAGAGATAAATTAGAGAAAAAATTGAAAAAAAGATAGAGAGATCTATAAAAAGAGAAAAACTTGTGTGAGACGGTCTCACGAGTCGTATTTGTGAGACAGATCTCTTATTTGGGTCACCCATGAAAAAGTATTACTTTTTATGCTAAGAGTATTACTTTTTATTGTGAATATGGATATGGTTGACCCGTCTCACAGATTATGATCCGTGAGACGGTCTCACATGAGACTCACTCTTATAAAAATTACTAATAAACTCACAACAAAGTTAGCTAACATATAATATGAAGGGTAAAACTGTAAAAAAAATAATTTGATATAACTTGAATATACCAAAGTTAGTATAATATGCTCGAGTTTAATAATATATATATAAATATAAATAAAATAGATAATAGAATATGATAGGATAATCTCAAGCCTTGTGATTAATATTGGTAACTTGGTTTTAGGTAGACAAGTTAGCATATACATTCTCAATTTTGGTACTTAAAACATAATTATAGACCATAAACGGTCAATGCTATATTTTAATGCCAAAAGGTAAGGCTAATAAATCAAGATTTAGACTTATAAAAATTCCCACTTGCTTGAGACCTAGACCTCTGAAAATTAAATGTAATCATATCTCTACCTAAAAAAAAATCTACCACCTTTGTTTATCTTGTATCGTTTTTACATAATTTGTACAGAGCAATGCCATTGATTTGCTACTTTCGACGGATTCAATATTTTTCGTGAGTTAGGTCGTGTATAGTTGGGACTTTCCTTGATAATCACTATTGTCAATAGCGTAATCGAATATAATTTGAAATGATTTTATGTTGAAAAATTATTTGAAATCCATCACAATTACTAAAAATATAACTTACTGAGATTCAAAACTCATTGTTAAGTTGATTTATACAAACAAAAAATTAGATTTGTTATTACGAATTCGAATTCATCGATCTAAAAGTTGTATCAACGTCACTAATTATAATTTTAGGAAAATCACAGTCTCTCGATATTACCATTGTTATTGTTGTTTGCTCCCTCCTAATCTATCTAAATTATTTGAAATCCATCACAATGACTAAAAATATAACTTACTGAGATTCAAAATTCATTGTTAAGTTGATTTATACAAACAAAAAATTAGATTTGTTATTACGAATTCGAATTCATCGATCTAAAAGTTACATCAACGTCATTAGTTATGATTTTAGTAAAATGACACTTTCTGAATATTACAATTGATATCGAAATCAATGTCGATTCGATTTAGATAGATTAGGATTTAGGAGGGAGCAAACAACAATAGCAATTGAAACTATTGAAACTTAGGCGGAGACTTGTTCAACTGAGCAATGTATTGTCTGCTTGACTCAATTTTCTTGATAAATAATTAATTTAGGACACACCACTTGGAACGTCTTTGCTGGGGTATTGACTATATTTTTTAAATAAATAAATAAATAAAAGAAGAGGATAACTACATTTTGTTGATGCTACCTGTCCGGAATCACTTTTAAAAGGTAATATAACAATATTTTTTTGGAGTAAAAATTTAATATTTAACAAAAAATAATAGTTATAATAATTCTCCTCCAAAACAACAATATTTTTTGGAGTAAAAATTTAATATTTAACAAAAAATAATAGTTATAATAATTCTCCTCCAAAACTTAACACCAACCAAAATTAATTTTTTTTAAATAAATATAGACATTTTAATAACGTACTTATTTTTTTTATCATACAAATTAATTTTTTCGTCATCCAAATTTCCATTTTTTCCCTTCTTTTCCCTTAATACTTAAATACAATTATTACGTTATTTTATAATATTTTTTTTTTGGTAAGGATATAATATTAATTATGATGCATAAATGATTTAGCTGATTTGAAATACAACTAATATTTTCGATGAAAATTAAAAAAAAAAATACAAAAACTCTTGTGAGACGGTCTCACGGATCAATTTCGTGGGTAGAATCTCTTATTTGGGTAATCCATGAAAAAGTATTACTTTTTATGCAAAGAGTATTACTTTTTATTGTGGATATTGGTAGGGTTGACCAATCTCATAGATAAAGATTCGTGATACCGCCTCACAAGATACCTACTAAAAAAAATTTCAATGAAACAGAATTTCGCTCACACAATTAAATTATTAATATAATAACTAATTATTTGTAAATTACTTTGATCAGTTCAATCTTGTATTATGTTCGGCCTATAATCTCTCCTTTTTTTTTTTTTACATATTTAATTTTATAATAGATAGATACAATTCAACCAATGAGAAAATAGTGTTAAAAATATCTATTTTAAATGCAATAAATGTATAGCATCAAATTCTTATCTTAAATTAAATTATTAATTGAATCAAAACCATAACTCATAAATGAAAAATCTCAATTTTCAATTACAAATATAATTTCAATGGACTTTATAATATCGATATTTAATTATTATGTAGACAAATATATATATATATATATATATATATATATATATATATATATATATATAATGACAGAGTTTCAAATAAAGTAAAAGAAAAAAAAATCGATATTTAGTTTAATGCAAAAACTTGTGTGAGACGGTCTCACAGGTCATATATGTGAGACGGATCTCTTATTTGGATCATCCATAAAAAAATATTATTTTTTATGCTAAGAGTATTACTTTTTATTGTGAATATAGATAGGGTTGACCCGTCTCACAGATTAAGATCCGTGAGACGATATCACATGAGAGTCACTCTTAGTTTAATTGATTCTTAACTATCTAAAATAATCAAATTCTCACTTAAATCAATGAAATATATTTAAATTTAAAATTTAAAAATATTATTATTAAGTTTAATAAATTATATGTACATACATAATAGATGGTGTGCTTCATCACCAAAAACACAAAAACAGAAACAAAACCAAGAAAACTGATGAGAAAAGGTTTTAGACTTTGTGTTCGGTGCGACAAATTCAAACCCAAGAGAGGCTGTCTGGTTTTGTTTCTTCGATTCGTCTGAAAATAGAAATCCCATTTTCAATTTTGGATCCAAAGGATGGATTTTCTCTCACAAGGCGCGGTCTTTAATCTGTGTTCAAGCTTCCTTATGATCTGACGGTGAGTGAAAATATTGGCTGCCCAGATTATTATATATAATCTGGCGACTGTTTCGTTGATTTATGTTCATGTTTTGTCGAGTGATTTATCGTGGTTGGCTTTGAAGATATGCGGGTTTTTTTTTTTTTTGCTGTCGGCTGTCCCATTTGGGTGATTATGATTCGGAATCGGATTGGATGTTGAAGTTGTGGTGAATTACTGGAGTGCAATTTGTTTTCCATTGTGGAAATTGATGGGGGAATGTGTGATTTGCTGTGTGGATTCTGATGTTTATTGTTCTTACAAATTATGAAATTAAGGTGTTAATGGAGTGGGATTGCAACCAGGTGGAACTTAAAGAATTTAGTTGAGGTCCTGAGGACGGGCTTAAAAAAATTTATACATTTTATTCTATGAGTATATGATTTTAGAAATTCTCAAGCATGTCTAAGATTTGGATACGAGAGATAGGGAATGGATTTCTGAAGGACCGAAATTTAACTTTACTGTGGTGTTTTTGATGCAGAAAAGATCTCCTGATCCTATAAGTTTGCTACTTACTATGTTCCCTACTCCAAAGCAGCATTTTGCAATTGATTCATAAATTAATACCATTTGCGTGTGAATTGTTTTAATCATTGATCTTTTATGTTTTGTCCCATCAAATAATTTGGTTTTTCTTACCACTTAATTCTGCAGGACTCGCCCTCTTTTCAACTAGTTCTTGGTATTGTTGACTTCCAAACAGTGAACACAAGTCTGCTATTGTGTTTTAGCTAGAGAGAAACACGACCATTTCTGGAACAAAAGATCGTCGAGTTGGATTGCTGCTTGTATTTCCCCCCAACATGGTATTCAATAAATTTGCAGATTTTTTTTCATATGCAGCAACTCACTTCTCGGCCTCAAGGGCTTCTACTGTTTCATATAAATCACCTGGATTGCCACCTATTCCTGGTTCCCCTCATGGCCATACTTTATCCAGTTCAGAGACAAAAACTAATATGAGACTCTCATCTTCCCTTCAAGATTTTTCTGCTTATAGACGAGTTGATCTAGAAGGTGGCGATATTAACCCTGGAGAAGCAAAGAGTTCAGGCCACGCATTACATCCATATTTCTTGAACAGAGAAAATGGTGGATTGAGTTTCTCGAAACAGAAGGCAGCACCAGGAGTCACATTTGGTCGAAAAAAGTGGGTGCGAGTTATCTGGATTTCCTTGTGTTTATTGTTGTTTGGCTGTCTTGCTTATTCTGTTAACTTTTTTTACTCAAACTGGTCTAGAGGGACATCCAAGTTTTATGTTGTGCTGGACTCTGGTAGCACTGGAACCCGTGTTTATGTATATGAGGCATCTGTTAATCCCAAAAAACTTAACAATCCTCCTATTTTATTAAAATCATTGCCCGAAGGTTTCCAAAGGACACAAAAAGGGCGAGCTTACAACAGAATGGAAACTGAACCTGGATTTGACAAACTGGTGCATAATATCTCTGGGCTGAGAGAAGCAATAAATCCTCTTATCAAATGGGCTGAGAAACAAGTTCCTGCTGAATCACATAAGACCACTTCTCTCTTCCTCTATGCCACTGCCGGAGTTCGCAGGCTGCCAAATTCAGACTCCGAATGGATTCTTAATAATGCTTGGTCGATTCTCAAGAGTTCTCCCTTTTCGTGCAAAAAGGAGTGGGTTAAAATTATCACTGGCATGGAGGAAGCTTATTATGGGTGGATAGCGTTAAATTATCACACGGGTGTCCTAGGATCCATTCCTAAGAAGGAAACATACGGTGCGCTTGACTTGGGTGGCTCATCCTTGCAGGTCACTTTTGAAGGAAAGAAACACGACCATGATGCAAACTTAAAATTGAGCATTGGCCCTGTTAAACATCATTTAAGTGCCTATTCTCTCGCTGGGTATGGGCTTAACGATGCATTTGACAAATCTGTTGCTCACCTTCTCAAGAAGCATCCTCAGATTACCAATGCTGATTTGGTTAGTGGAAAGATTGAAATTAAGCATCCTTGTTTGCAGTCTGGTTATAAAGAGCAGTACTCCTGTTCAAGATGTTTATCATTTCGCCCAGAAGATGGAAGTCCTTCTATTGGAGGTAAAAAATCAGGTAAAGGAGGAAAGGCCGGGGTTCCCATTAAGCTTATCGGAGCTCCAAAATGGGACGAGTGTACTGCACTGGCTAAAGTTTCTGTCAATTTGTCTGAATGGTCAGATCATAGTTCTGGAATGGATTGTGAGCTGCAGCCTTGCGCACTTGAGGAAAATCTGCCTCGCCCCATTGGTCAGTTTTATGCTCTATCTGGCTTCTATGTGGTGTACCGATTTTTCAACTTGAAGACGGATGCCTCTTTAGATGATGTATTAGAGAAGGGCCATGAATTTTGTGAAAAAACATGGAATGTTGCTAAAAACAGCGTCATTCCTCAGCCTTTTATCGAACAATATTGTTTCAGGGCACCTTATGTCGTGCTCCTCTTGAGAGAAGGATTGCATATTACTGACAGCCATGTAATTGTTGATTCTGGAAGTATTACTTGGACACTTGGGGTTGCTTTATTTGAAGCTGGAAAAGCATTTTCATATGGGGGAAAATTTCTTGGCTATGGATTATTGCGGGGGAAGATGAATCCATATATTTTTTCTGCTATTTTGATTGCTTCATTACTTGTCCTACTTTGTGCATTTTCCTGTGTTGGCAATTGGTGGATGCCAAAGTTTTTCCGGAAGTCATATCTCCCACTTTTCAGGCATAATAGCGTGACGACCGCATCAGTTCTTAATCTTCCAGCTCCGTTCCGGTTTCAGCGCTGGAGTCCTATCAATACAGGTAAATCCACTATTCTTGATACTTTGTCCAGCAGTTATGATTTTCTTGGATCTTTATTCTTTAATGTACACAGGGAGAAAATCATTTTTCTTTTGTTAGGTTATGAAGGAAAACAACAAGAATATACTTACCAACCATACTTCAAGTGTATATTCTTTGTTGATTAGATATCCATTCGCTTGTTTTATTCATGCTATCCAACTCTGCTCAAGATATTTTGCTAGTTGATATTTAATTTTACTCAAATTGACTCAAATTGAATATAGATTAGAAGTCTGTTTCCACAAAATCTCTAGATCCAAACCCAGTTTCAACTTCCAACAAGCCTATGCAAATACTTAAATCATTCAAAAACTCGTGTTGCACTTGATACTGAATTTTGCTATATTGATTAAATGCCGACCGCGTGGTACGCACTTTAAAGTCTTATTGGGAAATAGTGAGTGACATGTGAAACACTGCAATGCATGCGTAGCAGAAGTTTACATCCAACTGTACTTGACCGTGTTGGTGCAACTTCTGTCCGGAAATTTAATAAATTAAAATTTTATTTGTTTTAAGTTTTGTCCTTCATGAATTTAATTTAAGTTTATCTAAGTTATCTAAGGTAAGTATATCATCAGACATCAATTGAATTTAATTCGAACTAGATTTTCCTCCTTTCATTTTAAATTGGCAAAAAAGTCATTTGTGAGTTGGCCTATATTTTTCTTCTGTATGTTTTCCTAAAAAAAATGTTTCAGGGGATGGAAGGGTTAAGATGCCATTGAGTCCAACAGTTGCCAGCTCTCAACAACGACCATTAAATTTTGGACTTGGTTTCAATGGTGGTGAAGGTGGTGGCATCCAGTTTACTGAGCCATCACTATACTCTTCGTCCAGCAGTGTAGGGCATAGTTTTTCATCCGGCAGTTTAGGACAGATGCAATTCGATAACACCAATCTTAGTTCATACCGAACTCCCCACGGTAGCCAAATGCGTCTCCAAAGTAGAAGATCCCAGTCTCGAGAAGATCTTAATTCTTCCGTCGCTGATGCTCGAATGGTCAAGATGTAAAATGATTCTTTTGAAGGTATAAATATTCTTGGAATATCTGCAACCATTCCATGAGCACACTGTAACTTCTCAGTCAATGGAATTGCTTCTCTGGAGTGGTTAGAAATGGTCAGCAACCATGCCTGATCCTCTTCATGGATGTAGATAGATGACATGACTCTACTCACACGAAACAAAAGATGAACAACAAAAGGCTTGAACCGACTTTTGCGGGCCTTGGCAACCATTTTGAGGAAGTATGAAGCTAGATGGGTGAAACTCTTTCTTGTAAGCAAGATTTTAATTTTGTAAATAGACTAAATAGATCTTTCAACTGTATCCAACTTGCCAGTGAAGCTTTGAACATGACTGCAGGCGACTGAGAACTGCACCACCCGTATGAGAAAGTTGAGGCTTTTTATTGTTAACAAATTCTTGAAGGAGATATTAGACGTACACTGAGGATTATTATGGAACTTCTTAATTTTAGATTATGGGAATCTGTATACTTTCATTTCAGCATCCGCATTCCCTTCCCTGCTTGGATTTCCAAATTCTTGGGTTTTCGGAGTAGTGTAAAATTTTTTTTGAGTAATCAGATCTGTTCTAAAGTAAGGAGGTATTTTGAATCATTGGTTTTGTTAAAAAATTTAACCAGCGTTTACTGTATCATGTATTGTTGTATACCATAGTGTCCACCAGAAACTGACGAATTAATGTTTAATTAATTATCCGAGTTTTTGAAAAAGTGAGAAAAAAATGAGTTGAGTTAATGAACGTCTAGAGACATGGACTAATTCTTTACATCAAACTGTGAATTCGAACAAATGAAATATTTGTTAAAAAAATACAGGATGTAATATCGACTACAAAATTAGACATGTTATCAGACCGGATTTAATCAGTTTCAGATTTTCTGGACTGAGGTTTTGTCAAAATGAAATGGTTACGCAGGATTTTATCGAATGATTGTCCTAGTCCGAATTAGAAAAGAATATAACCGAGTTAATATTATTTAACCCATTGCTTCACGCCAATTGATTTGGAATAAAAATATTTACTTCTAACATATATTAAATCAAGTCAGTTGATTCAATAATCTGGTTTACCATATTTAATTAGTGTTACTATACATAAAGATTTTTAATCCTTAATTATTGATTTTCCATATTTTTATATAAAGTAAGATGTTAAAATAATAAAAGTTTTAAAAATTTAAAAATTTATTACAATAAATTATTTTCTCATCATGACTATAGTGCATAGAAAAACAAAGAGTTCACAACTAGTTAGGAACTGGAATTTCTCAAACAAGACTGTCTATACAATGTATGGTTGGTGGGAACTGTTGCCTATGAGTCTAGGACAGAAATAACAAAACTGGATCTACTCAGAAATTTACAGCTCATCTTTTTTAGAAGGATAAATCCAACTTAGTATATGTGTAAACTTACTGGTTGGGACGATTTTTTCTGGTTGCGTCGAGTCCATGCTGCAAAGAGAATTGTAGTCGTGCTTTAAATGAGGAGCAGCTATCCTTTCCTGCGCACATAGAAGGTTATATTTTGTGAATGGATTGAGAACTACAAGTAATTTTCAGATCTTACATCCCACGTTTGCGTAGGAATACTTATCATTCATCTACATGCATAAAATAGAAAATGCTCAGTGCGTGAAACTAGAACCGAAAGTCTGGCTGCTATGATCATTCTTTGGAGCAAAATCTAAATTTAGAAGTCAAAGAAATCATACCTTAAACATCTCGAAAGGGCAAATGTCAGAATTGTCACAACCCTTGCACAAAAAGAAAAAGATGGATCACTCCAATGCTCAAGACAAGTAGAAGCAATTAAGTTGAAGGCAAGACTATAAAGGCTGCATCATTCCATCAATAGAGGAGTGAAAATAATGGTCAAATAAGAATTATTTCAAGATGCGATTTGTATCGTGTTCACAAAAAAGCACAAATGTACACTTTGAAAATAGTGGACCTTTTTAAAATGCCATTTCATAGGATATAGACAACCTTACCGGCACTGGAATAGGGTGTTCATTGTGCAGTACTTGCACAAAGTATTTGCTTGAGTTGTTGGATGGGCAGCTGTACAGAACTAGCATGTTATTTCCAGCAAAAGGGGCAGCTGTACTGCCACGCCAGGTTCTCTTCTGTGGGGGTTGAGGGAGTTGTAGAGGTTGTTCCCTTTGTATTTGTTCAAACTCTGAAAATATGACAGATAATCAGGTAACTCAAGAATAAATAACCCCAAAGAAAGGTTAAACATGTAAAAAATTACAGGACATTCTCACCAGATTCATCGAGAAATAGCCCAATCAAACAGGAAAATGGAAGCAAAGTTTCTGCATGAGCAAAGCGCAGTCGAGCCATTTCATAGTTTCCATGAGCAATCCCATCTACGAAGTAGAAGAAAAGGGCTAAAATTAATACAAGGAAAGGCACTAAAATAAATAAAACTGTTCTCCAATAGATGGATATTGTTGATTTGACAAAGAACTTAAGCGATAGTGTCAAGAAAAAAGTATAAATGGAATTCTGGAACTGGGTTCTGAAAAACACATGCTACTTGCGTTAATCCAGCATTTTGAAATATTACATGAAAAACATGTGACTAGAGGGATGCAGGGACCACCTCTGTACGGATATCAAACTGTTTCATAAAGCAGAAATGTTGCAAGTTGCAACTGATTATAATCACATTCTAGAGGGGATACCCGAGAAGCATGGAACTTGGATTATTTGTTTAAATGCCTACATAATCAATTCACTATTTTGCAAAATGAATCTTCATGATCTCTTACATCCTTCCAGTTCCAGACAAAGAAACTGCATCCTACTCAAGTAAGCCAATTCCAATATGTACCACCGTTGGGTAAAAATGCAGTTCCACAAACAAGCCATTCAATGATACTATTTCGACAAAGTCTCCATTAAGAATGAAGGTAAGGCAGGATGCATAATGAATATTTCAACCTTGTATATAAAATCCAGTTCCTTGATCATAACTCGAACTCTCAACTTCCCAATATTACAGAAAAATGAGGATTAGAGTAATGTAACTTTCTTTTGTTTTCCAAACTTAACTTACAATAACAGTGAATCACTAGCACACGCATTCTTATGGCCCACAGATCCTACATGTTGGCTAAGATACTACTTTATCTGCAACAATTGTAATGACAAAAGCTAATACCTTCAATTCTTGTCCATAAATCACAGAGACTGACAGTATAACTGATGATTGGATACAATAAGATGTGTTTTTATGAAAAAAGACCATACATACACCTTGATGGGTAAAAAGTGGCTCAATTAGCAAATTCCTCAAACAAATCAAAGTGCACAAATGCCTGCCACCTAACTTTTGTTGATGATACAGATTATTATTTTACTAGTTCGCAATAATTTTTAGATGAATTGATCCTTGCACATTATCTAAAAATCCAGTCCCACACCTCCTATTGTAAAAATAGGTCAAAGAGAAGGAGAAAATGCACCTTCATGAGCCTTGATGGCTTGCTCCATCGACTGAATAACATCTTCAAGTAATGGTACTCCCATTCGGTAATTTAATGAATTGCCGTAGCCCTTCAGAATAAATGCCTCTAGATCATCTGTCCACTCCAACAAACCGACCTAGAAGCACAAATTAGCGTCATGATAAACTACGGATTTTTCATGATAATGCTCTAGAGGAATTATGATAAACATACAAATGATAGAAAAACATAATAAAGTCAAGCAGCCAGATTCTTAAATGAAAGTACATATATCAAACCAAATTAATCTCTCATGATAAAACGGGAGAAAGTGTAAATACCTCGGATGGACTAAAAAGTGCACAGGCTTGATCAATTGTATTTAGCAAGGATGCTTCCTGGTTCAAATCAACCATAAAAGAGTTGCAATGGAATTCTTCTAGAAAAACAACTATTTAATGGCTTAGTGGACCCCTAAACATAAAAAAGAAGAAAAAAAGACTGTTACCTGTTTGCACAAAAACCATAGTGATGATACATCTTGTATTGTGAAATTCAAACCCCAACGAGTAACTAGATCTTGAGTTATTCCATTTAGTATGGGTTCCTTGAGCTTCTCAACAAATGGTTCCTGACTCTTCCTATAAGCCTGGAACGTAAAAGCATATGACAGCATTTAAACACCAGTAAAAATTTATGTCAAAACAACCCTACAATAGCTAGTTGATCATTTCCTATTGAGCATTGATTCCTGAGTTTGAAAGTGATGACAATAATTTCACCATCAAATCTATGAAATCAAAGCAATCCATGTCCCATGAGGTGTTGAGCCCTTGATCATCAACTATATTAGGTGGGGCAAAAGTACAAATTGCCAATAATCTTGTGAGATGAAGTCCAAGAAAAAAGCAGACATTTTAGCATAAGCAGTATTAAAGAAGTTCAACTGCTGACATTGTTGTAAAGAAATACTCCAGGGATGTGTTCGGACCGCGGTATATGAAACCAAATGATTTCAAATTTATTCCAAATTCATTCTGTTTGTTTGGGAACTTCTGAATTATGGATTTCAAATTATTCTCCCACCATTTATGTACTTATAATTATACATAGTATTAGAATGGATTTCTGTTCATAAATCTAGGAGACTTTTACTCATTAATAATTGCATCAATTTGGGAATTGATTGATTTAAATCCCAGTACATGTGGGATTGTAATTTCTTACCTTTTTAGACTTTTTTCTTTCTTTTTAAGACTGAACATTGTATGAAGGGAAGATATGAAGGAACATATGTTTTTCTCTCCTTCTCATTTGCTTACAATTTATCTTCCCGAAATAAAGTAACTTGAGATCCATCTTTTAAATACAAAACCTCATCCAAAACGAACCTAGGATTATAAATAATTTACAAAGTTTGCCTTCATAATCCCATCCTATGCTTTTGATGACACCTACAGCTCAAAATCTACTTCATGATGTGGTCAAATCATCAATCAACTAAGTTAAAATTCATTGTTACCATTAGGGGTTATAAAAGTTTCTCAAAAACCTGCTCAAATCGACCGAACCAAACCAAATCACACCATTATATCCATTTTTTTCAAATTGAAAAACTGCAATTTCAAAAAAATTCTCAAACCGCACCACATGCAATTGTGTGGTGGTAATTTGAAGAAGAAAAGCCCATATAATTCAATAAATTTAGTTATTTTATTAATAATGATCCTAGCATGTTTGTAATTTTATATTTAACATAAATCTAAGTTACTAAACAAAACTTACTTTCCACTTGTTTCTACATCTTTTATTAGTCCTCATTTCCTCCCAACTTTCAAATTTTGATAGCTTCTCAACTCTTGCAAAACTTATTTAAGACCTGAACTCCATTGAGGCCGAAGTAAATCTCATTTACGTCTTTATATGCACAAACGAAATATGAGTGGAAATTTAACTTTAGGTGCTAAATAAGGCTGAAAAAAAATTTCATTAAATGAGTCATATTTACTACTCACATTGTTTAATTGCATGCTGAAAAAATGAATTAATCTTTTCTTGGTTTCTACTTGTTGATCTCCCCCTCTATTTAAAAAAAAAACGAATAATAGCTCAAAACCGCCCGAAACCAACCAAAACCATGAATTGAATTTTAATTAAAGAACCACAATTAAAAAATATTTGAAACAGAACCATATATGGCAATTTGGTTTAAAATAATTGAAATACTGTCTAACCGGACCGTGATTAGCCTTAGTTATCATGCTGGCTTAAAACACTAATACAGAAAGTGTCTTCTGAAATGTTATGTGGCTCATGGTTCGAGTAAAACCAGATAACTTTAAAGGAAACACACGATATCCCAAAGTTGAATCGGGAACTTCTAAACCTACGAGGTGAAAAGGACTATAATGGATAACATTGAAAATTTCCTTCGTTTCAATTACATTAGCTATAGTTCTCTGTCTTTGAACAAAAATATTTTTGAAAAGCATGGAAATATCTAGATTTACATGCTAGACCTTGGAAAGGGTAGTTGTACTATCCACATATTCTAATGGTTGAATGTAAAACTTTTCATTAAATGAAATAATCTGTACCTTGTAGTTTTGACAGCAATCATGAAATCTCAGAACTCTATCACTAGCACGGCTTTCACTGGTTACAGCAAAAGCTCGATGGCGTCCTGCACCAAGATTTCCTTTCCCACTAAACAGCCCCATTCCAAATGCTACAGCACTAGCTGAGGCTCGGGAAACCTATAAACAGAACACATGAATGGTAACCTACACAAACAATCCACTAAATGAAAAGGCACTGAAAACATACTCATAGCAGATGCTATTCAGAAAACTAAATGGAATGGTACGCCGGGAAAACAAAACAAGACTGGAGGGATGAGTTTAAATAGTACTAAAATAATTTCATGTGATTCTCCACCTGTCTGCAAGCAGCAGAAACTAAAATACATTGCAAATGGCACAACTGAATTACAACTACAAGTTTCATGTGCCAGTGGCATAATTAAATGAGTTATTAATGACAAACCTGAGAGGCTTTAATTGGATATAGATCAGGGTGGTAATCCTCATGAAACAGTTCCGGAAATTTATCTCGGGTTCTACCACCGAACTCATACATTTCCTCTTCTCCTTTACCGATCAACTCTCCACCCTTGTGCTTTCCTGTCCAAGGAGATTTCCATCCCCATAACCACGTGGGAATATACTGAACAGATGATTTCTCCTGCTTCAGTTTTCCCAAAAGGGCTTCTATACGAGTGGCAAAAGCCTCCAACTGTTTCAATCTTTTCTTCGTAGGAGCACGGGTCCCATGTCTTGCCTGCCAACCCAACCATGGAATCACACGCTGATGTAAAAGTGCAAGAATACGAGTGCTAAAAAGCACACATCCACTCATCAAAGTGGTTTCACCAGTACATTTCTCAATATTAATCTATAAAGCAAGCAGTATCACATAGTACAACATAATCCTTTCGAAGGGTAAGTCAAATAAGGTAATATAATACTCTAGCCAAACCACTGCATTTGGCGTATCTAGCATAACACCTAAATAACCAAACTAGGGTCATCACAGCAATGTGCTGGCCCAATACATTTAGCAGATAATGTACTATAAAAGAATGTAATCGTAACAAAAGCTAAAACTTGAAAATGTGTGCATATTTATTTATTTTTTTTTAAAAAATGAAGAAAATGCACATATTTTGCAGCATGCAGACATCGTCAATTAGGTAAAATATATCCTAATTGAAAAAATGGTTGAAAAAGCTGAAGGAGAATTACCACAAGGTTCAAGTGAATAGGTTGGCACTGATCAAGAGAATTTGATGGCACAAATGAATTCTTAGAAATCTCCTTAGCTACGTGATATCTGCATAGAAGTTACCAAAGTCAATCAATGTACAAAAAAAAAAAAATATTCCAGAACAGAATAGAAAAAAGTGAAAGTTTCCAGATCAGAAGCTGCTTCAAGAAACATCCCCACCCCAAAAAGTCAAATCAAAATAACAAAACCACTCCTTTAATTCAAATTTTAACACCAAAACAAATAATCCCAATTACGAGACAACGTAATCGACATTTGAAAAACGTTCTCCAGAAAGCCAGATGAGTCCGCCTTACCATAGGATTACACTAACAAATCCACTGACCAACATCATTACTTTTTCACACAAAAAAGCACGATCTTCTCCAGGTAAAAAATGCCAAAATCAGAAAATACCAAACTGAAAACTCCACAATCATGCAATGTCATAATTCCAGCAAGCTACCTGGTGGCAGTTGACAAATGTCGTCGAACATCGAAATCTCCTTCCGCATTTGCACCGGAATCAGCGGCGGAGATCAACAGAAGCACAACAATGAATACAAAAAAGGGAGCAATCGCCATTCACATGAATTCTCGAAAGAGCGGGTAATACAGAGACAAAAGTCGATTCCGTTTGTTTATATAAACTGAACAGTGGATTACTTTTTCCAAAAAAGAGGAGGTGAAGATACGACGTCGTGAGCTTTTTCTGATAATACGATGTCGTTTTAGTGATAGGATCTGGAATGTTGGTCAAGCAAGTGGGTTAAATGTGGCAGGCATTCAAGGATTGGACGATGATTCAGCTCTATTAATTATTAACAATCATATTTTTATATTCAAATAATAGACTAGAACATCTCATTCATTTAATTCCTTAATTAATTAGTAATAATATTAAATTAATGAAGTAATAATATTAATCATATAAATAATAGAAAAAAAATTATTACTATTCTTAATAACACTAATTATGCTGCTACTAATTGACTCAATTTAATATGAACCATTCTGCAGTTGCCTATGACATTCTCGCTCACAGGACTTCAATGTTGCCCCGATGTCCCTAATTAAAATGTTCGACCATGACCAACACACCACACATGTTACATTAAAACCATATGTACACTTACAGAAAGATTTCGTGTTCGAATTCTCTAACTTCTGTCTTTTCACTTGAACCTGCTTGACAGAACTTGCTCAGTAAAGTTTAAACGATCAACGTGAACTTGCTCAGTAAAGTTTAAGCGATCAACGTGACTTACAGATTACTACATTGACATTTACACAAAAGATAACGGCCGCGTATTATCTCAATTAAAATTGTAATGTGAGACATTCGAGTTGATGAAATAGATAATGTTTGATTATTGATCACGTGTTAGATTCTCCTTACCAACACATTATTGAGTAAACATATAACATAAAATGACTCACGTCCTGATTTGCAGGTTATTGCATTTACTTGAAAAATTACCTCAGTGTGTACAAAAAGACAAGGTATACAGGTTCGATTGCCATATAAACTTAAAAAAAGAAAAATGACGAAAGAAGAATCCATACATAGGCATGTAACTAGAAACATTAATAATAGATAAGGTTACGAGGATTTAGACATTTTTTAGCGAATAGTAGCGTCTTATATCCGTCGATGGGACAAAACAACCCAAAAAAAGAAAAAATTTGGGCCACCATAGAGATCATTGTTGTTGCTCATATATCTGCATGTATGCCTCAGAAAGTGCAACCATTTGGGGCAAAGTTTCAGAAACATGAAGATCTTGCATCTCATACCTGATGAGGCAGGAGATGAGTTAAAGACTAGATATGCCGAGTGTTCTCTCTATATTACGAAACAAAAAGCAAAAAGCAATCAAAATAGTACCATAGTTCTTCTGACTTCCGCTGCACAAACACTCTATAGGATCCTTCACCTGGCTTGCCATCGTGAACAATGTTCCCAATCAAATCGTACTTGGAGCGTAGCCTTTCATTCTCATTGGGGGCGGGTAGAGGGATGTAATCCTTTAGCTCGAGATTCTTCACAGGGAAATTAACTAAGAAACCAGCACAAACAAGTTAGGAATCCGCTTGATGACCAAACATCCAAAAATATAGATGGAGGGCATATTCTCTTCCAACGAATTAAATCACAAGAAGAAAAAAAAGAAACAAAAGGCTTGCAGAAATACAAGGAACTTGTACTAGTAATATGGAGGCAGAAGTATAGGCCAGCCGACAGGATAGATGCAAAATTTATACAATTAGCATCGTATTAGTTAGCCAGTGATCATAAATCCAGACACACTACTTGAAAAGTAGCTTCATTGATAGGACGGGACATAAATACTTACCAAGGGTAGGATTTTTCTCTACGAAGAAGTTGTTCTTCGTAAATCGACGCATGTGCAGTATGATATATTGTGGTAATTTCGTGACACGGTATCTCATCCTAGCTATACGAGGCCGGACAACTTCTGTCACAGTCTCGCCATCGAATTTCTTGAGTATGTTGAAAAGTGGAACCTAGACACCATAATTTAAATGACAGGTTAGTTCAAATTCCACAAGTTGTCGAAGGAAATATAAGTCAATATGCAAGATTACACAATCCAATCAAGATGAGATGTTATAGTAACAAGTCCATAGAAAAAGATGCATCACTATACAACAGTAGAGAAATCAAGCATATTTTCATTGATTGAAAAAGAAAAGACACCCAATCTGTCCCTTAGGCCTTATATTAACGTCAAAAGTCAAATTAGACAATTTGTTCAAAAAACAAAGTCAAATTAGACGAAGTAAAGACCCCAATATTGCTTTGGTGCAGTTAAAATATGCAAAGGGGATATAGCTCAAGCAGATGGCATGCTAAAAGGAATACAAAAGTAAATTCTAGCATTTGTGTCAAAAAAGCAATGCGACAGATCAAAGAGTAACTTGAAAAACAAAGAATTTAATTCAATTTTCAATTCCTAAATGTTTATCTCAATAATTATACTGCCTCTAGTTCAGGACCATATAAAAAATGCTCAAGCAACAAAATCAATTTAAATATAAAACCTGTGGAATAATGTTTTTCTCCATTACGTCCTTAAACAGAGGAGGAGGAGGCAAGTCCAACCCAAGCATTAAGAAAGGCATTCTGCTTGTCTCCAGGTTTACTCTATCCACGTCATTCCCACCATATTGTCCACTCTCATTATTCTGCCTGTTCTCATTATCTCTCCTCCCTGCAATAAACTTAGTGGGGATCTGCTTGATAACCTCCAGTTCCCCCTACACGAAACATTCATGCAACAAATATTTAGGGTAAACAAGAAAAAGGAAAAGGACATATATTTCATTCGAAGAAAAAAAGCCAAAAATGTCAAAATAAACCTGAAAGCACTGGTGAATGATGCTGCTATTCTTTTTTGAACTTTTAAGATCTCCATGCATTGTATTAAGAAGCCATGACATAAATTCAACTGGATCAGACTGAGCACCTATGCGGAATCGTTTTTTACTAGCTTTCATAACTGCCTGGAGAAACTCATGTGGACTCACCTAGGAAATCCATGCATAATAAGGAAATGCAGGCCGTTGACAAAATTTGTCAAATATGAATGCACAATCAAACCTGCCCTTTGAAGTTCCTTGCATGCCAGATCTTTCGCGTCAGCTCTCCAAATCGATGAACAAGTTGTGATTTGCTGTTCTGATAGTTCTCCGGGATAAGAAAGAAGTTCCTCAGTGGAGTAACACGCATCAAAGATTGAATGGTAACATTGACAAAATCGGTCTCTTTGATGTTATTTAACCCCACCTACAAATAACTCACAAATTAATAAAGATTAAGTTCAAAACTACCAAAAAAAAAATCTATTGCAGGACAGCAAAAAAATGATTAGGTAAAAACACAGACAAAAGGGAAGCTAAATACCATTCCAGGAAGATAATCAGAACCATCAAGTGCCCTTGACCACAGCCTATTCCTGTCAATCTGCTCAACTTGCTCTCTTGTAAACCTGTTAAATCATACAGGAAAATCAAAAGATGAATTCAAGAAAATACAAAATGACAGGCGAAAGAATTGCAATTCCAAATAAAATAGGAAAAAAACAATTGGACATAAAACTTCAACCTCCATATTTTTAAATGTAAATTTGCTCCAAAAAATTTCACCACCCTTTAGTTGGAGAAACACACTAGGGTGGTATGAAGCCCCATAGAAAGAATAGAATAAGTATAATCAAAGAAATCTATCATGTAACTAACATGCCTTGGGTTGAGAACATGCCGAATATCATCCAGCGATGTGTCAATAACTTCATATCCATCAGGAAGACAGAAAACTTTCTCTGTTCGAAGATTGATGTATACATGATGTCCAGCTTCAAGACTATGAGTATATGCATGAGACTTTTGTCCCCTTCCTTGGTAATACTTCCCACAAACCAAACATGCATAAACATTCAAGTTTGAAAGAGACACCGAACAAAACTTCTCGAAGTCAAAATCTAAAACCTGGAGATATAAAAAGAATTTGATTTCAGAAACAAAAATTGCCCACAGACAGCAAACTACAGAAGTTATATGGTAAATCATACCATTAAATGATGCATTTATTGAATGTGACGAAATACTAAGAAATTGATGTACAAACAAAGTACTTAGGGCAATACTGCATGGTCATTTCTATTAGAAACCTCGAAAGGCCAATAATCGATGCATACTCAAGTACTTTGTTTGTACTTCAATTTCTTAGTTCATCGGACCAATGCTGCATAGTCATTTTTGTTAGAATCCTCGAAAGGTCAATAATCCATGCATACTCAAGTACACTCTGGCATTTTACAAGCCAATAAAAGAAAACCACACGACTAAAGTATAGTTTGGCACACTCTTTTCTGAACTCAAGGAAATGAAGATGATCTTAGTTTGGTCAGAAGCAACAATCCTGAGAACAAAACAAGATCCATTCAATCCAAAATTGAATTCATGCCTGGCAGAAGGCAAAACTAACAGAACAATGTATTCTAACTCTACCAAAATTTCAACAGCGACCAGTTTTCAAGGTTTGGAGTCAATGGCCAAGTACTTTATTTGCTTTCACAGATAAAAAAGTTTCCAACTCAACTTAAACAATGTAGGATTTGAGAAACCTTTTGATCAAGAATATCTTTTTCTTAAAACCTGAACCAAATCTAGGTCCCAACAGCAAATTCTTAAGAGTATGTATTTAAACAATGAAAGAACTTACAAACTACTTTAAGGGCATAAAATTTTAGAATTAAAACCACAAAACACCAGTTTACTGCCTGAAAGCTAATTCTCACAAAAATAAAAAATCAACATCTTTGTTTGAAGAACAAAGGAATCAGACATTTAAAGGGGATTCACATGATTTTTTCATTTATTTTACTGTGTTGATGCACAATAAACACACTAAGAAGGTAGAATATAAAATGCAATATGATAAAGTATTGTGAACCGGACAAACTCACCGTAAACAGAAATTTATGCCTGCAGATACTTAAATACTGATAGTTTTAATAATAATCAATTTCACCCCGTTACAGCTATGACTTTGAAAATCAATCGCAACCACGGGTACTTATTCCAAATTATACCAAAACAGAATATGCTTGATAACCAGAGCGACAACCAATCTATTATTAGTTATTACCTGTCTATTAACAGTGTCAAGATAGGGACAGTCCCTTCTTACTTCAACAGTGCGATTGCGCTTTATATGGCCTCCTTTAGCATCTCCTTCCTCTTCATCCTCTTCCTCCTCATCCCCCACCTCATTATTATTGCGTCCATTTTGATCATCTTCTATGCCACCACGACCTCGTCTATAATCCTCTTCATCTTCATAATCGTCATCATAAGAAGCAAGCGGGAGGAGCGGATTTTCAAATGCAAGTTGGAAGGAGGGCTGCTCAATTAGCTTCTGCTTCTTTGCAGCTCCCTCTTCATCCACAGCAATTTCTAGGTCCTCGCGTTTCGTTTTCATCTTACCAATACCCTTTCTCTAAATTTACTTCCTACAGCAACGGTGTAACCACTTTAAATAATTCCACTCATCCATTACCACAATATATTATATATGCAAATTCATATTTATATATAACATTTGCCCTATATTATTTTTTTATACACAGTAGAAATCAGATAAATTTCATGACAAAATTAGAGGAAGAAGCAAACCCAGATGCTAACGGGAGACCGCGAGACAGCTCTGCTGGTTCGCGTCCGTCTTCCTCTGCTTCAGTGCTGGTTTGCGTCCAGCCGTGGAGTGGGAGAGGCAAAGATTGAAATTCAATTAAAAACCCTAGCCACTATGAAGCATGGAAGAAAGGAAAGGGGGCTATGCTACCCGTCCAGGCGTCCAGCTGTGGAGTGGGCGAGGCGGAGAGAAAAATTGCTTGAATAAACCCCCCACACGTTACGGATTTGGAATTTAAGAGACGTTCTCTATTTTTCCTAAAACGAAATTGTCTGGTACCCGATACCCGATAACCCGATACCAACCCCATTATAATATTCGAACTCGATCCTACTACCATGTGGGGCTGGGTCGGGTAATCGATACTCGAATAAAACATCCGCCTTTATATGGGTCTTATTCATCATTACATTCATCAATCTTGGACTAGACATAAAAGATTGTTTGTTTGTAGAGATTTTAGTGATTGATGTATGATCGAAAATACTTTACAATTAATATATTTAATATTAGAGGAATATGGATTATATTTTAAAGATTTTCCGATGTTTTTTGACAATGTTGCAGTTCTCATACTGTTAGACTTAATATCGAAAATCTTTAAGAAGGTATGTCAACCATCAAATTGATGGTAGAACTGTCAAATGAGTTAGTCCAGCCCGACTCATCAATTTGGCGGGTTAAGGAGGTTTCAAATAAAAATATTAGCAATGTTATATGATAATAAATAATCAAAATAGAATGAAACAAATTCTATAAGATTTTAATGTCTCTTATTATATTGTGAATAAAAACTCATATGTCCAAGTAATATGATTAACATAAATAGAAATTTAATTATATGAAAAATAAAATGTAAAATTTTTTAAAAAATCAAATACTAGTTTTAAATTTTCAAAATGCATACTTTAAAAGTAAGTGTCTTGATAAACTGTTCACAAAAAATAATAAAAATTAGATTATATATATATTTTTTTAAAAAACTCGGCCTCGCCCCGCAACCGAAACGAGCTGGACCGTTTTGAACAGGGTTCAAACGAGTAACTAAAATTGTAATTCAACCTACCTACTTTTATGGTCACGAGAAAAATGTCGAATCGAAAATTTGATGGATCTTATAGGGAGTAAACAAATCGGACTGGTTACAAAATTATTTAATTTGTACTAGAAATAATTGAATTCGAGCCAAAATCTTATACACCCGACTTTTTTTAAACATAATCCAAACCCAAATTGTTTGGTTCGATAATTTATTAGTAGTCCGTGAGTTTTAATATTTATTAATACGATATGCTTCATATTAAATGAATATATTTAGAACCATTTAGACTTTTATTTTCATGTGATTGTCCAAATAATTTTTAAGCATCTTCGAATATTGGAGCTTGAATACAGTTGTTCAAAAACCGATTTGATTCGACCGAGATCAATGCACTTCGACCACAATGGCATCTTCAAAAACCGATTTGGGCCTTTTTGTGAGATATTGCAAGCCCGTTGGGATCCTCGCGTAATGGGGCACCAAAATGGCATCTTCAAAATCTTGATCTTGCTTCAGGATGAAATTTTTTCTGGATTCGTTTCGCTCAGCAAATGATTATTTAGCAAGATTGTATTAGGGAGTAAATCATCAAAATTAGTATGAGATTCTTGGAGCAGAAATGAAAATTGGTAGCATTTCTCTGAATCCGCAGTTTCTCATTTTGGTCTTAGTGACAACGATTCTTAACGGAATCTGCCTCGATTCGGTGTCAGCTCTGTGTGAATTTAGTGTTAAGGATAAGAAAAAACTGTACAATTACAGCTTGGCCGCTCCTCTCCGTAAATTTCCCCATGGAATCCTCAGCGAAGATGGGTAATTCCTGAATCTGTGTATGATGTACTTGCATATTTGTATAAGCCCATATAATCATACTCGGAAACTTGTTTGGAATTTGGAGTCAGATGGGTGGAGGATTTTGTTCAAAGATAACCTTTTTTCTGGCGCATTGAGTGCTAAATAACACCTTAAATGGGTGAGAAAAGGGGCTATCCATTAAAATTTGTTCAGCTATTGATTTACCTATTTGGTAATTTTGTATGTCAGGTTTTATAAAGTGTCAGCTAATGGGACTGTGCTCTGGTTTCAGGTTTGCTCTATCAGGTCTCTATATGGTTTTTATATGTTTATTCTATGAAATTTTCTGCTGCTTTCGTTAGAAATATTCATGTTTTATCCTGCACGATTTAGCTGTGATTTACAATGGTTTTATGTGCTAAATCCAGTAGATTGGTATTTGGTTGCCCCAACAATAGAAGAATAGCTTGATAATGATTGAGTTTTGAATTTGATACTTCTGGCATTTGATGCAATTTTTGTCATCTATTTGGAGCAGCTTTGCGGTTCGATGATATTCAACCATGATCCTCCTATGTGTGTTGGTTGTAAGGTGAGAACTTTCTAAAAATATAGTTGTTTTATTATACTCCTTTGTGCCGATAGTTTTGGTTTAATTGGATTATATTTTCTTTCTTTTGACCCGAGATTTGCCACGCCCTGGTTGAACTGCGTCATTGTTTCTGCTCTTTTGGTGTGCTTTTTTGAAAACAAGACCAATTTGGAAAGTTTTTCCACTGTAAATTTCATGTCTGACTGAGTTGAAGGGAATAGTAACAAAATTGACGAACAGAGCTCATTTTGATTGGATATGCATTGGGTCACTTATGGCAATCTGGTGAGAGACCACTGAAGAATCAAATTTTCAAATGCATAGAAATCAGTGCTTCAAGGAACTGATTATTCTACTGAAATTGTGGTAATCACCAGATATAAAAGCTCAACTAAATATGGAATATATTACTTGGAATGTCATAATTTTCTTGAAACACTTTACTATAAATTATTGTTATTCTCCCTGTTTGTCTTAACCTTATAAGTTATTCCAGCGTCACCAAATTGGGCATGTGTTTTTATCATTCCAATTTAGGCGTAGAAGACAGAAAAGTGAGTATCTGCTGAAAGTACAATCTTTACTTGTGTAGGACTGCGGTGGTTCATCACGCTGTGGCATGGGCTGCAGTGCACTTGTGTCTAACAAAATAGAAGGTAAACACTTATAAATCAAGTTCTACTTTAGCATGTTAATCTTATTAATTGTAGGAAAATCTGACTACTAGATGACATTGAACTTGTACACTGGGTTTGCGAATAAAATAATGTTTTAACAATTGAAAGAGGCCACTCAAATTTGTGCCAAGGCAGCAAATATTTTTCGAGATCCACTTATAATATCCCTGACTTCTAAAGTTGGGTGGTCTATACTTTCTTTATCTCTTGTGGTGATCCCTGAAATAGAAATGAAAAATAATACAAGTGTTTTAATGCCCCGACTTAGTTATTTCTCTATATTTATAGAAGCACAAACAGTTAATTCATGTCATGTCAAAATGGTTATATACCCGTCCTCATTTCATATATGACACCATTTTCCCTGATATTGACTTGATCTTTAGTTGAAAAGGTAAATGGGTTTTTGGAACTTGCACCATATAAATAGAGCGTTTTTTCACAATAAATCATCTGATCAGATTATTCATTTGGGCAGATTCCCCCGTGAAAATTTATATCCTTTGTGCATTACAACCTCTCGCATAATCATGCATCTAAACCTCAATTTTTAGCCCCTCAATTTCATGAATTTCTATTTGACTCACAATTTCAATAAATAAATAAATCAAGGACTAAATCTTATATATATTTAAATATTTTGAAATATTACCTAAAACCCTATAAAAGACTTTACAATCTATTTATTTAGTTGAAAACGATATGGTGGCAATTGGTCACAAGCTATGCATGACTATTTGGAAAAGAAAAACACTGTTGTCATAATATTTACACTGAAAAGATGTAATTGTATGCTTGCTAAGTTATATAAATACAGTCTATTTTCTTTAGTTATTAAAAACTTAACAATACAATAAAAATCAAGTAATTGACTCTAAAATGTTATTACATTTTGGTGTGGAATGATAAAATTTTATTATTATTTTGAATCAATTATAGTTTACTTTTTTGAAGTTTGATTTTAATAGGCTATATATTCAAATCTATTTATTTTAATTTAACTATATATTATTTTACATACAATTAATCATGTAAAATTTATTATTATTTAAATATTTATTGCTAACAATCACATTTTTTTTAATTAAACTCTTGTTTTTTAATCAAGGGAAATTTAGAAAAACTATTGCCAAAATCTGCTATAATGGGATATTTTATTGCGATAAAAAAATGAGTTTTTTAGAGGCAAAAAAAACTAATGCGGTTTTTTTTTGTTTTTAAAATATTTTTGTTTGGGTTCTAGTAAATTTTCTAATTCTTTACTTCTTTAATATATAAAATAAAATTGTCATTGATTTAAAAAAATTTGTCTAGAAATTGGTATTTTCATAAAAAATGGTGAGATTGCTCTTGAAAAAGGACTGGGATATTAGAATTAGATACAAGATTCTGTAGAAGTGTGTGATTTGCAAAGAATGTATTTTCGGCTGTGGAAATCTGCCGTAGAAAATAATGTAAGGTTGCATTGTGAAAAAATGCTATATTAATATGGTGCAAGCATGGAATCTAAAGATTCACGCGCTTGATTTCATACTTTGAGCTTGCAATTTCTAAGATACACTCTGACAAGAAGTATGCAATGAAATTTATAATTCCTTATGCCAAGACTTAAACTATTTAATTATTATTAGAAATTTGATTTCAGATTGATACTTTTCCTGTAGGTTATCCAGTATGTACAACTCTTGGTCTTTCATCGACCATGCTCATGGATGTCATCGGTCAGTTCGTATTCTCATCCTTCCTAATAGAAATAAGAGAGGAACCCAATTTTCTTGATTTGATTGAATGCTTTCTAGCCTTTTTAGAGTGGCGATTTCACGGCCAACATGGCTATATGTTTACTTATTGGTTGAACACTTGAACTGAATGTTGTCTTCACTGATGTTGTTGAGAAAATTCATTACATAACAACTTATTTCCCCAATTACTGATTTGTAACAGATAGAAAGAACCCTCATACGGGGATCACTGTTAAGATGACGAATAATGGCCCGAAGCATAACTGTTCTCTCTCGGTATCTGTCATATGTAAATCAAATGGAGTCCAAGTATGGTATTTTTCTGTTATTACATTGTCTGAGATCTTTATATTCTATCCAAACTAATTTGGCTTTCTGGCCCTCAAATTGGTATTTCGCAGGCTCCACAGACATTTGAAACTGTTGGGTTTTGTGATTATGTAAGCTTCTGAATATAATGTGGAGTTTCATTCAGTAATTGTGCAGTTGCTGATTTCCCTAATGCATCTTTACTTGTTCAGTTAAATTCTTTTGCAACAGTAATGACTTAGTTCGATAGGAGCATATGTTACTTTATGTTAATTCTGCATAATTCATTTTTGGTGAATTGGAAACTCCACAACGCCAAGTGTTTATTTTGTGCTTATGGTAAGTATCCGACACATAACATTGTCCTTTTAAAATGCCATTGGCTTGAACTTTTTTACTGTAATGCGCAGATATAACCCTTCAATCTTCACTTCAAACTCGGGTGACTCAAACTGCAAAGTGTGACTGTGGAAGGGTGGAATTGGTAGCACAAGTTTGTCACATACCTTTAAAAGCAACAAACATTGTCCCTAAGACTAAATTCTCCTAGAATAAACATGTCCCTCGTGTTAAAAATTCTCTGAGAATATGGATGCTTAAATGAAGGTTGAGAAGTAGTAGATGAGCTAATAATAGTTGTGGGAGATATAGATTGTCATTTAATTGAAGAGAGCATTTAAAAAATCCCGTGGACCCAATCGTTTCTCACTATAGCCTCACTTTCTAATATTGTCCCTTCTCTACTATAACTGTTGGGAAGGAACAGTTGTCTTTTCTTATTATTCTCCATATTGAGAATATCAGTGGACCAATATCATAATGATATCCAGATTTTTAGGATTGTGATTACAGTTCTATATGTTCACAACACCTCCTTTATTAGGAAATTCATACTCTAAAACTTTACAACTCGACACTGTTTTTTGTCAAGTAGTTTGATTTTTTTTCATATAAAAGGACGGCAGTATTTTAGAGGATTAATTTTGGGTAAATTATTCCTGATGCATGCATGAATAATTGTAGTTTCCAAGTTTTTTACTCCTTTATTTGACAGACTGCAGAACTGAAACATCCATCGGGCTGTGCCAAGATTATATCGTCTCATGGTAGTGGATTGGGCTGGTTTGGTACCTTAATGATCATGTATTGCTTTTGAGTGTAAAATCTTTTAAGTTTTGTACTTTCAATAAAAGTTTGTGTAGCCTTTTTAATTTAATTTTCAGAGTCTTATGTCTCTTTGGAGTTTACCTGCTGGCTGGTGCAGTTTACCGGTACTACTTCCTGCGAATTCGTGGTATAGATGTACGTGGCATCTCCATAACTTTCTATTATTGCGGACTCTGTTTTTCCTGAGTATCATATTATTATTTTTTTCACGAGTCTCAAAATATCTGTAAGAGCATGCCAAAATGATTGCTTTTAATGATGTTATCCGAGGAGAACGGTATGTTGATTATTGGCATGCATCTGTTTTGTTTTACTACGCCCTTTAGGTGAAGTATAGTTTCTCTATATTTTTTTTATAGTTTTTCTCATTTCTCGTTCATCGTTTTCTGGATTTATATTTTGTGCCTACCAAGGGAAAGTAGGCTTCCTGTTTTTCACCTTTTGAACATCATCTTGTGGGGCAGCATTCTTTATGCTCGATGTTGTGTGTATAAAACATAGCCTTTCTACCAATTGCAGGAGCACATATTCTCGTGATATAAAAAATTAGTTTTGCACGTAGCCAGTTTGAGTCGATACACCGCTTCTGTTGAAATTAATATAACTTGTTCGACAGGTCATTCCCAACTTGGAATTTTGGTCTAGCTTACCGCAGAGAGTACAGGTACTTCTGCTATGAGACTTCTGTCTTAAAATTATGTATTATCACTTTATGTTTATACACACACATACCTACATGCTTAAATTTTCTTATCCCTTTTTCCAGAGTTTGTATTTCTCATTGGTTCGAAGATTCAGAGGACCTTCAGTGGGTTACAGGAGCTCTTATTCTCCAGTCAATTTTTGATTAGTTACAAAAATCTGAAAACTTGCTAAGGATGGAAATGATACGAGCTTCACAGATCAATTCGATGGATGAGCATTGGCCACTATGCGATGCATATTCTTTAGTCCATAGTATGTTTTTTGGGTCCTGGCTTCATGCTTGTGAGACAACTGTAGAATTGGTTCTAATTTGTTACCCATGTCAAAGAAGGTGGTCAAGTTCTTGGATAAGATGATTGCATTCTTTGTAGCGAATGCAGTAACATTTAGACTTTGAGAATGCTACCAGCATGTTTATCTTCAGTGGATCGTAGATTTGATTTACTTCCGGCTAGTCATTTCTTTTTTTAAATAGGGGTATTTGGGAATATCGGCTTGGTAAACCATTTTTTTTTATATAAAAAAACCTCCGCAAGTATATTTGAAATACATCACAGAATGATTAACAAAATACCCTAAAAAAATATCATCCTTGAGGTTCTTATGTTATATTACTGTTATAACATTATCCGAGGACGGGAACGGGAACGGCGTGCATCCACTATCAAGAACATGAACGGAGGCGAATGTTACATTTGAACACTGGACAATCAGAATAAATCAATCAAGGTACTACCGGAACAGATGATTGTACCATCAATTTTGGCTAAATTTTCAGCGGTTTGCGCATCTCACATTTGCATGGACAAACTATAGTCAAGCAATATTGAGATAAACCTAGTAAACCAATCCGATTTAATTTGGTATAAAAAATTCTACCTGTTTGGTAGTTGGGATTTTAATTTTTGAAAAGCAGACAATCTTTGGAGTCAGTTTGATTCAGCTTTTGCCGGTGTTTTTATTTTAAAAAAGTAGAGCAGATATTATAATTTATAATTATAATTAAATAAATGTCGTGATTTTGTTTTTATTTTTAAACAGAAGTAGAAATGGATCGTAAAATTCATAATTTCTAGCTTCTCAAAAAGTACTTTTTTAAGGTTTATTTTAAAATAACTTTTGTTGGTCCGTCCCTTTTCCAACCAAACGAACTCTAAAAGCTGGGAACAAAATTTACACATCCGAAAACAACATAAATGAGTTGGAATGATATCATATTGCAAGCACAACGAACAACCTTTCTGCCTATATCAGTGGGTCTAAAAAGTTTGTAAAACGACTTGTTTATGCTAAGATTTACCATTCAGATTGCTGACTGAACTAGTGTGAGCACTGTAATGGAGCCCTTTGATCAATAACAGCAACAATGCCTATGGTTATAGGCAGAAAGAAACAGAAATGCCAGCTGATACCCTGACACGGCTGGGTGCCCCCACATAACGCGTCAGCTAGGTCATCTCCTTCTCTCTTTTCTCGACACCTGGGGATGGATCACCGATCCGTTAAGAATGGAGTATGGTTAATGACCAGTCGACCTGGCACCTAGCAGGCTCCTTCTACCCGATCCCCAAGTGCCGATCTTGCCAAAGAGTCACCAAATTCCTAACAATAAAAGATGGCAGCTGACTTGCTGAGACCGCAGAAAATATCCTACACCAAAGGGGAATCAATAGGTTGACTGAGAGGGACAACTCATTGCTCAACTGATCGCCACCTGACATAGGTAGTTAATATCCCAGAAAATCTGAGATATTCCTACCAGTTTGTTTATATAGATAGATATGTCTCATTTACATTAATCAGCATACTTGCAAAAACCCCTTATCTTAGAAAATCCAGTTTTTTTACTTGATCATCGGAAAATTCTCATTTGGCAATACTTTCAGCGCTCTCTCTACGTTTGCTTGTCAACTGCAGGTATCTCGGAGATAGTTAGAGCACCAGCCCAGTTGAATCATAATGAATCTGCAGGAACAAAACTAGCCATTAGAATCTTGCAGCACAAGACTCAATCATGGAATCCACCCAAAAAATCTAATTTATAGTTTAAGAGCATAAAACACCGTACGTAACCAATAAATTGCAGGACTACATTCCAAGTGAAGATTTCATAGGGGAGAAAAAGATCTTGCATCAGAAAGTACATTGGTATGGATCAGGAAATTACCTCCTTTCCTTTTCCCCCTACTCTTTTCCTCTCTTCCCAGATAATCAATCTTGATTTTAAGAACAAAGTTTTCATTAAACATTAAGATGTTTTGTCTAGACCAAATAAACAAAAACCAAATGAATGTGTACCAAACAGCTAAAAATTATACACCAGATGAAAACAGGTATATAAACATTTAAAATAAGAAACAAATATAGTTGTTGAGTTTTATATGTCCTTCATCAAGCCATGCCCCCAAAGCAGTAATCTACCAGACCCCACATTACTAAATCAAAATCCGAATAAGTACTAAGAAACATGATAAATTTAAAAGAAACGGCGATCAATGACCAAAACGTTAATACTAATAATAACACACCTGTATCTCCAACCCCAACATCAGTTCAGAAAAGGCTACCTTTTCTTGTTCTGACTTAAATGATGCGGATAACTATTGCACATATGATCACTGCCACCTTTTGAAATACGATTAAGTTCCACTACCAAAAGTCTCCACAAGAACATTTTCCATCTTTGAATAAATGGAACCGTACAGCATCTCTTACAAGTATTTCTCTTTCTGTGATCTTTGATATGATTTTAGTCGCGTTGTGGCAGTCATTACACACGCGAAGGTTTTTTACTACTTTTATGGGTAGTCCAGGAGGGATAAAAATTAAACCAAATGCAATAGCAAGCTTTTCACTATGATGGTTCAGCATCTTTAATTTCTCGGATTCCTCTACATCGTGCAAAACAGACCTCATATCTGGCACGTATCCTTCCTCTGTCATCCTATCATTCAAATTTTCCAGCTTTTCATATATCTGATTAGAAAACGGGCTTGACTTGTCATCAGCAGAAAAAATGTGCACCTTCTTGTTATATTTGATCCAACTACATCCTGGCTCCTTTCTAACACCTTTATCTCTCATTCCTTTTCTAATCTGCGACACCTCATCCCATTTGCCTTTAGCTGCATATATGCTGGCGAGCAATACATATCCAGCGGGGTTCTGTGGATCTAGTTTGAGAAGAGATTCCGCTGACCATTTACCTATTTCCAAATTTCCACGATTTCTGCATGAGCTCAGTAATGTAGCCCAACCAATCGCATCAGGAGAGCAAGGCATTTTAAGAATAAAGTTCTTTGCCTCTTCTAATCGTCCAGCTCGACTGTATAGATCGATCATACAAGTATAATGATCAAGAAAGGGCCTAATCCCATACTTTTCTGTCATTAATGAAAAATATTGGAGACCTTTCTCCACAGATCCTGCCCTAGCACATGCAGAAAGAACTCCAATAAAAGTAACTCCATCTGGTTGCAGACCATGAGTCAACATATTCTCAAACAAATCAATCGTTTCAGTGGCTTTCCCAAACTGCGCATAGCCTGATACCAAGGCAGTCCAAGATACTTCATCCCTCCATTTCATTTCATCAAACAATTGTTTGGACTCTTCTATGTTCCCACATTTGCCATACAGCGTCACAAGAGCATTGGAGACTGTAGTAAAGGAAATCAATCCTGAGACTAGTGCTTGAACATGAAACTGAGCTCCTTCTTCCAAGCTGGCAAGGCTGGCACAAGAACTTATCACACTGCCTAAAGTGAAATCATCTGGTTCAATGTTATTTCTTTGCATCTCACAAAATATCCGAAGAGCATCCTCACTGTATCCATTCTGACCATATCCTACCAACATAGCAGTCCAAGAAACAACATTCTTGGATCCCATCTTCCTAAACAATAGCTCTGCATATTTGATGTTTCTACACTTTGAATACATATCAAGAAGGGCACTGGCAACAAAAACATTATCCAGATGATCAGTTCTATTCACATAAGCATGAATCTGTTTCCCTTCTCTTGAAGCCGAAAGACCTCCACAAGCAGTTAAAATGCTTCCAAAAGTAAACTGATCCATGTCGAATCCCGTCAACCTCATTTCTCGGAATAAATCCATGGCTTCTCTGTCCATCCCATTCTGTGTTAATCCCGTAATCATTGTTGTCCAGGAAATCGAATCCTTCTCAGGCATACATCGGAATATAACTTCTGACTCTTCCAACAATCCACACCTTAAAAAACCCATAAGCATTGTATTATACAAGACCACATTCCTCTCTTGTATCTCATCAAACACACGTTTTGCCTCACAGATTAAACCACATTTTGCATACATATCCACCAATGGACTCCCCAAAAATACGTACGAATTGAATCCGCATTTCACTACCTGCCCGTGAACAACCCCGCCCAAACCAAACCAGCCCTTGTTCGACAGCATTACGATAACTGTGGAAAATGTAATTCTATTCAGATACTCAAACCCGTGTCTTAGCATCAGTTTATAAGTCTCCAACGCTTTCTCACTCAATCCACACTTTATATACCCCGAAATAATTAAGTTCCAGGAAACCCCATCTTTTCTTGGGATCAAACCAAATATCTCTTCCATTTTTCGAATGTCCCCAGACTTCGAGTAAGCGGAAAGAATGGTGTTCCACGAGAATAGGTTTGGCCTGGAAATTTTATCAAACACGTGGCGGGCATACTTGATCTCTTTGAGCTTATAATAAGCATTGATGAGGTTGTTCAGCAAAAAGGTTTCTGGGTTTTTCAGGGATTTGATCATTCGACCATGGAGTCTTTTCGCTTGTTTTACATTCTGAATTTCGCAGCATTGCTTCAGTAATGTACAGTAATAATTGGAGATGCTGGACATGAAGCTGTGCAAGAATTGTTCTGGCGGGAAGATCAACGATAACTTGACATACATAGAATTATGGTACTCAGGTATCTAGCCAGAAAAATTTTCGATATTGGGCTACAAATTTGTGGATTAAAATGTGGGCTAAAATTTGGATTAAGGTAAAAATTTATGTGAGACGGTCTCACGGGTATTATTTCTGAGACGGATCTCTTATTTGGATCACCCATGAAAAAGTATCACTTTTTATGCTAAGAGTATTACTTTTTATTGTGAATATGGGTAGGGTTGACCCGTCTCACAGATTATAATCCGTGAGACGGTCTCACATGAGACTCACTCTTGGATTAAAATGTGAGCTAAAATTTGTGCTGTACTCAATGTTATTTTATTTTTTAAATTTATGGGCTAAAATGGGCTAAAATTTTTTTAAAAAAAAAACCATCTAAATTTTTAAATAAGACCAAAAATCAAGTTTGGGCTGGAGCTCAACCCAGTCTTTGGGATGAGTCCGTCCCTGATGGTACTTCCAAACACACTTTAATCTGTGTGTAAGAACACTTTAACTAAAAAATCATTTAAAATACATATCCAATACACACACACACATATATATATATATATATATATATATATATATATATATATATATATATGTGTGTGTGTGAAAAAAATATGTGAGGATTCAACTTTTAAGGGTTTATTTATAAAGAAAATTAGATATATTAAATTAAATATTACAAAAATGAAAAAAAAAAATCGAAACTACCACAAAAAGTGAGAAATTATATATTTATAACAATCCAGGAAAACTCCCCCGGATTCACTTTCGACTCCGAGTCTCCGACGTATTATACCTCGGATTTTACGGATTTTTTTTGTAATGTTTTCTGGAAATTTTTTAATTTAAAAATAAAAGAATTGTATCTATATCTATATCTATATCTATACTTCTATACTATCTATAAATATATGAGTTTGAATTATGAATTTACTTAGTTACTCTTTCACTCATCGTTACTTCATTAATGATTTACTTAGTTACCCTTTCACTCACCATTACTTCATTAATTAATTATTTATTTATTTAAGTGAGATATGAGTTTGATTGTTAATTTACTTAGTTACTCTTTCATTCACCATTGCTTCATTAACGTTTTATTTATTTATTTATGTGACTTTTCAATGCTATATGCACTTCATTTAAATATATTGTGATTTTGGTTTTAGTAATATTCACTATTCTATTAATTATATTTTTATTGTTTTTTCATTGTGAATAATATTTGGATGAAAAATATCTTTATTAATTTGATAGAACTGTCAATATGTTATAATCACGCGAATTGAAAAATGTTACATAAATAAATGAATATATTTGATTTATCGTCATCATGTATTTTTATTTTTTGTGTTTTGATATATTTAGATTAATAAATACTTATAAACAATATGTTATTCAAACGATTTGAAAAATTATCTAAATCTCGTTATTATATTTTTCATTATTAGTCACCTACGTGCATCGCACGTAATCATTCCTAGTTAGAGAAATATACAACTCAATTTAAGTGATATACATTTAACTCAAGAGGTAGTAATACTAAAACATTTATTAAAAAACTATATTATTACAAAATTTAAATGGAGTATTTTTCAATTTAATTAATATATGCAAAATTTTAGTTTTTATACAAGCATATTAATAACATGGAATTTTAAATAATTCTTATTTCATAGATTTTTAGGTATAAAATTTTGTGTTTTTTGATATTTTTTGTACAATTCATGTGGGTTATACGTTCATAACATTGAATTAATTCGTCTAAATTTTAATTTTTCTTTTTCTAATAAATATAAATAATGTAAATATATAAAATCCACCTTTAATCCAGACAAATACCACATTCAATGTTCATATATATTGTTAGACTCGCCTTAATTTGGTCTCGAAATTAGAATCAAAATCGAAAAACTTGTTATTTGTTTTACGTTCGAAAAAACGAACCTTAAAAAACAATATTCAAAACTATTTTTTTGATCGATCTGATATTGACATAAACGCCGTCTATCATAAAATTAAACAATATCAACTCCTCGAGTTTTGATTTAAGTCTTGAATTCAAGACTCAATTATACCAATTCTCATGATATAATATAAGATTATTTGTTAATGTTTGTTAATGTTTATGATAAGTTTAGTTTTACTATTTTTCAACAAAATAAATATTTCTAAATATAAGATATAGTTAATGAAGAAAAGTTTCTAAAAAAAACATAAATATATTTTATATTTTTAAAAACAATTTAAAGAAGAGTTATTTCTCCAATCTTTTCCCATAAAAAAAACATTAGATAAACTAATAAAGGGTTCCTTTTATTGTAAAATGATAAATCTCTCAGTCACTGAATTTTGACATTTTCTTGAGCTTATCTTTCCCTCTAATCAAATTCGAAGCTTTCTCATTCTTCATGATCCGATGAAACAAAGCAGCTCTATCTTCCTCAACGATTTCTCTCAGCAATTCATCCTCGATTTTCGGGGCTTGCCAATGGGATGGATCCTCGACATGTTCTTCACTAAAGATCATATCTGAAACCCACTCCTTCCAAGTCGTCCGGCTGTGTTTTTCTTCTTCCAACGTCCCCGTTGCCAGCAGCTGGTATACGTAAACGACCTTATTCTGACCGGGTCGGAAAGCACGAGCAATTGCTTGCTTGCTCTTCGAAGGGTTCCATTCAGAATCAAGTAAAATAACCCGAGATGCAGCTGTCAAACTGATGCCTTCAGCACAAGCTGTTATCGAGGCGAGCATGACTTTTGATGGCCCTCCTGGCTCTTCAAATTTGTCCATTACTCGACCACGTTCAAAGAGTTCGATGTCACCTTGGAGAACTAGCACTTCTCGACCCTTACGCCACCCGTAAAACCTCTCGAATATCTGTAGAAACAAGTTGATTGGGGCAATGTTGTGGCAAAATATCAGCACCTTTTCGTTTCTCATTATGCATCGCGGAATGAGGTTCATGACAAATCGGACCTTTGAACCTGACTTCATATCAAACTTATATTGCTCAAGGTCGTCCAGCTCGTCCGAGCTACAATATTTACGAGAGCACAATGTAGTTTTTATCAACCAAGGATGGATTGCTGCGAGAGTTATTAACAACTCGAGTTCCAACGGAAATCCCTTGTACACTGGTCTTTGATTCTGAAGTTTTAACAAGATGTCTTGTTGAAGACTGGTGGATTTCATCATCAATGTGTAGCATTGTAAACCAGGGAGTCCATCCGAGCTTCCTCCCTCATAAACATCTATGAATTTACTCGTCAGTTTCTTTAAAGTCTTCAAAGCTTGTGCCCTTTCTTCTCCCTTATTTGAATCGATTTTCTTGGATATTTTATCGATCAGAAGCTTTCTTCCCCGGTTTTCGAGAGAATACTGTGTTTGTCGCTCTTTGTTTCTCTTCTCGTACTTGGGATCCAGCTCCCTCAAAACCTCATTCACAAAAACCGGTCTAGCCAAACAAAGGGTGTTGAAATATTCACCGAAATTATTCTGAAACAGCGTACCCGAAAGCAAAACACGAAGCCTCGTATTAACCTTCATCAACCCTTTCCTAAGTCTCGATTTTGTGCTCCTTGGATTATGCCCTTCGTCAAGTATCAAGATTCCAGGACATTGCTTCAGTAATTGAGCCATATATTTCCTATGGGCGTAATGCGAATCTTCACGAGTCAATGTTAAGAAAGACGTATAACCCATTAGTAGAATGCTCGGATGAGAAAGCCATTTCTGCATCTTTTCCAAGCAGTCGAGAACATGCAACACATCTTGATTGTGAGGAAGGCCCGGAGCTAACTTCAGTCTCTGCTTCAAAACTTCGCCTTTATATGTTTGACCACCATGGATCTGATAAACCGGGATCGGTACCTTCCACTTTATTATTTCTTTATACCATGTATATAGTGTTGTTTTTGGTGCAAGGACGAGTGGCCGAGATCCTGGAAACAATTTCAGGTAGCTTACAAGAAAAGCAATAATGAGCAAAGTTTTACCAGCTCCGGGTGTGTGGGAAATGACACAACCGCCCCTTTTCTTTTTCTTCTTTTCCATTTGGGATGGCACCAAAGAACCAGCAATGTTTCGCCACAGGAATTCAAATGCTTTCTTTTGGTGGAACCTTAATTTAGGTTGGAGCTCGGGTATCAAGGCCCACACATTGTTTTCTCCTTGGCATTCAACCGAAGGAGTGACCGAGGAAGCGGGAATGCAAAAATTATCTAGTTCACCATGTTCACTTCTTTTACATTCTAAATCGTCGTCACCTGCAGTTTGATCCTTGTTTGAATTCAAGGGTACAGTGGATGACTGCAAGAGGAAAACAAATAGTGAGGATGTGAAATAAGTTTCGATACAATTGCTTGAAACGAAATTTACCATGCAGTATTTTTAAAACAGCAATTTTGTATGATTCGGCTTCAATTAGCCAATCATCATACACATGTTATAACAAATCTAGGGCAGTAATAAATAAGTTGGCATCAAGGCGGTATGCGAAATCCAAACTTGACTCACAAATGGTGGTAAGAAATCCTTTATTTCAGTCTCCACAAATCCGCACAATTGGCAAACAGTTCCGATTTGCTCATTAAGCCGGAAATCATGTTCACAGATGTGTTCGCTTTTCTCACTCGACTTTTTATCTTCAGGACCAGATCGTGCATTAGTATCCTGTAAAAAAATTTCACGAACATTGACAGCAACTTACATGTGTTTAGTACAAGCACCAATCAAGGTTGTAAAACTATACCTCGTTATCATCAAGGAGAAACCATGATGCCAGCGCAAGTTCCATTTCCTTCCACAACATGTCGATTTCCGAGATTTCTTCTTCATTATTGGCTACAGGTTCCTCCACTCTTTCTATGTTATTCGGTACTTTCATCGACTGACACTCTTTCCACTGATCAACCACAGGGACCTGCTCTGGTTCATTTTTGAGAGTTTCATCTATGTTGATCATGCATCTACGGATCAACTCTCGGCATATTTGTGCACTTGCCGAACCCTTTCTAAAACTTCTCACATCATATATACTTTCTCTTACATAAACACAGTCCTTCGTTAAACTAACAGCATCACTATTTCTCCTGTGGTAGTGCTTACGAGAGCCCTTCCCTCCCCCACGACGACTACTTTCCACCTCCTTGAAGTTAAAATCAAATGTGTTCTTCTTACGTGCAGATGCCGAATCAGTCATTGCAAAGTATTTTGATACCATTTCTCCTATATTTTTCGTCTGGTGTTCAGGGAATTTGAAATTTGGAAAATCTTGATCATCAAAATCTGAATCATTTTCTGCAGCTGTGCCAGAGGACGTGAAGGCATGTTGGTCTCGTTGAGCTCCCTTATTTACAGTTACAAATTCTTTTCGAGGATGCTTAGACAAACTCGATTTCATACTGCCATACATCTTTCGTTTATAAGACCTAACCCAATCTTCATCACCACCATGTTTTTGAAATTCATCATCAGCCTGAACCGAAAGTGCTAGGGGTATGTCATCATACTCGTCTTCGTCCGAGAAAACATCATACTTTTTCCTCTTGCTTTTGCCTAAGCTAGTCCCCACAAAGTCATAATCAAGATCACCAGGCCCCATATACCGATCTGGCTGTATGATTCGACGTTTCGACCTCCGTAACTCCGTTAAATCATATAAAGACAATGATTCATTTTCATGTCCATCGGACCCGTCATCAAGGGCTTCTGGATCAAATTTTAAAATTACGGGGGTCAAGATCTCATTGTCCACATTGAAATTCAAGACATAAAAATGACTCTGAGGATTCTTTTCATCTTTCTCCCGGTTATGTTCAGAAATTTCGTATACAATGCGGTTCAGTAAAGACCTTATGTCAAACGCCGTTCGCTTAAGAATAGATGTAACAAGGAACCATGAAATATCGGTCAAGAATCTCCCTATAAACAGTTTAGCCCTCTGCAGTGAAAAACAGTCCTCAGTGTAGCTCCACCGAAAATAGTTAACATCGCAGGGTTTCTGTTCGAGTTTCTGAAGAACGTAGATCTGATCAATATTCAACAACCTTGTTTCTTTACTAAGTTTTTTTCCCAGAATGATATCCGGGCCTTGGTCGACGTAGAAGCTGACATAAAACTGGCAAGTACACTCAGTATCATGAGGCTTCCTCTGGATAGACCTTATTTTCGCATCAATCCAGACCTACACCACAAAGAGAATAGTGACTTGAATAGAGCAAAGAGACTAGCTATTTTCACGAAAAATATCCCCGAGGCAAGAGATGTATCCTTCTATATAACCTTCCAAAAATATAAGTTCATCGAATTTTCATATATTCGAACATACAATTCAAATTTTTATCCTACCTCATAATTTTTCTATTGTTATATTATATTCTACAAGTCTATACATTATATTTTATGATTTGAAAGTACCTCACAAACAATCAAGAAACAAAATAAATATGATTGTCACGTCGATCAACTCATATATCCTTACATTCCACATTACCAACTTAAAATAGATATCACATTGAAAAAACAAAACGAAAAATACATTCCATTCTTCTGTACAAACTCCAAAACAGCATTTATATACAAAACTCGAAATTGCAAGAAATAAAACCAAACATTGCCATGATATTGCACGTTCTGAAAAAGCTAAGCACATTTGAATTCTAGACTATGACATATACATCAGGATAACAATATAACACCAGAAAACAACTTGTCTATTGAAAAAATTGTACTTACGGGCTCGACATCTTTTTTGTCGTCTTCATTATTTGAGTTGCCAGGAGTCCAGATCACGCATATATCAACTCCTTGTCTTAAAAATGCCATGCAATCGAACATTGTCGCTTTTCTTGACTTTACACGAAGATGTGACATTGGAATGTCATCTTCCACTACATTTCCATTGAAAACAATATGCGTTGAAAAAGTTCCATCCCTAACTTTCAAACGCTCCACAGGGTGCCATGAATCACACCAAAATGCCTCAAAAGCTATAGAATCACAAAGACGTCAATTTTGAAAAAATAATTAAAAATCATGGAGTAGGGAATTAGATATCAAAGGAAAAATAGGCTAGAAAAGAGACATACGATTTGGATCAAATGGATGGTTGCTTTCATATATGTTCTTCCTCTTCGAGATTCCTTCGTCACTGTGCATCACAATCTCCATAACGAAAGAACTGCGATTTCAGCACTATCCACCTGCAGTTTTTGGCCTGCAGAGTGACACAAGTAAACTAATTGCTTATCAAGCAGATTCCTTTTATAGGTATCTGATTACACGTTTTAAAAACTTGTGGTCCTTTAAGTGAAAGCCAAGCATTATAGAAACACCAGCTATCGAAGGACCATTCACCATGAAAAATAAAAGGTAAAATTCTATTTTACCAAATTCAGAATTCAGACAATATTTATTAGGACCTTAGAACTAACTCAAAACTGATGAATGCACACATGGAAAAAATAAATTCAAGTTTCATCGCCCTATCAAATCTTGCGTCCACACTGTCTCTTAACTATATCCAAAGTAATAATGTAAGTTTTCTGAAAATTCAATCTTGTCACCCCATTACATTAAATTGCTCCTACTCCGCCCGGGTCACCCCTGCCCTCTGGTCCGAATTCTATGCACTGACACCATTCCTACAAATACATGTATTTCAAGAACCAATGGCTCTCATATTTAGACATCACGTATTCTGTTTTTTCTTAAACAGAAGTCACAGAAAAAAAGTGTTGAAACAAGAGTATAGAGATGGACACTAATATTTTTTTGACTAGAAATAAGTGAAAACATATGAATTCAGACCATATATATATGCTGATGAATGCTGACATTAATAAAAGGCAAATTATTAATTAAACTTTCCCTTTAAAGAGAAATAGCAGCATTTTCATCCCTGCGTTTTCCCTGGATTACCAACTGGGGAAAATACGCTCCCAAACAGGAAAGCAGAACAAAAAATTACCAAATTCAGAAGAAAAAAAACCAGTGCTCAATCCCAGTTTTTCTCACCTTCCCCTACAAAATAAAAAACAAAATAATCATGAAAAATCCAATGATCCTTGATCAGAAAAAAAATCAGTAAAATCATAACCAGTAATCATAAAAAATAGATTAATGGGTCCATCAAATCGTAACTGAAAACTGAAAATCCCGGGAAGAAAACCAATTCCAGCTATGGAGGAGGTTTACAGTATATCGAGTAGCCATAAATGAAACCCAGAAAACATCAGATGTATCCACCGAAATGTGAGTAAATTGGCTCAATAACAACGAGAGTGACCCAAGCAGGCAACCACTGACTGATGATGCAAAAATGAATGATGGGGGCAGTAAAAGGATTCAGTAAAAAGTAAAGAAGAAAAAGACAGTAAAGAGTTTCTTGGAGTCTCTGGATTTTGCCTGGCTTTCTGCATTAAAACCCGGAAAGAGATGCAGCAGGTGGTTGGAAAAAAGGTCGTTGGAAGTCGCGCCGGAAGAAGCGGATGGTCAAGATTTCGAGATTCGATGGATCCAACGGTTGGAGTTGGTGGGTGGTGGGTCTCTGAGCTTGTGAAAAGGAGCACCACTACTCGAAAATGCCATGGATTCCCACAGAAAATTGAGGTTTTTTTCGTTCGCAAAATTGACCTTTTTTTTCTTGCGTCAGTTTGAGAATCTACGAGGGTAAATTTCACATTTCACCGTACAACGCAGCAGTTGCCATTTCACTTCTTGGCTCAACTGCTGCTGTGACAGCGTTAGGTCATGCAAATATGTTAATCTGCCATTTTTGTTATGGGAGGATCACACAATTAGTGATTTCATAAATTAGGTGATGCTATTTTACAATATGTCTATATAATTTTTATCTCGACCTTTGTCGAAGTAGTGAAAAATCATGAAATTATCGTTAACAATTATTATCAACCGAGTCCCCACGTCCGCTTTTCTCTGCCTTTCAGTGCCTGATCGTGTCCCTGCTGACGTGGTTGACGACCCTTTGGTACGAATTATAAAATGCGTTATCTGATCGTGGATTAAATACATTGATAAATATGCTAATGAAGCTGAATCGTGAATCATGAAATTACCGTTAACAATTTTTTTCAATCAGATGATGATCGATTGAACACGTGGACACGAACGGATCTAGTTAGCATCGTCCTTTAACGTTGTGTGTATGATCTCCCAAGTCGAGTCATCGTAATTTAAAATCGATAACGATTGGAAAAATAATCTAATATAAATCTCTAACTTGTGTTTAGAATAATTTTTTGTGAGAGAACACCTTCAATCCGAAGAATTTATAGCTGTTTTCGATTCTCGTAATCTTTGTTTATTACAACAATTTAAGAGATTGTCGTAATACTCATTATAAAATCATTTAATGCTTTGGTCCCAACAAAAAAAATTAAGTGGACCTACCATTTAAAAGAAATCACGTAAATCTATGATAATAATATCTCATGATTTTGATATATCTGCTAAATATTTTATATTAATGTTACATTGCAAGCATTGTGTGATTATATAGTTGCATTGTGCGATTATATAGTTGATTTTTGGCAAAAACTTGTGTGAGACGGTCTCACGGATCGTATTTGTGAGACGGATCTCTTATTTGGGTCATCCATGAAAAAATATTATTTTTTATACTAATAGTATTACTCTTATCGTGAATATGGGTAAGGTTGACCTGTCTCAGAGATTAGGATCCGTGAGACGGTCTCACATGAGACTCACTATTTATTTTTTGTGGGCAATTTTTTTTAGATTTTAGTTCATTCTCGAACAAAACTACAGATAATTGTATTAAGAACATGTGATTATTTTGTTATTATTTGTAATATTGCTAAGATAATGTGAGTTTTTTTTAAAAGAAAAATAATGATACAACAATATTAAACATATTTGTAATTTATATAGATAATATGATAATTTTTAAATTTTCCAAAGTGATTAAAATATAGTAATTTTGGTGGATAAGTTATAAATTTATTAAAATATATTTTATGATATTTATAAATGAAAAATAATTTTTATTGTTTTCTATTAGGTGGATAAGTTTGTTAAAATTGGATTTCAAACTCGAGATTTCACCTAAATTTAAAATATATAGTAAGTGTCTATTTTTACGCGTCATGTGTTTATATAGTTGGAATAACTATCTAAAATCATATGAAGTATCAAAATACATAAACTCATGTGAAACTGAACGTCTTTTACTCTATTTTTAAAAATCAGGCATAATTTTGTAAGAGATTTTATGCTTGATTTTTTTTTAAAGGATTTTAAAAGATTAGTAATTTCATATAAATTAATTTTATGTTTTTTTGGCTTTTCATAGTGGTGTTAATTGTTATTTCCCCCATAAATTATGTGATGCACACTGCCCATCCCAAAGAATTAATATATATTTTCTTTTGGATTATGATAATTTTTATTTATAATAATTATCACAATTTAAAAGATTGTCAAATGCATTAATGGTCAAAATAAAGAAAATCTACCACATTTCAACAAAAAGTCAAGTAAATCTATTGTAATTATATATTATGATATTCATATATTGTCTAAACATTGGCAAAAACTTGTGTGAGACGGTCTCATGGGTCGTATCTGTGAGATGGATCTCTTATTTGGGTCACCCATACAAAAGTATTACTTTTTATGCTAAAGATATTACTTTTTATTGTGAATATGGGTGGGGTTGACCCGTCTCACAGATTATGATCCGTGAGACGGTCTCACATGAGACTCCCTCCTAAACATTTAGTAGAGGAGATCTCATGTTCAACGGACTCAATATCTATGTGACAAGTCGACTCAATTTATCCATACATTGAAAAATAATATTTTTTTGACATTAAAAAAAATTTCATTCAAATAAACATATATTAAAAAATATACTTTTGACATAATAATTAACATTTTAAAACTCTTATTACATAAAATACTGTACTTACAATCACTTTTTCGATATCTTCTTTCATGGCTTCTTAGTGAATATTGCCTTCACACCTCGAAACACACGTTCTTATAGTGATTAACAATCTTTCACATCTTCTTAACCCGAAATAAATGGGTAGAGGAAAAGTTCTTCTTTTTTTTTATGTTACTCTCAGGAACAGATCTTATGGAGACGAGGTGGGGCCTGTAATTAAGAGGATTAGAACACGTGGCTACGAACCAATGTCTCGGGGGTTAGAATCCCTCCTTGTCCACAATCGGCCCAAAGTACTTGATCTGTTAGATTATTTTATTAAAGTATTTAAAATAATTTAATTGTCGTAAACATATTTCATTAAAATAAATATAAGAGACGTCTCGTGTTTAAAAAAGATAAATCGAGAATATTATGTGGATTAAGATGATAAATATTTTGAAATTTGATTTTTTATATCTCGGATAAATACCATCAAGTTATCTCAATTTAGTAGCAATCAATTCAAACTCTCTCGATAATTGTCATAGAACATCTATAAATAGTGACACACGTGGTATCTAAATCTATGCATTTATTCAAAAACACACAATCTATGCAATTGGATAAATGTTTAGAATATTCATGTTTTCCGTATTTGTTGATCTATTTAATTGCAATCTTAAATTCAATATCGATTGCTAGAAGTTAGAACACGTCCCTGCCTTTAATTTCATATCAATCTTTACATATTATGTTGTTCATATCAAGATCGAATTTAGTTCAATATTATGTTATATTTCTAGCACGATCATCTTCCTTCACCATGGGCAAGTTAAGGGCCCGCACCATTTTTTTCATCGGTATTCGCCATGTTAAGTGGTGATACCCCGGAAGATATCATGTATTCTCTCGGGTTATCACCGCTTTAGAGCCCGGGTAGCCAGGAGACTTGAGTAACTGTAGTGACCCGTTCCAGAATCACCTACTAATCAAAAACTAAGCATGCAATTAACCTAATCAATTATAATCAGAGATAACAGCGGAAATATGGCCAACAACAATAGTTATACAACCCAATCGAAATCGAAGTCTAGACTAACTCAAAATGAAATATCCAGTACAACCATATCGAATCAAATGGAAAACACTGAAAACTAAACCAACCAGCTACTCAACGTCCTCCTCCTGCTCCTCCTGAGCCATCCAACCTGAGGCCTGCCCCGCGGGAATGGGGTGTCCAAGAATAAACAAAACCGAGGACGTGAGCGATAAGAACGCCCAGTACAAAAGTATGAGTATACAAACCTATATGAAATGCACATGCTATGATATGATACCAGGGTAGTCAAGAAACAGGAATCACAAAGGATCTCAAAATGCTCAGTCTAGAGGCGCCAAGTGGATAGTGCCGCGCGGTCCAACCTCTGGGTCACTGCATCCACTACAAGACAGACGTGGACCTAAAATGTCCCGGACCACCGAAGCCCTCCCGACCCGTCGGCCACTGTGTACTCTCGGTGTCCATGCGTCCACAAGACAGGGCTGAGCGGCCCCAAGATATAGCTTATCTCGAAAGAGATACAGCTCAACAGTAAAGGCTATCTCGAAGGAGATACGGCTCAACATGATATGCAATATGCATCATAACTCGTGACATAATAGCATGCATCATATGACATATAACAATGCAGCAAATACTCATGCAACACATATAAGAATGTATACTCAACCAGGATATCTCGGATAGTACTTTCGTACCTCTATCACAGCAAGCCTAGCCTTACGCAACACCGCTAATCAAGTCTAGCACAAGCCTACGCATCAAAAGCATACTCAATCAATACTACCATGCTCGACTAGCAAAACCAGTACTCCCTAGTACTACCAAAGGTTTAGGGTTTACCTTCGTCCGTCGACAGCCCTTTGATGTCGATTGCCTTGAAACTCAGGCGCCGCTACGCTACTACTCCTGGCAGCTCTTGGCTATCGCTCGACCAACAACTAACCCTAGAAACCTTCCAAATCCTCTCAACTATGAGGCAAAACTCAAGAAATTGGCAAGTCAAAATGAGGAAATCCGATCACTATTTATAGGCCATGTTCGGATCCTCCGAACAACACTTCGGAACGTCCGAACGCTACGTGTCCATTGGCTCTTGACAGCTCATGATCGGATCCTCCGATCATACACTTCGGACCGTCCGAACATGCATGGAAAATGACGTGTCGATCAACACTTGACACCTATGATCGGATTCACCGAACTACACTTCGGATCGTCCGAACTCTTCGGTGCTTCCGAACCCTCTTCGGTCCGTCCGATCATGACCATAGCCAAAATTACACCTTAAACCTTCTTAATCACCATTACTCCGTTAATTACCCAATTTAGAATTCGGGCTACTACATTCTCCCCCCCTCAAAAGATTTCGTCCTCGAAATCAGGCTTAGAGAATGAACAAAATGAAATAACAACATCATTAATACATCTCAATTGTTGTTGAATACAACTGATACTATGATTACAACTGAAAACACAAACTTATACAAAGCACAACTCAAAAGAGCTCTGGATGCTCCGAACGCATACGACTCTCTAACTCCCAAGTGGCTTCTTCAGTGCCTCGACGCTGCCACTGCACTAAGACAAGAGGAATGATCTTATTCCGCAACACCTTATCTTTGCGATCTAGAATCTGAACTGGTCGCTCCACGTAAGACAAATCCGTATCAAGTTGAACTTCAGATGGATGTAAGATGTGCGACTCATCTGCTACATAACGTCTCAACAAGGATACGTGGAACACATCATGAATACTTGATAGGTACGGCGGCAACGCAAGTCTGTAAGCTAAATCTCCCACACATTCCAGTATCTCGAATGGACCAATAAATCTCGGAGACAGCTTACCCTTGAGACCAAATCTCAAAATCCTGCGAAAAGGCGAAACTCGGAGAAACACCTTCTCACCTGGCTGAAAATGAAGAGGTCGACGCTTTGTGTTCGCATAACTAGCCTGTCGATCCTGAGCAGTCTTAATCCGCTTCTTGATTACTGCAACCTTATCTATAGCCTGCTGGACTAACTCCGGTCCCTCTACCTGTCGTTCCCCGACTTCATCCCAGAATAATGGAGTACGACAACGTCGCCCGTACAACGCCTCAAATGGTGCCATACCAATACTACGATGATAGCTGTTGTTGTACGCGAACTCAATCAAAGGCAAATGATCCTGCCAAGCGGGTCCGAAATCCATAACACAGGCTCGCAACATATCCTCAAGCGTACGGATAGTCCTCTCTGATTGACCGTCAGTCTCCGGATGATAAGCAGTACTCAGACTCAGTGTAGTACCCAAAGCTGACTGGAAACTACCCCAAAACCGTGAGGTAAAACGAGGATCTCTGTCACTAACAATACTGACAGGCACTCCATGCAAACGTACAATCTCCTGAATGTACAATCGAGCCATACGATCGAAAGTGAAATCACGATTATACGGCAGAAAATGAGCAGACTTGGTGAGTCGATCCACCACTACCCAGATAGCATCGCTGTTCCTCGAAGATAATGGCAAGTGAGTAATGAAATCCATCGTAATATGCTCCCACTTCCATTCTGGAATAGGTAAGTTCAACAACAATCCTCCTGGTCGACGGTGCTCTGCCTTAACCTGTTGGCAAACTAGACACTTGGAGACAAACTGATACACGCTGCGCTTCATCCCTTTCCACCAAAACCGCATCCTCAAGTCTCTATACATCTTGTTGCTTCCTGGATGAACACTTAACTTGCTTCGATGCGCCTGAGACAATATCTCGTCCCTCAAAGTGTCATCCTCTGGTACTACAACCCGATTAGATAAGCACAGAAGACCATTGGACTGATAATGGAAATTACTATCACCACCAACTAACCGAGCTAATCTCTGAGTCTTGAGATCAGACATCTGAGCTTCTCGAATCCGAGTGAACAAATTGGGCTCAGATAAAATGGTAGCAACACGAATGCTCTCCATACCTTTCCGATGCTTGAAGTTAAACCCCAACGAGCAACTATCCTGGATGGCACTAGTCATAGCACAAGTCTGAAGTGCAGAGGCTCTCACCTTGCGACTAAGCGCATCAGCTGTGAGATTCGCAGAACCTAGATGGTACTTGATCTCGCAATCATAATCCTTCAGCAAATCCATCCAACGACGTTGCCTCATGTTCAACTCAGCCTGAGTGAACAGATATTTCAGACTCTTATGATCAGTAAAGATTTCAAACTGAACACCGTACAAATAATGACGCCAAATCTTCAGCGCAAACACAATAGCTGCCAATTCCAGATCATGAGTGGGATACTTCTCCTCGTGAGATTTCAGCTGTCTGGAAGCATAAGCAATCACATGACCGTTTTGCGTCAACACACACCCTAAGCCTTGAGTGGAGGCATCGGTGTAAACACTGAAACCATCAGATCCTGACGGTAACGCCAAAACAGGTGCAGAAGTCAGAAGTCGACGAAGCTCTCTGAAACTATCTTCGCACTCGGATGACCACTCAAATGGAACATCCCTCCGAGTAAGTTGCGTCAATGGTCTGGCTATCTGAGAGAAATTCACGATGAAGCGACGATAATACCCTGCCAGACCTAGAAAACTACGGATCTCAGCCACCGTCGTCGGACGTGACCAATTCAGCACTGCTTCAATCTTGCTGGGATCCACAGAAACTCCTTCCTTGGAAATCACATGACCAAGGAATACCACACGATCAATCCAGAACTCGCACTTACTCAGCTTAGCATACAATTGCTTCTCGCGAAGAATCTGCAACACAATCCTCAAGTGTTGGGCATGCTCTTCCACACTGTGGGAATAGATCAAGATATCGTCAATGAAAACCACCACAAACTGATCCAGAAAATCTTGGAAGACTCGGTTCATCAGATCCATGAACACCGCTGGCGCATTCGTCAATCCGAATGGCATAACTAGAAACTCGTAATGCCCATAACGAGTACGAAATGCAGTCTTGGAAATATCATCATCTCTGACTCTCATCTGATGATAACCCGATCGCAAGTCGATCTTGGAGTAAACAGAAGTACCCTGAAGCTGATCGAACAAGTCATCAATACGGGGTAAAGGGTACTTGTTTTTGATCGTCACCCGATTCAGCTGGCGATAATCAATGCACAACCGCATCGATCCATCCTTCTTCTTGACAAACAAGACTGGAGCTCCCCAAGGCGAAACACTCGGGCGAATATAACCCTTATCAAGAAGATCCTGCAATTGCTGCTTCAGCTCTCTCATCTCTGACGGAGCAAGACGATAGGGGGCACGAGAAATAGGTGCAGTCCCTGGCATTAAATCTATGCCAAATTCCACCTCTCTAACCGGAGGAAAACCAGGAATCTCATCTGGGAAAACATCAGGAAATTCACAAACCACTGGAATATCCTCTAGACCAACACTACCTGTGGATGAATCAATCGCATAGATGAGGTAGCCTTCCCCGCCCGACTCTAAAGCACGACAGGCTTTCAGAGCAGATACCACTGGCATCGGAGGTCGCGCTCCCTCACCATAGAAAAACCAACTAGAGCTTTCAGTCGTACGAAACTGAACAAGCTTCTGGTAACAATCCACAGTAGCTCGGTAGGTAGTCAATAAGTCTATACCCAAGATACAATCAAAATCTTCCATCTCTAGGATCATAAGATTCGCAGTCAACTCGTTACCCTCAAAATCTAAAGGACAACCCATCACTAGACGCTTCGCTAACACCGAATGACCCATCGGAGTAGAAACAGAAAGAATGACGTCTAGAGAAACATAGGGTAACCTATGACGCTTAACAAATCGTGCAGAAATGAAGGAATGAGAGGCTCCTGTATCAATAAGAACAAAAGCAGGAATACCGCATAAATGAAAAGTACCTGCTATGACTCTCTCCGTCTCATCTGCAGCCTGATCCTGGTTCAGCGCAAAAACCTGACCTTGGGCACGAGGTCGAAGATTCGAACTACCCACTGCCTGACCCTGCCTCCTCTGCTGAACAGTCGTCTGAGATCCAGAACCGGATCCTGCTCCACCTCGCAACTGAGGACAATTCTTCTTAATATGCCCCATCTCTCCGCACTGATAACAAGCTCCTGCGGCTACTCGGCATTGCTCCGATGGATGGTTCTTCCCACAATGCGCACAAGACTCCTTCTTCTTACCAAAGCGGAAAACACCACTAGATCGAGATCCAGATCCAGAAGAAGATGAACCAGATTTCTTGAATAACTGAGATCGAGGCCTCAAAGTACTCGGAGGTCTAGAAGAAGAAAGAATAGCCCTACCACGCTGGAGACTGATCTCTGCCTGGCGACACCGGTTCACTAACCCATCATAAGAAGTAGGATTATCACAGACAGTGACTCGATCAAAGATCTCCTGATTAAGGCCCTGGAGGAAATGATCATACTTGGCCTCAGAACTGCCACTGATATGAGGAGCGAAGGGTAACAACTCCAAGAATTTCTGCTGATACTCATCAACAGACATACTCCCCTGCTTAAGGTTCAGGAGCTCAATCGTCTTGGCCTGGCGAAGGGCTGGAGGAAAGTACAGCTGCATGAACGCTGCACGGAAATCGACCCAAGTCGCTCTACCCTGCAACTGAACTATCGGCGCAGAAGTCGATCGCCACCACCTGCGAGCACGGCCCTCGAGAAGAAAACTAAGGGTCTCCATCTTCTGCTCATCGGTGCACTGGAATGCGCGGAAACAACTCTCCATGCGCTCTAACCAATCCTCCGCATCATCGGGAGTCTCACCGCCAACTAAAGGCTTAGGCCCCATCTGCATGAAACGATGCATATCGAAACGCCTAGGACCATCCCGACGATGACGATGCTCACGATGACGTCTATGATCGTCCTGGTCACCCCATCGACCTACACTCCCCTGACTACTCCCGTCATCAAAATGGTCAGCCATCGCTACAAGATAGAATAGGGAAAATGGTAAAATGGTCAACGGAAATCCCAAAACAGAATCTATATCCCAAAATCGTACGCATGCTCTGATACCATAAATGTAGTGACCCGTTCCAGAATCACCTACTAATCAAAAACTAAGCATGCAATTAACCTAATCAATTATAATCAGAGATAACAGCGGAAATATGGCCAACAACAATAGTTATACAACCCAATCGAAATCGAAGTCTAGACTAACTCAAAATGAAATATCCAGTACAACCATATCGAATCAAATGGAAAACACTGAAAACTAAACCAACCAGCTACTCAACGTCCTCCTCCTGCTCCTCCTGAGCCATCCAACCTGAGGCCTGCCCCGCGGGAATGGGGTGTCCAAGAATAAACAAAACCGAGGACGTGAGCGATAAGAACGCCCAGTACAAAAGTATGAGTATACAAACCTATATGAAATGCACATGCTATGATATGATACCAGGGTAGTCAAGAAACAGGAATCACAAAGGATCTCAAAATGCTCAGTCTAGAGGCGCCAAGTGGATAGTGCCGCGCGGTCCAACCTCTGGGTCACTGCATCCACTACAAGACAGACGTGGACCTAAAATGTCCCGGACCACCGAAGCCCTCCCGACCCGTCGGCCACTGTGTACTCTCGGTGTCCATGCGTCCACAAGACAGGGCTGAGCGGCCCCAAGATATAGCTTATCTCGAAAGAGATACAGCTCAACAGTAAAGGCTATCTCGAAGGAGATACGGCTCAACATGATATGCAATATGCATCATAACTCGTGACATAATAGCATGCATCATATGACATATAACAATGCAGCAAATACTCATGCAACACATATAAGAATGTATACTCAACCAGGATATCTCGGATAGTACTTTCGTACCTCTATCACAGCAAGCCTAGCCTTACGCAACACCGCTAATCAAGTCTAGCACAAGCCTACGCATCAAAAGCATACTCAATCAATACTACCATGCTCGACTAGCAAAACCAGTACTCCCTAGTACTACCAAAGGTTTAGGGTTTACCTTCGTCCGTCGACAGCCCTTTGATGTCGATTGCCTTGAAACTCAGGCGCCGCTACGCTACTACTCCTGGCAGCTCTTGGCTATCGCTCGACCAACAACTAACCCTAGAAACCTTCCAAATCCTCTCAACTATGAGGCAAAACTCAAGAAATTGGCAAGTCAAAATGAGGAAATCCGAGCACTATTTATAGGCCATGTTCGGATCCTCCGAACAACACTTCGGAACGTCCGAACGCTACGTGTCCATTGGCTCTTGACAGCTCATGATCGGATCCTCCGATCATACACTTCGGACCGTCCGAACATGCATGGAAAATGACGTGTCGATCAACACTTGACACCTATGATCGGATTCACCGAACTACACTTCGGATCGTCCGAACTCTTCGGTGCTTCCGAACCCTCTTCGGTCCGTCCGATCATGACCATAGCCAAAATTACACCTTAAACCTTCTTAATCACCATTACTCCGTTAATTACCCAATTTAGAATTCGGGCTACTACAGTAACTAGGGAGGATTCCATTTGTGAGCCCGAGAGGATACAGCCCGGACATTCCAACACAGGTGTCATATTTTAAATTGTAAGTATCGGGCACCATGACTTGGTCATCATTAAGAGATCATTTGGCGTGTAAAAGAGTAACCAGACTCAATCGAGTAAGCATGAGTTGTCAGATTTAACAGTGTCATTAAAACAGAAGCATGTGCAACCATCCCTTCATGAGTAGTAACTGGGCACCGAAAACAAAGTTATCATTGGTTATCCTCTTATAAATACCAATGTTTGTTTATTACTAAGTAATTCAGATATATGTTCCCTGAAACACGAAATATTCATTCTCTTTGAAAAATATTGACTTAAGAATGGTTACGCCGAAAAATTATCTGGTGCCCCACTAACGATCTCCGGTGTCTAGGCTTGTCAAATTGGGTCAGGACCGTCGGGCCGGCCCGCCCCGCCATAAAAATTGAGCAGGTTGGGTTGATAAAATAGCAACCCGTTTGGAGGCGGGTCAAATGTGTTGAGCCCGTTTAAGTTGCGGGTTGGCCCGTCAAATTAGGGTAGAATTTTATATTTTTAAGTTTTATATAAAAATTCATATTTCTTCCTTATTTTTTCTCATGTGCCTAAGCCTGCCAAATTATGGTAGAATTTTATATTTTAAAGTTTTATATAAAAATTTATATTTTTTCCTTATTTTTTCTCATGTGCCTAACTTCAATCACTCTGGTAAAATCTCTATGCTTCTATTTTTTTGTTGAAAATGTTATACTCTTCAGTCTCCTCCTTTTTTTTAATGTTTAACTCGAACTAATCCAGAATTATCGAAATAATATAGTAAATAAAGTAATTATGTGTATTGTTGAACACATAATATTACATGAGTTAATTTTTAGTACATGTGTACGATGAAATCTTGTGTGAATTAGAATAAGCACTTTATTTTTTTATGGATTATGTTGATTATTGTATGCTTTCAATGTTTTTAAGTTTTTTATGAAACTATATGACTGAAATATATTTTTTTTCTATGTTTATTTTAATAATGTTTAGTATTTTTTTAAAAAAAAATAATAAGCGGGTTGGCCCGCCTAACCCGCGTCTCAAGGTGGGTTGGGCTGGGTTGGCCATTTAGAGGCCCGTCAAAATGGCGGGTTTCGGCGGGTTGCGGGCTGGCCCGTCCCGTCAGTCCGTTTTGACATGTATACCGGTGTCCCACTAACGATCTCTGAATTATTTTAAGTGTGCAGATATTTCTAGAGTCAGGGAGAACCATTTCTTGAAAAAATATAACCCGATCAGATGGAATTGCCCACGTAATCCCGCACTCATTTTTACTCGATCACATCATTAAAGCCTCAAGCTGCAGAGAGTAAAACCCTCTTATAATTAGCCCCAGGAGATGTCCGACTTCCAGGATCATATAGGAGATAGATTTCTCTGGACGATGTTCTCTTGATCCGGGCCCTGAAGCATTTAAGGATAGAAGTCCTGGTGGGATTCTAGGTTTTCATGTCTTCGAAATACAAAGTTCATATCGGGAAAGAGAGAGAGCTTCATATCTCTTTATTTTTTTTTGAATGTATTAGTGACTAACATGAATCACGTGCGATGCACGTAAATTAACAATTATATAATAAAAATAAAAAACTTGATTTTCTAAAAAAAAAAAATTTGAATCATTATGTTATTTATTTGAGTTTAATATCTTGCTATATTAGACGAATAAATTAATTAAGAATTTATATAATGTATTTTCGAATTTTTTGCAAAATTAGAATTCAAATTGTTAATTTTATGATATATAATAAATTATAATTAGCATAATATATAGAACAAATGAACTGAAACAAATTTTTTAAAAAATATATCCAACAGACGTATAAGGCATAATAAATTAAAAATCAATCAAATTGTTGACTTATATCAATGCATAAACCATAATTTACATAAATTAAGCAAACTAACGATAAATAATTATCAATTTAAAATATCATAACTAACTCATCAAAACAACATAAAAACTAATGAAATAATAATATTGATAGTAAAATATAACTCATAATATTACATTTAAATAATATTTAAACATCTATATAATTTTTTTCCTTTTGTTTTTAGAATTTTATATTATAGATAGTTAATTTTATATCAGAATCTATCTTTCATAAATTATATCGATTATCATTAATTTCTTGTTAAATATAATTTTAAAATAATAAATAAATCAACATATGTAATGAAATACACATTTAAATAAGATTATATGGTAAATATCAAATAAAATCTAATAAACTCATAGAATAATTATTAAATATAAATTTTAGATTACTGGTATGATTTTCACATAAAAATTTGAAATGTAACCAAAGAAATAAACTTGCATAAAAAATGTTATTTTTTTTGTATTTGTTGAATTAGTTAATTTGTGATAGGATCGGTTGTTGAGATAATAGTGTTTAGAAAGGGGGGTTGAATAAACACTAGCAATTAAAATTATTCTTTGATGATACTTTGAGTTCAGTTTGGTGACAAACTGAATCTCGGAATCTTGTTGGTCAATAACAATCAGTTAAACTAAATTAGTTGCGGAAATTAACTGACTGAAAGATAGAATACTATACTGAAGGAAATATGCAAGAGTTGTTTCTGGATGTTCGGAGAATTCAATTACTCCTACGTCACCCCTTCTATCTCAAGGATAGGATATTCACTAAAAGACTTTGATCAAGTACAACACTTGTACAGACCCACTTCAGTTAGGACTTATCTACTGCCTAAACTGAAACTCTTAGTATAACACAACAATCTCTGTGAATAACTGAACTTAGCACTTATTGAGTTATCAATATTACAAAGTGCTAGTTTGCTCAACTTGTAGCCTAGATTGCTACGAATAATTCAGGTGAAAGAGTGAGCTAGGATCTTGACAGAGTAACAACAAGTTTGAGATTGATTTAATCGTCCTTTTTCTTCAACTGTTCTTCAGTCATATTTATAGACTTGTCTTTCAACGATAACTTTGATATTTATGTATCCGTTGATTGCCACTTCATCATTTCTTGGGCAGTGTTTTCTTCATTGATTGTAGAACGGCGTCTTAATTACAATAGCCGAAATACTTTGTTCTATGCTGTAATAATTTCGATGCGGCTTTCCATATTCAGTTGTTGTTCGTTATGTCTCTTTGTCTGTTGAGTGTTCTTTCCCGAGAAATCTTCAGTTGAGACCGAAATGTTTCAACTGATCAGTTTCAACTGGATTTCGGTTGATTGATTTATGTTTTGTCAAACTTCAGAATCTAGTTTTCAACAATTTTCCCCTTTATGGTGTTTGACAAAACCATGAGATTTTAACTGAGCTCTTTGTAGATTACGCAACTGAATCATAGCAAGATTCCTTGTAGATAATATAAAGCCTGAGAAAATAACATCAGTTGGAGAAAATAACATCAGTTGATAATAATCTGATTCATTCAGATAATTCTTTAGCTGTTTTCCCCTTTTTTGTCAAATACCTCCATTTTGTCTGATAGCTTTTTAACATCTAGGGAGAGAATTTTGACATCTGATGAGATACTTGAGGCAATAGTAGTGAAGGAGGTCTGCAGTAACTCCATTTGCTTTGAAACGAACGTTTCCAGTCGCTCAAATCTTTGACTGTTTACATCCTGATTTGTAGATAAGGAATCAAGTAGCCCCTTCTTTGTTTGATGCATAGTTTTGACAAGAGAGTCCATGTTGACTTTAAGAGCGTTCATTTTCTCTAAGTTGGACACATTTTGATGATCCAATTTTAGAGTGTGAGATAGCTGCGTATTCTGAATTTTGGAGATAGCAGAAATCATTTGCTCCATATTATTCTGTAAATGCTGAACTTCTTCCAGAATAAGATCAATATCTGAAGAAGTTTGAGGAGGAGATTGATAGGATGATCCTGTTTCTTTAGTGATGTGTTCAGAAACGACTAAGGTGTGGTCAGTTGAGACTGGATCAACAACATTTTGAACTGAAACATCAGTGTCAATCATTTCTCCTTGAACTATAAGTGGAGGAGATGAATTCTGTTCAGCAGGAAGACTGGTCTGAAGAATAACATGTGGTGGAGAACTGAGCACCGGTTCCTGTAGCGGAGGATCTTGACAAGCAAGAGGATCGTCCGTTGAAATATTCCTGTCAGCAGATGAAGCTTGCTGAATTGGTTCTTCTGTAGAGATAATAGTCTCTTCATTGATTTGATCAACTTGATGATCAATTTTGTCATGGGTAGATTCGCTCAAGTGAGAATCCTGAACGATTACTGAAATGATCTCATTGATGTGAGCAAAAGAAAGCTCAGCTTCCGTGTATTGTTGTTGTTCAGTAGAAGGTGACTGAAGCTTATCTTGAACTGGTTCGTCAGTTTTAACAAGAGCCAGTTCAGACGATGGTTGCTGCTGTTCAGTTAATGATTCGTCATATTCGTTTTCATCATCAGTGTCTGAATTTCCTTGATGAATGACTAATTCATGATCCATTTCCCAAAATTTAATCTGAGATAACAACCCAACTAGATCAGAATCTAGCTGAGTGATCACTGCTTGATCAGCATATGCAGTTGGGTTTGTGGGAACATAGTTGGCCTTCAATTTGCCAATAATATGAGCCAACTTATTTGCTCTCACTTGATCAAATAAGTAGGATTTCCTTTCCATAGCCAGAGGAATGGAGGCTGCTTTTACTGTCTTCAGAACATAATCTTCCAGTTTAATAAATTTATTCAGTTGAGATTTGTTCTTCAGTTTCTTGGCAAAAATTTCAGTTCAGTAGGCCTTCCAAGCATCATAAGCCTGAATTTTTGAAGCTGCAAAATTATTAACCTTTGCCCAAACAAGGTCAATGTGAGTTTGAATCGGATTTGTTGGTCGGGGTTCTTCAATCATCTTGCCCTTTCCTTTATCAGAACTCATGAGGTGTGGGATTTCTAACCCAGTTCGAGTGGAATCCACCACTTCTACAAACTTTATGCCTTTCGGTCGGGCAGGTGCTACACCAACAGGATGATTTATCTGAGTTAAGGGAGCTTTGGCCCTAACTGATTCCCTCTTTGTACTAGCTGAATCGTCAGGTGGAATGATGTTCAAAGGAACAGCTTCTCGGTTGCTGACTCTCTGTAGTGATTAACCGATCAGCAGCAATGGTGACTTCAGTAACTGATCTCACTCTTTGAGTTCTTGGTCTCTTGACAAGCTGAGGTGATGGAGTTCTCTCTGAATCAGTTGTACTCAGAATTAATTTTCTTTTATTAATCTTCCGTTGAGGTAGAGTTTTGACTTTCTTTATTGGTTTTTTAGTCGCCTGATCAGTTCCAATCTCCTTTTTAATCTTGACGAATTTAGCAGGAGAAATGTCCAGTTTGATTTTTGGTGGCATAGTGTTCTTTGCATTGAACACCTTGAATTTCGATAATCTTTCAGAATCATCAGCCACTAAACCTTTTACTTTCAATAAATAACTGATTTGTTCGGCAAAACCCTTGGATTGTTTTGACGACAAAAACATATTCTTCAGTATGTTAAAGATGAGCCGCTTCCAGTTGAATTTTCGATCAGCCATAATAGCAGTAATGGCTTGAAACTTTTCCAATGTGAGGGCAGCAAATGATCCAGCTTTTGCTAGGAGCCCTTTAGCAATTATATCAGTAAGCAATTGAATTTCATGTTTCAGTTCCTTCTTAGGATCGGAAACTTTAATTTTCCGTCCATCAGCGGATAGAAGGATTTGCATTTCATCAATATAAGATGCTTTGACATCCGAAAGTTGTGCTAAACCGTCACAAGGTAAAGAAAATAGTTCCCCAAGAGAATCTTCAGATATGGTCAGCGACTGACCATTGACAGTAGAATTTATGATACCTTCTGAGTTAACCTTGCCAGAGGAGTAGAAATCCTGAAGTTCTTTGGATATATATCCTGTGATGATTGTCCCAGAAATGTTCTCAGACCAGCATTTTCGAGTTTTTGAAACACCTTTTTGACCTCATCATCTCCGAAAGATAAGATGGATCCAAAATTGATTGTCATAGCATTAAGCATGTAAGCGGGAATCTGAGTCGTCATTTCGTACTGGGTGATTTTCTGAAAGAGAAATTTAGGTAAGATATTTGCTCTTACTTTCGGAAGTTTGTGGATAATCAAAAAGTAAAACTGAAATGAAGCGGGCAATTTTACATATGTTCGTGACTTTTCAAATTTTGGACACGTGTCATTCCGTAAATAATTTGTGTTTTTCAAAAAGATGTACGCGTGCCATGTGTGTGCAATTTTGAGCGGTTAAAAATGTGTACACGTTGTAAACTGAAATTCATCATGATTTAGCAGACAGTCACGTCATTTGATTTGGAATATAATAGGTTTAATTTATTAACTTTGATGAGAAGATTAGTAGAATTTTCAACTGAACGATCAGTTAGGAAAAACTGAGTCCTTTCAGTTGAGAATTCACTAACAACTGTCTTCTCAGTTAATCTCTTAAACCATCATTCCCCCTAAATAAATGCATTAAAGAAAATGACAGTAATATAATCTTGAGGCCTGGTAGTGTAATCGTCATTGAAGAGAGTGTCTTTTCATTTTCCTTGTCCTGGCCTATAAATAAGACTTGAAAATTCAGTCACAAGTATCAGCAGAAAACATTTAAGAAGAAATGGCAGGAGCAAGTAGTTCAAGCGTCAATTCATTTTTGCTGGAGGAACAAAAAGCTGCTATAGAAGACAAGGTCTTCTATGCTAGTCTTCCCTACTGGGAAGAGTTACAGGAGCTCGAGCTCCTGTACAACTCAGGGAGGGTCACCACCTTTAGGCGGATGGCCCAATTGAAAGAAGTGCGAGAGCACTTAAAGATTTCTGCAGAGGTGGATGCCTTCAAAGAGGGCCATCTCTATGAATTGATGTTGCGTAAGGAATTGGAGATTCTTAACAGCATCGCATCTTCACACAGTTTCTGCAAAACTTCTTCCGCAGCACTAACTGTTTGGATGAATATGTGGTTAGCTAGTGTGAAGGAAACTTATGATCGTGTAATCCTCTCAAATATTTATGGATAAATAAAATATTTATTTTGATTAATGCGTCATTTTGTTTCTGCGCACAATGATCTACGCTAACTGACATCAGTTGTGATGAAGGACTACTTTTCATAAGTTGATCATGAAATAGAACTAATAAAATTCAAACTGATATCAGTTGATAATGATCAACTGATAACTTAAAGTCCTTGATAAATGTGAAAGACACATTTAATGACTTAAGACTCTTTGGCTTCTTTAAATTCATTTTCCTATAAATAGTGATCACAGAGTGATATATTATCAGGTTAAAAACATTTCGACATGTCTGATTCTGATACAGGCAGTAGCACTCATGTTCATGTCACTGAGGAGTCATCTCCTCGTTTGAAGGAGATTAAACGAAAAATGGAGCGATATGTTTTTCAAAAAGTAATTTCAACTTGGGAAAAGATACAAGAGTTGAAGAATGTGAGTGATAGTGGTGTCATTCCCACTCGTGCTCAGGAGGCAAGAGCACTGAAATACCTTGATCGTTTTGAAGTTAGGCATGTTAGAGATTTGGTTGAAGACAAATGTCTTTTAGAAGCAATGCTGTGGAAGGAATGACATGTTGTTGATAAAATTTCGAAGTCTAGGGCATTTGCCAGAGTTCGAATTTATGAATTAAATGATTGGGTTAGAGCATGGCTAGATACAGTTGGATCTATGATTTCTTCTGTAAATTGGGAATGTTGGTATTCTTAGTGAAAATAATATTTGTTGTGTTCTTATTTTCTGCATTTAATTCTGTTAAAGAATTTATATCTCTAATAACATCTAAGATAAATCAATTAAACCAAGAATATTTCGAAAATAAGAAAACTTAGCCTCTGGTAGTGGTTTTGTGAAGATGTCAGCTGCTTGCTGTTCCGTAGAGACATATTCTAATTTGATGTTCTTCTTTAGTGCATGATCTCTGATGAAGTGATGTCTGACATCTATATGCTTAGTCCTGGAGTGAAGAACTGGAATATATGTTATAGCAATTGTACTCGTGTTGTCACAGAATATTGGCGATTCCTTTGCATCAACACCATAGTCTTTCAGTTGTTGCTGAATCCAGAGCAGTTGGGCACAGCAACTTCCAGCTGCAAGATATTCTGCTTCAGTTGTAGAAGTTGCTATGGATGTTTGCTTTTTACTGAACCAAGAAATCAGTCTGTCTCCCAGAAACTGACATGATCCACTGGTGCTTTTCCAATCAAGCTTGCATCCTGCATAATCTGCATCTGAATAGCCAACTAGATTGAAAGATGAGTCTTTAGAGTACCATAATCCAACATTTTGCGTGCCTTTAAGATATCTCAGGATACGTTTGGCAGCAGAAAAATGTGATTGCTTAGGATTAGCTTGAAATCTTGCACATATACATACAACAAACATTATATCAGGACAACAAGCAGTTAGGTACAATAAAGAACCTATTAAACCTCTGTACAGTGTCGTCTCAACTGATATTCCCCCTTGATCAGTGTCTAATTTAACTGATGAGCTCATTGGAGTGCTTGCTGCTGAACAAGATTCTATGCCAAATTTCTTCAGCAATTCCTTGATATATTTGGTTTGACTAATAAATGTTCCTGAATCCAATTGTTTCACTTGTAAACCAAGAAAAATGTCAGCTCACCCATCATACTCATCTCGAACTTATCCTGCATCAACTTAGCAAATTTCTTGCATAATTTGGGGTTAGTTGACCCAAAAATAATGTCATCAACGTAAATTTAAACAAGTAAGATATGATCATTTTTCGAAAATTTGAACAAAGTCTTATCAACTGATCCAACAGAAAAATCATGATCAGTTAGAATTTTGAAAGAGTTTCATACCAAGCTCTTGGAGCTTGTTTGAGACCATATAACGCTTTGTTCAAATAATAGACATGATCAGGGAAGTTATGATTGACAAAACCTGGAGGTTGTTCAACGTAGACTTCTTCCTGCAACTGACCATTTAAGAATGCACTTTTCACATCCATTTGATAAACTTTAAAGTTCTTGAACGATGCATAGGCAAGAAATATTCTAATTGCCTCCAGTCTTGCAACTGGTGCAAATGTCTCATCATAATCGATTCCTTCTTCTTGCCTATAGCCTTGTGCTACGAGCCTTGCTTTGTTGCGCACAACTGAACCTGTCTTCGTTCAGTTTGTTCCTGTATACCCACTTTGTACCTATAACAGTTTTAGAAGCTGGTCTTGGAACTAAGTTCCAGACATTGTTATGAACAAACTGATTTAGCTCTTCTTGCATTGCATTAATCCAATTAGGGATCAGCAAGAGCTTCGTCAGTTTTCTTTGGTTCTAATTGAAATACAAAAGCTGAGTGAATAAATAGATTGAGCATCTGATTTCTGGTTCTTACTGGATCAGATGAGTTACATATTACCAGTTCTGGAGGATGTGATTTCTTCCATTTTAGTTCAGCATTTGTTGCTTCTTCATTAACAACTTCTTCGATAGGTAACTGAGTGTTCTCAGTTTCAGTTGGAGCTAATTCAGTTGGTAACTGATTCACATTAGTTTGCTCCACTAACTGATTATCAAGATTTGCTTCCAATTCAGCTGATTGATCCAATATCTCAGGTTCAGGTGTTTGGAGGTTGCTTCGATTGATGTGCGTGTCTTCTTTATCATCATCATCCAAGCTTATATCTGTAAATCTATCAGCTAGCTCAACTGTATTAGTTGGCTTATCAGTTAGTGCAGATTCATCAAAAACAACATGTGCAGATTCTTCAACATTTAAGGTTTTCTTATTAAATACTCTGTAAGCTATACTAACTAATGAGTATCCAAGGAATATTCCTTCTGCAGATTTCGCATCGAATGCTTTTAAAGTAATTTTTACCATTATCATGAATAAAGCATCTACAGCCAAATATTTTAAAATACGTGATTATACTTTTTCTTCCATGCCAGATCTCATATGGTGTTTTCATATGATTTTTATTAATCATTGATCTGTTCTGAGTATAGCACGCAGTGTTTACTGCCTCTGCCCAAAATCTTTGAGAAATACCAGAATCAGCAAGCATTGTTCTAGCAGCTTCTTTGAGGGTCCGATTTCTTCTTTCAGCTACACCGTTTTGCTGAGGAGTTCTAGCTGCTGAGAGCTCATGCTTGATTCCTGTATTCTCTAAATAATTTGAAAGAGTTTGATTGATAAATTCAGTTCCTCGATCGGATTATGATTCTGTCAATTCCAACTGATTTTTCATTTAATAAGTCTTTTAAAAAGCTTAATCAGTTGAGGCAGCAGTTTGGTCTTTGGATTTAAGGAATAAAACCCAAGTAAATCTTGAAAAGTCATCCACAACCACTAAGGTGTATTTCATTCCCCCTAAGCTCATGACCGATATTGGACCAAATAGATCCATATGTAACAGCTCTAAGCATCGGGAAGAAGATTTACTACCCTTGTTTTTAAAAGAGGATTTAATCTGTTTACCAAACTGACATGCTGAGCAAATTTTGTCTTTGATAAAATCTATTTTGGGCAGTCCAGTAACAAGATCGTGATTACTCAAATAAGCAATAGATTTGAAGTTTAGATGATTTAACCTCTTATGCCACAACCAGTTTTTGGAGGATTTAGAAGCAATAAAACATACTGGTGCATTAGGTTGATTATTCCAGCTGACTTTGTAAGTGTTTCCACACCTTTTGCCAGTTAGAATAATCTCTTCAGTTGAGTTTTTAACTGAACAGGAGTGTTTGTCAAACTGAACCGAGAATCCATTATCGCATAACTGACTGATACTAATCAGATTATACTTGAGATTCTCAACTAACAGTACATTATTTACAATAAAGTTACCATGGATAAGCTTACCCTTACCCACGGTTTTACCTTTGGAATTGTCTCCAAAACTGATATTTGGACCTTCATATTCAATCAGTTGAGACAACAAGTTTGCATCTCCTGTCATATGTCTTGAGCATCCACTGTCCAAGTACCAGATTGATTCTCTACTTGTTCCTGTTACCTGCAATCACATACAGGATAAGATTCTGGTACCCCTTTTTTCTATTTGGGTCTAAAGTTGATTAGTCCTTTAGGAATCCAAACTTGGATTAGTCTAACTGACCGTCCAGTTGCTGTATTCCAAATGATCTTTCCCTGTTTGTGTGTGCTTGTGTGCGGTGTGTGTGTGAAGTAATATATGACTTTGCCTTGTTTGACTGATTGTTCAGCCTGTATCTTTCTGAACTGGCTTACTGTTGTAGTAATTGGAGTAGCCATAGAAATGATTTTTACTGAAAAATTTTGGTGACTTACTTCGTGAGTCAGTTACAACTTTTGGATCATAACCAATTCCACATCTTTTGCCTTTGTTCATACTTAGAGTTGGCTGTTCAACCAGTTTGCTTGGCTCAATTTGTTCTTGTTCCATAACTGATTTGACAAAGCGAATATATTTCCCTTTGTCTTTATTCAGTTTTGGCTGAGTATCTTTGGAAGATAAATCATCTTCACTACAGAATCCTAAACCAGTTTTATCATTAACTGATTTTTAAGAATTCTGTATATCAGTTAAAGCATCAGATGATTTGTTCCAAGCCTGAATAAGCTCATTTTTCTTTGAATTTTCAAGAAACAATTTTTGAATCATTACTTGATCCCTGCTTCGTTCATTACTGAGTTCAGCAATTTCTCCTTCGTAGACTCAACACATCAACTGATTCATCAGTTTTTGTTTTATTGTCTTTGGGATCATTTTGCTTTGCTCTGGCTTTTTCGAAAGATAAAGCAAGCTTTTGATACTCACTAACCATGTCATGAAGAGTTGTGATAAGCTCTTTTCTTGTGAAATCAGTTGATCTAAAATCAAATACCTGCTGATCGATTGATTGATCTTCTGTTTCATCAGCCATCAGGCACTTTACTTCTTCCTCATCTTCACTAGAACTGCAAGAGATTCTGGGTCTGACTCTTCACTGTCAGTCTCTGCCCATTTGACCTTGCTATCTTCAGCTAGGAGTACTTCATGCTTCTTTCTATAGTGCTTCTTGTCGTCCTTAGATCTTTTCTTATGATCGTACACTTTCTTCTTTCTTTCAGTTGAAATTTGACTGTCCTTCTTAGGCTTGGTACAGTCAGCAATAAAATGACCTGATTTGCCACAGTTGTAGCAAGCATTTGACTCTTCTCTGGAATTGTTTCTTTGATAGTTTTTCGGAAAATTTCCTTGATTCTTTCTCATAAATCTACCAAATTTCTTAATGAACAATGACATTGCATCATTTCTCAGTTGATCTGCAGATTTTTCAACTGAACCAGTTGGTTCTGTTCTTACAGCAGTTAAGGCGGTAGTTGCTGCTGGAGTAGATGGTTCTCCTTCTCGAGTTTGGAGTTCAAACTCGTATGCTTTCAGATCAGCAAATAAATCATGGAGCTCAACTTTATTCAGATCTTTAGACTCCCTCATTGCCATAGTTTTAACATCTCATTCCTTCGGAAGACCTCTGATCACCTTCAACGCTACTTCTTTATTTGTATACACTTTTCCAAGTGCATTTAGTTCATTGATAATACAGCTGGTTCTTTCATCATATTCGTGCATTGTTTCTCCCACTTTCATTCTGATGTTGTCGAACTTTTGTACAGCAACTGAGAGTTTGTTTTCTTTGGTTTGCTCATTACCTTCGCAGAGTTGAATTAACTTCTCCCAAATTTCTTTGGCAGTTCTGCACATTTTGATTTTACTGAACGTTACTTTGTCCAGTGTCTTGTACAATATGTCCTTTGCAACGTTGTCTAGATTGGCTTTCCTCTTATCTTCAGTAGTCCACTCATCTCTGGGCTTTTCAATACGGTGAGGTGCCCCTTCAGTAATAGCAACAGCTGTGTTTGCTTTCAAAATTTTCATGGGTCCGTCAGTTATAACGTACCACATGTCGTCATCTTGTGCAGCTAGATGAACCTGCATTCTGATTTTCCAATCATCAAATCTTCTCTGGAGAACATAGGAATTTTATTGAAAGAAGTCATGCTAGCAGATTTGTATATCAGAAGTATTCAAGAACAAGATTCAACGGCTCTGATACCACTTGATAGGATCGGTTGTTGAGATAATAGTGTTTAGAAGGGGGGGGTTGAATAAACACTAGCAATTAAAATTATTCTTTGATGATACTTTGAGTTCAGTTTGGTGACAAACTGAATCTCGGAATCTTGTTGGTCAATAACAATCAGTTAAACTAAATTAGTTGCGGAAATTAACTGACTGAAAGATAGAATACTATACTGAAGGAAATATGCAAGAGTTGTTTCTGGATGTTCGGAGAGTTCAATTACTCCTACGTCACCCCTTCTATCTCAAGGATAGGATATTCACTAAAAGACTTTGATCAAGTACAACACTTGTACAGACCCACTTCAGTTAGGACTTATCTACTGCCTAAACTGAAACTCTTAGTATAACACAACAATCTCTGTGAATAACTGAACTTAGCACTTATTGAGTTATCAATATTACAAAGTGCTAGTTTGCTCAACTTGTAGCCTAGATTGCTACGAATAATTCAGGTGAAAGAGTGAGCTAAGATCTTGACAGAGTAACAGCAAGTTTGAGATTGATTTAATCGTCCTTTTTACTTCAACTGTTCTTCAGTCATATTTATAGACTTGTCTTTCAACGATAACTTTGATATTTATGTATCCGTTGATTGCCACTTCATCATTTCTTGGGCAGTGTTTTCTTCATTGATTGTAGAACGGCGTCTTAATTACAATAGCCGAAATACTTTGTTCTATGCTGTAATAATTTCGATGCGGCTTTCCATATTCAGTTGCTATTTGTTATGTCTCTTTGTCTGTTGAGTGTTCTTTCCCGAGAAATCTTCAGTTGAGACCGAAATGTTTCAACTGATCAGTTTCAACTGGATTTCGGTTGATTGATTTATGTTTTGTCAAACTTCAGAATCTAGTTTTCAACAATTTGATTTCAAAATAAATAAAGATATTAAAATATCATAAGTAAAAGCTCTAATACTTTGACAATGTTAATCAATGATCATTATAATTTATATTTATTATAAAGATTATGTCATATATTATTTTTTATAGTAGAAAATAACTTTCGTCTCATCGAAATATTATCAAAACTAATGAAATAATAATATTAATAGTAAATTATAACTCATAATATTTAATTTCAAAATATTTAACCTCCTACAGAAACTTTTATCTTTTGTTTTCAGAATTTTATATCATAGATAGTTTATTTTATATCAACATTATTATATATATATAAATATAATGTATTTGTATGAATTTGTTTGATATATAATTTTTTTTAAAAAAATGTTATTAAAATCTTTACATTTCTTATTATATCTAAACTGTTTGAATTCTTCTAAGATATTCATATTTTATGTATTATTAATATATAAACACTCACAATTATTGATAAACTCCTAAATAATTTAGTAAACTCTTTATTTTCAACTCTTAGGTAAAAGACCAAAAAATATATTAGTATTAAGTTTTATATTATTATATACTTATCGTATTATTCTACTTATTGCATATATAATTAATTTTTCATATTTCTTCTTGTTATATTATAATTTATTACTTAATTAGAAAATGCACTAAAAATATAATTATAATTTTGCATTAAAATAATAAAATATGATGTAGAGAGAAAATTAAAAGATAAATATTTAAAGGTAGTATAAAGGTGAATTGTTTGAGAAAATTAATTAGGAGTCACATTTTATTCTTGAAATGATATAAATTACTACCATCAATGTAATTGTAGTGATAATTCATTAGAAATTTGTTAGAATTTTACATATATACTTATTGAGTTTTTGGATTTTTATTAATAAAGAGGACATTTGTGGTTAATTAGTATTAATTATTATATATATATAGGTTTATTAATAAGGAGGACATTTGTGGTTAATTAGTATTAATTATCAATTAATAGAATAAGTGTGAAATTACCACATATGTTACTTGAGAATGAAAATAAGAATACATGTGTTATGTCCGTTCACAATTATAAAACTTTTCAAGTATCCACACTTTTATAGGTATATAGAATTTATTAATAAGGAGGACATTTGTGGTTAATTAGTATTATTATTAATTAATATAATAAGTGTGAAATTACCAAATATGTTACTTGATAATGAAAATAAGAATATATGTGAAGGGTAATTATGTCCGTTCACAATTGAAAAACTTTTCAAGTATCCACACTTTTATAGATGTGTATATATAGATTTATTTTCCTTTTGTATTCTCCCTTATAATCAAGAATAACCTTCTCTACGACCACACACATAATTTTCAATTTTAGTAATGCGGAATCATGTGTCACGTTGATATCTTATCCATTGGGATTTTGATGGACCCTTGTTCGACATTGTATTATTTGATTAGACATGCTTCAAAAAAGGGAGGTTTGTTTTCCGTGGCGGAGTCAGAAATATGGCTCTGTCCGGGCTAGAATTTTAAACTCTACAATCTTTTAATATTTTGAATTGATCTACCCGGACTAATATCATATTATTTCAAAATTATACAAAATTTACATATACATTTTTTTTAAAAAAAATTGGACCACCCGGGCTGAGTGTAGCTCCGCCCTTGCTTGTTTTAGAAGAGGAGAGAGTTGTCCGACGCAGTGAACTAATTTTTATAGCATACCGATAGAAGGTTCTTTGGCCGGTTTAGATGTGAGCACGCACCGTTATTAACAAATGGTCTCATTTGGGGTCTAGACGATCCAACAATTTTACTGTGCACAACATGGTAAAAGATCCAAACTTAAGGTTTTTAAAGTGAAAGATCGTGTTATGTAGAGTAGAAAGTTCAAACTCAAACTTGTAAATGTGAATATTTCGTATCGATATGATAGTAAAAATTTTCAGCTGCAGGTTGGGTTTAGTGGATGAGCAACATAGTGAGTGGAAATTCGTCGTTATTTTATGTTCGATCGATCACTTTCGTCCTCTCCTATTTATGCTCTAGGAAAAGTACACGATATTTGCAGTTTTCTGACGTGTTTTGTAGGATAGAAGAAACATTCTCGTGGAAGAAGGCGGTGGTTTCACTTAAGGGAGATCATTCAGACAATAGAGTACTTGGACGATTAGATACTCAGGGTATCAATCAACTATATGCTTAGCATGCTCATTGTCACAATGCAAAACCGCATGACCTAGAAGATAAGCAAACCATTTTTTTATTTTATATCTTAAACAAATATGAAATCTTATCTCAAACTTGAGGTTATAGGTGGTTCGATAAGACATGTCAAAAAATTTCGCACATGAAATTTTCGGTATGAGAAAACTTATACCGATATAGTACCCAGATCTCGTTATACTGAAATTTAGATATTGTGCAAGTAGCATACCGATTATACTGAATATTTGGATATACTGATATGTCAGTACAGTATAACGAAAAAAACTACTGTAAAAAAAAAAACACAAATCATTGTAATATACTTACAGGAACTGCAGACAAACCTGTATTCGTAAAAGAATAAGGTTGGAAAATATACGTTACTTTTATAACACAATCGTTTTATTATTTTATCTATTATTTCATTATAAATATTGTTTCGATATTTCAGTAAATTTATAAATATTGTTTTGATATTTGAGTGTCTACCAAAATTTTGAAATTTTAATTTAAAGTACATCAAAAATATCAAAAATATATTTTCGACATGATAACTTTGTCTACAAAATATTTCGATATTTTTCCTATCCAAGCTTGAGAACTCACGTGTCCTATCATGCTATATAAATCACTTGCTAAAATAAATGTCTATTTATTTATTATTTTTAAATAAAATAAGGGTACAATTTTTGTGCACACAATTTCAGCTCTCTTACAAGGGATATACACACTTTCAGCCATCGAGCAGCGGTCCAACCCCTGCCTCCGCCCTTGCTTTCCATTGCCTGGCGCAAGCGTTCTCCGCCTCCTACAGCGCCTCATCTGTCGCCGGCAGTTTTCATCGTGGAATCGCCTTCAATCGCTCAAACACAGGCCCCGGTTTCAAGCCTATCTCCTAGGTGATCCCCTATAACCGGCTTCTGTTTTAATGTCTTTTTTTGTTTTTGAAGAAAGTTTTAGTTGTCTTTTGCTTTGAAATTAGATTAATTATCGGTTCTATTCTTAAGGCTTCATTCTGATCCAATAGATATGGTATATCTGCGTTGTCCCTTGAAAAGCTGTCCCTTTCCATTGGAATTTGATCTATTTCTTATGTATGCCCTCTTGAAGATATTGTTTCAGCTGTGCTTGCATGGATTTTCTGTTTCTGGTTATCGGCAATCACACCATCAGATGCATAGGATCAGGCCTGAATTATCGGAAACACCTTTTTATTCGTTTAGATCAGTTTATGCTTGTTTTTGGACAATTTTAATCAAATAGTTCTCATTATAATTGTGTAAATGTATTTTAAAATGCTAAAGCATTATGTCTTGAGAAACTATTGAGCAGGATAGTAATACAATGTTGCTAGCAGTGTAGCTGTAGGGAGATTTGTTAAAAATATTAGTTGGTTTTTCATTGAAGAAAGAACTAGACAACTGGTAGAAGGTGTCAGTTGTATGACTTGTAATTGGTACAAGCTGACTACTAACTCCGTTTTTTTCTCACTTCTATTCAACCATATGGATGTTGATGTGGACAATAGTTGCCTTTTTAAGCCCAAGATTTAGCATTTCAGGCATATGGTGGATCTACATAATTTCGGAATCGAATAAGATTAAAGACAGCAAGGAACAAGTTTTTGTGAGAAAAAAATTACCACAGAGGCATTCATTACCCACTTCTAATTAATCTACTTAAGTGGGTTGAGGGTTATGTTTAGATGAGCAACACACAGTTGGTTGAAGAGATGCTCGTGAAGTTAAATTAGAAGTGTGATGATAGAATGGTGGTTGCCGTTGGGTTGATTATAATATGAAAATTGGATATTAATAATCTTTTGTTCTTTGGGTGAAGTGGAAACTATGACTCTTAACAGGTTCTCGATAATGCTTCCATTGAATTATTGTGTGAAAAGAAGGTAAAGACTCGAAGAAAATTTATGACAGATTGCTGTGTTAAAATAATACCAGGTGGGTACGTTTGCTCCCTCTGGAGAGAGTAGATTTTCTTTATGCATGCAATATAGTTTATCTTCAGAGAATCCAGTTAGTTGCAATAGATTTGAAGAACATTTGTTCTGTTTCTGGTTTTGTTTCTATAAATGCCGGAAAACTGGAGCTTTGGAATATTGCCTGATGATATGAATGTGCAAGGGTCGGAGGTGTTAATTTGGTTGAGATTTCGATATAGTGCATTTATAGTCTTTTTTGTTTGCCTGATGAATGCTTTTAAATTGAGCTACATTAGGAAAACAGGATACTAAGACATAGTTGCATTTGTCTTACTTTCCTTAATTTGAAAAGGCACCCAAAGCCACTTGAATGGTATCAATAGTCATCTAGTTGGTTTCTCTCGCACTCCAATATAAATCTTTCCGTGATGTTCATATAGCCCAAGCTAGTGCATGGCTAAATAGATAATGAACTCGAACTCAAGACTTGAGCTATAAATTATGAGTTTGATATGAAATTATTATTTTTGAAAACTTGGTAGAGTTTGAACCCAGTTTGCTCTCATGGTTACATTAATCAATCCTTTGAGATGCATGAAGCTAACGACTATGTCATGATGCTACATCCCAACTGGCAAAAATGGAGAACTAGTTGATTATATACAGGGTCCAAACCAAAATGATGAACGTTGTATTAAATTGTTATTAAAAACCGTCACAGAGAGTATCATATTGTTGTCCGTGTTACTGATACCGCTATCTATTTACCATTTGTGGATGAAGTTCAATCCAACATGACCGACAACATAAATTACAAGTCCTCGTCTCTGATTCTACTGCTGTTGATTTCAATGGCGGTACTGATTCTGCCTTTTACCTCTCTTTCCACTTCCGCTATCGCATTCCGCATCCCATCATCAGGTACCCCTTGCATTGAATATCTGTGTATCCAATCTATTAATATTATTATTAGTTACTTTGAAGATACTAAATTGATTGTTTTGCTAATTTAATGTAATGATCACCAATTTTCAGAAAGCTCCCATGTCTCAATGGCAGATCTACAGGTCATCTCCTACCCCCATAATCATCATCATCCTTCTCTTCTTCTTCTTCGAATCGAAATCATCGTAGTTACACAGTCATTTATCAGTTGAGACTTTATAGTAATTGTAAAGGGTATGAATGAATGGTGCAGATGGGAAGAAGAATGGATAATGAAATAGAAGACTACTCGGAGACGGGGGCCAATAATCGCCATGACCCACCACCACCCACCCCTACACAACCGTAATTTCATGCTTTTTTCCAACATTATCATTATCATTATCATTATTTTTTTGTGGTACCAGATAAAAAGATGCTTGAGGTGTTGTAGCCATTAGATTGTTGGAAACTTGTAGATCACATGTAAAATATATCGAGTTAGTGTGTGTATTCTCAGGAAATTGAAAGATTTGAAATGTGTGATTTTGATTTGGCCATAGTGTTATATATTTGCAATTTTTTTTTTTATGTAAAAGTATTTAGATTATTGAAATTTATAGTAGTTGTTAAATGTCCCACATCGGTTGGGTAATTAACCTTTGAGTGGCATATATTGGCTTGGACAAACCTCCCCCTTGAGCTAGTTTTTGGGGTTGAGTTAGGTCCAAGTTCCATTCTTAACATGGTATCAGAGCCCGGGTTCCACCGTTATGTGTTTGGACTGCCTATAATTAGGCCACCCGTTCTGCCCATAATTGGGTCATTTGTAAACTCCACGCTCCAGATGTTCATTCCTGGGCGTGAGAGGGGTGTGTTAAATGTCCCACATCGGTTGGGTAATTAACCTTTGAGTGGCATATATTGGCTTGGACAAACCTCCCCCCTTGAGCTAGCTTTTGAAGTTGAGTTAGGTCCAAGTTCCAATCTTAACAGTAGTGTGAGAGCAGTTGCAGATAGGCCTGACCCTGTTTACGAAACTGTCTGTTTCGGTTCCAATAAAAGGTGGAAACGAAAACCAAACCTTCAGGTTCAGTTGCGGTTTAAAACGATTTAAAATAAAATTTATTTGATTAAATTTTAATGGTGAAGAAAAAACTATTAATACAATTTGTGATATAATTGAGCTAATTAAAATTAATTATTTGATAAATTGTTACCATATTTTAATTTATATAAATATAAATTATGCAGTTCAGTTATTTTGTCTATGTATATGACAAGATCTCAAGAGTGCTTGTTCTTATCATTGATAAACATTATACTATTGAGGGGGTATCATGTGAGACCTATTCACGGATCTTAATTTTTGAGACTGATCAACCTTACTAATATTCACAATAAAAAGTAATACTCTTCGCATAAAAAGTAATATTTTTTAATGGATGACCCAAATAAAGGATCCGTCTCACAAATACGACCCGTGAGACCGTCTCACACAAGTTTTTACTTATACTATTTATTCATGTTGCACTTGGATTAACCCATGAGTTTCAAACGTATTCAAATATATTTTTTGTTGTTTTAGATAATTAAGAGCATATATTTCAAATTCACTTTTTGTATTGTGTGTTATATAATATTTCATGTTAATTGTAATGAATTTCAAATTCACTAAATGACAGTATTCTTTTAGATTTTTTTTTTGTGTGGAGTTAATATTAAATAAATAAGATATGAAGTTAAAATTTGATATATAGTCTCAATGTTAAAAAAAAATATAATAGAAATTCAACATATATCTTGTGGTTTGGTGATGTAAGATATACCTAGTGGTGTGTTTGGTTGAATTGATTAAATAAGGATAGATTAATAGTCAAATATTTATCGTTAAAATTTTAAGATGTTTTAATAATCAGTTTGACCCGGTTTAAGATCCAATTTTATTAATCAAATAGTTATCCATAAAATTGGATCTTAAACCGGGTCAAAATGATTCTTAAAACATCTTAAAATTTTAACGATAAATATTTGACTATTAATCTATTTTTATTTAATCCACTCAACCAAACACACCTCTAGTGTACAAATAATGAGGAGCTGGGTCATTACTCGTTACATTTGATATGTTGAGCATTTAAATGATCACGTGACAATTTTTACGATGCGTTTTAAAATTGAAAGTCATAGATCAAAACAGACAATCTCACAAATAAGGTGAACAAATTACATAATTTCATACCTTTCATCTTTCAAAATATTTATGTTTTAATTTTTTAAAAATTTCGCACTTTACATGTTATGGATAATAAAAAACATTAAATAATTAATATTTATTAAAAATGAAATCGATCAAATTTTCACTGGTAAGACATAATGAAGTTAATAAATAATAGTTTTAGGCCCATCTTTTGTTACTCTAAACTTTATATTTCTTATTTAATTATAATGATTATAGTATTTTTTGAAAAAACACGTTATAGATTAACCATTCAAGATTCGACATTATACTTTTATAAGTAATCCATAATTTTATTTATTTTCACTCATATTACTTCTAATAATTTTTTATTAGAATATATTTGCAAATATATTTATCCTAGCGTGCCTCAAACGAGTTTCTCTAGTATATACTTCAAAACAAATATATGATTCAATTATACATCAAATCAATATTTTTTAACTTTGATAAATATTAAAATCATGCTTTTTGAAATCAACAAGCAAATATTTCTAATTGGAAATCAAATCAAACACTTTGATAATTATTAGATCATGCTTATTTGATAACATTAACAATAAATATATGCTTATAATTTGCTTGAATCAATGCTTTAAAAATATTGATAAATCATATATCATGTTTCTTAAGGAGAGCATTAGATAATATTATCCTGGAATATCAAGCAAAAAATAAAATTGTGCTGTGTTATGCTATTTCAGAAACATTAATAATCAATTATGAAATGCAATATTTTTATTAAGAAGTTATGCTCCGCAGAAGACTAGACAAAACAGAACCATACTACAAATAAATTGTAATAAAAAAGATGAAGAAGTGAATAACTCCTAAAATAATTGTCCAAACTTTATTCCTTGAAGGATCCGAAGAGTACTTTACAGCAAGCAGAGCAGGAAATTTACATGTATCAGCATTCTTCTAAGTTACGGTAAGAAATGTACAAGAGGATGACTCCTCCATAGAAATCCTCCTCTCAAGACCATACATACATACATCTCACAGCCAATTCTCTATCTTTAAAACTCGAAGAGAATCAGCATATGGTCGTTTAGATTGTAAACGAGATATGTCCATTCGAAAAAAAAAAGAAAAAGAATAAAAGAACATCTCATCTCTTTCAGTAATAAGGTTCTCAGTGAACATCTAGATAACCAAGTCAGGATCTAAGTCGAAAAACAGATCGTCTAGCGTGAGATTATCGTCTTCCGGCCGGCCAGGCTGCAAGAAATCCAACCCGTGACCGGTTCCAGTGCTTGTCCGCTCCATTGGAATAGGGGCTTGCAAACTATTGGGATGCTGCACTCCAACCTGAGGACCTGAAGCAACTGCAGGAGCAGATCCTAGAGCCATGAGCAACTCCTCCGCGTCGAACATTTGGTCAAACGGCAGGGGATCGAGCTGATTTTCGTGATTATGGAGGGAGTAGGAAGGTTGTTTCTTTAATTCCCGCCATATGTCTTCTTGATCCACTTCTTCCTCCACTACTTCTATCTTAACACCCTCCATTGCGTTGCTCATCGGCGTATTACCCTCCTGTGGCTGAAGATGCTTATTGTCTCCAATGTGAGACATTCCATCACTATCTTCGACCTTCGGCATAATCCCATTATGACCCACCTCGGAAATGCTAGAAAGAGTGGAGTCAGAATCGGATATAGCAGGCACAGATGCGAAATCTTGGGCACCCCGCCTTGATGGGTCGTAATTTGGGAAGTTAAGCCGAGCAACGGACCCGTACATGGCCCTTGCAGCTTCGTCATAAGCAAGTGCAGCTTCGGGCCCTGAGCTAAATGTGCCCAACCACAGCCTACTTCCTCGGTGCGGTTCCCTTATCTCAGCCACCCATTTACCCCACGTCCTCTGGCGAACGCCCCTATAATTGCAACGGACATTTTCCGGACCTCCCTTGCCTTTCATGCATCCTTTCTTGGATCCTTTGGCAGGAGCTTTCCGTTTCGGCTTGTCTATGTTGTTAGTTGAATCAAGTTTCACGTTATACTCCTTCCATTTTTCGAGTGTTTCGGCTACATTTTTCGTTCCATCCTTTCGCCTTCTCGATTTTCGAGTTCTTGAATGGTTCATAGGCTGAGAAACCAAAATTGCATCTTGATGCAACAGAGCCATCTCTAAATCTCTGCAAAAGCAACGACAAACCGAAATAAAAATCGAGCTTCTGGTATGTAAGAGAGCGAAAATCAGCTAAAATTACAAGGTTTCACTTACGGTCAGAAAATTAAAGACCCTTTTTTTTCCCAAACTACCAAAAGAGAGAGTTGTCACTATAAAATATGACAGAAACACATTCATCAGCTACTTAATAAAATCATATTGCGTGCAGAGAAAGAAAAAAACCGTGAGCACCAAGGGGAACCGAACGAGAATTTTCACACCACCAAAATTCCATATAAAACATTTTCCTTAATCACCAAGAAATTAAAGGACTTTTAAGGAAAAAACTACAAGTCAAATAAACTCCAGCAAAGAAATTCACGATAAAACCCTCCAAATCTCTCGCCCAAACGAATTTAAAACGCCATTCAGAAAACGACCATCCAGATCCAGACCAAAAGTTTCTGACTCTTCACACGCTCAAATCAAAAGAAAAACACAAACCCACATAGATTATCCACAGAAAACAAGAAAACATCAAATCAAGAACGCACCTTCTGCCAATCTCCGGCGACACCCGAGAAAAAATATCCCTTCTCTTCTGTGCGCTGTCTTCACAAATATTCCCTCAATCGAATGTCAGATTAAGCTTCCTCTCCTCGATTCTTCCAAATTTCTTGCGCTTTTGATTTGTATATCTGGGCTGGTATCTATGTAGTTCCGCGACTAGTATGCAATGAAGTAGTTCTCAGCGTTGAGAGAGAGCTGATGGCTTATTTATAGACTTTCTGTAGATATTTCCAGGAGCTACGATATTACTATAACACCCTCGTGATTAATATTTTTTTAATTGTTTCCTTGATGTTGACGTGGCAAATATGTGACCCATATTTGAGCACGTGTCGCGTGAAGCTTCGAGAAGTATTGGCTACTACTGCATCTTGACCACCGTAACTTCGAGGTGGTCAAGTTTAGTTGGATCGAAAAAATTTTAAAATTAAAACAGAATCAAATAAAATCAAAAATCAAAATTTTAATTATTAAATAAATATTAAAATTGAATTTTATATAATTTGATTTCAGATTCAAAATAAATTTATCAAAAAATAAAAATTTAATTAAAATATTAATAACATCTATATTTGTGTTATATTATATACTTCATGATATTAAGTGAATTAATTCATTAATTCTTAAGTCAAGTGGAGATATTGTTAAATAAGTATTTTTTTTGGGCAAAAACTTATATAAGACGGTCTCACGGGTCGTATTTGTGAGACAGATATCTTATTTGGGTCACCCATGAAAAAATATTACTTTCCATGCTAAGAGTATTACTTTTTATTGTGAATATGGGTAGGGTTGAGCCGTCTCACGGATTATAATACGTGAGACGGTCTCACATGAGGCTCATTCTTTTTTTTGTTAGTATATTTTGTTGAAGAAAAATAAAAAGCAAAGACTTGTGTGAGACGGTCTCACGAGTCGTATTTGTGAGACAGATATCTTATTTGGGTCATTCATGAAAAAATATTATTTTTTATACTAAGAGTATTACTTTTTATTGTGGATATGAGTAGGGTTGACCCGTCTCACAGAATAAGATCCGTGAGATGCTCTCACATTAAATTCACTCAAAATAAAAATATTGAGTCGCGAGAGTTGAAAATTTTAAGTTGCAAATTATTTATTCGATGTCACGAGCATGATCTTATGAAGTAAAACGGTTGGATCAAACCACGTTAAAATTCTTTAACCAAATCTTACCACGATTTTAAAACCTGTAGTTTCAATTTCAATAACCAAAACTGTTTACTTGAATGGTTTAGGTTTAAACCAAATTGAACTATTATACTTTGTTAATTTGATTATGGTTTTGGAAACCGATATTTAAAAATATTTAGATTCTGGCTAAATCGAACGTGGGCGGGTGCCTATCGTTTGAAAATAAAAATAAATAAAAAAGAAGAAGATGGAATGCATGTAAGCCACGTGTCGAGAATCCGACCACGCAAGGTATGTGGTAAATCTGTCCGTACCGGGATTTTTGGTAATGGCAAGCCATGACGTGTACTCGTTTTGGGCATACATATCTATAAAGGGTAACTTTGACCATCTGTATATACGCGTTGACGAGAGGTTTACGCATTGGCTTCACTATGCATGATTCTTTCTTTCCTCCTCAGCTTGAAATATATAATTCGAAATTTATAAGTTTTTTTAAATAAAAAAATTATTAATATGAAAACTTTTTATTTAGTAGATAGGCGATTGATATATCATATACACTAGTGATATTTGACACGCGTTGCGTATTTATATATTTTTTTATAATTTATTTAATTTATTTTTAAATGAGGATTATGCTGTAATTTTGAAAAATAACGAGTGATAAAACTGTGAATTGAGAAAAGAATGGAAAAAAGAGAAAGGGCAAGAGAGTCTCAAGCTCAGAAAATATATACTATCCACTGAGTTATACGTGTCTTAAACTAAAAATTTGACATTTTATTGATATGTTTAATTACAAAAACAGGGTTTATTTCATTATATTTATGTGAGCATTGCTCCTATGATAGGATGGGTGACCAAGATTTGCCAATACATATATAAAAACCACTTTGTTTTTTTGAAATTATATGTATGACAAGATCTTACCCGTTGAAATGAAATGAGAGTAGTACCCATATATATAGGATCTTATCTACCCAAAAACATAACATGACACCATTTTTTGATTTTATTAATAGGAAACTTAATAAACAGTAATAGATACTACATGCCCCTATTATTTATTGGGTTTAGTATCATGTTATCTACAGTTATTTCATGAGCTTAAATATCTTAAGACTTATTATTTCGTAAAAAATTTAAAAAATGGATTTGTGTTGATGTAAGACCGTCTTATTGATCATTTTTATGAGACAGATTTCCAATTCGACTCGATTCATGGAAAAATATTGTATTTTTACTTTTTATTTTAAATATGAATCTAAAACTAATTATAATTATAATCAGGTATACATGTTTGAGTTTTTATTTCTAAAATAGTTATAGCTGGTCAATACTTTTTTTTGACAAATTAACTGTAATATATTCATACAATACACATGTACTCATTCCGTATGTATATATAATATAATCGACTAAACGTGCGACCCATATTTTACGTAACCTAAATTGTATATATTTTTATTTTGGTCGTGTCTAGTTGATCCCAGTCACGTACACTTGGTGTAATTTCCCAAATTTGGAAATTATATTATACACATATTTACTTGTTTATTATTATTATTTTATCTTAGGTTATATAGGACATTTAAATAAGCAAAAGGTAAGGCATTACCGAATAAAAATGTTGGCTACAGAATCCACACCTGGTGCCTATTCATCTACCACCTAAGGGATACATATTATGTGCAAGGGTATGGGTCGAGCATTGGTCCACGATCCAAAAGATGAGCTATTTTCTAATAAATATAAGATATATTATAAATAAATAGTAGGTATGTTATAAAACAGATCAATCATATTCATATTTACAACAAATAGTCGTACTTTTAGTATAAAAAGTAAATTTTTTTATGGATGATCCAAACAGAATATACATATCACAAAATTGACTCGTAAGACTTTCTTATATTAGTTTACCATTCGTGCTAACAAAATGTGATATACCGTACAAGACATGTCAAGGACGTGAGTTTTTGTGATAAATAAAATCGAGACACACATCTTTCTATTGCATGATTTAATCTAGTGTATATCAAGGAAATTCACGATCGAGGAGCTACATAGACGAGCTCGGAGATCCGGATAATTAATTTTGGTTTTTTTCGTAATTACACACTCGAGTATATCGATCGAGAGTCGGCTCAATTCTATGTCCACAAAAACTTCTTTGAAATCATTTTACAATCAACTTTGCGATGTTGGTTTCCGACCCGATCAATAGAAAATATTATTTTTTATGTTTAAAATAATATTTTTATGCAAAAATATTATTTTTTGTTAGTTATCTTATGAGTAAATATTACATAATATATAACTATTTAAACGAAAAAAATCACGTTTAACGGTAAGCATGAGTTTATTTCATTATACCTATGTGGGCATTGCTCCCATAATAGGATGGATGACCAAGATTTGCCCATGCATATATATGACCCACTTTTTTTTTTTAAATTGTATTTGTAGCAAGATCTTATCCGTTGAAATGAAGTGAAGGTAATGCTCGCATAGATAGGATCTCATTAACCGCATGCATGTACTCATATACGTTGTGAAAAGTGAGTGTCCCGTAAAAAAATTGATAATGATAACTTAGTAACTCTCATACGTGAAGTAGGTTACCAATTAATTTGGATAATCGATCTTATCGACTTGACGTGGTTCGAAATTAGAAATTAAAGAAATAATTTATTTCTTACAATATCATATATTAAATTTTCGAATTTTTTCACCCTCTGGATCGTCCTCGTTAGGCTGTCTTCCTATTTTAATATTTTGGCTACATACGTGTTGGTACGATTATGATTACCTAGAAAAATGAAGTTACATGTGGTGAGAGACCCACCATATGTTTAAATTTTTTTATTATAAAAATTAGAGTTATGAAATCAAAATAATCGATTTTATTCGCGAAGTTATGATTTTAATGGGATTGATATGCCAATTCACGTGAAGTGGTAATAATACGTAGCAAACGTGGAGTGTGAGTCGAAGGTGGATTCACTCAATGTATTATATATAAATTTCCTGCGTCTAATACTCATGTCATGTGTGTCTTGTTGCATGATACGTGGGTTGTGAGGAAAATAACATTTTACTATGTCACGTGTTGTTGTGTTGAAATAGAACAAAAGCAAAAATATGTCACGCCCCGAGTTCAGGTTCGCGGTTACGTGATTGTACAATGGGTGTTCTTATAGCAATTACTTTTTATTCGTACTCGTTTTACGAAAATGATTAACCCAAATTGCTATAAAAGTCCTTTGTAAGTCCGTTATAAACTCATTTTAAATATTTAATTTTTAAGATGTGAGATAAGTATATCACAAAATAAATCCAAGTTTTAGTTTCAGCACTTATTTTTTACTATTTAAGAACAAAAACCCGATGTGTATATAATTATCATACGTGAGAGATTTATCTAGCTTTATGCCACCATGTTTGATGAGGAAAAACATAACTTCATGAAAATTTTCTACAAAATAATGACTAGCTATTTAATTTAATTGTGTTGGCTTTGTTATTTTTTAAAAATTATAATTTGAAGTTGTACTATATATATATATTTTTAAATTTATAAAAAATATTATTTTTTTCTGAATTCTAGTACAGTATAATTTATTTCAAATGCAACCAAAGTCCACGTTGAAAATCAAAAGAAAAATCATGAGTTAATAAAATGAAATGATATCTGATTTGGTACGATTTATTTTGTATAAAGACTAAAAGCAAATCCATAAGAGTTTAGACTCAAAGTAGACAATATCATCTATACTTCTATACTATATTATTAAGTACGAGATCTTTAGAATACTAACTTTTGGTGTCGTTGTCTGTTTTACTAATTATATATATTACTAAAGTGTTAAAACATTAAAACAAATTACATGTAATTCAACAGACAAAGTATTTGTGTCTTAGGCAAGAAAATCTATGCTCAATTCCTACTTGTATTTTTTTTATTCATTTTTTTTTCTATTTATTTTTTTAATTCATATATCAAAATTACAGTGTAGCTCCTCACTATTTTTTATCTTCATTTAAATATAAACCAAATGAATTATAAAAAGTATTGTTGTATGTGTCGATGCACTAGTACTATATGGAGATATGTGACTTTCATGACACAACATTTGATATCAGAACCATGATCAAGATCGAGCCATGTCGATACTTAAACGAAAGAGGTGAGAGTCGAAGTGGATGATATAACATTGTATGAAGCATAGTTGTCAGCGCTCGCCTCGCTCGCTTAAGCGCGAGGCGAGGCGAGGCGACCTGTCTGCGCTTCGGATTGTCCAGAAGCGCAGCTGGTGGATCAAGCAAGCGTGCGCTTGGCCTGAGAAATTTTAAGCGATCCTATTGCGCTTCAGCCCAATTCTGTTTTTAAAATTTTTTCCAAGTCAAAATTTAGTCCAAATCCAGCTCCAAAGGTAAGCCCAGCCCATTTATATGAAAATCCCTATCCTTACGTACTTTGTCTGCCTCTGTTGAAGTCCACTGTTGCATTTGTGCGTGAGTCTTCTCGGCCGCCGCCGCCCTTCTCATTTGCTACAGTTGGTAAACAACTACAGGTCTAAACCCTAATTTTAGGAATTTTTGTTTAAAATTACAAATTGTGTTTTTAATTTTTAATAATATAATAGGTGATTTGTTTATATTTCAGTATTTAAATATGTCAAACACAATAATTCCATCAAATCGAAAGGACATTGCTTAGAATTATTTCATCTATCACATTTTCAAAGGCTCTTTATTTTATTTTGAATTTTTTGATAATATTTTGTTTATTGCGCTTTTTTCCGTAAAACGTGCGCTTCGCTTTGCGTTTGAAGCCCCAAGATACTTGAGCGCTTTTTTGCGCTCGCGATTTTGACAACTATGGTATGAAGATACTTTACTTTTATGACACAAAGATACATGGAGCCCAAAACAAACAAAACTCATATATTATATAGGCACAAGGAAAAAAAATCAAAGAAAGCCAAAATCGATAGAAATTCATTTGTCATTTTCTACTTCCGGAATTCAAATGCAACTAGAATGAACTGGACAACAAATTAAACTCACGAGCAAAACTTAAACACAGTAATTAATTTAGAAAATAAAATATGCAGGCATGTTCTGTCGTGTAATTGTTTTTTACGCTTTTCCTCTTGAATTGAAGTCCACGATATTGACTCATAATTTCAAAGAATGCAGTACAGGACAACCTTTTTCTTCTTGATTTTGCAACGGCAGTTTTTTAGCCTTATGTTAATCTTGCTCATGAATTCATTGAAATCCTAATATGTCTGAGTTTTGTTTAGCTATTGAGGGGGTGGTGGATCTTTAAGTTGATTGAGAAAATTCGAACTTTACTGGTAAAATCTTCCGTGCGGTAAGTTCCATTTCGAGTATTTGATCAAGCCTGCATCCTGATGAATTAATAATATGGAAACTATTAAACTTGTGCTGCATCAGAGGCCCTGAGATTTCATAGTGTCTCAGGTTTCAAGAGCTTGAAAATACACTTCTTTGGCATTGAATGTAAGGCAAATATTAGCTTGTGGCAAGTCCTTTGTTCACATCTTATTATCGAGGAAAGCAGCATAATGTGAGTGATATCTTTCTTTCGTCGTGGCTTAACTACTGGATATTGTGATGTCCATTTCCCAAATGAGTTAGAAAAAGATGTAGGAGCTCATTGTGCAGTCACGCTTGCGCGGGCCTGAGCCAAAGATATTTGGAGTTGAATTTCAGTTGTACTAGTTGGATATCGGTGGGGATTCGTGGGTATATAAGATGACAAGTATTTCTTGAATCCAAAATGATAGAATTGAATCATTGCTCACTGGGAAACAATAACAATATTGAAAGCAAATAAGAATAGAGGACAGGATAATAAATCGTGGCGCTTAACATGGAAATCTTGCGCCTTCTTTGTTGCCCTCAATTTAAATCACTAAGTCTACAAGGGGAAGCAACAAAGGAACTTGTGTGCAAAAAACAGAATTTTCCATGTATGATAGTGTTTGGTATCACTAACATACGGGGAGGTCCTCCGGAGGATGCTCTATAGATTGCAGTTCGCCGACGCCGTTTTCCACGAGAAAAGCCATCGCTAAGCCCCAGGTGATATGGACATCCAAGTGACAATGCATCAACCAGACCCCTGTTTATGTTAAAACTTTGTTTGTTAGTAATATATGTGGGTGCAAATAAGAACACCTTTTCGTATGTCGAATTTTTGCACTAACCTGGATTGTCAGCGACGAATCTGATCACAGTCCATCCGCCTACAGGCACGGGTGCTGTGTTTCTAAGAGGAGGATCTACAAGGTTGAATTTGGATGTATCTCTCCTTAGATTGAAATTTCCAAATCCTTCAGCAATTATATAGAAGTCGTAACCGTGAAGATGAATTGGGTGGTTTTCAGCCGTGAAGATGCTTGTTCCCTGCAAAACTATTTGTACCGTTTCGCCATATTTTAATCTATACAGTCTAGTCCCTGAAACTGGTTGCCATAGTGATCGGCTTACGTTTCCGGTATAATCGAATTGTAATGGTGGATTTGCTGGGAAATCTGTTGTGAAAACTCCAGGTATGCCCTGCTGATGTGCTTGCAGCAAGGAAAAGTTGGATGGTAGCACAAATGAATGGTTGTTCATGCTAGCAGTAAAACGGGTTCCGTTCGGGCCTTGGCAGCTGCTGTTGCTGGCACCAGGTGGGCAATTGTTGAGTCCTAATCCAACAGTAAAGAAAAGATTATGATCAATTTTAGTGGGCACAAATACTTTTCCCCGGCTTCTGAAGCTGGTCGTGAAAGCTGTAACGGTAGCTGTATCATTAAAAGCCGGCAGATTCGGCATGACTGGCTTGACTGAGACACATTTAGCTGAGCAGGCGGCGGATTTGTATTCAAGAATGGCTGTTGTGGTGGTATTATCAAATGGTGCGCCTTGAGCACTGACATAAGCACGTGCTGCCATGTAGTACTTGACAGGTGGCTGATCCGCAGTGATTAGGACGTCACACGTCTGCCCCGGTCCGAGCATGAGAACAGAGGTTGTAAAGGGTTTGACATAGGAGGCGTCAGCTCCAACCACGGTGAGCTTGTGATTCGCAACTTGGAAGAAAAGTTCTTGATTGAGTGCAGCGTTAATGACCCTGAGAAGATTAGTCTCCCCTGTATTTATAGGAACTATGGTTGTATCTGCATCAAAGTTGGAACAAAATATTTTTGGTTTCTCATCCAACAACAGGTTTAAATCAAGACTTGCAATTTTCAGAAGTGAAGATTCATCAAACCCAGCCCACCTTTGCTGGAACAATTGTAAAGATCACCAGGTTCGCCGTTAATGGTGTAAGCGTCGGAAATATTGGGGGCGCCTCCTGTTCGTTGGGCTTGTCTAACAACATTGATAGGGTTCGCATTCCACCATTCACCTGATAAAAAATGGTGACTCTCTGTATCAAACTGAATGCCTTTTATGTTGTATCAGAGAAAAAAATGCCTAGAAACTCATAGTTTTTCTTTTTTACCAAGAAGAAGGGGAGTTTCTCTCGTCGGCTTAGCGAACGGATACGAATTCCCTTGCTTGGGCCGGATGATCAGAGCTCCATAAACTGTAGCTCTTAGCCATGAGCTATGTGCATGCCACCAAAGTGTTCCTTCTTGTCCTTGGATTGTAAATCGGTAAGTATAACTCCCTCCTGGCCTAATAGGGCATTGAGTCACAAATTCTGGTCCATCTGCCCATCCAGTTCTTATTTGCCTTACTCCATGCCTACGCAAAATTGACAAAACAGAATAAAATTAATGATCAACTTTACAAAAAAAGTTGGTTGATTAACCACTGATCATTATTTGCATTCGTTAGATTTGGATCAGGATCTTATTCGGGTTTATACTCGTAAAAGGCTTTGCGAGTGAACTCGCATGCAATGCATGCATGCATGCATTTACCAGTGAATCGTGACGTTGTAACGAGCTTTGTTAGTAACTTTTACTTCTAGAGTGTCACCATTGTTCACTTCCAACGTTGGCCCTGGATACATCCCATTCACCGTAATCGTGCTGCGTGTTTTGCACAGCCTATTCACCGGTGTCGCTTGCACCTGTTTCACCAAATCAAGAAAGCCACCTTATAATTTACAAGAAGAGAAAACATCAAATATAGAAGCAACATAATTAACTTACAAGAAAATCATGGGAGTGCACTTTCGCCATTGTTACCGGCATTTCGCCCGTAAAGAGGAGGAATAAGCCTACCAAGAAAAGAAAAGAGCAAAATGGATAGCTAGATTTTCTCAAGACTGCCATTTTTACTTGGTTTTTTTCCCGAAGGAGAGATTGACTGTCTTGCTTGTGAAAATATGGTGAAAAAGGCTTCTTTTATAGACAATATGTAGGGTGGTTTTCTCTTAGGTTTGATTAGGTTTCGAGGGTCAAGAATATAAGGAAAAACTTAGTTCAAATCTATGTGGGAGTTGTTGCACCCACTGAGTGCCCTATCAAATTCAAGATTATTTCGTTTATGCTTAATTCACAAGTCTTTTTTGTACTACGTTTTTCAACTATGACTTGTTATGTTTTTGTCAATAACAACTTTTTAGGTGGATATGATTCTTTCCTCATGCACGTAAATCATTTCTTGTCTATTAACCAAACAAATGTTAGGATCTATTATTTTCCACATAGTTCAAGCAAATGTAATAATTTTTCGTGTGTATACAATGCTTAAAAAGAGTGCTAAAAAAGGATTTCTTGATATATAATTATTATGGTCTTTCATACTTCTGTGGTTACATAATTTAAGTGTTTTTCCATGCATTTTAGTTGGAAAAATTACCAAAATCATCCCCCCGTACCATCTCCAAATAGCCAAAAATTTGTGTGAGACGGTCTCACAGATCGTATTTTGTGAGACGGATCTCTTATTTGGGTCATTCATGAAAAAATATTACTTTTATGCTAAGAGTATTACTTTTTATTGTGAATATCGGTAGGGTTGACCCGTCTCACAGATAAAGATTCGTGAGACCGTCTCATAAGAGACCTACTCCTCCAAATTAACCGAAGTGAATAAATTCTTGGTTAATTTAAAACATGATAATTCCGAGGGATCATACATACAAGCGAGTTACACCCGTGAATTGGACCAAACTCCTGCGGAATCACTCCCGGCTAAGCTAGACTCGATGCTCAGCAGAGAGAGCGCGAATTACATAACACTTATTTTTATATTTTTTTAACTCTCTTAACACTCTTTTGAGGGTACCTTATAACTTCACATGTACACACATCCAGTCTCCAAGTAATAATTATGATGCCCAACTAACTAGAAATGTTAGGTACTTTTAAACTAATCCTATAGATTACCTAGTCAATTGTAAGGAACCCTTTAATTTCAAGTTAAGGTCTTAAAAAGGGAAAATAAATTATAAATTTAAACCAAAATTAAATTTGACTTTTTGAGGCTTAACCAAGTCATACATTTTCACGTGCCGGTGCATATTATAGCTTAATTCTTAATTAATTGTTTGATTTTACTTTTTTGTAACAAAATTTGACTTATTCATGGAATTGTAAACAGACCAACTAATTATTTAAACAAATGTAGATGGAGTAGGTCTATTGTGAGACGGTCTCATGAATCTTTATCTGTGAGACGGGTCAACTCTACCAATATTCATAGATTGGGTCTCATGTGAGACCGTCTCACGGATCCTAATCTGTGAGACGGGTCAACCTTACCCATATTCACAATAAAAAGTAATACTCTTAGCATAAAAAAATTATACTTTTTCATTGATAACCCAAATAAGATATCCGTCTCACAAATACGATCTGTGAGACCGTCTCACACAAGTTTTGTCATATTCATAATAAAAGTATAACTTTTAGGGTGTGTTTGGTTGGTGTGATAGGATAAGTGAATGATTAATAATTAGAGTGATTAAAAAATGAGATATAAAGATTAATAGTATGGAGGATAAATAACATGGTGTTTGGTATGATTTTAAAATGATAGATTAATTTTGTAAATTTTATTGCAATGAGCAAAATGTCCCAAATACTAATTAAATATATATTCTTAAAATAATTGGATAGCTAATTAAATATTTGTAATTATAATTTATATTTATTAAAATTAATTTAAATATATTTATTAGAAATAAATATGTGAATATGCAATTATTTTAATAATTAAAATAGTAATAATATTTTGAATTTTAATGTTAAATAATGTTTAGTAATAATTATAATATTATTGTTTTTTTAAAATAATTATAAATATTTTTAAAATAATTTGATAGATAATTAAATATTTATAATTATAATTTACATTTATTAAAATTAATTTGTGGTGTGAGTAGGGTTTTAAAATAAGAGAAGGAAAAAAAGATCATTTGTGGTGTGATGATAATTTATCTCATCTAATTTATTAGATTAATAAATAATAATCAAACAATTAATCATAAAATTAGATTTTAAACCAAGTCAAAAGGATTATTAATATATCTTAAAATTTTAATCAAACATTAGATAAAAGTGTGATTATTTATTTATCATTGGTTAATCACATCAACCAAACACACTCTTAGTATAAAAAGTAATAATTTTTCATGAATAATCCAAATAAGAGATCTGTCTCATAAAATACAACCTGTGAGACCGTCTCACAAGTGTTTGCCATGTAGGTGATAGATAATCTATATTACATATTGTAAGGGCCAAGATCTTGATTCTGTTAATATGCGATTTTAATTATATTAACATGAGGTTATTGGAGTTAAGATAATGTGAGTATAACCGGGCCATTATGAGATCGAATTAAACCAAGCATATGAAGTATATAACTTCTCGGACAGAATTGTTGGCGCCCGAGCGGTAAAGATCGACCGCCCGAGCGCCAATGTTGCTGTAATATTCGTCGCGGGCAGAAAGTTCGGCGCCCGGGCGGTAGATTTTGACCGCCCGAGCGCCAAGGGTGCCTTCAGAAATTGTTGGACAGAAACTGCCGCGCTCGAGCGGTAGTTTTGCACCGCTCGAGCGCCGACCAAAATGCAACAAAATATGCCACGTTTCAATAACATGCAAACGTGATATATATATATATATATATATATATATATATATATATATATATATATATATATATATATATATATATATATACATATGCCTTCAGAAATCAAAAGGAACGAAAAGAAAGAAGCTCGGGAAGTTCCGTGAAAATCCTTACGCCTTTTTATTTCAATCCGTCCTTTAGATTTTAAATCCGACTGCGGTACCGTGTACTTATCGACGCAGGCTACAACTGGACGTAAGTTTTATTACGTTTTGACATGTCTTGGAATTATGATGTTGTTAGAATTGAATACACGTCATATATGTTATTTTTGACATGTTAGATAGCGTAGAATCGAAGTCAGATTAAGAAACGGACTGAAAATGAAATTGTTATGATTTTCAGAATGAAATTGACTGAGATGTGATATCAGATTTGTACAGGGATTGCTTATAAATTATTATAACTGGTACAGACTGATATAGTATTATCAGTATCGCAAGACTGTACTATTGTACTGTCAGAATTTGATAAAACAGAGATGTTGTGATTTGATTTGAATATTAATACAGAATATTGGTATTGTCATTGCCAGATTGAGTATTGACAGACTTTGAGTCGAGACTTCGATTGTATCAGAGCGACAACAAGAAAGGTATAAATAAATGTTGATTCGGGATTGCACAACTCGAGTTAGGTTTGACTTGAGTTTCCCTAAATCACATACTTTACTTTATTGCATTGATATTTGCAGATTATCAGATTGATATGTGCATGTATTGACTTAGAACAGGGTCAGAGTCCGAGTCTAGGGCTGACAGCCTAGCTAGGGCAGAACCGCCGAGTCTTTCTCAGAACCGATAAGACTCTAGACTTACGGTGTATCGACGAGCTTCAGATGTAGATCGACGTCTATCTCAGACACACTCGATACAGAATACCAAAGTCTAAATTAGATTGGGATCCCTAGATTTGAGATAAGATAAGATTAGATCACGAGTCATTGATTCATGTAGTCAGATTAGATACATGCTTCGATGTTTGTTTATGCTTTTATATATGTTTTATATGATTGCATTTAATACATTGTTTATACTGGGATATTTATATCTCACCGGAGTTATCCGGCTGTTGTCTTGTTTGTATGTGTGCATGGCAACAGGTGGGACAGGTACAGGGTCACAGAGATGAAGACAGACTGAGATTAGAGTGGTGATACCGGACTTGGACTAGAGCTAGGGTTTGAACACTTGATAGTAGTTGTTGAACCTGAGTTTGTATGATTGTATATTTTATCAGATTTGTACTTTTATACTGATATGTATAGGAATTTGATTCCATTACCTTCCGCATTTAAAAAAAAAAAATAATTTAGACCCTGTTTATGATAATTGATTAATTAGTCCCAATCATGATTAAAAGATGATTAGCGTCCGGGTCCCCACACATATTTTGAAGACATCTCTATTTATAAATTTTTGTTATAAAGTATGAATTTAAATATTTTTTAAATAATGGGTTTATCAAGTACCCGGCATTATTCGGGTACCCATTATCATTCGGGTGGTAGTCGTCTTTTTTTTCCAACCGATATTCGAGTACCCGACCATAGCTACTCTAACCCGACAAAACTTGACCCACGCCCAACCCTAATCAGATTAGCATAAATATGGAAGAAAATCTAAATCTCGAGGAAAGTTTCCTTCTCAGAGTCCAACTCCTTAAAATAATTAACATCTTACCTCTATAAATATAAAGTATGACTCTTGGTTTACATGGAATATAATCTTTCTTCCGGCGATCATTATTTTCCGTATGTCTAAAACCAGTATTTCTTTTAAGCATCGGAAAGGTCATATCGAACACAATTCCGATACCCTCTTAAATTTGTTCATCCGTGCATAGCAACTCCTTACCCTACCCTACCCTACGACCAAGAAGAGCAAAGATTGAAATTGGCTCACCGAAATTAACCACACAAATTTCCGTAGCATCAATTTTGTTTTTTAAAAAAGGACACCTGTAGGTGTCATTTGAGCCTTGAACCTATATTCTAAACAATGTTATAAAAAGCAGTAGTCGGTAGACGGACAGTCATCCACCGCCTAGCACCTAGATGCACAGTTGTTTTTTAACCTAAATATCTACTTCTTCTTGTTCATTTATATATTTCTCAAATAATTACTCTATATCAGATTTAAACACAAAATCAATGTCATATTACTCATCTTTATCCGATATAAATTGATTGAAAAATATTCCGAACAATATTTTTTGAAAAAATTAAAATTTTAGAAAAATAAATTTAGATATTAAATTAGGCTTCCGCCTAAACGGTTTTAAAAATCGAGGCGGTAGGCAACCATCCATGGTCTAAACGATCCCTGACATGAAACATTTAAACGATAATTCTAGGGCTAAAAAATTCAATTGTTTGTTATGACTAATAAATATTATACCCAACGCTCACTCTGTGATCTTGATATGATGAGATTTTTTTGGGGTATTTTATTATTTTTCAACGAAGTTCTCAAGGGCGTAGCTAGGATTTCCAAACGTAAGGGTATGAACATTGACATTTACACGTTCTTTAATGTGTGTAAAAAAATTATATTAAATTTCTTATAATACAAAATAATCGCTAATTTGGAGCTTTATGATTTTTTGATGATGAAATAATTAGTGATACTCTTTTTTTACATTTTAATTCTTTTATGAAAAAAAAATCTAACGCATCATTTTATTAATTAACTTATAAATAGAATATTAATCGCAATACCAAAATTAGCTCACACATATTTAACAAAAGATGGATTTATAAATTATTTATAGCACATCATGTAGGACCGAACGCTTACCACTTTACTAAAAGTTATAGCTGGTGTTAATGATGCAACTCAAATATTTTAATCTTCATATCATGACAAATGTCATTGTTCGATTGCTCTACTACCAGGACAATTATTGCATCTCAACAATCTTCTTTCCAATAGTTGTACTCATTTCAATCAATGAAAATCGAACTCATGACCTTGGCTCTGATACCATGTAGGATCGAGCGCTTGCCGCTTTATCAAAAGCTATAGTTGGTGGTAATGGTGCAACTCAAATTTTTTAAACTACATAGCAGTCCAAGCGTCATGGTTCAATCGCACTATCTAATATGGAGAATTATTGCACATCTCACACACCATATGAATGAATATATTGATATAAATATCTATAATTCAATTAAGAACAAATCAAATGTATAAAAAATAAGAAAAATCTATATCAACATTTTGACATGTGACAAAATAAGATTAAATAAATGTTATTATTAAAAATTGTAACTTTAAGATTTAACCTAACAAATTTCTAGATTTACAATAGAGTTCATCTTGATTCCGAAAGTAATAAATCGATATTTTTCTCAAGGTGAATATAAGTTTTAATTTTGAATATATCTACAAAATATAACTGAATATATTTTTAAAAATTTGGGGTTTCTGACATGGATATTACTAACATAATTCCAAATATCGTTAACACAATATAGGACATTGCTAACATGTGATTCGATATTGTTGTTTGATATGAGTGGAATTACGTCAATATTTCGATTAAAAAAAATATTATATGACTACTTGAAGGACTAAAAACCCCCAAAAGAAACTAATTTATATGACGATTTTGGTAATTTTATTTTTCACTAAATATAAAGAATACTATTTTTTTTGTTATGGCCATAGATAAAAGAATATTAAATTAAATCAAAATAAATTAAAGCTTTTGTTATTGGGATTAATGTAAGAGGATCAAATCGTACGAACATGATTACGTAGGATTATAAATTTATGACGACTCAAGTGGGTGGGAAAAAGTCTTGGTTTGGTGCGTTGATTAGGTTAAAATAATAATAATTAATATGTTGTAGATTTTTGACATGATTGGTCATTAATTAACCCAAAAACCAGTGAAAGAAATTAAAACAAAGTTAAATTATTTACAAATAATATTATAATTAGCTTAATGTGATTGAATTAGGCTGTCTGCCACGAGAAAATATTTTCAGCCTTTTTTAATGTGGAATAGTAATATCATTTCGTGTGAATATAATAAATGTTTTTACGACATTAAATAAATATATATATATATATACTTGGGAAGAAACTTTGTTAGTATTTAGGTACAAAAATTAGTTAATATAAAATTCACAAATTTTATTTTATATATATATATATATATATATATATATAAAATAAAATTTGTGAATTTTATATTAACTAATTTTTGTATATAAAATAAAATTTGTGAATTTTATATTAACTAATTTTTGTACCTAAATACTAACAAAGTTTCTTCCCAAGTATAATTTTGTGACATATTTTTCGACTCTACCTGACTAATAGAAAATGTTACTTTTATACTAAAAATATTATAGGTCGGATTACTATATCTCAAGAATATATATTTATAAAACCGTCTCAGATAAGACATTGACGTAGTTTTGATCATGTGAAGAAACGTTTACCACGCTATGTGTAGTTTTGATCATGTGAAGAAAAGTTCACCACGCCATGTGTAAATTGTAAGTCTTTAATGCCAAACAAAAAGATGCTTGGAAAGACTTTTTTCCATTTTCTTCGTGGCACCCTTTTTAAATACAAGGATTAGTGAAAGCAGTTTTTAAAAAGACTGCTTTACGACTAACTCATAAATAATAATAATAAAATACTGCTAAAAATACAACAAATATATTTTTACAAAGATATTTACAATTATTATATCGCGAGATTTTCTATTATATCACGATATTTTGTATTCAATCTATATAAAGATTATGGTAAATTGAATTTTTGCATTAATTTTTCGTGTTGTACAAGTGTGAAGACCCAACATTTTACCATACAAATTGCAAGTTGATGGAAGATAATAAATTACATGTAATAAATCAATCAACCTTTGGCATGAATGATAATAAATAACATGCAATAAACCATGCAACCTTTGGCATTGAGAATAATAAATTACATGCAATAACTAATGAAACTTTTGACATGGAGGTGGACGGTCTAAAATCACATTGATGCCTATAAATAATGGCAAAAGAATGAATGAAATTATACCAAAACAACATAAAAGGTTTTTCCAAAAATTGCAATTTTCGAGTACCAAAAGTTCTGCCCTATTTCAAAAAACTTTTCTCATTATTTTACACATCCAAATCCGATCTCCACCGTTCAGAATACACCTACACATGTTTTGAGCAACATATCTAAAATTCAGATCGATCCAACGGTTCAATTAGGCGCAAAAAAATTTTCAAGGTGACTGATTTTTCGGTGTCAAACTCCAACTTGTTCATTCCAAGATTTTGGAACAATCTTTCAAATAAGTGGGTTTTTGCTATACTTTTACGTACACTTGCATTTTGTAAGTGTACTACTTGATATATATATATATATATATATATATATATATATATATATATATATATATATATATATATATATCGACATACTTTTCCTTCGTAAGTATGTCAACATTTGTTTAAAAATACATTATGTATGTTTCTTGAAATTCGATCGGCATGATATATTCGTTCTTATTTGTTATGAAAATCCTTGAACAATTTGTTGTTTGATGTTAGTTATAATATTTGAAAGCATGTTTGAAATCTTTGAAATGCACTAAAATGATTCGAATTAGAAATGACAAGGAAATTCCGATATTTTATATGTTTTGATCCTGATGCGGTGGGATATAATAACCGTTTATTTGGCATCACCCCTTAGAGGAGTAACATATGGAGGACTGATCGGTAAACCATGGAGATGAGATGATTTTCAGTACTATGTTTGTATCTTGTTCGTATTCGATTCAACATGCTTATGATTGAAATTATGATAACGTATTCGTATAATTATAACCTTGATATTTGTTATGCCCGATCCACCCCATTTACTGAGTATTTCTCAAATACTCACCACTTACATTCCCATCCCAGATAAGAACGATGAACAAATCGAAGATAAAGAACAAGAATATTTTTGAGGATGGTGATGAAGTTAATCCAATTCAAAACAAGTCTTGTCATTCGGTCTTTTAGTTGTTTTATCGTATTTTACGCTTCCGTATTTCATTTTAATCGCATTGTAAAAACGATTATTGATTTATGTAATAGACTGGCTTTTGTGTGAGAACCTGAAATTCCAGCAGCTAGCAAATTCCAGCAGCTAGAAAATTCCAGCAGAAGCTAATATTTCAGAAGCTGGTATTTTTCCAGCAGATTGGAATCCAGCAGCAGACAACAGATAAAATCTAGCAGCAGCAGCAGCACGAAATTCCAGCAGACAGTTACTAATTCAGACCATAACTTGTAACTGAAGCATTTAACACGAAATAAAGATTGTTAATATCAGATTATGGCCCTTAATTGGGAGGCTAACAGTCAGAATTTCACCTATAAATATCACCCTCAAACACCTGAATTGGCTTACCAAAATGTTGAGTTATCACTTGAAATTAGAGCTAAGAGAGTGCATTTTCGAAGCTGTAAAATCCAGTAGCAAGGCAAGCAGATTTCCAGATTTCAACCGAAATTATTTAAGCAAATTACAGTAAGTGGGCTTACGTATAAATATCTTGAAAACCGTTTGATGATTTCTGTGTTAAAGCAAAGTATATTCTTGATTCCTGATATCTGATTGTGAAGCACTGAAACTTAGTGAACTAATGGTAGGAATATATATTCTGAACATTACTGATTACTGATTACTGATTACTGGCCTCACCCCTTAGAGGAGAGAACATATAGAGGACTGATATCAGTTTAGCCATGAAATTCACGAACGTGCTCAGTGCTTATTTGCTAAATTCCTGATTATTGATTACTGAATACTGATTGCTGGTTACTGATTTCTGAATACTGATTTCTGTTCTGAAATAAAAAATTCTGTATATTATTCGTATTACTGTTGTTGTTGAAAATGATTTCGAAAACTGGGAGTTATTCCCGCCCCCGCTTACTGAGTGACAACCATATCACTCACCCACCAAACCATTCCAGATAAGAACGATGAAGAAAGGCTAGAAGAAGAGGAGCAGATCCAGTTCTAGGGCTGGTGAAGAAGAGTGTTAATTCTCAGTTTTATTTATGTTGTTTTCCGCTGCATTTGTAGACATTGTTATGTCTGGTCTGTTTTACATTTCCGCTGTAAAACATTTATTATTTGAGTTGTATCAGACAATGAATATTCAGTATTATGAATAAAAGACTGGTTTCTGAAATTCTGTACTTCTGAGGCTTGTTGTTTTCGAATGTAAATTTGAGAATAACGCCGGTGTCAACCAACCCCCGTCCCGGGGCGTGACATTTTGGCTATTTGATGTACTACGTGGCTTGTTGTTACACGATTTTAAATTGTTAAACAACGCCGATGACAAGTCTCGGTTTCGGGGCGTGACAACAAGTATTGATATACATGCAGTGTCATTCATAATAATAACTATGACTAATGACCGATCATATAGGAAAAATCATATATATAAATATGCTTGCATCACTCAATTAATGATAAAGTTCTAGTTTGGATCTGCCCGGCTTTAATTTTGATATTTCCTGGCTAATATTATTAAGAGTTGAGGTGTATAAATTCTAATTCTTTAAAGTTTGAAAGATATAGATGTGAATAAAATTGGTCATACGTTTTTATACGTTATATCAATTGTGTTAAAAATGATTGATCAATAATTGGCGGCGGACGAGGTTTGCTAAGGAACGACGTGTGAGATTAGATTATATGATTCTTGTATAACATCGGTCATTGCTCCATAGAGGAATCGGAACTCTGGGTGGTCAGCGTCTGAAATTAGCGTGTACTAGGAGGACTAAAATAATACTTTTGGGATAAACTCAGAGTCAGCTGTTAAATGGTTGAACACAGAAAAAATGCATGCCTACATATATTTGACACAACTTTATTTCATTATACTTGTGACAGTATATAGTGTACCTACTTGTGTGATACCCTTGTCCCACATCGAAAAAAATCAAGATTTAAAATGAGTTTATAATGGCTTACAATGGACTTCTATAGCAACTTGGGTTAATCATTTTCGTAAAGCGAGGACGAATACGAAGTAGTTGCTATAGGGGCTCATTGTTCAGTCACGCAGCCGCGGGCTCGGGCTCGGGGCGTGACAAAATGGTATCAGAGCCGGTCACCGGCATGGAACACCGAGAAATAAGTGCTATGCGGGACAAAGTGCTATGTGCATGTGAGCCACCTCTTGAACCTGCGGGGCAAAGTGCTACATGACGGGAGCCACCTCTTGAACCTGTAGGAGCCACCTCTAGATTCTCGGTGCTGGTGGATCGAGGGGTCAGGTCACGACGAGGACGTCGCGTTCTGAAGGAGGGGTGATTGTGATACCCTTGTCCCACATCGAAAAAAATCAAGATTTAAAATGAGTTTATAATGGCATACAATGGACTTCTATAGCAACTTGGGTTAATCATTTTCGTAAAGCGAGGACGAATACGAAGTAGTTGCTATAGGGGCTCATTGTTCAGTCACGCAGCCGTGGGCCCGGGCTCGGGGCGTGACAACTTGGGTGCTAATGGTTCGGGCTATGAGACTCATGAGTCCGAAGATATGCATGTCTATCTGCTGATGATGTCTCATATCCCTCAGAGATCACTCTTCCCTGTTTTCTACCGTCAGTTATGTCCCCAGCAGAGACAACATTACCCGTTAAGTCTAGCATCCCTATTTTACGGTCCACCTAGTCAACTAGATCAAACGACGCAACGTCAACAGCTTGACGCACAAAATTTTTTCGGTAGGTCACTCATCTCATTACTGCACTCACTCGTGCACGCTTAACCCAACATATCTTTAAAAAAATGAAAAACAGAAAAAACACCAACAAACGTAACTGGTTAAAAGACATTGTCACGTCCCTAGCTCATGCCAATTGCGATTGCTGAATGATTTATGTAGCAACTCCTTTATATTCATTGTCGATTTACGAAAATGATTATTTTTATAACAATACAAAGTATTTTAAATTTTGAAAATAAAATTCACTTAATTGGTAAATAATATCATGATAATATTTTTTTGACTCTGATTACAATCCCTGCCAAACTCAACAAGAAACTTTTTGACTCGTGCAAGTCAATTAATTAACAATTATAAAACCATTCTTGTTCGTAAAGTACTATTATTAATGTGAAATGGTAATGTTTAAATCAAAGAAAATGGGAGATTAGTTATGGAGATTAGATGGTTGAACAGAAAACATTGAAAATATCCTCATTAAAAAAATAAAGCTGTGAATTATTGTCGTTTTGCATTTAAAACTGAGTTGGATTCTTCTAAAAACAAATATTGAATTGGATTGATTTAATTCGTTAGGTATAGTGGGAGACATAGGATAGAAATTGATTTAGCATCAAATTTATGACAAGATATTTGGTCCCCTCAAATATTTGCCTTCCACGCCTTCGAGAATCGGTGGTATCATCTATCTCCTCATAGAATGCAAGTTCGACAACTGACTTAAAGGACTTCGTGAGATAGATGTCTCCTACGTTACTCATAATATTTGGAAGTATCGACGTAATTTTATAGATTCATTAGCTCTGAATACTACATGAACTTGACCCGATTTTAGGTTTGGTGTACTTTTGGCTATACATATATGATCGACCGTGGATTCGAGAATGGGGTAGGGTGAAATCCTTTCTATTGGTTCGTTCACGACAACTGGTATAGATGAGGAAAGGCGGGCAACATTTTTTGGAAAGAAGAATAGGACTTTGTCAGATATATTTTGAAATAGGGATCCTTCTTATTTATATTATTATTATTATTATTATATTATTAAGTTTGAGATCCTTATAATAACAAATTTTTGTTGTCATGCTATTTTAATAATTATATATACTAATAAAGTGTTAAAATTTTAATGTAAGTTGTCACGTCCCGAAACTCAGGGTTGACACTGGCGTTGTTTAACAATCACACAATCGAAAACAACCAGCCTCGTAATACAGTGTAAACCAAAACAAGTTTATCTATCATAATTCGAAAGAAATAACATTGTCTTTACAATCCCAAAATTTAAAAAAAAACGACAGAATCTAATGCAAAAACGTTACAACTGAATAATAATAAACTTAAACTTAAATATAAAATCTTGATAGTTCACCAGCCCGAAAACTGGTCCGACTCATCTTCATCGAGTTCTTCCTCGGGTTTATCTGGGAAAGGGTTGTAAGAGGGGTGGGTATTTTGCGAAATACTCAGCAAGTGGGGGCCGTATCGAGCACAATATAATAACATGCATAAATTTTGAAACACATGACTTGCATACATAATTCATAACACATGCATAACATTAACCAGACACTGAGATTCATCTACTTTATATGATTTACTGATATCAATCCCTAATTTTTACTCCTCTAAGGGGGCAAGGTCATATAGCGGTTATATCTCCATCGCTTAAGGTTTATGTCATGGTTAGGATTCCCACTCATATACAGTCGACTCCTTACAGTGTCCAAAACCGTATGACAATCACAAAAAAAGGATTTGTACTCGACGAATTTTCGAAAACCGAACACATGCATAATCCGAAAATTTCAACTTTAAAACAAGCTCACTTACAGTGTTTTGGAATGCTAAAAACGTAGGTGCACGGCTGCGTGGATTGGATCGCTTCTTGCTCCTCGTTCGGGCAGCACTTCGGTTCGATTTCTAGCCTAACTTTGGGATGATTTTTGAGCAGATTTTTAGCTAGGGAGAGCTACTGGAACTCGAAATTGCAGCAACGGAATCTCGAAATTTTAGGTGTGAGAATGGCTAAGGATGATGGAGTATTTATAGTTGAGGGGAAGAGAGCTAAATATGGTGGCTGAATCATATCTAAATTGGCTCTTAAATCTCACGTTTTTGGCTTAAAAATTCATCCCATAATTGAGTTATTTAGCTACCAAAGTGTGGGATTTATTCCTTAATCCAATGCCCTTAAAATATCTTCTCACCATTTTTAAAATAAAACATCCAACTAGTACTTGAAAATCCAAAGAGAATAGTCAAACATGAAATCGTAAATCGTTTTACCGAACCCAAAAAAACAATAATTGAAAAGTGTAACCCATACTAAATCTCTCAAAATCTCTCAAAAAGCATAAAATGTCGTAAAAATCTTTAACTTAAAATCGTAAACTTAAATGCGGAAATAGAAGCGCTGGTCCTCGGGTTATGTGCACCGACAGTCCAGCAAAGTCAACCATCAAGACCTCCATTATCATAATTATCATAATCACCTGCATCAATCACACCTAGTGAGTCTAAAGACTCAACACGTCATATCCTTGATAACAAGTAATACGTAATACAGTTATCATATAACAGTGAAAAATACTTGTACTTAAAATATCGTTTTCATGAAGATGCATAAACGTTAAACATAAACATTTTCATAAACATTTTCATGATGCATGAACTTTAAACATAACCATTTTCATAAACATTTTCATGATGCATAAACTTTAAACATAACCATTTTCATAAACATTTTCATAAACATATTCATGTCATTCTCAACATATTCATATACATATTATCATCAACATATACATATTCCTTTTCGTTGAATTCAGATCGTTAATTGTGACTTTCATATTCGTCTACGTCTACGTGTTGGGCGATGGATCCATCTACATGTAACCACAGTACTGGGCGGCGGGGACACCAGCAACACTCTCACCGGTCAACTGGGCCTTGGCCTTACGTATTAACATATCATCGTATACATCTACATGTCCGTATCCAAGGAAACACGATCGTCGGGCTCCCACTGGGACCATAACCCTCACGAAATTTCCAACATATCATCGTATTAGTCACAATTACTTCACTTCCTTCAACGTTTCATATTCTCATCACTTTATAAAATTTAAACATGCATATAACATTTTTCCTTTAAACCAAGCATGCAACATGTCTTTTAAATGTCAACATTAAATCATAAAAATCCCATGAACAATTAAAAATTATAATTTAACATATTAAAATCATAAAAATTCATAAACGTTTTAAAATAAACAATTTTAACATATTAAAAATCCGTAACCATTTAAAATAAACCTTTAACATATATTAAAATCCTAAACATTTAAAATCACATTTCGACATATTAAATAATAAAAATTTAAAATCAACCTCATAAAAATTCATAAACATGTGAAATAATCATATTAGCATATAAAACAGCATTCGGGATTCTGCCATGACGTTTACTAATTTCTAGGTGTAAAATGACTGTTTTACCCCTGGACATATAATTTCTCGTTTTTGACATTTTCTTAATTCCATTGACTCTAACATGTCCCAAATAATTATTTAAGCCTACATCAATTTTCTCATATTTTTATTTAGCTCAAATCGAGAACTTTTAAATTAATCTTTAAATGTGACGTATTAATGCGTTTTAATCCCGAATTAAACCAAACATTAATATAAATTCCCAAATTAAAAACTTAGACTTATAATAATTATTTAAGCTTAAATATAATTTTTCATAATTTTATAAGGCATAAAACTATGCTTTTTAATTAACTCGTTAATTAGCATTTTACGCGGCGATTAAATCCCGATTAAATCCAAAACTCGTTATTTTGATCCCAAATTTTTAACATAGCCTTTTTATTATTTATTCTACCCTTCAATGTCATGAGCCACCCCCGTGGACCCATGGAATCAATTTTGGCTTAATTAATCTCGTTTTTGACCCTTCGACGAACACACCGAGCCATCTCCTAATTTACCCGAGCCACGCCCGAGCCACCTTGAACCAAAACCTAGCCAACCCATCTAGGGACCCTACTGACCGAACCCAGCCCAAAGAACAATCCCCTAGCTCGCTCAAACCCACCTAAAACTTGACCCAAAATTCTGCATGTTGTGTATGTGTGCTTGCTTGTATGTCTAGGACTCCTAACCCAACTAGGACTCTCCCAACCGAGCCACCACCGAGCCCACCTGTCCCTTACCTTCCCTGGACCACGCCCAGACCAACCCAGCCACCAGAACCCAAAGCCCGAAGCCCCTGAACTTCTGCCCAACAAACCTGCGCACATGGCCTTCCTCACGGTTTTCTTGAACCAGCAGCCGACCAAGCTGTCCCAGCCCCTGACCAGACCCTTATTCACCCTCATAGGACCCTAAAGAGTCGACCTAGCCCAGCCCTCAACCAAGCCAAAGCCCCTGCAACTTTCGGTCCCCTTCCCAGAATTCTGCGCGTCTTGGGGGAGAGTCCCACTTCACGTGGACTCTTCCCCAACCCATGGCTCGACCCCTAACTCTCCTAGGACTCTCCCTAGGACCTAACCATGACCCCTAGGACACAACCACCAAGCCTGGTCGAGCCACTCACCCCCATGCATCAATTTTCCTTCAACCGAACACAAATGCTACAATAATAAACAAATGGGTTCCAGCTTTGTTCTAATCACGTGTGCAGCTTATTGGTGTGGTTTAGAACTCTCTAAAACATGTAAAAACATCCCTTTTTAATTCCTAATCATGGCAGCCCCTTAGGTACATGAATTTCATGATTTTTGGATCAAAACACATGCTTTAAAAATCACCTATGCTTGAAAAACGAAAATATATTCAAGTGCTCCTTGTTTTTCATGTAAAACAATTTTAAATAATTACTATGATGTGAAAGACGAGAAAAGGAAGAAGTATGGCGTGCCTTTGCGTAATTAATTACGCACGAAAACCGTTGACGTCGAAGAACGGCAGAGAGAAGACGATGGCTTGAAACCCTTTGCAACTTTTGAACTTTTCTTCAAATTAGTGATGGTGTGTGCCGTGTGATATTGGTGGTGGGGAGTTTCTGAATTTTGGGAGAGGGAGGCGTGAAAGTGAGGGTAGGGTTTTAGGTGATTAATAATTTTAAATAGCTAATTAATTACAAACAAGGCTTTAGGCTTATTAAGCCTCTAAATTAAGCCCATTAGTCTTAATTAAAATTTAATAAAATTTTAACAAGATTTTTTGGTTAAGTAAATTTGTGAATTTATTAGTCGGGTTGTCAAAAAGTTCGTATTTTTGTTAAAAATCCAACACCGATAAAATTACTTCCCGGCGTATTAAATCACCTCCAAACCCCTCATTTAAAAAAAAATACTAAAAAGCATCAACCATATTTTAAATAATTAAAAATAATTATTTAATAAAAACATTTTACATTTTTCAGCCCTCGGTCTCCGTTCTTCGATCGCAACTTGAATAATTCTTAAAAATATAGTTTTATGCATAATGACAATAAAACCCTATTTAACAAATAATCATGAATGACACATAATTAATTTAACAATTAAATCAATTAATTACTCATTTTTCATATTTCCTAGATTTGCATGCGGTTGGATTACGTCGTCTTAATTTTGGACCTTACACATTAGGCAACAAATCTAGGAGAAATTTCAAAATTTACTTGCATCCTTATGCCTTAATTCCTCTAACTTGTATGGTATTCCAATCTTGTAAATTCTCTTCCCAATTTTCGAAAATATGCATGCCTTGGTGTAAATATTATTGACTTGATACCAAAGATTTCCAATATATAAAATTTCCAATACAAGGATTTCCATTATATTTCCCACTTAATACAAGAATCCAAGATCCTAAGCTCTTAAATTTCCTTACACATGATTAATTAAAAAAAAGGTTGAAAAAATTCGGTTCTCACATAAGTCACATGTAACTTAGCGGATAAAGTCTTTGTTTTCTAAATAAAAATGAAGTTGTATGTTCAATTTCTTTGATCTTTTTTCTTCTCTTTTTTCTATTTATTTTTTTAATTCATATATCAAAATTACAGTGTAGTCCATCACTATTTTTTATAATTATATTTTTATCCTCATTTAAATATGAATCAAATGAATTATAAAAAATATTAGGTGAGCTAGTTTTTATTAAGCAAGCACGTAGGGAGTTCAGGTTGGATAATATTATTGAATTTTGGCTTCAGTAATTCCAATTTGATTGAGAACTCACTCAAACTACAGACTGAGTTATGAGAGAACACTAGCTAGAGAATGGATCCACTGTGGTTCAATGTCGATCAAAGTAAATCCAACACTAGAGACATTTGATTTGTGAAATGTTTTCATGGAGTAACATTTTCGGTCCAAAATTTCTAACAGTCCCATGTCACGATATAAAAAATTAAGAAAAAAAATATATATTACCATGTTAAATATATATATCCACACGTATTAATTAAACAACAAACTCATTCTATAAAATTATAAATTAATATTTTCAATTAATATATTTCATATGAGCCTATACTTGATCGAAATTCATATTTTCTATTTCGGTTATAATATAGACACACACAGAAAAAGAGAGTCTACAAAAATGAATTTGATACAGAAAAATACATGCTTGGAGATGTTTCCAGGAAAATCAAAGATCTAATGTATTAAAAAATGGGTGATGAATTTTTCTTAAAAAATTATGAAGATCTAATGTATTAAGAAAACGGGTGATGAATTTTTCTTATTATATGGGTATTCGTAAATTTTAAAATATATTATATTGTGGTATGTAGTAATGTTGTCGTGGAGCAATCAAAACATTCCATTTTCATTGTTATATGATTTAAAATATTAGAGTTGTACTATTACAACTAACTTTAATTTTTGGTATAAAAAGCGTTCGATGACAAAGTCATGTATTCAATTCTCATTGTGATTATTGGGAATATGATTGTCAAGGAGAAATAATTGTCTCTGCTGAAATAATTCAAACGTGACATTTGAGTTATTATGCAGTTTAAATTGTACAATTATCAATAATTATAAATTTTGTTAAAACGAAAAACATTTGATCATACAAATATAATAAAATGATGTGTTGGGACGAGTGAATAGAAAAATAAAATTAGTGATAATAGCAAGAGATGGGAAAATAATTTTTTATAAAATCAGATAATTGACAATGCTTTCTAAACGTATATTTTTATTTTTTTAAAAAAATCATAAACACGTGCAAAAATATGTTTTAATTTATATATATATATATATATATATATATATATAATTTATATTATAGAATGTGATTTATATTTATTCATATTTTTTGAATTTTTATCATAAATATTATATATTGTGAGAAGTTAAATGAGATAATGATTTTGCATACTAGCATTATGCTCATGGTGCAGTTTGGACTGTTTTTTCATTAAATTTAAATCGAATTGTTATACATGTATGGTTCGTTTCAAATATTTTTGTAAGTCGCGTTTTTTTTTAATTAAAACTTAACTAATGCACGATTTCGGTCAGTTAAGACGGTTTATGCTGTTATGCATTATTTTTTCAAAAAAATAAACAAGTGGAACCAGGAAATAATGAGAAATTGTTTTATTCAAAAAAGTGTGGAGAGCTACCAAGGGTGGTTACTCAAATATCTGATTTCTCTAATACTCTAAGGTACTGTTTGGTTCAATTATTTGTAAGTACTAATATAAATAATCCTACCATATCACTTATTTTGTGCAACTATTATTTATCTCGATCAATCAAATTATTAATTATTTATTTCACATCAATCAAATTCGTAATAATTTATCTCACATCAATCAAATCAATAATATAAAATTACGATATTACCTTTAATAAATAATATTATTAAGATTCTATTAATATTTTCAACAATGACAAAATGATAATATTATATTATCTCAAATTTAATCAATCAAATTAATTAAATCAACCACTATATTAACTATCATTTTCTATTTATTTTATTATTACAAAATGCTACTTATATATCTCATATATAAGTAACATTTTCTATATATCTCATACCATGAACCAAACAGTACCTGACATCACTCTCCAAGTGTAGTGGAGCTCTTAAATCTCGGTCCAGGAATCGCTTTGATCAGGTGGCTCGGAAAATCAATGATCTTCGCAAGGAGCTGAACCGACTTACGAGTTCTAATGTGATCAAAAACAAATTTTCTTGTAAAGAAGAGGCTAAAAAATTGAAAAATTATCCGAGCAGAAAGAGATTCACTGGAATAAGAGATCTTGTGTCAGTCATTGAAGCATGGGGACCGTAACACCAAATCTTTTCATGCCTCTCCGCCTCTCATCGTCGAAGAACAAAATTTATTAAGGGAATAATGAATGTGAATGGCGAGTGGTGCTCTGATTCCCAAGGTTTCCTCTTATAATCCAACAGCGATGGATATTGAGACAATGTTAGACTTTACAAATCCAGTGGTAGAGGATCATATGAATCATGAATGAAACTCTTTGTGCGTCCTTCTCCGAAGATTGGGTTCGTAGGGTTGCATTCGATATGCATCCTTCCGAAGCCCATGGCTTGATGGTTTCACATATCTTTTCTATCAAAAATTATGGTTACGGCGGTTGATGTATGGTTTTTACATATAATTATTTTATTCCACGGTCAAATAAATGATCACTCAATTTCTATCAAATCTCAATTGCTACTTTTTCCAAATTGTAATATCTTATGCACTAATTCACTATAAAACTCAAAAATTAAAATTATTCATCAAAACCAGACCAGACCAAAATTCATAGTTTGGTTTGGCGATAATAAATATTAATGGTCTGGTTTGATTTTAGCTTCTGTAATACCTATCAAATATTGTCACGTCCCGAGACCGGGGTTAGTCGACACCGACTTTATTCAACAATCACATAATTGCTCAACAACAAGTCTCGTAGTACAGTATAAACCAAAACCAGTTTATATCATAAATACCATGCGTCCACTATCATGCGCCATAAAAATGAAATCGTCTTTACAATAGTAACTCTGAAAACGATAAAAATCTGCGGAATCGTTAATAACTTGAATTATATTCTTAATTAAAATTCTTCATGCGTCCACTATCAGTAGAGTAAGGGGTGAGTATTTTGGGAAATACTCACCAAGTGGGGTCGTTCGAGCACAATATAACAACATGCATAATTTCAAAAAGCACATGACTTGCATAACATCATTCATATCACATTCATATAATTTACCAGGCACCGAGATTCCTCTAATTTTTATGGTTTACTGATATCAGTCCCTAATTTTTACTCTCTAAGAGGGCGATGTCATATAGCGGTTACATCCCCACCGCATAAGGGTCATATCATGGTCGGGATTCCCACCCATATATAGTCGAATCCTCACAGTGTCCAAAACCATATAATAACCAACACAAGAACGGAGTAGATGAAGAAGGTGTATTCGAATCGTATTTTCCAAAAAACGAAGAAAACATGCATAATGAAATTTAATCTTTAAAAGAAGTCCACTTACCTTAGACTATAAGAAAACGTGAAAAATTCAGAAACAATAAAAGAATCATGCAACTGACACCTCGAAAATGCAACAGCATATCTATCGAAAAATCAGTCGCCTTGTAAAATCTTTGCGCCTTAATGAACCGATGTATCGGGGTTAAAATTTTACAGTACGTTCATAAGTACGTCAAATAAATTATGAATGATGAAGATCGGGTTTGGAAGTATTTTTGACCTGCTTATGGACGAAAAACCGTAGGTATACTGTTCACTCCTAAAATCTGGGCAGTGTTCTTGCAAAGGCTATAAACAAAAAACTAACCGTTGGATTTTGCTAAATTTTGATATGTTATGTAAAACATACCGAAGCATATTCAGAACTGTGAAGATCGGATTCCGAGCACCCGAGCAGGAGAAACGAATTTCTGAACTTAGATTGAATTTTGATTACTCGTGCAGAAATTTTTTTTTGAAGAGGAATTTCGAAATTTTAGAGAGAAAACTCGAAAATTTGAGGTGTAAATTATGAATGAAGCTTCTCCTATTTATAGGGGTGAGGTGAAAATCCTATCATAATTCGAATTATGTTCTTCCAAAATTTGGAGATACTCTTTCCATAAATTTCGAGATACTTCTTCCTTAAATATTGAAATGCTTCTTTTTTGAGAAAAAACTAAATTGTATGTAATATTTCCTTCCAAATTAGGTGGATGTACAACCTTATTTGGAATTTAATACATGATTTGTACTGAATTTTGAATTTCATGTATTTATTGGCTTGGAATTTTCAATACCATGTATTATTTAATATTTTCAAATTTATTATAACTCGAAAATAAATTCTTATACATGTCTATATTTAATTAAATAATTGCATACCCAAAAATTTGGGTTCTCATAAATATGATGTGGTTCGAATTTTTATCTGAAATCGAACCAAGCTTGACCCTAAATATAAACATCATTTTGATAGGTAAAACAACAAGGACCGAGCTAAGAAAACATATAAATTGTAGCCATGTAGGGACAAAAATAAAACTTATAAACTTGATAATTTTTTAGATATATTATATTCTTTCGTATATTGCCACATAAGTCTATTTAATCATTAAATAAAATTCATAATATATCTTGTCAGCTTAAATTAAAGACACTCCATGGAATCCACTAATCATTGTGATTAATTAATACTTTTTGTTAAAAAGTTTTATTTAAAAACGGTCCTATATGTTATATTTAAGTACGGGGCCTAATCTTAATTTTTTTAAAAATATTCATTTCTTAATTACTTTAAATCCAATCAAATCCAAACACAAATATCAAATAATTAACGATAGTTAAACACATTTTATATTCCAATACTCTAGAATATGCACAAAAGCGCTGAAAGATAAATCCCGCCTTTCCCACATAATGTATTTTTTTACTATGTATATTATCTATGTAAATTTTATATATAATCATTGTCATTTTGACCTTTTTCTTTATTGATTTGTCGGGATGGTAGCATGCAAAAATAATACAAAAATGCGCCCCACGGAAATAAGATGTTCAAACAAAAATATATAAATTCACTATTAACTATTCTAAATTTAATTTAAGGTTTTTTTTAATGAGGTTGATCTCCGGTTAGCGTGATCCTCGATTGTTTGACATTCCGGTCAAATAGCTACAAAATAAACAAAAACAAAAAGATGAGAGAATTTTTTGGCGAATCTATCTGACGCTCAACTCAGATAAACTATAAGAAAATATGTGGCTAATAGTGTTGAATACAAGGCTAATACAACTTTAGCTTTGATAAACTGGGTATGTATAGCTGTAAAAATGTCTTTAATTATAGCCGTATATATGAATCATTGTTTTTTCCTTATCTTGACGATAATCCAAGGCGGAATTTCTTAAATTGTGTGCAGCGATGAATGCAATTAGAGCGCAAATACAAATAAATTAAAACCAGATCATAAAAATAATCATAAGAAAAATAAACCAGACTTTTCATACAGTGAGTCAAGCAATAAATTTTGTGTAAAGTCTACTGATTTTAAAAGTGCGGACATTTTTTTTTATAAAATAAAAGCTCGCATTTTCGAAATATCATTTAAAATAATCGTCTTTATTTTACAATAAAAATATCACAGTTTAAAATGACCAACATCAAACGTAAACGTAAAGGAGTGAAAATCGTAATAGAAAAATATAACATTTAAAAAATGATCTTAAATATTTGTCAGTAAAAATAACGCAGTTTAAAATAACCCAACTCGTCTAAAATCATACTTAAACATAAACGTATAAAATTCTTAAAATCATCAACGTATGAAAATATTCATCTCCTCTCAATCTCATGAATCGTAATGCGGAAAACATATGGTCCTCGGGTCGTGTCACCTTACCAGGTCTGCCTACTCAGAGTTCGGCACCTCCAGTCGCCTCATCATTAAGCTCACCTGCATCACACACGCCTAGTGAGTCTAAATGTCACGCCCCGAGACCAGGGTTAGTCGACATCGGCGTTGTTCATCCATCACACAATCGAAAAACAACCAGCCTCGTAGCACATTATAAACTGAAACCAGTTTCTTTTATAAATACCATAAAAATAGAATCGTCTTTACAATAGTAACTCTGAAAAAGATAAAAATCTGCGGAAGCGTTTACAACTTGAATTAAAAACTCACAAGAACATATTCTTAATTAAAATTCTTCATGCGTCCACTATCAGTCCCACAACTGATGTCTGATTCTTCTTTCCCTATTTCTTCTTCTGATTTATCTGGGGAGAGTAGAGTAAGGGGTGAGTGATATGGTCGTCACTCAGCAAGTGGGGGCAGGTCGAGCACAACATAAAAATATTTACACAATTTCCAAAAATAACACGTAAACATATCATGTTTTTCATAACGTAACATCATATTCATATCATAACAACACTGCGATTTTTCCATCTTCTATGGTTTACTGATATCAGTCCCTAATTTTTAATCCTTTAAGGGGGCGAGGCCATAAAACGGTTCTATCCCACCGTGAAGGGCCATATGTTGGGATTCCCACCTATTTTCAGTGAATTCTCACAGTGCCAACACGTAACGTACCAAATTTCATAAAAAAAACGTAGAGACAGAAGGACGGTGCTCGACCGAAACTTTTGAAAACGAATTAATTTGTACGCAACATATTTTAAAACAAGCCCACTTACCTTAGACTGGAAGAAAACGTGAAGAACTCAGAAACCATAGAAAAATCATGCTTCGAAAACGCACCAGCATATCTACCGAAAAATCAGCCGTCTTGTAAAATTCCTTGCACCTTATTGAACCGTTGGATCGGGCTCAAACTTTGACAGTATGCTACCAAGTATGTTAATTAAATTATCAACAGTGGAGATCGGGTTTGGAAGTCTTTTTAACCTGCTTATATACGAAAAACCGTAGGTATGCTGTTTCTCGCCTAAAATCTGAGCAGTTTTCTTACAAATGCTATAAACGAAAAAATAACCGTTGAATTTGGCCGAAATTTGGATATGTTATTCGAAACATATGGAAGCACATTCTGAACGGTGGAGATCGGATTCCGAGTACCCAGGAGAGAGAAAACAATTTCTGAACTTAGATATAATTTTGATGACTCGTGCAGAATTTTTGGGAGGAAATTTCGAAAATAATGGAGAGAAATTCGAAAAATGAGGTGTAAAATTTGAATGGGAGGTCCTCCTATTTATAGGGGTTGGCTGTTATCCTGATCGTGTATTATCCTTACGTTTGAATTTTTGAATCAAACTTTAAATCAAGGATAATTATCATATCAAATCTTAACTTTGTATTTATATCCCAGACTTTACTCGCTCATATCCAAATATTCTTTATTTAATTCCTTAGATCGTGGTCTATTTATTATCCCAAGTTCAAAGTATATGCACAATATTATCTTAAATCTTGAGCTCAAAAATATTGTACACGATATAATTATCCACAAAACTTTAGATAATCTTGCAAATCTTACATCTTAAATAATGAGATAGATACCCGAGGATTGCATAATTCTAACACACTTAAATTATAAAAATATTATCGTGATTACAAAATCTTGGGTTTTACACTAAAGACTCAACACACCTGCACCGTTAATAAAAAATACATATACCTAGCACACAGCAGTGAAAAATATCATACTCAATATATCTTTCGTGAACTTAAAAGCATAATGTAAACGTGTTGTGTAAAATCATGTCATGTCAAGGCATGTCATCTCATATCATCATATACGTAAACATATCTTTCATGAACTTTAAAAGCATAATGTAAACGTGTTGTGTAAAATCATGTCATGTCAAAGCATGTCATCTCATATCATCGGATACGTAAACATATCTTTCATGAACTTTAAAAGCATGAACATCAACGTCTCGTGTAAAATCATGTCGTGACAAAACATGTCATCTCATATCATTGTATAAGTAAACATTTTCTTTTTTATTGAATTCAGTTCATTAGCTGTGACTTTCGTATCATCATGTCATCATATCAGTCGATGGATCCATCTACGTGTAACCACAGTACTGGACGGCGGGACACCAGCGATACTCTCACCCGTCAACTGGGCCTTGGCCTTTCATATCATGTCAATGGAAATACGATCGTCGGGCTCTCTCTAGGGACTTCTCCCGTAAACGGGCTCCCTCTGGGGACTTCTCCCGTAAACGGGCTCCCTCTGGGGCCTTTTCCCTCACGATATCTCCAATCATATCATCATGTCATCGTGTCATCGTATTAGTCACGACTAAATCACTTCCTTCAAAACGTGTTATCATATTCATCACTTAATAAAATCATGCATATACGTAATTTTTCCTTTAAACCAAAAATGCATCGTATTTATCATAATTTCATAAAAATTCGTAAACATGATGCATAAACATTTAAAACATGATAAAATATGCTCAGGGCGTTGCCAGGTCCAAAATCTCACCTCGGGAGCAAAATGACCATTTTGCCCCTGTAAACCTAAAAATTACCACTTTGTCCCTACACGTAAAAATTCGCGTCTTTGATATTTTCTTAATTCTATTGATTCTAACATGTCCCAAATAATTATTTAAGCCTATATGAACTTTCTCATATTTTTATTTGGCTTAAATCTATGACTTTTAAATTAATCTTTAAAAATAACCTATTAATGCGTTTTAATCCCGAATTAAACCAAACCTAAGCATAAAATTTCCAATTTAAAAACTTAGACCTCTAATAATTATTTGAGCTTAAATATAATTTTCCATAATTTTATTAAGCTTAAATCTAGGCGTTTCAATTAATTATTTAATTAACGTTTCGTACGGCGATTAAATCCCGGATAAATCCAAAACTTCTTATTTTGATCCGAAACTTACCAAACTCCTAAAAATGTCCCAAAACATATTTAAAATCATTCCTAGACGTAAATTCGAGCTTATTTCATAACTTAACCAAATTATTTTAAAACTTGGACCGGAGTCTCGATTTTAACTCGAATCGACTCGAAACTTAATCAAATTTTTCCCAACTTTTTACCATATTTTAAAAACACATAAAAGGTCCTAAAAACATGTCATTAGGCCCCCAAACCTACGGCTGGAATTTCTAGAACTTGCCAACCTCTCGGTCCTATCCCAATTCAACACCTCATGCACACCTCTCTCCCAAAACTCACGCCTCAAGTTAATCCATCGTGCCAACCATGAACCAGCCTATTGTGGACCTATACCAGACCCTAGGGGACCTACCAGAACAAAGACAACAGCCCCATGCATCAAACACAGTACACACGACCGCTAGCTCCCTACGAAGTGCACTCGGACATCACCCAAACGTCCAATGCTCAAGCGGCTCCTAACCTCGTATCAGCCACGTTCGAAGCACCCTAGGCCATGGTTCAGACCCTCTATGATCTGTTCCAAAATAGGGACGCCCCTTGCACAGCAGAGACCGAACCCATCCTCGATCTAGCCCTTAAGCACGCACTAGCGCCCGAAAGAACGGCTTTTCTCTGCATAGACCTGAACCGAGGCTCTCTCAGGTTATTCGAACATAACCCTCGACATGAACAGCTCCTTATGACCCTATATCGGCAGCACCTTGCACCCAAACATCAAACACGTGAGTTAAATGCATAAAATACGGGTTTTCATGTATAAGACGAAGCATAAACGAAGCAACAACGGTTTTAAACATTTTTCATATGCGAGCACACATGTAACAGCATATAATGGCATGAATGATGCAGAAAGAAGGATACAAAGCGTGCCTTGATGTATTAGACGCGAGGAGATCGAAGAACGAGCGCCGGAAGGATTTCTTTTGCAAACACAAGAAGTAACCGATGGAACCTTCAGCTGGAAATGATGAAAACGAGAGGAAAAATTTCTGAAAGTGAGGATAAGGAATGCTGAATGGGGGAGTCGGTTGTTGAGAAGGGTGATAATGGTTGTAGGGTCAAATGGTATTATTTAAATAGTTAATAATTAGGTTAATGGGCCCTTATTTTAAATTAAAAGGAATAAAAAGAGTTTATGCCCAATAAGCTTAAAAGTAGGCCCATTAAATCTAAATACATTCTCGAAAAATATTTCGTGTTGGAAAGTTTTTGAAAATATTAGCCGAACACTCAAGAAGTTCCCCGATACGATAAATTTTGCGTACCGTTAAAAATTAAAATCATGTAGATAAAAATACCCAATAAATCCCAATTATTGAAAAATACGTTTAAAACATCTTATATTAATTAATAAAAATTAATCATATAATTAAAATAATTTTCTTGAAAATTTTCCGGCCTACGCTTCTCGTTCGTGCGCGAAATGAAACTTAAAAATCATAGTGCAAGAACTTTTAAAATCTCATGAATTAAATCCTATCATGAAATAATAATGCATAAAATACATAAAAATAATTAAACACAATTTAATAAAATACACACACATTTTATGCTTTAAAAGAATATAATAAAATACAAAAGAAATTTAATAATTTGCATGCATGTGGTTTACGTGAATCTTCAAATTATTGGGACGTTACACTTTGACATCTATTTTTTTCAATCATTTGTGTTTTGTCTTAAATTAAATTATTATTTTTAGTAAAATGATTATTAATATGTTATGAAAGTACATAAATAAGGAGTTTGTTGGTTCTCGTGTTTGTCTTAGTAACAACGGATTTTGTAGGTGTTTTTTTTTGTAAAATCTGAATTAATTGTTGATTACGGCATTAGTAGTTTGTAAGCTGGACTAACATGTGGTTAATTAGGCTATTTAATGAGTTTTTTTTTTTTGGTGAATTTTTGATTATTTGAGGAATTCCAAAATCAGTTCATCTACACCCCTAAAAAATATTAATAGGACAATAAATTTTTTGGCATGTCATTATTTATTTAAATATAGACATGTATAAGAATTTATTTTTGAGTTATAATAAATTCGAAAATATAAATAATACATGGTATGCAGAAAAGCTTCCAAACCAAAAATATATGAAATTCGAATTCCAGTGCAAGATACACAATAATTTCGAATTTAAGGATGTATATCGACCTAATTGGAATAAAATATTACATAAAAGGCAGTTTTCTCAACAAGAAAGCTAGCAAATTTTCAGTACAGTCTAGATACGTTATGAATATGTATAAGAAAGCAGTCTACATTCAACAATTCAGTCCAACATCAAATTTCATAATTTGGTAACATTATATGTATGGAAGGAGCATCTCGATAATTATGGAAGAAGCATCTCGAAATTTTGGAAGACATATCAACCGAATTATGGTAAGATTTTCACCTCATCCTATAAATATCATCTATACCATTCGAAATTTCACATCATTCAAACACTCCATATTTCGAAATTTCTCCCAAGTTCTCCCTACAAATTTTCGAAATTCTGCTCTCCAAATTCTGTCGAGGAGCGAAGCTCTGCTGCAGTACAGAACCAAAAGGAGATTCGAAATCCCAGTGCAGAACCCTCCATGTCTTTTTTCATCCGATCTGAGGTAAGTGATCTTGTTTTAAAAAATATTGAGTATGAATTATTTCGTTTTTGAAAGTTTCGATTAAGCACAATTATTATGTTTATACCCTTTACTCTACCCTCCAAAGATAAGTCAGAAGAAGAAATCGAAGAACATGAACAAGACCAGTTTTGCGGCTGATAATAAGATGAATCAAGAAGTTTATTTTAGTTTTCTCTTATTTAAGTTTCTAACTCTGTTGTAAATGCTTCCGCATAATATCGTTTTAAAAATCTATATTGTAAAGACACTGTTATATTGATTATGAGTAATAAACTGATTTTTGGTTTATAATGTACTACAAATCTTGTTGTTTTCAATTGTGTGGTTGAAAAATAACGCCAATGTCGACTAAACCCTATTTCGGGGCGTGACATCAAACACATTTCATATTTATATTATAAAAACTTGAGTATATTTACCCATCTCACATGGGTTTTATGCTTGATTTTTTTTTAAAAAAAAGTGGTCTAAAATACTATTATTTTACATAAGATGTTTTTTTTTTTTTGGATTTATAACATGATGTGTGTCTTGATTCAGTTATCCCGAAATTTAACTCTTGAATTTGAATTTTTTTTTAAATTTCAAATCACTTCATCCAAATATATCATAAATAATGTGCTGTAGTGACAAACATTTTTCAATAAGTGTAATAACATAAATATCTTTCAATAATAATAAAAAATAAAAAGGGTTCGAAACCGGGTTTTTTTTAAAAATAATTTAATTTTTAAAATTAATTTCAAAAGTAATTTAAAAAAAATCGTTTGCAAAAATAGCTTAATCCGCGCTTACGAAGCGCGGATACTGCAAACGTGGAGAAGCATCCGTGCTTACGAAGCACGGATGGTGCTTGCGACGGAATTTAGCGACGGAATTTATATCAAACCCGTCGCTAAAATTGCAACAGGGACGGTTTTAAAACCCGTCGCTAAAATTGAATAGGCGACGGTTAGCGACGGGTTTTAAAACTGTCGCTATATTTTGCGACGGACTAAAGTGTCGCTAATATCCGTCGGTATTTTTTATATTTTCTTTATCATCGGACACTGCACGCTAATAATAGTATTAACAGCATGTACATGTACGCCGCGGATAATCTTGAACTTTCAACGGCTTGTATCTTTGCAGCATGCAATATGCGCTGCGGAAAAAGAATTTGCGCGCTGCGAAAAACCGTTTTTGTTGCAGCGAAGACATTAAACAAAAAACAGACTATAATTTGTTTGTAGACTATAATTTAAATAAATTATAGTCTACAAACTCCGTCTTGGTCGAAAATCCTGCTGGCCAAACAAACCAAAATCAGTCATCCCTGACTCGCTGAGAAAACCAGGTTGAATAGTAGATGTTCCTGAAAAAACTTATTTCGTGATGAGTTTTTGTCTGTTTTTTTTTTAATGTCTTCACTACAACAAAAACAGTTTTTCGCAGCGCGCAAATTTTTTTTTCCGCAACGCACATTGCATGCTGCCAAGATACAAGCCGTTGAAAGTTCAAGATTATCCGCGGCGTACATATACATGCTGTTAATACAATTATTAGCGTGCAGTGACTGATGATAATGAAAATAGCAAAATATAGCGACGGTTTGGTCCGTCGCAAAATGTAGCGACGGTTCTAAAACCATCGCCGATTCAATTATAGCGACGGTTTGATTTGAGTAGCATGTTTAACTGATCTGTGTTGCATGCTTATTTGATTAGATTTCATAGATTATGAAACCTATTGCTTTTAGTTTTATTCATGATAGAATAATTCATGATTTACTTTGTATATATGCATGTTTACCATGTTTTATACTGGATTTACTCTCACCGGAGTTATCGGCTGTTGTCTTGTTTTGTATGTGTGCATGACAACAGGTGGGGCAAGATCGGGGTCGAGAAGATGACGAGAGAAGACGAGTTAGCGTGGTGATTCCGGACTTAGATAGATTTGGGTTTTATTACTTGAACTTTAGTAGTTGAACCTTAGATTAGTTAAAAGAGTGATGTATCTTTATACTGAATTGTAGTTTATACAGATATGAATATTTTGTAGATTGCCATTACCTTCCGCACTGTATTTTAAAAAGAAAAATTTTTTGACCCTGTTTTATCTTAACTGATAATTAAATCCCAAAGATGATTAAGAAAAAGATCAGCGTCCGGGTCCCCACAACAGGTGGTATCAGAGCGACAGATCCTTTAGGAGGAGATAATCAGAGCGATAGATCCTTTAGATTGAGATAGTGTGGGGCCCTTAGCTCCTAATAGTTATTATAACACAATTTGATTAGGGTTAATTAATCACATCGGAAAACGAGTTTAAAATTTCTTTACAACGAGCCCAAGATATCTCTTCTATAATTTAAATACTAAAAATAGTATCTAAATTCAAATCATAAAACACGCCCACACGAAATCAAAACCAATCACATACAAACATCTCATATCCTCGGGACATGCCCTGGTATATAGATACATATACATATATACTGGGAACAAGACATAAATATAAACCTCAACCCAAGCTGTGGCTCCCTCCAGAAGTACCCTCTCTGGTCTCCTGATATCCTGGAGTACCTGCCATTGTCCACACACAAAGACAACAACAGCCCCCCTTGGGGGTGAGCAAAGCTCCGTATGGAACAACCAATCATATATACCACAGATATCTAAACAATGATATATGATATGCAATGCATGTATGTCGTGGAGGTATCAGGTCAAATGCCCATCCACTGAGCACATGTCAGAATCAATTGAATCGCTATCAAATCAAATCAATGCTCGAGCTGGCACACCGGCCGATATGGGAATACACATATGATAGCGTCGACGAAGCGCCATCAATCCCACATCTCATATCCAATCATATGGGGCCACAATTGTCTATGCTTTACGGGTCATATAATACCGGCATAGCGATTGTGTTCACAAACCCCGGAATCCAATCAAATCATATCAGGGTATCCAAGGATCATAGCTCAACGTGCATGTCATATATCGATGTATGCATAAAATGATGTGTGTTAACAAAACATTTATTTTATACATCGATACTCAAATCTCAATGTCATGTATGCCATATCAAATCATCAAATAGGCACATAGACACGTATTCCAATCCAATCCAATCAATCCAATAATATATCATATAATACAGATACCTGTCGTATGTTACCCGGTCGCAACATACCTCAATTCTTCGTTCCAGTTGATGTAGCTTGAATATATCAGTATAATACTTTATCTACATCAATAACATACTCATTCCAATCAATAACATTCTCCAAAATCATTAATATGAGTTTCAACTATCATTTGAAACTTCAAAAATTCATATCAAATCATAATCATATCATAATTCAATTCCGACTTCGAATACAAGTTTCTTGTCGGTTATTCTATTACATATCAGAAATTCACTTTCAAATACATGCTATTCCAGCATTTTGATATTTAAAGCTGCTGAAACTAGAAGAAAATTACCTCAGTCTGAAGCCCTCGACGCGCAGATCACAAATATATAATTTGTTTTGCGTTTAGACGGCGTTTCGAAGTCGATTCAGGCGAAGAAAATCGGAATTCTCTCGTGTCTCTCTCGGTTATCGAATATGAAATGATAAGAAAGAAAGAGAAAAATCCTCGTTTTTATCACCACCGATACCGCGCTCGGGCGGTAGAATTCTCGCGCCCGAGCGCGAGAAGTTCTGCCCCAAGTCTCGAATGCACCGCGCTCGAGCGGTCACAAATTACCGCTCGGGCGCGGCAAGTTCTGTCCGAGAACATGCCTTCATATACCCTGGCGCTCGAGCGGAAATTTTCTACCGCTCGGGCGCCACATGTTCTGTACAAAATGTTCGATTTTGTACTTATTGGCGTCCTGCCTTTCAAATCAAATTCATACAACCTCAATTCATCTACAATATTCATTTCTCAATTTCATTGTCATAATATACATCAAATACATAATCACATGACCATTTTATTACTTATCGATAATCACACCGAATTTTCGATAACACGATACACGGTCCTTACATTTCTCCCCCTCTTAAAAGATTTCGTCCTCGAAATCTCAAACATCATTATATACATAGCATTGGTAAACATACATATGTCACCAGTTATAGTACATATCAAAACTAAAATCAGAAAAAGGATTAGGATACATCGAATACAATGGAGCAGATGCGTAGAATCAAATAAATGCGGATACGAATATCGCATCTTGCTCTCCAATTCCCACGTTGATTCTTCAACACCGTGTCGTGTCCATTGCACTCGTACTAGAGGAATCGATTTATTTCTCAATATCTTTTCCTTTCGATCCATAATGCGAACAGGTTGTTCAACATAGGAAAGAGAAGGATCAAGTTCAACCTCATCAGGTGCAAGTACATGTGATGGATCCGGTTCATATTTCCTCAACATGGAAACATGAAACACATCGTGAATGGCAGAAAAGCTGGTGGCAATGCCAATCGATACGCAAGATCACCAACTCGATCGAGAATCTCGTACGGACCAACATATCGAGGAGATAACTTCCCTCGCATGCCGAATCGAACAGTGCCTCTAAAGGGAGATATCTTCAAAAACACTCGGTCACCTTTCTGGAATTCCAAGGGCCGTCTTCGTTTATTCGCATAACTCGTTTGACGATCTTGAGCAGCTTTCATCCGCTGCCGAATTAACTGAACATTATCATTCATTTCCTGTATCATTTCAGGTCCAGTCAATTGTCTCTCACCAATCTCATCCCAGAATAACGGTGATCTACATCGTCTCCCATATAAAGCTTCAAACGGTGCCATACCGATACTCGTCTGAAAGCTATTATTATATGAAAATTCAACCCATGGTAAGGCATCTTGCCATCCCATTCTGAAGTCCATCACTATCGCACGTAACATATCCTCTAACGTTTGAATCGTACGCTCAGTCTGGCCATCAGTTTGAGGATGATAAGCAGTACTCATAGCCAAACGCGTACCCATCGCTTCCTGAAAACTACCCCAGAATTTAGAAGCAAACCTGGGATCACGATCAGATACAATTGAGACTGGCACACCGTGCAGTCTCACAACATTCTCGATGTATAAACGGGCCATTCTCTTATAGGGATAAGTCCGCTCATACGGAATAAAATGCGCAGATTTTGAAAGCCGATCAATAATCACCCAAATAGCATCATAGCCCTTGGGCGAACGAGGTAAATGAGTCACAAAATCCATAGCAATGTGTTCCCAATTCCATTTCGGGATTTCAAGACTATGGAGCAATCCTCCAGGTTTCATTCTCTCGGCTTTCACTTGCTGGCAGACCAAGCATTTAGAAATAAACTCAGCAATGTCCTTCTTCATACGTCTCCACCAGAATTGAGGTCTCAGTGTCAAATACATCTTCCGACCTCCGGGGTGGATACTGTATTTGCTACAATGTGCTTCTCGAAGAAGAGCAGATCTCACATCAGAATCATCAGGGACTACCAGCCGACCTTTAAGTCGTAAAGAACCATCAGAAGAAATCTGGAATCTAGACTGATGTCCAGCAGATACAAGTTCTTTCGACTTTTGGATCTGAGCATCGCTTCGTTGGGCCTTTCGTATCTTTGATATCAAACTCGGCTCAATTTGCAATGCTGAAACAGTGACAGAATTCCAATTCGAGTGAAAACTCCAGCCAGAAGTACAAATATCCTCGTGTACTTTGGCGACATTGACAGAAGCTAAAACAGAATCATAAACTTTACGGCTCAGGGCATCCGCAGTAACATTCACCGATCCAGGGTGATATTGAATCTCACAATCAAAATCCTTCAGGAGATCCATCCACCTGCGTTGCCTCATATTCAGATCAGATTGAGAAAAGAGATATTTCAGACTCTTATGGTCCGAATAGATAACAAACTTTTCTCCGTACAAATAATGGCGCCAAATCTTCAAAGCAAACACAATGGCAGCCAATTCGAGATCATGAACAGGATAATGAGTTTCATGAGATTTCAATTGACGAGATGCATAAGCAACCACTTTGCCATGTTGCATCAGAACACAGCCCAAACCTTTACCAGACGCATCTGTACAAACCACAAATCCTCCGGTACCTGAGGGAATAGTAAGCACAGGTGCTGTGGTCAATCTCGTCTTCAATTCAAGAAAACTAGCTTCACATTCATCTGACCAAATGAATCGCTGATTCTTCTGAGTCAGTTGAGTAATAGGTTTAGCTATCTTCGAAAACCCTTCAATAAAACGACGATAATATCCCGCTAAACCCATGAAGCTTCGAATCTCAGGAACATTCTTAGGTCTCGGCCAATTCAATACAGCTTCGACCTTCGAAAGATCAACAGATATGCCATGTCTCGAAATGACGTGGCCCAGAAATACCACTTTGTCCATCCAGAATTCACATTTGGACAATTTGGCATACAAATGACTAGTACGAAGAGTCTGAAGTACCAGTTTCAGATGTTCAGCATGCTCCTTTCTCGATTTCGAATACACAAGAATATCATCAATAAAAACAATAACGAATCGGTCCAGATAATCTCGAAAGACCCGATTCATTAAGTCCATAAAAATAGCAGGAGCATTCGTAAGACCAAAAGACATAACCAGAAATTCATAGTGGCCATACCTCGTACGAAAAGCAGTCTTGGGTACATCTTCGTCTCGAACACGTACTTGATGATACCCAGAACGAAGATCAATCTTCGAGTAAACAGAAGTACCCTGAAGCTGATCAAACAAATCATCAATACGCGGAAGTGGGTACTTATTTTTCACAGTAGCCCGATTCAGTTGCCTATAGTCGATACACATTCGCATCGTACCATCTTTCTTTCGAACAAATAAAACTGGAGCTCCCCAAGGTGATACACTCGGTCGAATATATCCCTTATCGAGAAGATCCTGTAATTGTTCTTTCAATTCTTTCAATTCCAATGGTGCCATGCGATAGGGAGCTTTAGATATGGGAGCAGTCCCCGACACAAGATCAATACTAAACTCAACTTCTCGATGAGGAGGAAAATCAGGAATCTCATCGGGAAATACATCCGGGAATTCTTTTGCAATAGGAATCTCAGATAAGAAAGATTCCTTCTTCGAACTATCAATAGGGTAGATAAGATAACCTTCATCTCCGCTATTCAACAATCGAGACATCTCCAAGGAAGATACCAATGGAATTTTGGCTTGGGAACCCTTGCCATAAAAATTCCACTTGGGTCCATCAATCGGTCGAAATCGAACCACTCCGTGACAACAATCAACGGTAGCTCGATTCGTCATCAAGATATCCATGCCAACAATACAATCAAAGTCGTGCATAGGGAGGACAATCAAATTCAGAAATATCACATTATCCTCATATATCCATACACAATTATGCACCACTTTCTTAGACCATATAATCTTCCCTGCTGGCGTGGCTATCGACAAAGTATCATACAACGGGGTACACTCAATATCGTGAGATGCAACAAATGCATGAGATATGAATGAATGAGATGCTTCTGTATCAAATAAAACACGTGCAGGATAATCGCAAAGCGTGCAAATACCTGCAATCACACCACCAGGAGCTTCTCTCGCCTGATCCTCAGTCATGGCATACACTCTCACTTGAGGAGGAACTTGGGCACTCTGACCACCGGGTCCTCGATATCGTGGGACATTCGACTGCTGAAAAGATGGAACAGGAACAGCAGGTCTCGTCATACCAGGGCCACCTCTAAATCCTGGCTGGGGTTGAGCAGAAGTCGTACCCCTGTTCGGACATACTCGAGAGAAATGGCCTTCCTGCCCACATTGATAACAAGTACCAAACATACCTCGACACTGCTCGATAGTATGTTTGCCTCCACAATGACTACAGTAGGGAGCTATCACAGAACTCCCTCGCTGTGATCCACTCGAACTCGAAAAAGACGACGAAGCAGAGCCAGTCTTCTTGAACTTCTTACCCCTCGGTCGCAAAGTAGGCTGCTGAGCTGACACCGGTGGTGGAGGAGTATACTGTGGACCTCCTCGCCTGAGTCCAGCCTCGGCTGCCTTGGCTCGTTCAACTGCCTCTGCGTAGCTGGTAGGCAATCCAGAAACAACATATGTATACAAGACAGGATGTAAACCATTTACAAACCTGTTATATTTTGCCCTCGCATTCCCAGCTACGTGAGGTGCATACTTCAGTAAAGTAGAAAACTTCGAAGCATACTCTGCAACAGACATCGTTCCCTGCTGCAGATTATTGAATTCATTCTCCTGAGCAGTATAATAAGAAGGAGAGGAATACTGCTCCAAAAACTGGGCCTTGAAGACATCCCATGTGACTTCAGTCCCGGCCTCTTTCAATCCAATCTCAGCGGCTTCCCACCAAGATTTAGCTCGGTCTTTCAGCTGATACAAAGCAAGTTTCAGTCTCCGAGCCTTGGAATACTCAACAATATTAAAAAAGTGCTCGATGTCCTTCAACCAGGCCTCAGCTCTTTCAGCACTCTCAGTGCCAAAGAACTTCGGTGGTTTCAGATCCTGGAATCGAGCCATCACAACATCCATGGACAACCCTTAAAATTGCCCAACAATCCTCTCAGTACTGCTACTCGCAGTTTCATTGGTGGGATCCATCTACAAATCAAAAGATGAATATCACAATTTCATATCAATTCATAATCTCATCGTCTCATATCATCATCTCATATCATCAATCTCATCAGATACTTACTCAAATCAAATCACATAAGAGCAAGTAATACAAATAAATCAAACACAAGCGCACAATTCATTTGTGCCTATTCAAGTGTACACAAGACTCAATAGAGCATTCCCAACTATGCTCTGATACCACTCTGTGTGGGGCCCTTAGCTCCTAATCGTTATTATAACACAATTTGATCAGGGTTAATTAATCACAGCGGAAAACGAGTTTAAAATTTCTTTACAACGAGCCCAAAATATCTCTTCTATAATTTAAATACTAAAAATAGTATCTAAATTCAAATCATAAAACACGCCCACACGAAATCAAAACCAATCACATACAAACATCTCATATCCTCGGGACATGTCCCGGTATATAGATACATATACATATATACTGGGAACAAGACATAAATATAAACCTCAGCCCAAGCTGTGGCTCCCTCCAGAAGTACCCTCTCTGGTCTCCTGATATCCTGGAGTACCTGCCATTGTCCACACACAAAGACAACAACAGCCCCCCTTGGGGGTGAGCAAAGCTCCGTATGGAACAACCAATCATATATACCACAGATATCTAAACAATGATATATGGTATGCAATGCATGTATGTCGTGGAGGTATCATGTCAAATGCCCATCCACTGAGCACATGTCAGAATCAATCGAATCGCTATCAAATCAAATTAATGCTCGAGCTGGCACACCGGCCGATATGGGAATACACATATGATAGCGTCGACGAAGCGCCATCAATCCCACATCTCATATCCAATCATATGGGGCCACAATTGTCTATGCTTTACGGGTCATATAATACCGGCATAGCGATTGTGTTCACAAACCCCGGAATCCAATCAAATCATATCAGGGTATCCAAGGATCATAGCTCAACGTGCATGTCATGTATCGATGTATGCATAAAATGATGTGTGTTAACAAAACATTTATTTTGTACATCGATACTCAAATCTCAATGTCATGTATGCCATATCAATTCATCAAATAGGCACATAGACACGTATTCCAATCCAATCCAATCAATCCAATCATATATCATATAATACAGATACCTGTCGTATGTTACCCGGTCGCAACATACCTCAATTCTTCGTTCCAGTTGATGTAGCTTGAATATATCAGTATAATACTTTATCTACATCAATAACATACTCATTCCAATCAATAACATTCTCCAAAATCATTAATATGAGTTTCAAATATCATTTGAAACTTCAAAAATTCATATCAAATCATAATCATATCATAATTCAATTCCGACTTCGAATACAAGTTTCTTGTCGGTTATTCTATTACATATCAGAAATTCACTTTCAAATACATGCTATTCCAGCACTTTGATATTTAAAGCTGCTGAAACTAGAAGAAAATTACCTCAGTCTGAAGCCCTCGACGCACAGATCACAAATATATAATTTGTTTTGCGTTTAGACGGCGTTTCGAAGTCGATTCAGGCGAAGAAAATCGGAATTCTCTCGTGTCTCTCTCGGTTATCAAATATGAAATGATAAGAAAGAAAGAGAAGAATCCTCGTTTTTATCACCACCCATACCGCGCTCGGGCGGTAGAATTCTCGCGCCCGAGCGCGAGAAATTCTGCCCCGAGTCTCGAATGCACCGCGCTCGAGCGGTCACAAATTACCGCTCGGGCGTGGCAAGTTCTGTCCGAGAACATGCCTTCATATACCCTGGCGCTCGAGCGGAAATTTTCTACCGCTCGGGCGCCACATGTTCTGTACAAAATGTTCGATTTTGTACTTATTGGCGTCCGGCCTTTCAAATCAAATTCATACAACCTCAATTCATCTACAATATTCATTTCTCAATTTCATTGTCATAATATACATCAAATACATAATCACATGACCATTTTATTACTTACCGATAATCACACCGGATTTACGATAACACGATACACGGTCCTTATAGATAGTCAGAACTGATAGATCCTTTAGACTGAGATAGAAGAGAATGAGCGGGGTAGATTGAATTTTCTTTCCTTGCATGTGATTGCTAGCATGAGAATTATTTCAATGTTGACTTACATTGTGTATGCTAGCATGATTTATTGTTTTCCCTATTACATGTTGTTGTTATCCGAGTTGATTACAGCATGTAATTACTAAGCCTGAATCAGAACCGAGTCTGGATCAGAGGTATATGATCAGAGAAGGGCTGAGACAGATTGTATAGATTATGTACTAATCTGTTTGATATTCAGATATACCGCCTCGAAGAATTTCAGAAAAGGGCAGTACCTCGTCTGAACAGATAGATGTATCAGAAACTCAGCTAGAAGAAAAGATGAAAGAATTTCAGCTATTGCAGCCGCCGATTCTGAGTGGTACCGAGACATCCGAAGATTGTCAGAATTGGTTTGATGATATAGAAATCTTGTTTGATTTACTTGATTGTACAGATGAACAGAGAGTTAAAATGGTACCTTATCAGTTACGAGCAGCCGCCAGGAGTTGGTGGATTACCAGTAGAAGAATGTGGGAACAGAGAGGTACAGTGATTTCGTGGAAAATATTCAGAACTGAATTTTATCGACGATTTTTCTCAGTCTCGTACCGAGAGGACAAGAAAGCAGAGTTTGAGAATTTGAGCCAAGGTCAATTGAATATTGATGAATATACCGCCAAATTCTCTACTCTACTGCATTTTGCTCCTCAGATAGCTGGAAATGATGAAGCTATAGTGAATCAATTCATCAGAGGGTTGAATTCAGATGTAGTTGCATTTATGAATCTGCAGCGACCTTACCATTTTGCTGACATCCTGAGTAGAGCAAAGAGAGCTGAGGCAAGTCTGATTAGACAATTGACAAGGTTGTGTGTGAAGCCACCTCAGACAGAGCAATCCCCTCTTCAATATGATCACGGCAGTACGAGTGGGAAGCAAGATGTGCTGAAAGCTCGAAAGAAGCCATTCAAGAAGTTGGGAAGCGAATCATCTAGCTCCAGCGTTTCTGGTCCAAGCCATACTGAAGTGTATTGCAGGAGTTGCGGAGGGAGACATCCCACCGAGCAATGCCAGGGAGTGACTGGTAGATGCAATATTTGTGGACAGCCGGGACACTTTGCTAAAGTTTGTCCCCAGAAGCGTTCCCGAAGATTGTAGGAAACAGAGTTCAACGGAAAACACAGATCCAGAATTTACAATGGGTACTATTCTTTATTATTCTATTGCATAGGTATTGATATATACTAATGCATTTGTTATGATTATCTTAGACTGAATTGCATTGATATATGTTGTATCTGTTGGGTTTGTATGTACTGTAGTATTGATGTCCTTGCGTGTTGAGGAAATGTTGATATCAGAGATTTCTGTATATATCGTATACTACAGTAAGAGGAGAATGAAATAGAAATAGATTATGATGTACTTGTGTTTCTGATTTGAACGCATTATTGATATGTATATGCTGAACAAGTACAGACATATTGTAGAATTTTTCCAGAAATGGTAAGAGTCAGATCAGAGATGATTGATCAGTGGAGATACCACGATAAGGATTCTAGATTTAGAATTCCTTTGATATCTGTGTTGTCTATGACTCGATTAATACAGAAAAGAACAGATAGTATCCTTATGTATTCAGTAGATCTACTGAAATCGAGCCTAACATTGACAGATATGTCAATAATGTATGAGTTGGCAGACATTAACCCAGATGAGATTTCAGATTGTGTGTTATATCAGAAAGATAGAGTTCAGAATTGAATTGAGATCATACATTGATTGTATGTTAGAATTCAGTACAGAATGATATTGAATGAACAGAATGATACAGAATGAATTGAAAGATCAGTAGAAGAGTACAGACCAAGAGTTACATCTGATGTAGTGTTTTCTTTGGCATATGTCAGTATCTTCAGAGATGTTCTGATGATTCTATGCTCATTGTATCTATGAGATTTTGATATAATGACAGCATTTGATTGATTGAATAGAATATCTGAAGATTGTATTGAATATTCTGAGAACTGTAATGATTGTATACAGAAATTATTCAAATAAGAATCCCGCTTGAAACAGATTGTATTCAGAGTATGCGTTATCTGAAGTTAGTATACAGATTGATTTCGATACCGTTGAGATTTCGATCAGTGATTGATAAGATACCGATATCAGAAAGACCTGAAATTTCAGAAATGTCAGAATTGTCAGAGATATATTTTTTCTGATTTGGCAGATTATTTTATTCGACTGTTGCTTTATATCTGCTGAGTATTGTTATTGCTCTAAATCAGTATTTGAGACCTCTTATATTGTTTGGGGAGCATAATTTATTTACAGATGAGATATACCAGTTGATCAGAATGACATGAAGATATTTATCAAAAATCCTTGTGTTATGAGTTCACTGAACTCACTAGATCTATATAGGATATTGATATTTCGTGTCTGATTTGATATTACTGTTGTTTTGAATCCGTATATGCTACAGATTAGTGTGAACTAGGGGGAGTATATACAGTTTCAACCGAATCAGAGTTGAATTCAAGAGTTACAGTAATTCAAGAATGTGATCAGAATGTTCAGAACTTGATTGTAATAATCAGAATAGGGTATCTATCAGAGTAACAGATATATGATTCTGTATTTTATATGAGACTAATTACCTTATGATGTCAAAATGTTTCAGAATTGTATAACATAATTGATATCGATAGTCAGAGCCGAATAACAGGTAGGTATTTCTTCTTTAAATTATGTTATTAACTGATTTGTTTATGCCAGTAGTTCGAAGTTGAAATCACAGATAATGTCAGAAATGCGTTGTAGTGACTTCAGTTGTCATGTTTGTGACTGAGAATGTATGATATTCGAACAGACAGTTTTGATATAGACAGATTAAGTCAGTTGTGACAGATTTGTACTGAAATTTTGGCAGAAATCGTACAGAATTGTACGAATTGTCAACAAATGAAGACAGAAATCAGAAGATTATTACAGATGTGTATGTTTCTGAATAGAAATGGGAGTGCATTTTATGGCTTTCGTAATGAAATTACCGCCATTTACTCCAGATTGAAATATTGAAATATGATATGATTGTGATTGACAAATTGTTCAATCTATATCTATCAGTTTGTACCAGATAACGTACAAACATGATCAAATGACACAGATCGATGTCAGAGAAGTGGTCAGAAAGATCAGAATGCTATAATAGATTAGGTCAGATTGTGATTTTGCTTGAGTTGTATTCGTGATAAAGTATAACATGAACTCTCTCTTAGATTGTTTTACAGATTGACAGGCAGTCAGAATGGGTTATCCAGCTATTGGAAGACCTTGGCACAATTTTAGTGCTGGATGTTAGCACTCATTGATATGATTTAATCTCACTGCGTGATAATAGCTATCAGTTTACCAGATAGGTAATGAGATAGTTATAGACAAGACGGGATACAGTGAATACTACAGATTTCTTTTGAAGAAAATTCGAAGGAAGATAAAGATAGTTCAGAATGGACAGACTTAGGAAACCAACGTCGGATGATAACGATTGGTATTTGAAGCTGAAGATGGGATATGTCCTTGATTGGGAAGAAACAGATTTGATAACAGCAGATGGTACTGATAGGTGATGAGCTGTAGATGGGTATACGGATGTTGTATAAACAACATGGCAAGATTGATTCTGTCGGAATTTAAGAAGTATTATGATAGTATACTTAATGAAGTCTTATTCCAGATTTGAAATCAGAGGTTGATACAAGAAAGAGATTTCCGAAGGGATTCAGTAAGATGAGAGTTTGATTTAAACTCAGTTATACGTTTCTTCTGATATAGTTAAATTGATTGTTTGTAAGTTCGAGGACGAACTCAGATCTAAGAGGGGGAGAAATGTAATGCCCGAGATTTAATTATTGTAATCAGACGTTGATTAATGGACATAATTGAGGTTATAAGAACTCAAATGACGAGGTCGGGCGTCGTTGCATGGTTAGCCAAGAATTTGGACAGAACCTTCGGCGCTCGAGCGGTAGAAAAGGACCGCCCCAGCGCCAATGCATCACAAATTAATGTCCGGGCAGAAGGTGTGGCGCCCGGGGGGTAGTTTTTGACCGCCAGAGCGCCAACAGGTAATTCGGGGACAGAGCGCCTCGCGCCCGGGCGGCAGATCTTGACCGCCCGAGCGCCAAAGGTTCTGTCCAAATTCTTGGCTAACCATGCAACGACGCCCGGCCTCGTCATTTGAGTTCTTATAACCTCAATTATGTCAATTAATCAACGTCTGATTACAATAATTAAATCTTGGGCATTACAGTCACTTTCTTTCTTTAAGTAAAAATGCGGGTATTCTTTCCATCATCGTCGAAAATAATTGTTCCTCGTATTCATTCTCGCAACTTATTTCTTTCATTTTATTTATATGTGCAAAATCCATCTTTTCTACTTCGATCATATATAAATATTATTTGTTGATTTTATCGTCCATTTCATTTGAAGAGTACGGAGAGGTAATATTTAATTTCGTTGATAATATTATAATTATATATTAAGAAGTAATTTTTTTGTATAATTTTTTTTATATAATACTTGTCATTTATTTCAGATATTAGAATCGTCCGTTGATATTATTACAAGTTCCGTATAAATACATCTGAGAAGATAATTTAATTAATTTTTTTAATATTTTGTTTGCATTATTTATATTATATTAATGTAATTATAATTTTATTCACTAACATTATATGATTAAGTATAATTTAGTTAAATAATATATTTTTAATTTTTAATTAATTTACGTGATATAATATTATATCTACAACAATTACAAAATTTAATTAATATACTTAAATTAATTAAAATAATTCTATTTACTTGATATTATATTATTTCTACAATAATTACAATAGTTATATTTAATTTACGTGATATAATATTATATCTACAACAATTACAATAATTTGAATATTAATTGTTTTATTGGAATTAGAATATGTATATAAATTACAGCCTTTATATTTACGTGAAATTTTATGTATAGTATATGTATAATTATAATATTAATTGTATTATAAATTACGGAGGTTAAAATTACGTGAAATTTTAAAACTTATCCTCAATATACTTTAAAAACATAACAAAATACTTTATAATTTCATTAGTATTAAGTACACTAATATTAACTCATTCTTATATTAAATTAAATTTTTTATATTAAAAATACTAACCTTGAAATATTTTCAAAAATCAAAAAATCATATTTATTATTTTTTTAATATTCAAACTATTTTTTTAATATCGCGATTAATATTAAAAATATACTATTTAATTAAATTATATTTAATCATATAATGTTAGTGAATAAAATTATAATTACATTAATATAATATAAATAATACAAACAAAACATTAAAAAAATTAATTAAATTACTTTCTCAGACGTAATTATACAGAACTTGTAATAATATCAAGTGACAATGCTAATATCTGAAATAAATGACAAGTATTAAAAAAAATTACACAATAAAATTACTTCTTAATATATAATTATAATATTATCAACGAAATTAAATATTACCTCTTCGTATCTCTTCAAATGAAATAGACGATAAAATCAACAAATAATATTAATATATGTTCGAAGTAGAAAAGATGGATTTTGCACATATAAATCAAATGAAAGAAATAAGTTGCGATAATGAATACGAGGAACAATTATTTTCAACGATGATGGAAAGAATACCCGCATTTTTACTTAAAAAAAGAAAGTGACACAGACATAATTCTTAGAATCCGTGACAGGCTTTCACGGATTTGTCTTAGCGACGATTGTTGGCTCAACCGTCGCAAAGAGTGACGGTTTGTTTACAGCGTTGCTAATAGCGACTGTTGTATACAACCGTCGCCGATCTCTGTTTTTTTTTTAAAAAAAAAAAAAATCCGTGCTCCACTTTCTTTTTTTCCTTTTTTATAAAAAAAATAAAAAATATGAATCCGGGACAGTAAGTCCCGGATTGTTATAGTTTTATAAAAGTTCAAAATTTACCATATTTTTACAATTATTTTTTAAATTTATAATATTTTTTAAAAAAAACCAGGGAAATTGGGACTTGTTTGGGCCAGAGAAAGTGACTAGCATTTATTCAGGCTTCAGGACCATTCATTCAGGGTTTTTTTAAAAATAATATATTTTTAAAACTTATTTATTAAAATATAATAGTTTCTAAAACATTACGAAAATATAACAATCCGGAGTTTGAAGTTCCGGATTCACTGTCCCGGTCAGAATCCGTGACAGACTGACACGGATTCTAAGAATCCGATTTTAATTTTTTTTTTAAAAAGGAAATCGGCGACGGTTTAACCAAAACCGCTGCTATACACGACGGTTTACCAAACATATTGTTTTAGGAAAAAGCATTTCTTAATTTTTTTTTAAAATTTTGGAAATTAACGACGGTTGTTTGATAAACTGTCGCAAATAGCGACGGTTTGATAAACCGTCGCCGAGTTCCTTTTTTAAAAAAAAAATTAAAATCGGATTCTTAGCATCCGCGTCAGTCTGTCCCGGATTCTGACCGACCTTCAAACTCCGGATTGTTATATTTTCGTAATGTTTTAGAAACTGTTATATTTTAATAAATAATTTTTAAAAATATATTATTTTTTTTAAAAAACCCATTCATATTTGTATGAATAAATTATAAATTTTTATTCATTATGGCAACTTTTGGAAAATAAATAATTAGAATTTTTAACAAACAAATTGGTACTTAATTAGAAATTTAATATATCTATACCTATCTAAATATATGAATGTGAATTGTGAATTTATATAAATGTCCTTACCTTCATTTAATAATAATCATTAATACATGTTTATTTTTTTTGTGAATTTACACATTCCATTTTTATTATTTTTTGTTTTCCATGTTTTTCATCTATTAATTAATGAAATTTAAAATAAATTGAAGAGAAATGAATTTTAGTCTTTCCAATCTATTAATTAATGAAATAAAGTGAAGAGGAATGAAATTTAGCCTTATTTTTTGTTGTAATGAAATTTGCACTCTATTTTTCAAATTTTACGTTATAACTGATACATAATTTACATAAATGTCCTTACCTTCATTTAATAATAATCATTAAAACATTTTTATTTTTTTAGAATTTACACACTCCATTTTTTTTCCCATGTTTTTCATCTATTATCTATACATATCTAAATATATGAATGTGAATTGTGAATTTACATAAATGTCCTTACCTTCATTTAATAATAATCATTAATACATGTTTATTTTTTGTGAATTTACACACTCCATTTTTATTATTTTTTTGTTTTACATGTTTTTCATCTATTAATTAATGAAATTTAAAATAAATTGAAGAGAAATGAATTTTAGTCTTTTCCAATCTATTAATTAATGAAATAAAGTGAAGAGCAATGAAATTTAGCCTTATTTTTTGTTGTAATGAAATTTGCACTCTATTTTTTAAATTTTACGTTATACTGATACATAATTTACCTAAATGTCCTTACCTTCATTTAATAATAATCATTAAAACATTTTTATTTTTTTGAGAATTTACACACTCCATTTTTTCTTTTTTTTTTTGTTTTTCCATGTTTCTCATCTATTAATTAATGAAATTTAAAATAAATTGAAGAGAAATAAATTTTAATCTTCATTTTTGTGATGAAATTTGTACTCCATTTAAAAAAACATATATTTAATGAAACTCGAAACGATAATATTAATAAATATTTTTTTGTTTATTTTCTATCAGCTATTAATGACTTCTAAAATAAATTGAAAATCTATACATATCTAAATATATGAATGTGAATTGTGAATTTACATAAATGTCCTTACCTTCATTTAATAATAATCATTAATACATGTTTATTTTTTTTGTTAATTTACACACTCCATTTTTATTATTTTTTTGTTTTCCATGTTTTTCATCTATTAATTAATGAAATTTAAAATAAATTGAAGAGAAATGAATTTTAGTCTTTTCCAATCTATTAATTAATGAAATAAAGTGAAGAGGAATGAAATTTAGCCTTATTTTTTGTTGTAATGAAATTTACACTCTATTTTTTAAATTTTACGTTATAACTGATACATAATTTACATAAATGTCCTTACCTTCATTTAAGAATAATCATTAAAACATTTTTTTTCTTTGATAATTTACACACTCCATTTTTTCTTTGTTTTCCATGTTTTTCATCTATTAATTAATGAAACTTAAAATAAATTGAAGAGAAATGAATTTTAATCTTCATTTTTTGTGATGAAATTTGTACTCCATTTAAAAAAACATATATTTAATGAAACTCGAAACGATAATATTAATAAATATTTTTTTGTTTATTTTCTAAGGCTATAAATGACTTCTAAAATAAATTGAAAAAAAAATGAAATTTAGCCACCATTTTTTGGAAAGTGGATCAGAATGTTCAGAATTCGATTGCGATAGTCAGAGCAGGGCATCGATCCGAGTATCAGGTTTGTGACAGTGCGTTATATGTGAATAATCATCTTGTTGTGCCAGATGTTTCAGATTTGAAACGACAGATATTGTCAGAAGCGCATAGAAGTCGATTCAGTATTCATCCTAGTGGCAAAAAACTGTACAATTATTTGAAAAGACAGTTTTGATGGAAACAGATGAAAGCAGATATTGCAGAGTTTTTTTCCATATGTCTGAATTGCCAACAAGTAAAAGCAGAAATAAAGAAATCAGGAGGTTTGTTACATAGCTTGTTTGTCCTCTTTCTTATCAAGCAGATATTTAAGGGCAGAGTGGTCAGTGAACACAATGACTTTCGACAAAATAAGGTATGAATGGAACTTATCAAGTGCAAATACTACTGCAAATAACTCTTTTTCAATGGCTGCATAATTTAATTGAAGCAGAATAATGAAATTTGCATTTTTGTTTGATTTCTATTTTTTTATTAATTAAGGAATTTTAAAATAAATCGAATAAAAATGAAGTTTACACTATTGTTCAAAATTTTATAGTTCTTCAATTTTTAGTAGGTTTTATGTGAAATATGTTCATTGTTATATAGTCCTGAGAAGGGCTGACCCAGTTATTTCAGGAGTGAAAAATAATTTTTTTTAACGATTTAATTCGGTTATCAGACATGTTTCACAAAATTCACTCGTGAAACAACCTTATAGGAGTTTCTGTGTCAATTTAATTTTTAACTTAAATAAATTAACATCTATGAATAACGTAAATAATAATAATTAATATACTTCTCTTCGCTTGTTTGTTTGTTTTTCCATCTATTATTTAATATATTCTAAAATAAATTGAAAAAAAATAAAATTTAGCCACCAGTTTTTAGAATAAAAGTTAAATTAAGCTTTCATTTTTTGAAATGAAATTTACACATAATTTTTTTTTTAAAAATAATATCTTTAATAAAATTTAAAATAATAATAATAAATACATATTCTATTGTTTGTTTTTTCCCAACTATCAATTAATTCTAAATAAAATTGAACAAAATGAAATTTATCCACCATTATTTGAAATAGAATTTATATTTTATTTGTTTTTAAAAAATATATCTTTAATATAATTTAAAATGAATATAAGAATAATAAAATTTATATTATATTTTTACAGAATGAATATATCCTTATTTTAAAAATAATTCTTTTTGTTTGACTTCTCTCTTCTTTTTTTGTTCGATTTATGAATTTTTATAGTTCTCCAATTTTTGAATTGGTCTTATGTGAGCCGGTCTCATGGATATATCTTTCAAATGGGCCAACCAATCAATTTTCAGATAGAAAAATAATGATTTTTCATGATTATGGTATGATATGAGACATGTTCCCGTGAAATAACCTCGTAGGAGTTTTTATGAAATTTTTGTTTTAAACTTGAGTAAATTAGCATTCATTAATAACGTAAATAATACACGTTTAATAATTTGAAAACTCTAATAAAATTATGTGAATTTACATATATGTCCTTATTTTCGTTAAATAATATTAATAAATACATGATTTTTTTTGTTCGTTTTCAGGTATTAATGAATTTTATAATAATTGAAGAAAAATGAAATTTTAATTTTGGATTTCAGGTGTTAATGAATTTTATAATAATTGAAGAAAAATGAAATTTTAATTTTGGAATGAAATTTAAAGATTTTTTAATAAAAAAAATTATATCTTTAATGAAATTTAAAATAAGCGACACAATGTCAGCAGCTTAACTCACAAAAACTTCACTGGAGTTCATTCATCACAATACTACCTTCAGTCTTGCACGCTTAACCTAACAAAACTGAATGATAGTGAAAGATTTATCTTTTAGTTCGAATGTTGCTTAATCTTTATGTCAAAAGTTATATTTGGAGCCACGACGCAATATTTATTTCTTATAATTGTGATTTATCGTGCAAAACCGTATACTAATCAAATGGTGAACATAATGAGGATTGCATTGACGTGGCTGTCAATTTGCCAAATTGTAAAATCCTATGCATGACAAACACAAATAATCGTTTGGTACAATAAGAAAACACTTCAAAAGAATCAAAATGAGTTTAAATTAATTTTATGTGTAATAATTACTCTTATATACATCCAATGGATAGAAAAAGAGAAATAAAAATGAATTCAAATCGTTTTTATGTAAACAAATTACCAATACATAACCCAAGTTTTAGATCACACTAAAAAAAGGTGATCATTACTTTACTTCTTTATGTTACGGGTATAGAATAACAATCACAATTGAAGATGATAACGAGATGACAAGAATAACATTATTTGAAAAAATTGGAGCGTTTTTTGTTGAATGTTCTATTGAAGATTTCATTCAAATTCATGACCAGGTATAAGATAAAACAAACAAATGATTTTATATCTATATAAATATTGCATCTAACAATAAAAATTTTCAACACAGAATTTACCAAATGACACATATAAAGATTCGCTAAATCAACCAAGCTCCAAGCTCCACACATTCTTGTTCAAGTTGGATAATTCAGTGGAAAAACGTGATGAAGTGTTAAAAATTGTGGCAGAAGCTATTGAGATACATGACAATTATCCAACAACAAATGTCAATATCAAAAAACGGATATCTCGGAAGATTATCGAGCCAACTAAACAAAGCAGTGTACCATCAAATGTAAAAAATCAAATGAAATAAACATCAACAAAAACATGAAGATCCATGAAGACGAAGATGAAATAGAGATTCGAGATGAAGAAACAATTGCCAAGTACAAAAAAAGAGATGAGAAGATAAAAACCGACGGTCACAAAAATATTTCAAGAGGTCTTCAAATCAAAGAAAAGAAAATGTGATGATTTCATTTGTAACAAAATAATTAATTATTTATCTATTCAAAGTTATTCTTATTTCAAAAATAATTTAAACATATTTGAATAAAATTATCATATACAAATTATCTCTATTTCTCAACGTGCAACGCACGTGCATTTATCTAGTTGATACAAATATGTCGATTTGTTATGTTTTTGCTTCTTAATTAATTCGGTTTCTTATTGCTTGTTTATTGAAGAATTTTTTTTTCTTTCTGATTTTATAAACAAATATATATAGTATTTATTCATGTACATTTTTTAGTGTTCATTTGGATGAAATAATAAAAAAAAATGTTTTGTGAAACTGAAAAATATATTTTATTTTTGAAATCATTCAAATGTCCATCAACACATAGAGTCTTTATTTATGTATATTTTTAATCTAAGTAAAAAAATTTGTCATATATTTAAAAAGCAAGATGGTATAATTTAAATTAAATAATATTAACTTAGAAATATATGGAAGTATAATATATTCCGATGACTTATATAATACCCAAATTGTAATTGATAATTTCTCCCATACAAAGAAGTGCGATAGATGAAAATAATTTTGAACAAAGTAAAAAAAATTATAAAATTATTTATCGGTGTATATATTATCACTATTTCAAATGGGGAACATCTAAAAAATATACCAAATGTAAGATTAATTTTTGTTTTTACCATCAACAATGCAACTCAAAAATTTTAAAAATCATACATGTTTGGATTATTCGTCGACGTTCCCAAACAATGAACTCCAAATAATTGCATGTTTAAAATTATAACAATTGAATATATGATTCGTTATAAAATCAAATACTTGTCACTGTAATCGAAATCTGTATAAACGATATATCACTAGACTCAAATGTTTTAACGAATACAAAACCAAGACATCATATTTAAGTTATTCTCCAAAATAAACAATTGCAGCTACACAACATCTCTTTTATAAACAGGAACAAAATGTGAAATTGTACTTCAAAAATTAGCCGACAAAATTTTGACATAAATCTATCTAAATGATCACCCTTTATCTTTAATTCTTTATCGCAAACGTACAATAATATAATAGTGTTTGATTAAGATTTTGTAAAAAAAAAACTAAAGTCATTTAACACACACTTATTTATTAGATTAGATTACAGTAGTTCATATGTGTGAATTTTTATTTTTCTGACAAGTTTTAATTTTGCTTGTGAACTAAATGACTATAAATTTAAAATTTGATTAATTTCATTATCAGGTCAAATGATGCCAAAAAAGTAGTAATTTTGTCGGCAAAATTTGGAAAAAAAATCTATCTAAATGAAAGGATGAGATTGAAGCAATGAAAAGAAGTAGGCCATTGGGTGCTGGCATATGGTACCCACTAGGAAGACTTCAACTCAACTCCATTATTTCTTCTTTGTAATTTCATTCTCAAATCCATCGAAATCCCATTTCTTCTTTAATCTCATTCCATTTTATTGCTTTATCTGTTTCAGATTCGAAGGAAAACTAAAAATTAAACAGATTTGCTCTATTTGTCTTTGTTTCAGAGTCTTGAAATCATAGTGGAGCAGATTCACGTGGGATTTTCCATCTCCATTCATTTCAGTCGTTTGCTAATGGCAGGCTGTTGGTTAAATCCGCTTCAATATGTAAAAGAAGTTGCAAAATGCATAGTTACTGAGGCCCTTTGGCCTCCCGTCAAGCGCCATATCGATTATTGGTGGTGCTTCGACGGAAATGTTCAAGGCCTGAGGGATGAAATTGGTCGTTTGGAAAGGGAAATGAGCAATAGGAACCAAAAGATTGACGAAGCTCGGCTTCGTGCCGAGATTCCTACTACTGATGTCCAAAATTGGTCAAATGAAGGCTCTCAGAAGCTCGAGGAGGCGACGAGGATTTTACAAGGCTGCGATGATCTTAAGCTATGGAATGTAATCCCGCGGTACTCGGTGGGAAAGAGTGCCAAAGAAACAGCAGAAGGCATCTCAAAACTACGAGAAGAAGGAAATTCGATTAGGATTGCTGATCCAGCCCCTCCGGCATCAATGGTACCTATCTCTCATGCATCAACTTTGGAGTTTCAATCGAGAAAAAGCATGGAGGAAGGCATCATCAAGTCTTTGAAAGATGGCAACGTCCGCATGATAGCTATTTGCGGCGCGGGAGGTGTTGGGAAGACAACTATGGCGCGAAGAATCAAGGATAGGGCGATAAAAGAGAAGTTATTTGACGAGGTTGTGTTTGTAGTTGTCAGTCAACAAACTGACGAGCTTAAAATTCAGAACGAAATTGCAGAAATATTAGATTTGGGTTTGAGCGAGAAGACGACTTTGGATGGTAGAGCACATAAATTGCGCACCAGGCTAATGGATTCGAAGAAGAAACTCATAATATTTGATGATGTTTGGAAAAGCTTTGAGCCGGAGGATATAGGAGTTCCTTACGGTCTTGGAGGATGCAAAATTATATTGACATCTCGACTCAAAGATGTATGTGAAGAAATGGAAGCCGATAAAGTTATTGAAGTACAAGTCTTGGACAAAAAAGAAGCTTGGACACTTTTTAGAGAGAAATCTGGTGATCGCGTGGATGATTTGTATTTACGTCCCATAGCAGAAGAAGTCGTAGCAGAATGCAAAGGTTTGCCAATTGCGCTTGCAACTGTTGGTAAAGCTCTGAAAAATAGAAGAATAGAGACCTGGAAAGATGCACTTTTACAACTGAGAAGAGCTAATCCAAAGAATATCCCGCTAGTTCTGAAAGATGTTTATAGGAATCTGAAACTGAGTTACGATTACTTGGAAGATGAAAATGAAAAGTACCTTTTCCTTCTATGTTGCTTGTTTCCCGAAGATTATAACATCCGAATTGAGGACTTGGCTTTGCTCAGCTTTGGGTTAGACATGTTTGAGAGAATCAACAATATTGAAGAGGGAAGAAACAGAACACATAATTTATTGGAGAGCCTTAGAAGTCGTTTTTTATTGATGACTGGTAGTGAGGAAGATGAGGTAAAAATGCATGATGTTGTTCGTGATGTGGCTATCTTCATTGGTTCAGAAGAAAATAAAGGGTTTTTGAATGTGTCCTCGATGGAATTGTCTAGTAAAGATTCATCTCGCAATTGCAATTGGATGTCAGCGGACATTTCAATTGCCAATGCCAAGCTTCCAGTTGGGGATTTTCCAAACTTCGTCTCCTGATGCTTTTGAATTCCAATTATTATGAATTTCCCGAAGGATTTGATGTAAATGTTATTTGTTTTAAAGGAATGAAGGAGCTGACAGTCTTGTATTTTTCACATCAAAATTTTCAATCACTTCCATCATCTCTGAAATTCCTAAAAAAACTTAGAAAGTTGCACTTGTATTGTTGCAAGGTTAAAGACATATCTGTTGTTGGAGAGTTAGCAAGTTTGGAAATTCTTCGCGTCTTGCGCTGTAACAAAATTGAAGAGTTACCAGCAGATGTTGGGGAATTGAAATTTCTAAGATTATTAGAATTGAGGGATTGCGAGAAACTCAAAAGAATAGTGGCTGGTGTCATATCAAGCTTGGTTGGGTTGGAGGAATTGAAGATAGTTGGTTGCTTTAACAAATGGGAAGCAAAGGGAAATGTAAGTGAAGAAAGGAATGCTAGTCTTTCAGAACTTGAGTCTCTCAACAATTTGACTTGCTTGGAGATTGATATATTTGATCCCAACTTGGTCGCCCAAGAGATATTGCTTTCAAAGCAGTTAAGAAGATATCAAATACGTGCTTATGAGGACCGACATTTCTTTGATGTCATGAAGCATGAGAGAAGAATCACACTCCAATTACCGAGAGACGTGACAGTAGGAAATTGGATTTGGCGACTAGTAAAGAATACCCAGTCACTAGAATTACGTGGAGATGGTTCAAACGATTTTAATCTAGGCGAGATTGAAAGCTTGAGGAAGCTCGTATTTCATAATTGTTCAACGGTGGAGAAATTGATGAATGCAATCGATTGGAAATTCCCCATGTTGGAGCGCCTGGAGCTGAGAGATCTCGAAGAGTTGGAAGAGATAATTGATGGTACAATTCCAGAGGGATCCAATTCCTTCCAAACTCTAAAATCACTAACTCTTAGAGATCTTCCCAAGTTGGGATATTTGTGGGAGAGTCCAAATCAGAATGTTTCACTGGTCAACCTCAAATCCATAAGCATTGTCGTTTGTCCCAATCTACGATATCTCTTCTCAATGGCAACAGCAAGGAGTCTTGTACAACTTCAAAGCCTTGAAATTTGTTTCTGTGACACGATTGAACAAGTGTTGTGGAATGGAATGGAAAGCAACACAGAGGCTTCTATCATTGAGTTCCCAAAGTTGGAGACACTGACACTGTACGATCTGCCAAACCTTTTAGCTTTCACCCAAGGAGTTGAAATCATAAAATTCCCTCAGTTGATAGAACTAGTAATCGAAGACTGCCCAAATCTCCGAACCAAAATCGACCAATGCCCACCCGACATGATTGAGAAGATCAACGTTAGTGGTTCTGACAATATAGAAGAAATATTTAGGGATGATGGAAATCGCCATATCATATTCCAAGAATTGTGGAAACTGAGACTAGAGGGTCTCTCATACCTGACAACATTCTACGGAGGTGTTGAAAGCATCAAGTTTCCAAAGCTGAAAGATTTGACGATTGGAAATTTACCAAGGCTGAATAGATTTGTGCCAATAGATTCAGAACCCACCCACGACCATTATTCTCTTCATTTCTTTTGCAATAAAAAGTTATGTCTTTTCTTCGTATTTTAAATAATATAACTGTCATATGTGTCCAGATGCTAATATACGGATCGAGAAACAAATATTTCATCGTTATTGGGTTTGAATAGTAGTATAAGGAATATGTATAAGATTCAAATACTGGTTTTTGTTTTATTTTATAATCATGGCCATTGCTAAAATGGAATTTCTTTGAGATTTGTTTTATGTTTTGTTGCATCAGCAAATAGATATACAGCAAATAAATTGTTGATATTTTTATTGTTGTGCTATTTGTAATTTAGTGTTAGCTATCAAAATGGGAAGTGGTTATGTTTTTATACAGTTTTGATTACTTAGTCTATTTGGATTCTACATTTAGATTAAAATGATTTCATTTTGAGCAATCGATGAAATATTATTTAATTTGTCTATCTCTTGCAGGTTGAAATTATTGGCCTAAAGACACTTAATCTACGGAACATGCCGGATAAAATAAGTAATATGTGGTGTCGCCATATCCCAATCAGTTTCTTTCATAATCTTGAAAGATTGTCTATATATAGCATTGATGGCATCAGAAACTTAATATCATCTTCAATAGCAAAAGCTCTTGTTAATCTCAATACGCTGGATATAAAATATTGCGAAGAGATGATTGACGTGATTGAGGATGAGACACATGTAACTGTTAAATATGTCTTTCCTAATCTGAAATCTTTGGTTATTGAAGGCAATTGTAAGTTGAGAAGTTTTTGCCAATGGAAGCACGCATTTGAGTTACCATCCCTTTTCGATGTTCGAATAGCTGGTTGCCCTCTGATGAAAACTTTCACTTCGGGATCGCTAAGTACGCAAAAATTACATTGGTTCTACATAAATGGCGAGGGCATTGAAATGAAAGACTTGAACGACGGCATATATCATTTCATAAGTACTAAGGTAAGTTACAACGAATATCCAATACATAACTATCATCTTATTACAATGTATATTTGTTGTTTATATGTTGCATGTCTTGCAATGAATTTTTGCTTTTGTTTCATTCAAAAAAGTACGACCCCTCTTTATATTTTGTCTTTATAATTATACTAATGTTTATGCTATATATGTTCCCTTAATGTACTGGACTCGTATATTTAACATGTATCGAATTCATTTTCTTGATAGGTTAGCATTTTTATTATGGTAATATGCCAAGACTATATTTTTCCTTTCAATATTATGCTTTTTATTTGGTAATATGATTGTAATTACGTTTCGTTATGATAGCCTAAATCCTAAATTTGTTTTATTAAGCAACTGCTGCTTGATCGGGGCCTTGTTGTTTTGTTTAAATGCGATAATATATAGCAGAATGCAAACGAAGATGAGAACAAGGATGAGTACAATGAGGATGAGAAGTATGAGGACAAAGAACAGATAGAAGGCAGCGGCAACAACAATCTTATGTGAGGTGATGGTATTCAAATTGATTTGTTCATGTTTGCTAGTTTGGATTGACTTGGATGATAAATATCATAGGAGGAAGCGTGATAAGACAGCAAGAGCCTCTGATTTCAGCAAGTGTTCTGTAAACCCTTGTTTCTTGTATCTAAAAATAACCTTCCTTTCAAGTTGGATTTTCTTGCTTTAATTTTTCATTCGATGTTGCATACTTAAACCAACATATAATAATGTTTTCTGGTCGAGTTTAGATGTTAAATCTTTCTCCAAGATGTTTTCCCCTGCTTCTAATCTTGTTTAATAAAAATATGAGGTGCATGTAACAGTTTGTTGGTAGCTTAATATGAATATTTCAAAATTCTGCTTTAATATATTTCCACATTCTTGCAATCAAAATTTTATATATTTGTGCCTTCAATTTTTGTTCCTTGTACTTTATAAGAAAATATTGTATGTAGTTTAATCTTTCCCCTATACATTCAGAATTAGACAACAAAAAAACACACAAACCATGTATGTAATAAATTAATCAACCACAATAGTATATGAAATAACAAATATGGTGTCAAAAGACCCAATTTATTTATTTTGATACTATACATGAATGATATATTTTCATTTTTACTCAAACAACACATGAAATTTTCTTAATTTTTTTTGTCACGAAGTTGGCCGGCCAAAGTTATTGGTCCCTAACATATATAATTAATTATCAGGCCCAACCAACTAAAAGAAACTTATAGTAGTCCAATCTGTTGTGAAAAAGTAAAAAATTTATGGTAAAAAGTAAAAATCTCAAACTCTCAAAATTTACCAAAATACACACTTTATAATATTTTTCTCTCTACTCAATTGTGATTTTCTTCACAAATGAGAGATCTATTTATAGGAAATCTTTACAAATAATCCAAAAATAAAATACATCATTACCTACATCATCACACACAAATTTCTAATTTTTACAACTCTATTTTCAACATTCAAATATTCAACATTCAAATATTCAATACACACATTTTAAATATATTTTTCAACACTCCCCCTTGTGATGATGATCATAATGATTGTCTTCATTACGTGTTTGTATACTGCCTCGTTAAAAACCTTACTAGGAAAAACCCATTGGGATAAAAACCATAGTAAGGGAAAAAGAGTGCAGTCACGTAAACTCCCCCTTATGTTGACACGAACAATTCTTCACAAATTTCGCAGATTGCGCATCCCAATATTATATATGTGCTTTCTGAATATTGACGTAGGAAGTGCTTTTGTGAAGAGATCTGATGAGTTTTCACTTGATTGAATGTGACGAACATCAATACATTTATTCTTCTCAAGCTCCTTGGTGAATGCGAAGAACTTAGGAGGAATATGTTTAGTTCTGTCGCTTTTTATGTATCCTTCTTTCATTTGAGCAACACATGCAGCATTATCTTCATATAGTATCACAGGCTTCTCATCGAATGATAATCCGCATGAAATTTGGATATGTTGGGTCATTGATTTTAACCACACACATTCACGACTTGCTTCATGTAGTGCAATAATCTCGGCATGATTTGATGAAGTTGTTACGAGCGTTTGTTTCTGTGAACGCCAAGATATTGCAGTGCCTCCACGAGTAAATACATATCCAGTTTGGGAACGTGCCTTGTGTGGATCAGATAAGTATCCAGCATCAGCATAACCAATTATACTTGGATTAGCATCTTTTGAATACAAAAGTCCCAAGTCTGTCGTTCCTCGTAGATAACGGAATATATGTTTAATTCCGTTCCAGTGTCTCTTTGTTGGATATGTGCTAAATCTTGCCAACAGATTCACGGCAAAAGATATATCAGGCCTTGTACAATTTGTAAGGTACATAAGAGCACCGATGGCACTTAGATATGGTACTTCTGGACCAAGAATATCTTCATCATCTTCACATGGACGGAATGGATTCTTTTCTATGTTTAATGATCTAACAACCATTGGAGTACTTAAAGGATTTGCTTTATCCATATTAAAACGTTTAAGGATCTTTTCTGTATAATTTGTCTGGTGAACAAACATTCCACATTCTTTTTGTTCAATTTGTAAACCCAGACAATACTTGGTTTTTCCAAGATCCTTCATTTCAAATTCTTCCTTCAAGTATGACACAACTTCTTGAATTTCTTTATTCGTTCCAATGATGTTTAAATCATCAACATATACAGCAATAATTACGCATCCGGTTGTTGTTTTCTTAATGAAAACACAAGGGCATATTGAATTATTTACATATCCCTTTTTCATCAAGTGATCACTTAGTCGATTATACCACATTCGACCTGATTGCTTTAACTCATAATGATCTTTGTAATTTCACAGAATAACATTCCCTGGGTTTTGAACTTTGTGCTTCAGGCATCTTAAATCCTTCAGGGATTTTCATATATATATTACTATCAAGTGATCCATATAAGTAAGCTGTAACAATATCCATAAGACGCATTTCTAAATTTTCAGATACCGCCAAGCTAATCAAATACCGAAACGTAATTGCATCCATCACAGGAGAATACGTTTCTTCATAATCAATTCTAGGCCTTTGAGAAAAACTTTGTGCAACAAGTCGAGCTTTATATCTTACTATTTCATTTTTCTCATTTCGCTTTCGAATAAAAACCCATTTGTATCCAACAGGTTTTACACCTTCAGGTGTAAGGACTATAGGTCCAAAAACATTACGTTTATTTAGCGAATCTAATTCAACCTGGATGTCATCTTTCCATTTTATCCAATCCTGCCGATTTTTACATTCACCAAAAGATTTTGGTTCATGATCTTCATTATCATTTATGATGTCGATTGTCAAGTTATAAGAAAATATATCATCAATTTCATCTATATCTTTTCGGTTCCATATTTTTCCAGTATTAATGTAATTGATAGAGATTTCATGATTCTCGTCAGTTTATAGTTCTGACAGAACATTTTCATCATCATGTGTTTCTTCAGGCACACCATTCTCTATTTTGTGATCATCATGTGTTTCTTCAGAAACATCATTCTTTATTTTGTGATCATCGTGTTTCTCTATGAATTTTCTTTTTCGAGGATTTTTATCCTTGGAACCGACTGGCCTTCCACGCTTCAAGCGTTTAATGACATCATGAGTATCTTCCATTTGTTTATTTGGAATATCAATTCGAGCAGGGGCATTTGCAGCATGTATATATGATTTAGTTACCCTTTTTGTGTCTGCAAATGCATCTGATATTTGATTTGCTATTCTTTGCAAGTGCACAATTTGCTGTACATCTTTTTCACATTGTTTTGTTCTTGGATCCAAATGTAACAATGATGATACATACCATGTAATTTTTTTTTCGGTATGTTTCTGTTCTCCCCCTAACATTGGGAAGATTTCCTCATTAAAATGACAATCAGCAAAACGTGTTGTGAACACGTCGCCTGTCTGAGGTTCAAGATATCGAATGATTGATGGACTATCATAACCGATATAAATTCCAACCTTTCTTTGAGATCCCATTTTCTTTCGTTGCGGTGGTGCAATAGGAACATACACCATACATCCAAAAATTCTCAGATGAGAAATGTCTGGTTCTTTACCAAATGCAAGCTACAATGGGGAGTATTTATGATATGCATTTGGTCTGATGCGAATTAATGAAGCAGCATGTAAAATTGCATGTCCCCATATAGAAATAGGGAGCTTTGTTTTCATAATCATTGGTCTAGCAATCATTTGCAGACGTTTAATCAATGATTCAGCCAATCCATTCTGTGTATGTACATGAGCAACATGATGCTCAACAATGATTCCCATAGACATACAATAATCATTGAAAGTCTGGGAAGTAAATTCACCAGCATTATCAAGTCTAATTTTCTTGATTGTATAATCGGGAAACTGATTCCTCAATTTTATTATTTGAGCAAGTAATCTTGCAAATGCAACATTTCGAGTTGACAATAAACATACATGTGACCATCTGCTGGAGGCATCAATCAATACCATAAAGTATCTGAATGGTCCACATGGTGGATGGATTGGTCCACAAATATCACCCTGAATACGTTCAAGAAACATTGGTGATTCAGTTTGGATTTTGACTGGTGATGGTCTTATAATAAGTTTTCCAAGAGAACATGCTTTACATTGAAACTTATTATTCTGAAAGATCTTCTGGTCTTTCAGTGGATGACCATGTGTATTTTCTATAATTCTTCGCATCATTGTTGAACCAGGATGTCCCAATCGATCATGCCAATTGGTTAATATCGAAGAATTATCAACTACCATGTTTGATTCAATGAGACTTATATGTGTATAATGCAATCCAGTAGGGAGCATTGGTAGTTTTTCAATCACATATTTTCCTTTCATTCATTGTTTGAGTATCATACCCATGGGAATATATATCATTAAAACTCAACAAATTTCTTTTCGATTGTGGTGAATATAAAGCATCATTGATCAAAAATTTTGTACCATTAGGTAACAAAAATTGTGCTTTACCACATCCTTTAATCAAGTCTACAGGACCTGATATTGTATTCACCGTTGTTTTTGTTGGTTTTAGTTCCAAGAAATATCTTTTATCTCCGAGGATAGTGTGCGTTGTACCACTATCGGGTATGCAAACTTCAGCTTTGCTCATAGCATTTTCCATATTTGAACTTCAAAAAAATATGCAATGAAATAAATTACTGGCAATATAACACATATCATAATTATACAATAAAACATTATTCTATGAATACATGAAAAATAAATTATTGTACATTTATATTCTACCATTATATTGTTCATTTTCAGAGAAATCGTTGAGAAAATCTGCAGCATCAATATTGTTCATTTCTATCCCACCAACATATTGATCATTTCCAGAGAAATCATTCATAAAATCACCAGCATCAAAATGAGTTGAATCACTCAAATGGTCACTGCGTTCAGTGAAGTTGGTCTCCTTTTCTTTCCCCTTTAATGATTCTTTATAAAGTTTACAAAGGTGCTCAGGGGCTCGACAAACTTTGGACCAATGTCCTGGAGTACCACATCTGTAACAAGAACTTTCATATCTTTTTGAGTGATTCTCATTAACACTTGTATTCTCATGATGTCTTTTCAGTAGATGATTTGGGACGCTCTTTTGAGATGAGTTATAAAAATAACTATCTCTATTATTTTCAAAACCACGGCCGCGTCCACGACCACGACCAATTCCACGTCCACGGACCTCGACCTCGACCAAAACCTTTGTCTTTGAAATTGATTATCGTTTCCAGGTTTAAATTTATTTTTACTTACAACATTTACTTCTGGAAATGCTGTTGATCCAGTGGGTCGGGACTGATGATTTCTCATTAATAGCTCGTTGTTTTTTTCCGCCACAAGAAGACAGGCGATGAGTTCAGAATATCTCGCGAATCCACGTACTCTATATTGTTGTTGTAGAGTAATATTTGATGCATGAAACGTGGAAAATGTTTTTTCAAGCATCTCAGATTCTGTGACCTCATGTCCACAAAATTTTAATTGCGAGATTATTCTATACATCGCCGAATTGTAATCACTGACTTTTTTAAAGTCTTGGAATCTCAATGTATTCCATTCATCCCGGGCGGTCGGAAGTATAACTTTTCTTATATGTTCGAATCTTTCTTTTAATCCCTTCCACAAAGCCATGGGATTTTTTTCAGTCAGATATTCACATTTCAATCCATCGTCGAGATGTCGACGCAAAAATATAATGGCTCTTGCCTTTTCTTGTGACGTGCATATGCCATTTTCTTTAATGGTCTCGCTTAGACCCAATGACTCAAGATGCATTTCTACATCTAGAGTCCATGTCATATAATTCTTTCCCGTGATGTCGAGCGCAACAAATTCGAGCTTTGTTAAATTTGACATGGTGGTACTAAAAAAAATTACGATGCATTTTATTAGTTAATGAATATTGCGATACAAAGTAATGGATAAACAACAATTACAAGCATTTGTAAAAATAAAGAAAACACACGAGGAGGATATTCTCCGATAAATAAAAGACTCGTGAGTATGATAACCAAAATAATTAAAAATATCCTTGAGAAAGCCATCTTCTTTTTTCTTCGAAAAATTTGATGAAGAATAATTTTTAGAGAAGAAAAGAAATTTGGAGTGATTGAATGTGTTTGTGAGATGATATTTATAGGGCAAAAACTAGCCGTTTTGTTACCGTTTATGACCGTTGGTGTACACAAAATAAATGTATGTATTTGTACAATTTTATGATAATAATATGATGTATATAATAGTAGTCATGTTTAAATAATTATGTATATCATATCACAATATGATAATGCAGTGTCACAAGTTATTTTGTTTAAAAATCTTATAAGCTTTTATACTTGTCGTATCCCTTACCGGGAGTGTGGGATGTCGTCTTAACATCCTCCCAGGATTTATAACAAGCTTTTGAAAAATTTATTATTTATATTATATATTAAATATATACACAATAAATAATTAACAGTACTAAAATAAATATTATTACTTTTGTTACCTTTTTCTTCTTTTTGGAGCTTGGAAAAGTATGGAGGACTTTTAGAGCTTCGTGCTGATAACGTGTTGTGAAAAAGTAAAAAATTTATGGTAAAAAGTAAAAATCTCAAACTATCAAAATTTACCAAACTACACACTTTATAATATTTTTCTCTCTACTCAATTGTGATTTTCTTCACAAATGAGAGATCTATTTATAGGAAATCTTTACAAATAATCCAAAAATAAAATACATCATGATTACCTACATCATCACACACAAATTTCTAATTTTTACAACTCTATTTTCAACATTCAAATACTCAACATTCAAATATTCAATACACACATTTTAAATATATTTTTCAACACAACCCACAATGTTTAGATTTATTCAAACAATTTTAATCGTTTGTGTTTTTAATTTTTTTAACAAAGCATTTTTCTACGCATGTATATTTGTCTTTTTGCAATTTTTAAATTGACAAATGTACAATATCAAAACTATAATTTTACCCATAAATTATTGTCCATTTGGAAGATATGGAGTCTACATTTTCGCTTACCTCGAAGAAAATACATTAGCAAGTTGTTGGCATAAACATGCGTTCTCAGTGGTAACAAAAAACTTTTGTGAGACAGTCTTATGAGTCAATTTTGTGAGACGTGTCTTCTATTTAAGTCACCCATGAAAAAATATTATTTTTTATGTCAATTTCATTATTATTTATGGTAAATATAGACAAGGTCGATTCGTATCACAAATGAAGATTCGTGATATTGTCTCACAACGGACATATTCAACTTTGTAATTAACAAGTCAGTACACAATGAAGCATTCTGAGATTAATAAAAATATATTATATATTTATTTAAAAAAATAAGATTCCAAGGATGATCCAATATTATAAATTTAGGTGACAAATGGCCATTACAATTCTTAATGCACTTTTGTATTTATCAAACCTGCCAAGAATCTACTCCGCTGCTTTCTTCTTTTGGAATAATCGGACCATGTTTTAGAATTAAGACGTACCAACGTGGAGTATTAGAGATAGCCTCATAGAAGGTAGAATTCTAGACATAGTTTGGTTCAGTTTTCAGAAAATCATGGGTTGGATTGATTTTAAAATCAATCGAACTGTAAATATTAGTTTGATTCAAGTTTTAGATTAAAAAAAAAATATAAAAAATTTATGTGAAACTGTCTCATGAGTCAATTTAGTGAGACAAATCTCCAATCTAAACTAATTCATGAAAACATATTACTTTTATGCCAAAATTTTTATTTTAATAGTAATTATGGATCAGATCGACTCATATCGCATATATAAATTTTATGAGACCGCTTTATAAGATACATACTCAAAAAAATAAATCAAAGCGATCCAAACCGATTACATGAATATAACAAATAATGTGAGGATGTTTGTTAATGTAGTGTCATTTTTCTTTGATATAAAAATAATTTATTTGTTTTTTATTTATATTTTATTATTAGTGAGCTTTGTAACTGTCCAACTACGTACATTGAAAATTATTTTTTGTAGATTTTAAATCAGATAAACATAATTACGACCCTAAGACATAGTTTGGTATACATGATAGGATAAACATGTGATATATAATATAAGAGATAAGTTAATGATAAATAAGATGTATGATATTATATTTAATGTTTGGTATGATTTTAATAAGAATGATTAAATTTATATATTAGATTGTAATGACAAAATTAACTTTATAATAATAAATTTTATAATTTCAAAATTGTTACTTGAGTTCATATTTTTTATTTGTTCATACACCGAAAATGCTTGCATAATTTATTTTTTTAACCTAATTTTATATATTATATAAATATGATAATTGAGCTCTTGATTTTGTTAGGTAAGTCAAATATCAATTTTTAAGGTTAATCAAGTGGCAGTAATAATTTGATTGAGATTTATAAATATCATTTATATAATTATCTCGAGTTTATTTATATAATCATCAAATTTTATAATATATAAAAATAAATAAAAATATTTATTTGATTTTAATTTTATATTAAAATCAAAGGGCATAGACTTTTTACAAGAGAAAACTTTAAATATTTATAAAAATCATCTATATAATTATCTCGAGTTCAAAACACCATTACTTTGATAATATATAAAAATAAAAAAAATATTTGATAAGGTTTAAGATTTTTATATATTGAGGGTAATTAAGTCATTTGTGATGTTTTTTATCATTAAATTAAAATTATGATATCTCATAAAAGGGATATTTTATCTTGTATAAAATTATTTATAACAGACTCATGATATTATCATTGACTTTCTAAAAAGGTACCAAACATGAGATAAGGAGAATTATTTATCAATATCTCTCTTATCTTATGTACCAAATTATACCTAAAAGTTTAGGTTTTTTATAAGTTGCAAAATTCTAACATGCATAAGTATTTTAATGTGTGATTTTTATTTATAATTATTTTATTCAATAGTCAAATAAATGATGACTCAACTTCTATCAAATCTCAATTGTTACTTTTTCCAATTTGCAATATCTTATGCACTAATTCACCATAAAACTCAAAAATTAAAATTAGTCATCAAAACCATGACCAAACCAAAATCCATGGTTTGATGTGGTGATTAAAAAAATATTCATGGTCTGGTTTGATTTTAAATTCTGTAAAATCTATCAAATATGACGTGGTTCAAATTTTTATCTAAAATCAAACCAAGCTCGACCCTAAATATAAACATCATTTTGACAGATAAAACATGGACCGAGCTAAGAAAACCTCAAAATTGTAGCCTTGTAGGGACAAAAATGCGCTTATAAACTCGATAATTTTTTAGATATATTATATTGTTTCGTATATTGCCACATAAGTCTATTTAATCATTCAATAAAATTCATAATATATCTTGTCAGCTTAAATTAAAGACACTCCATGGAATCCACTAATCATTGTGATTAATTAATACCTTTTTGTCAAAAAATTTTATTTAAAAACTTTGGTCCTATGTGTTATATTTAAGTATGGGGCCTAATCTTAATTATTATTATTTTTTAATCCATTTCTTAATTACTTTAAATCCAATCAAATCCAAACACAAATATCAAATAATTAACGATAGTTAAACACGTTTTATGATTCCCGATACTCCAGAATATGCACAAAAGCGCTAAAAGATAAATCCCGCCTTTCCAACAAAATGTATTTTTTTTTTACTATGCATATTATCTGTGTAAATTTTATATATAATCATTGTCACTTTTACCTTTTTCTTTATTGATTTGTGAGGATGGTGGCATGCAGAATAATACAAAAATGAGCCCAACGGAAATAAGACATTCCAACAAAAATATATAAATTCACTATTAACTATTCTAAATTTAATTTAAGGTTTTTTTAATGAGGTTGATCTCCGGTTAGTGTGATCCCCGATTGTTTGACCTTCCTCCAGTCAAATAGCTCTAAAATAAACACAAACAAAAAGATGAGAGAATTTTTTGACGAATTTCTCCGACACTCAATTCAGATAAACTATAAGAAAATATGAAAAATACATGGGCTAATAGTATTGAATACAAGGCTAATACAACTTTAGCTTTGATAAATTTGGTATTTATAGCTTTAAAGATGTCTTTAATTATAGCCGAAATCTATCGAAGGTATGTATCATTGTTTTTTCTTTATCTAGAAGAAATCCGAAATTTATCAGCATCTTTTAACTCATCATAATTTACAAGAAATATCAATAATCAATTTATGGTTTGGGGTCCAGCTATCATTCAAAAAATTCGAACTTCGCTATCTTTTTTTTTTCAATTTTATTTTTTTTACTTGTTAAAAAATCAATAAGTGAAAATAGTACTTTCGAACTACGTATATATGGTTTAAATTTTTGTTAAGAAAAACATAATTTATTTTTCATCTTCTCCACTGAGTGAAAGAGGAAACAAGGTTCATTGTGTATCTGCATAAGATGTGAATCCCAAAGACGAACAAATAAGTAATAACATATATGCATCCTTGTATAACTTCTTATATAAATCAATGACTTTTTAAAATATTGTATTTTAAAAATAAAATGTAAGTAATAAATCCCTCACAAAAGGAACAACACGTGCTCAATTTTTAAAACATTAAGTTTTAAAATATTTTTAACAACACACAAGTTTTTATCTCGCTAAGTAGGTGTCAATTATATAGATCCTCCTACGTAATTATCGACTATATGGATCCTGCAACGTAATTATCGACTATCTCTTGGTACATTCTCATTTATATTTAGATAATACATATCATCTTTAATCATTTTTATCCAAGTCTTTTTTGGTCTCCTTCTTCGCATATTAATATGGGTATTATTCGTTGTTTACATCTCCTAACTAGGGCCTCTATCGATCATTTTTGTATGTGTTAATACTATCTCATGCGTGTCTCCCTCAAATTTTCTTCGATAGGTACATTTCCAACTTTTTCTCTAATATACTTGTTTATTAGTCTATCCATTATTGTATGTCCGCTCATTTACCTAAGTATTCTCATCTCCGCGACTCTAATCTTTATTCATGTGTTTGCTTTTATATATGAATTTTCTTTTAGTATGTAAATTTTATACACACACACATATATAAAATAAACTGGCTTTGTAAATAAGTAGGTGCAACCCAGATGGCTGGACACTTACATATCTATCTATACCAAGTAGTGCATGTTTCGATTTTTCTAGCCCCCTCAGTTCAAGTAATTTTTGTTGTTGTTGTCATGGACTTAGTAGATTAATTCGTCCATCTTCATTATTTTTCGATTGAAGTTTGAATTCTTCGATAAAAACACATTTTCTTAAATTTCCTATGAGGCTGATTATCTTGACCTTCATTATAAAGGTGATGAAAATATCTCTTCCGTCGCTCTTTTATTTCTAGTAATTAACTAACACCCTACTTGACTCATCTTTGATACATCTTATTTGATTGAGATCCCTATGTTTTTGATTTAGTTATTCTGTAGATCTTGTTTTCCCTTATATTGTATCATGTTGTCGATAAAAGTCTTTGAAAGCTTTATTTATAGTTTATTGCGCCGCTTTCTTGGCTATTGCATTTTTTTCTAAGTTTTACTCATTTCTAAAAGTGTGAAGTAATATATAGACGACTCTTTTGTTCTCGATCACTTTCTCAAAAAACATTTGAGTTCCTAAGGAGATGTAGTGGTCCTCGCAGTCGAACCCTTGCATATTTGACACTACACCTGAGTCTCTGTGGAGATGTAGTAGTCCTTGCCTAGATGTAGCAGTCGGAACTTTAAACACCTTCCTTCTGGGGAACATTCTAGCAATAGAAGTGCATGCATGAAAATTGCCCCAGTTTCCTCCTCCTTTACCTGGGCTTGGGACCGTGGGCTTGGGACCGACCATGGCGGAATTTCTTAAATTGTGTGTGGCGATAAATGCAATTAGAGCACAAATACAAATAAATTCAAACCAGACCATAAAATAATAATAATAAAAATAAACCTGACATTTCATACAATGAGTCAAGCAATAAACTTTAACATCTATTTTTTTAATCATTATGTTTTGTCTTAAATTAAATTATTATTTTTAGTAAAATGATTTTTAATATGTTACGAAAATACAGAAATAAGGAGTTCGTTGGTACTCATTTTTGTTTTAATAACAACAGATTTTGTAGGTGTTTCTTTGTAAAATTTGAATTAATTGTTGATTACGGCTTTAGTAGTTTGTAAGCTGGACTAACATGTGGTTGATTAGGCTGTTTAATGAGTTTTTTTCTTTGTGAATTTTTGATTAACTTATGTATGGAAAATAAATAGTTAGATATTTGAGGATTTCCCAAATCGGTTTCATCTACACCCCTAAAAATATTAATAGGCTAATACATTCTTAGTTTTTAAAAATCAAACACATTTCACATTTATGTTATAAAAACTTAAGTATATTTACCCCTTTCATATGGGTTTTATGCTTGATTTTTTAAAAAACGAGGTCTAAAATACTATTAATTTTACATAAAAAGTTTTTTTTTTATTTATTACATGATGTGTGTGTTGATGCAGTTATCCCTAAATTTAACTCTTGAATTTGAATTTTTTTTTATTTCAAATCACTTCATCCAGTTCAAGAGCTGCAAATCTTACTTTAAGTTAATCAAGGGCTGCAAATCTTACTTTCAGCCCAATAAGCATCATTTTCTTGAGGAAGCTCCACTCAACTCGGTTGTAGAGCTTACTCATATCCAGTTCAAGGGCTGCAAATCTTACTTTAAGCGAAGCTCCACTGAACTTGATTGTAGGACTTACTCATATCTCAAATACAACTCAAATCATACAAAAATAAAAATAGATAAAACAATAATCAAGATCAAAACCAAGTTAATAAATTGTTAGGATCGAGATATTGGTTAGATGGAGGTGAACAAATAATATCAACAAAATCTCTTAAATTTGGTTGGGGTAGCAGTACTTTGAATTTTAGTTCTTTTTGGCCAGACTTCAGTTAACCAATAGTTAGATAACTGCGTGGAAGAATGCTCATTGAATCGTTTTGAACAATAAGCGATAAGGCTCAAGATAGTAAACTATAAACAATAAAGAAATGTAACTGAAATAAAATGCACACATAATTTTTTTATGGATGCTCATAGAATTAAAAACTCCAGCATAACCTCTTATTTCGTTGCCGAAAGGATATTAGTAGAAGATTTTGGTGATTACAATCTGCAACAACTCATTTCAACAAAGCTTATCTCTAGCCTACTGAAATTCAGAGGCTGTTCTCACAAGTTAAATAATCTCATCAGTAAGACTATTAATGTCAGTTACATGTATTTTTGAACAAAATAGACTAGCACAAATGATCATCAATGATTTGATATAAACACTTAAGTGTGTGTTTCATAAACTCTTGATCAGTTAAGTTCTTGAAGAACTTAGCAATTTAGAATGTACACAATGTTGAGCACTTGTTGTAGAGTCTGAAACATCTTCAAAATGGTTTATTTAACGACAGAATCCAACAAACAACCTGAATCGGACATCCGTGCCAAATATAGTAACCGTTATGCCATGTTATCGTCTTTTCTGACAAATAGTACGTCTAGTAGTGCGTATGGACTCTGACATTTTAACGCATCAAAAAGCTGTTATGGTACATAGGATATTTATCTGATATTATCAGCTAGGCTCTGATCTTTAAAAAGAATATTATGGAAAGTCTTAAGAAAATGTTTGTTTAATCTGTCTTGAATGATTCAGTCTGATAGAACAATGAGCTGACTTAGTGAATCAGTCACCTTCTGATATCGATTGACTTCCAATGACTAAATGCTTGAAGATCAGTTATGCTTTAATATCAGTTTGGCTTGGGAAATTATTTACACATGAATATTGATCAGTTTCTCTTACGAATTCAATTCAGGTAGGGTCTTTTAAATATTCTCGTTAAATCAATAGATTTTGTGTAAAAAAAAAAATCACCAAAACCTTAATTGGACCAACATAGTTTGGTGTGTGCAATCAATGTCATCGAATCAATGTTGGAAGCCACCGATAACTAATAATTCAAGGCTGGATGTTGATGCAGGATTTGACAATCTCCAGAACCGGTTTAGTATTGGGGTAGTGGTGAGAGATACACAAGGCCTTGTTCGAGGTGCGCAAGCTTGCTTTATTCGACATCCAAGTTAGGTTAAAGGAACTGAGGCCGTTGAAATTCGTTGTTGTATGGATTTTTGCTTGACACTTGCCTTATCCAATGTTTGCATCTTCTCGGATTCTTTTGAAGTTGTTCGTGCAGTGCACAACCCTAAAGATGGAGACATTCCAACCTCGCTCATTCGTATTTTAACTCAGGGCTTATTGAATTAGTTTTATGTATGTCTCTTATAAAAAATAAATTTGATTTTTCAAACATAAAATTAAACAATATTGGTGAAAATTAATAAATACTAAACCTATTATTTTTTTTTATTAAAAAGATAACAACATAAACAATTTTTTAAAAAGGTATATCTTGCCTAAGAAAAAATAGTAGGATACTACAATTATAAATTTAAGAATGAATTATTAATTAGAAAATCATACTTGATTTTATTTATATATCTCAATCAGTAGTTGAAAGATGATTTAGACAAAAAAATTTGATTCTTATATAATATGTTTTGCTAAAGGTGATAGCCAATATATTTTGGATGGATCTGGAGAAGAAGATAAGATAATAACTTAAATAAGTTTTTGTAAGCGATGAGAAACGGATTTGGATCTTTTGGTTTGGCTGAAAACACAGTACTCACTTTTTAAATGAGATGATCAAATGATCAAATTTTGGCTGAAAACACAACATTGGTCTTAGAATTTTTTAAATTTATCTGATACTGTGTGCAGGGACGTAGCCAGAAATTTTTTTGATCCTGGCTGAACGAGACTAGCGTGAAATTTTTTTTCGATTACTTTGCGTGAAATTTCCAACGAGATTAGCAGTCATATTCTTGTTTCCACGGCTGAAAAAACCCTCAAGAATGGGCTACCAAATTGGGCTAACATTTTTTAATAAATTAAAAATACAAGGCTAAATTTTTTTTTAAAAAAAAAACCCGATCCATATTTCTAATTAAGCCCAAAATTGTAGCCTGGGCTGGAGCCCACCCCAGCCTTTAGGGTGGCTCCGTCCCTGACTGTGTGAGATTCATCAGATGATCAAGTGATCATCTCATTTAAAAAATGCACAATACTTGATGTCGTGTTTTAGTCACAATAGAAAATCTAAATCCTCAAGTGCCGTGTTTTCAGCCAATCCAAATACATGAGAAACTATTGAAAGGAGTAAATGACGATTCATAGAAGGAATTTGAGTTCACTGCATGTTGGACCCGACTCGTTACTCACTTGGCCTACATAGTCCTAAATTTCAAATTTGGGTGCAATAATAATTAAATAAAAAATCGATCATCGCATTCTGTGGGAATAAATTATTTCAACTTTTATACGAAAATTAAATATAAACGTTTTACACTTCATAATTGAAAATAAATATATACATGGAATATGTCGTGAAAAGAAAAAATGATATATGATTGTCATTTATATGACAAAAAGTCATGTGAGATTGTCATGCAAATCAATTTTACCATACGAATATCCGATTTTACAGGACCCAATCTTCGAAAATTATTAATTTTTATATCCAAAATATTATTTCTAGCGTAAAAGTAACATTTTTTGTAACTATATTATGAAAAAATATTGTATAATACTTATTTGAGTGAAAAATATTAGATAGACCGGATCGACTCGTCTCACAAATATAAATATATGAAAATATTTCATAGGAGAGCTACTGTATCTATCCTATTGACCCTTGCTTATATAATTGAACATTATAATTTTTATTATTTTCAAATAATAATTTTTCCACATTTTTATGTAGGTAATAGACTATCTAATCTAAAAAATTAAAAATATGGATAAAAAAAGGGCAATTTGTAGAAAAATACATCTTTCTATCATTTATTTAAGATTCAGTACCCATAAGTTTATTTTTGTATTTTAGTACCTGACAAAAGACCAACTTAGTTTTTACTACATGTTTCATGCATATTTACCTTTTTACCCTTTTAATTAATAAAAAATTAAATAAATACCTATTTTTGTTGGTCATCTTCTCTTTCCACTCATCATTCCCAATGCATTTGGATGACATATAAATTAAATTTAAATATTTTTTATTTAAAAAAACAAATTCTCAACTAATTGAACTTTTTGAAATACTTAATTTTAATTGCGAAATACTTAATTTTAGTTTTAAAATACTTGATTTAGTAAATGAAATACTCAGAATGTGTATTAAAATATTAAATATTCGAATATGCAACACAAGTTCACCAAATTCTCACATTTCCATCCAAGATCCATTTGGATGACATGTTCATTTCATTTAATAATTTTTTTTATTGTTAAAAAAACAAATTAGCAACTAAGCATTGAACTTTTTCAAATACTTAGTTTTATTTTCGAAATGCCTAATTTCAATTTTAAAATACTTGATTTGGTAAATGAGATACTCAGAATGGGTATTAAAATACTGGATATTCGAATATATAACGTAAGTTTACCAAATGCTCGCATTCTATCCAAGATACATTTCGATGACATGTTCATTTCATTTAATTATTTTTTTATTAAAAAAAATTTGCAGCTGAGCATTGAACATTTTGAAGTACTTAAATTTCAATTTTAAATGTTTGATTTGATAATTGAGATATTCATAAAAGTTAATAAAATACTAGATATTCTAGTAGGCAATGTAAGTTCACCAAGTGCTCGTATTTCTATCCAAGATGTATTTAGATGACATGTACATTTCATTTAAATATTTTTTATTTTTTAAAAGAAAACAAATTCGCAACTAAGCATTGAACTTTTTAAAGTATTTAGTTTTACTTGCGAAATATCTAATTTCAATTTTAAAATACTTGATTTGGTAAATGAATACTCAGAATGAGTATAAAAATACTGGATATTAGAATATGTAACGTAAGTTCACCAAATGCTCACATTTTCATCCGAGATGCATTTGGATGACATGTTCATTTCGTTTATTATTTTTTAATTGTTAAAAAAATGAATTCGTAACTAATCATTAAATTTTTTCAAATACTTAGTTTTACTTACGAAATACCTACTTTCAATTTTAAAATACTTGATTTGGTAAATGAGATACTCAGAATGGGTATTAACATACTGGATATTCGAATATGCAATCTAAGTTACCAAGTGCTCGCATTTTCATCCAAGATGCATTTGGATGACATATTCATTTCATTTAATTATTTTTTTATTGTTAAAAACAAAAATTCGTAACTAAGCATTGAATTTTTTTAAATACTTAATTTTACTTGCGAAATACTTAATTTCAATTTTAAAATACTTGATTTGATAAATGAGATAACCAGATTGAGTATTAAAATACTATATATTCGAATATGCAACGCAAGTTCACCAAGTGCTCGCATTTCCATCCAAGATACATTTGGATGACATGTTCATTTTATTTAAATTATTTTTAATTGTTAAAAAAAACAAATTCGCAACTAAGTATTGAACTTTTTCAAGTACTTAGTTTTACTTGCGAAATACCTAATTTCAATTTTAAAATACTTGATTTGATAAATGAGATACTTAGAATGAGTATTAAAATATTGTATATTCGAATATGCAACGTAAGTTCACCAAGTACTCGCATTTCCATCCAATATACATTTGGATGGCATGTTCATTTCATATAATAGTTTTTTTAATTGTTAAAAAAACAAATTCGTAACCAAATATTGAACTTTTTCAATTACTTAATTTACTTGCAAAATTCCTAATTTTAGTTTTAAAATACTTGATTTGGTAACTGAGATACTCATAATGAATATTAAAATACTGGATATTCGAATATGTAACTTAAGTTCACAAAGTGCTCACGTTTCCATCCAAGATGTAATTAGATGACATGTTCAAAGACTTTTCAGCAGCCACAAAGCTTTGAAAGAGGAAAATAGCTTAGAGCGAAGATTTGAAGATTTCCGGACAATGTTCTTCGAGATAATAGCCCGTGATAGGAACGAATATCATAATCCGTGGATTTACAATTTACAGAGAAATATGAAGTCGGATACACGTCGATAGTCATAGTCCAGTAGGTCAAAACCTATGGGATTTAATAAAACGACATGCAATTCAGCATTGATAAATAATTAAAAATATTTAATTACTTCACTGAGTTGAATTATTTTGGCATAGCTTGAGAGAGCGCGTTCAATTGGATACGAAATCTCGTCGAAAGCATAGATAATTGTGTAACGAATTAAGTAGATTAGCGAGGGGTAGGTGAACCGAGATTCCCAACAAATTCATTTCTCATTGAACATTAATCAATCATTCTAACTTATTTATTTCATCATTAATCTTTGAACCATTTCATTGAGTTTTTATTTAATAATCGTAGTAGTAAACAATCATCTGAAGTATCGCTGCTAAAAATTGAGTAATTGAGAATAATAATTGAGAAATACAGTCCTTAGACAATGAAAGTTTTGCTCAATCACTAAGCATGGAATATTTTGACATCGTGCCCTTGCGATTATTGAAAGTCCGTGACTATATTATTACTTGACATCGTGCACTTGCGATTATTTCGAGCTTGAATATTATTAATTTTTACTAATAATTTTACGATGAAAGTTTTGCTCGATCACTAAGCATGGATTGCATATTCATCTTATTTAATATATTGTTTGCTAAAAAAATTCTTTAATAAGCATGAAAATTTTAAAGTGCTTAGTTTTACTTGAGAAGTACCTAATTTGAGTTTGCAAATACTTGATTTCGTAAACGAGATACTCACAGTATGCATTAAAATACTGGATATTCGAATATACAATATTTCCATGGAAAATTCATTATGATACTTATTCATATTATTTAAATAAATAAACATAGTTCATTATTCATCATGGACTAATTGAGAGATGAATTATAAACATATTTCGTAAATGAGCTTGAAGTTTGCACTTTAAGCATATCTATCGATTCTTGGATCAATGATTTATAAAATACTCATAAATATTAATTGACAATACTTTTTGATATTCATTGAATGACTTATTTGACAATTATACTTATTTGACAAAATACTTATTGGTAATTATTCATTATACTTATTAGTATTTTTTCTGTATACTTATGAGTATTAATTTATAATATCATTAATATTCATTAACAATACTTGTTGGTATTCATTAAATGACAATGCAATACTTCATTTGATATCATTCTTATTAGTATTCTTTCATAATATTTATTGGTAATCATTCATTATATGCATCAATATTATTTCATTATACTTATTTTCAAATTTGAGTTTTTAAAGGGTAAAATCAATTATCAGTTGAATCTAATTATATAGTACTTGTAACAATTTATGTATCATATTTTTATTTCACGGATCTCATCATCAAATGTAACTCAATATTGACTTCAAATTATATATTTTGACACCATCAAATAATCGAATTTGAGTTTAAATGGTAAAATCAAGTATCTGTGGACTCGTATTAGGTATTATTTGTATTAATTCAGGTATCACATTGGATACTTCTTAAGTAAAAATAAGTATTTTAAAATTTCAATACTTAGTTGAGAAATTGTTTTTTTTTTTACAAAAAAAATATTAATTGAGATGAATATGTCATCCAAATTCATCTTTCAAGGAAAGATAAACACTTGCTGAGCTTACGTTGCATATTCGAATATCCAGTATTCTATTACATATGATGAGTATCTCATGTACCAAATTAAATATTTGCAATCTCAAATTACGTACTTATCAAATAAAAACAAATACTTTAAAATTTTCATTCTTAGTTGGGAATCCGTTTTTTCTTTTACAGAAAAAATATTAAATGATATGAATATGTCATCCAAATGCTTATTCCATGGAAATATCAATACTTGGTGAACTTACGTTGCCTATTCGAATACTTAGTATTTTAATACATATTGTGAGCATCTCATTTACGAAATCAAGTATTTGTAAACTCAAATTAGGTCATTCTCAAGTAAAACTAAGTACTTTAAAATTTTCATGCTTAGATGAGAATTTGTTTTTTTTTCAAAAAAATTATTAAATAAGATGAATATGTCATCCAAATGTATCTTCCATAAAAATACCAACATTTGGTGAACTTACGTTGCTTACTCGAATATCCAGTGTTTTAATACATATTGTGAGTATCTCATTTACGAAATCAAGTATTTGCAAACTCAAATTAAAATACTTCTCATTTAGGGAGTAAAATAAAGTATTGGCAGACTCGAATTAGATATTTTTTTCACTAATTAAGGTATCACATTTTAACTTCACAAATGACACATCAAAAGTCACTCAATATTACTTGAAACTATATTTTTTATATCCCAAAATAATCAAAATTGAGTCTTAAAAGGGTAAATCAAGTATATGTGAAATCAAATTAGGTACTAATTGTACCAATTTAGGTAGCACATTTTTTATTCACAAATCTCATCATCAAAAAATATTCAATATTATCTTCAAATTATATATTTTGACATACTCAATCGAATTTGAGTACTTAAAAGGTAAAATCAAGTGTTTATGAACTCGAATTATGTATTATTTGTATTAATTTAGGTATCACATTTTTGCTTCACGAATATCATCATTGGTGTCACTTAATATTAACTTCAAATTATATTTTGATATCCTCAAATAATTGGATATGAGTATTTACGGGTTAAAATCGTGTATTTATATATTCTAATTAGATACTATGTGTACCAATTTAAGTATCACACTTTAACTTCACAAATGACACAATCAAAATTCACGTAATATTACTTGAAACTTATGTACTTTCTTACACATTTGAATTATTCAAATAGCCAAATCAAATATTTGGAACACGAAAATATGTATTTTATCGATCAAAATAAGTAATTTTTCTAATTCAACAATGAGTGAGAAACTGTGTTTTTTAAAAAACTAGTATTTAACCCGTGCGATGCACGGGATGATACTACTAAAAATTAATGAAAAATAAATAGAATTTAAATTGAAAAAATAATATAATTATAAAAACTAATTTTTCGCTAATTTTAAAAAACTTTATTAAATATAAATGTCGATTAATTTTTTTTGGCTAATAATCACTATCATATATCAAAATTTTAGATTGTGTTAGCATATGACAATGACATGATGCTTATCGTGTTTAGTGTATTGATGTTGACCACCAACCTTAATACATATTTAAATCTTTTTTAATTTTTGATAAGCTATATATTATTATTTTCTAACATGTGAAAAAAATATTTTTAAATCAAATTCAATATAATTAATGAGAAATAGTTTTTGTAAAATTAAATAATTTTATCTAAATCCACATTCACAAACAATTTTGTGACATGACACGTGTCTGACACATTTGAATGATAACAATAATTGTTTCATCAATATCTTTATCCAAATGAGTTGTAATTTTATCTACAAATCTCTTCATAATATACACAATAGTCTATTATTTCTAAAGAAAAATGAAATATGCGATTATAAATAAATTATGTATAAACCAGAAAAATTATTTGATTAACATTTGCTATGTGTAACCCAAAACAATGCCAATAAATTTTATAATGTGTCTCCTAATAAGATGCGAACTTTCTTTATAATTGGTTTAATCATTTCTATTACGGGACATTTTATACTATCATGTATCCGTGAACTTTATAATATAGAAGAAAATTATCACATTTGTAAATACGTAGTAATTAAAATTTTGTACAAATAGAAGAATAATATTTTTTACTTCTCGATCATTAAAGTCAGTTCTCAAACTTAATGTTTCGTTGTTTCCATATGTAGGTAATTCATAACAACAAACAAATCTAAATTTAAATGAACATTACATCTTGGAAGGATTCAACTCAGATACAGTGCTGAAAAGATGAGTCATTTCAGAATTCACTTTTGGAGTAAATAATTTTAGTAAGATAAATTGAAGATAAAATAGTCGAAGATTCGCCATCCCTATCTTGAAGTCGATATGCAAAAAATTCTCTTATACTCACTTTTTTTCTCCCTACAGAACTTGATTTAGATTCTGAAAATGAGATATATTCTCTATAACCATCCTCGCCATAGGGAAAAATTAGTGGATATTGGAGAGCGAGATATGCAGGATTTAGTTCATTGATACGTTTAAGTTTTCCCGTTTGTGTTTCGACTAAAATATCTCTATCACCTAGAGACTCGTCGAAATCTCCCACAATCAATGCTGCAACTTCAGAAGCAGAAGGAAGATTATATCTTCTTCCATCACCACATCTTCTACCAATCAGCTTTAATTTAACATCGGATCGTCTTTCTTCCTTCATTCTTTCTTTGGTCATCCTAAAAGACTTGACCAAAACATTGTTTTCATCTAACATGACCTTCAAATCTGAAATTATCTGGAGATGAAGAATATTTGTCTCGCTATTTTTTCTGAAAAAATATATTGATGAGGCGTAATTTAATTTAGTTTGTATGAACTAATTCATAAACAATATAAAGTAATATAAATACAGATTATAGATATACCTGACAGCAAAAATGCGATTTGAAATTTCATTTTCTGTGTCGTAAATGTATAGCTGAGCAAACTTAGGAGATACACCTTGACATGTAAGTAAGCTTCCGATTAAATGATAATTTTGCCCATGAAGTTTAAAAACTGGAGGAGAACCGCCTTGATTTAGACTTGAATCTATCCTTCCTCCCATCGACGTGAAGCAAAACATGTTATTGTATGACCGGATGTTTTCACAAAAGTGTTTGCTCTTGTCGCTCGTTCCATACAATAATTCATGCAATATTTGAGGTGGTTTCTTCAAAAATGGAAGTTGTATTTTTCCTTGGATACAACATAAAGAATACTTAAGACTCCGAGATTTATTATTCGGACACAACTTCTCTTCATACCAGAACATCGCACCACAAAACTCACATTTGTACGTTGTATCACCTATATCCCAATAATCTACGAATGCAGTGTAGTGATCAAATATATATTTAAAAAATAAAAATTTTATATCTGAAAATTTAAAATGAAAAAAATATTTTAAAAAAATTATTCATAAATAGCTAAAAACACAAAAATATAATCTTACCGATTGATGACAATGATATATTTTCTAATTGCTTAGGGCAATCTTGTAGATTCTCCGATATGCTTGTTAAGTTTATAGGCACTGTAGCAGATATGTCAGCTGCAAAAAATGCATAAAATTTTGCTCTTGCAATGCACAAGATGAAATTAATTACTATGCTAAATTTTATAAATATTTGAAATGCTGAAAAAATTAATTACTATAATAAATTGTAATGTGTGACATCGTTCTCGATGGAATCAAAGATATCGTACCATTTGTGATATCACATAAAGGAGATCTGGATGTTGTGAAAATCCGCTTATGAACTGAATCATGTAAACTACATCCTCCAGATATTTTTGTCTGAAATCCAAATTTTCTATTTACAATACAACAAAATAAATTTGTTAGAGTAATGAATAACTGTTGTGAAGTTTATTTTACAAAGAAATAAAAACTAAAAAAATATTATAAAATAATACATCCATTTTGTGTTTATAAATACCGACTAAACTAATCAACTTGACAAGCCAATTTGATTTTTTCTCATTATTATTTAATTATTTAAAATATCAGAGATTAAAAACATACAATCATAATAAATTTATGATTATTTTTGAAAACATGATAATCAAATTTATTTTAAATAAGATAATTATGTTTCGTGTGTTTACAAAGTATAATCTATCCGACTAAATATTTCAACTTGCCAACCTGATAATTATGTTGAAATCATATAATCATGATAAAAATTTTTAAGTTTAAAAAACTTAGATATGAAATTTTAGATAAATAAGATAATTACGTTTCATGTGTTTAAAAATTTATATTTAGTACTCCGATCGATTCTAAATGATTAATTCATGGAAAAATAATAAGTTTTTAGATAATAAATAGTACATGTTTAAATTTTTATACCACGATCTGAACTCAAATTAATCTTTTGGATTATGATTGTGTTTGTTTTTCGCAACTTACAACATAACTTAAGATTGTATAGAATTAAAATAAAAATTAAAGCCCTTTCCAAGTTCAATTTAACCCCAATTTCATATCAATAATGGGCCAAAAAAACGTTTGATATTATAACATAAGCACATTGTGGGTTTAAGCCCAAAAAGAGTTTAACCTAGCTATTTGGAGTATATAAACAATACATATCGGCGCAAGCTTTCATTTTACAGTCCACTCCTCTTAACTTTCATTTTCTCGTATCTCACAATACAAACTCACACATTTGTTTGAAATTTGTAACTATTTATGGTTTCCGTGCTCTTGTGAATCAACATTTTTCGACAACACGAAAAGTAGTTGGATCGATTTCAAAGATTCTCAAGAGACATATTGCACATTTTTTTCAGATCTAAACTTGGAGCTTTATTTAAAGCTATCGGACACTACAGATCTGAAAAATCGAATGATTTCTTTAGTTTTGCTGGATGGATATCTGTTTTATTTTGCTTTTTTGGCTTTTTGTTTTATCTATTAAAATTTTGATTATTTCTACCGATTATACAGATCATCCCTCGAGAAAGATAACATATTTTTTCACTTTTAGTTCTACTGTTTTTGTTTTAGTTTGATTTCTTTAATTTTTCATTCTAGTAAAGGATAAATTTGTGTTTGTCGAGATTCTTGTTCGGATAGTACCAAGACAAACCTAACATCCTAAATTTTTAAGGTTTTTACACATGCAGTAAGCATTTTTATGTATTTTTCCACATATCTATGAAGGAGAAATATTTCTCCGGAGGTTTTTTCAGATTGGAATTCAATTTTTAACCGAATGGTTAGGTTATCATTCTTCTTATTTCAGATCTAAACTTGGAGCTTTAATTAAAGCTATCGGACACTACAGATCTGAAAACTCGTACTTGTACTTTAAACAGATCTTTGCGATCCACTAAATCCTCGATTTCTTTCGGGATTTTTTCTGAATTTGATAACTGAAATAAAATAAATTTAGACCAACTTATGTTAAATTAAAACCGAAGTAAATAATATATATACAAAAACCTCTTCCTTGACATCAACCCTCAAATCCAGTGCTGTCTTCCCTATAAGTCCCACACATTCTCGATCCCAAAGTAAGAAAACAGCGTTTCCAGTGTTGTCAACAACTCTAACATGAATCTTAAACCTATTAGTTTAAAAAATGAATGTTAATCTTTAAAGAAAATATTAGGTGGAAAACATAACATAATTGAAAAATATCCATCAAACCTTAAATTTCCAGTCACATCAAAACGATCACACCTTTCACAATAAAATTTATCACCCACGGGAGTCACTTTTTTGGGACATTTTTTACATGACAAATATGACCATTCACGAGAAGATTCAACCCCTACGATTTTTGCGAAAACCCAAAAACTTCCAACCTAAAAGATAACATGGAAAATGATAATAATGTTAAAATCTGTTAGAAATATTTTTATTTGTAATGAATACATTAATTAAGACATAAACGTACCTGGTTATCTTCAGAAATCTGTTCTATAGTTCGAATATTATTTTTTGAAAGCTCCTCTGAAATTGTGTTTGTTGATGCTGATGAAATGTTGCTGATTGTTTTTGGTGTATCGATTTCCATGACCAACCTTAATACATATTCAAATAGTTAAATTTCCATGAAGACTTATATTATCTTTTAGTATTTTAAACATAATAAAAAATGATATGAAGTAAAATGTAAAATAAATGTAAAAAATACCTTTTTCGAAATTCAGTAACCTCATCCAAATCTCCGTTGACTATCAAGTTTGTGATATGGTATACATTTGATACTCGGATTTCACCCCGAAATCGTTTTGCTCTACACATTTGCAGAATAACAATAAAAGGTTCCTTACCAACATTTTCCACATAGGCTGTGATTTTTTCCACAAAATCTCCCCATAAAGTACATGGTAACCTATTATTCCTGAATAAAATGGACGGACATATGAAATCGTTAGTGAAAAAGTATAAATTTCAAAATTATTTTATTAATATTTACTCGGTGTCTTCTAAAACAATGTCAATTAGCTTTCGTGGATGTCCTTCGATTTCTTTGTGTTGTGGGGAATCTATTGCTACCAATCGTCCAATGACATCTTGCAAAAAAAATTCAATGTGTAAGAATATAATTTTATTTTAAATGCAGAAGAAAATGAAACTATAAATTCTCTTACCAAAAAGGGTTGTCTCATCTACTACATCTGATGCATTGGATAGTGCAGGAAAAGACTTGAACTCATACATGAAATTGGGAAATGTATCTTCGAAAATTTCACAGACATTAGTGTTTGCAATAAAAATAATCTTGTATTTGTTCTTTGTGGTCTTGAATGTCATTCCATTTTCTGCCACTACCATGTTTTTTATGGCAAAAATATGTCCTTCTCTGAGAATTGGTTTCAACCTTTGCATCACCTGTTCCTTTTTTATGCTACCATGTATGCGATCACCCTGTAATACATACGAAACTCTGATTATAGCTAATACATAATAATTTAAAATGACGGTGACAATGGAAATAAATTTTCTTACTTCTCCATCATGGAAAACGCATTCTAAACTAAATGTGTTCTTTTGAAATACAGGAACTTGATAGCATCGAACCAATCTGACTTTAAGGGCCCATTGTGTTTTCGAAGGGTTCACCTCAGAGATAGAGCTGAACAATGGAGGCATTTTTGAATTTGAGATTTTGGAATCGTCTGAATGATTTTGACAGAATACGTGAACATGAATCTGTGTAATATTGGATGAAATATTTATACCACGTTAATCATTTATTTCAGTCTTTGGGCGGCCTCATTTGAATTCAAATAAGGTAGCCCAAAAGTCTGAAATTTCTCTGCATTATTTATTTTTTCTTGAAAACAGATGTCGTCATTATTTAGGATTTAATATAACCTAATATATTTATGAAAGAGACATACAAGTTATTTATTTTGAATCAGAAAGGCTCAATTTTCGGTTCTTTGAACAGTAATCGATAAAATAAAACCTACAACTTGTGTTTCTATTTTTATTTAGCAATTTTGGCGGGATATTTCTATATTTAGCAGAAACTGTGCTTTTATATATATAATATATAGATATAGAATAGATATATATATAGATATAGATATATATATATATATATATATATATTTGAGTAAAAAAATAAAAAAACATATATTACATAAATTACATTTGAATTAATATAAAAATTAATTAAATTAAATTTGAATTAAGTGAATTGATACAATCAATGCAAACAATAATTGAAGTGATCATTTATTGCAGTACACATATATCAATATTTTCCTTTTTTAGAAATGACATTTTGGCGAGAAATTACTATTTTTGGCAAAAACTCTGCTTTTATATATATATAGATTAGATGACATGAATAAGTCATCTTAATGTAATTTCAATGAAAATACCAACAATTATTGAATTTATTGTGATAGCTTGAAGATCCAGTATTTTCTTACACAATTGGAGTATTCAAAGAGTAAAATCAAGCATTTGGAACTCCAAAATAGGTATTCTGTTGGTCAAAATAAATATTTAATCTTATTTCATGATGAATGATGACCTATGTTTTTTTTAAAAAAAATAAAATGACATGAATAAATCATCTTAATGCATTTTTAATGAAAAGACCAACAATGACTGAATTTATGGTGAATGCTCGAAAATATAGTATTTTCTTATATATTCGGAGTATTCAAAGAGCGAAATCAAGTATCTGAAACCCCTTAATAGGTACTTTGTATGCCAAAATAAGTATTTACTTTTATTTCATGATAATTGAGAAACAATATTTTGTTAAAATTATATTTTAAATGGATAAAAATGATATAATTTTTGTGGATAAAATAATATATTTATTTAAATAATAAAGGATAAAAATGTAAAGTTTGCTTTATGGGTAGTTAAAACTAAATGTATAAATGTGTCAGGTACTGATTTTTAAAAAAATTTAGCTAGGTACTGAATTCTAATTGAAACATTGGCAGATGCATATTTTTGAAATTTACCGATATAAAAAAATATGAATAAATTTAAAAATATAGATAAATGATGATATATTTGTAATTTTAAATATGACCTCACAAAATCAATTAAAATTAGGAGTGTGTCTCATGTGAGACCGTCTTACGGATCTTAATCTGTGAAACGGGTCAACCCTACTCATATTCACAATAAAAAATAATACTCTTAGCATAAAAAATAATACTTTTTCATGGATGACACAAATTAGATATCCTTCTCACAAATACGACATTGAGACCGTGTCACACAAGTTTTTGCCTAAAATTAGTTAGTGTAAGACTTCAACTTTAATTAAATAGTTAGATAATAAGATTATATCACTAACATTTTACTAACCTATGTGTGCAAGATAAAAAAAAAATATATATTTTATATATAAATAAACTCCATTTTAGTTATATTTTTTTGAAATTTTTTTGTACAATTTGACAATATAGTGATAAGCACAAATTAATTTATATTTTCTCATTAATGTATATTTTTGTAAATTTATAAACTTATATAATATATGCATATACTCAAGCTATTACATTTCACCAAAATTAATAAATAGTGAAGTACAACTCAAGTAATTTAAATTATACACAAAAATTTATGTGATGTGGTCTCACGAGTCAATTACGTGATACACATATCTTATAATTGGATTATCCATGAAAAAATAACTTTTTATGTAAAAAAAAAATATTATATATCATTGTAGAGCATGATTAACGCATCTCACTAATAAAGATCTACGATATCGTATCACAAGATACATACTATTAATCATATAATACACCAAACGTTATGTTTCAATCGTTTTTTCGACAAAAATAATTATAGTTCTCATCCATTATTTTTCAATGTGAAACTCAAATTTTTGATAGGCCAATCCTCATGTTATGAACATTACGCCAATTGTTAATAGACAAAAATTTGTGTGAGATAGTCTCACAGGTTATATTTTGTGAGACAGATCTTTTATTTAGGTCATCAATGAGAAAATATTATTTTTTTATGCTAAGAGTATTACTTTTTATTGTGAATATCAGTAGAGTTGACATGTCTCACATGTAAAGATTCGTGAGATCGTCATAATAGATATGCTCTTGTTAATAAATTTTTGAAAAACATATACACAAAAGCGTTGAAACAAATAATCCTGTAATGTGTCATCTACCACGAGTAATTAACTATATCCTGGAAACGCAAGGCATCGCCGCCTCGGCAGTCATCCGACCTCCGCCTCTCCGCCGCCGCGAGTAATATTCACCTTCTCCGCCAATTATCTACTCTCTATCACAAATTATTACAGTAATTACTGTTACTGTATCCGATAATTTCACAATCTTTAGTCCACTTCTTCGATCTTTATCTTTGAGCTAAAGACCCCCAATTCAGAGTGCCTAGGGCATAATGATGGAGCAAATGGAGTCGTTAACCCTAAACGATGATCCTTCGAATGGCTCAAAACCATATTTCGACGACCCTCTCTCTTCATCTTCGCAGTTTGTGGAGATTCCGACTGATGATGCTGGTGATTTGCGATCTCCCCTGCAGAAACAGACGCCAATCCCTAGCCACAACTCCATCAACTCCATACTCGAGCCCCCTTCTTATGCGGAAGCTGTTTTTCGATCCTTTGACTCGGATCAGGTGGATGCTTCTGATATCAACGGGCACGATCACGCTGGATTGGAATCACGTTCTTTTTCATCTGATTTCCTTCGAATCTCTGTTTCGGATCCGTTGAAGGAGCAGGAGGTATCTGGGTCGTTGGTGCCCGGAGGAAGTTCGTATTTTTCGTACTTGATTACGACTTTTACAAATTTGCCTGAGTTTAACGGGACAGAGTTTAATGTTAGGAGGAGGTTTAGAGATGTTGTAGCCTTATCGGATAGGTTAGCCGAGAGTTACCGTGGGTTTTTTATACCAGTAAGACCGGATAAGAGTGTTGTTGAGGGTCAGGTGATGCAGAAGACCGAGTTCGTCGAGCAGAGACGTGCTGCATTGGAGAAGTATCTGAGGCAGCTCGCTGCCCATCCAGTGCTTAGAAAGAGTGAGGAATTACGGGTGTTTTTGGAGTCTCATGGGAAAATGCCATTGATGAGGACTACGGATGTGGCATCAAGGATGTTGGATGGAGCTGTGAAGCTTCCGAAGCAGTTGCTTGGTGGGGAAAGTGGGGTTGGGGCAGCGGATGTGAGTGAGGTGTCGCAGCCTGCCAAAGGAGGGATGGATTTGCTGAGGATTTTCAAGGAGCTAAGGCAGTCAGTGGCTAATGATTGGGGTGGGGCAAAGCCAGCGGTTGTTGAGGAGGACAAGGATTTTTTAGAAAGGAAAGAAAAGTTGCAGAACTTCGAGCATCAGCTCAGTAGTGTGTCTCAGCAGGTTACACTACTCTCCTCTTTGATTTTGCAATTGCTACTATTAAAGATTGTAACTTGATAAACGTGGCCATATTTTTGTTTTTAAATTAAATTCTGAAAATTTTAATCTATGTGATTGTTGATGATGTTTTGAACAACCAGTTGGTTCATACTGGAGCGTGGCTTATGATTCTTACGTCTGTAAAACAACAAAATATATGTTATTAGAGATGGATTTAACATGAATTCAGAAACAGCTGAGTTAGGTGAAATTATGTCCACCATTTTGTCTTGCCAAGTTTAAGACTACCCATCTTGAAAAGCGGTGGGAGTGACATTGGAGAATTGTCGATGACTTTTGTCTGAAAATGCTGATGACATAATTAATTGTCAAATGGATATGACAATTTTTTTCAAAAACATCGTGAAATTCAAATATGGTAGTAGCTGCAGCTGGTTGTGCTGTTACCATTTTGCTTGTTTATTTCTTTGAATGTGATGGTAAATCAGATGTGTCAGAAATTGTATTTTGGAGGGAAAACTCTTGATCGTGGAGATGTTTTCTTGGTTGAATAAAAATTAACATAATGGATGAACACTTTACATTTTAAAATGACAAGAATATTCATTCCCATAAGGCACATTGGCTTAGAAAATAAATTTTGTTGATATCAACAATGTGAACATTTACCTTTTAAAAAAAATGAATGTGAACATTTATATGACATATTTCATTATGGAAGATTCATCAATTTTTTTCGGAATTTTCTATGTTCTGTTATTTGTTTATGATATTTGCTTTAGTATTTGAAATTTTGGAGTGGTTATCTGAAATTTTTTTAGTTGTATAAATAGTTTTAAATATTAAAACAAGTTCTTAAACCCTGTCATTGTGCAACATTGCCTTTCTTGTGAAAACATAACCTTCATTGATATAGTGAAAGTGTCAAAAGTTGGAATTGTGCTTGGTTCATTGGCAGACTTGCATGTTGGGAAATGTGAACTATGAAATATGCATTTTATTCAGTTATTGCATTCTTTTACTCGGAAATTTATTTGCAAAACTCATGGTCGATAATCTTTGGTCAATATTCATGTGGTCTCTATTATATTTACAGGCTGAATCTCTTGTCAATGCTCAGCAAGAGATTGGGGAGACAATGGGTCAACTAGGGTTGGCTTTTGTCAAATTAACGAAGTTTGAAACAGAGGAAGCTACTTATGACTACCAAAGAACACGTGCTGCAGACATGAAAAATGTGGCGACTGCAGCTGTAAAAGCAAGCAGATTGTACCGGGAATTAAACTCGCAAACCGTTAAACATTTGGTAAATCAACCGGAGTCCCCTTTATTATTGAACTTTGAATCTCAATGAATGCAATGCTATGTTTCGTACTTGTAACTTTAAGTGCATTCCAATCTTTCCATTTGTGCTCTATTTAGTTTTTTTTATAATTGTTCGAATTTATGTGGTAATAGTTAATTTTCATTTTATAGTTTACTTCATCTTTAAGTAAAGGTCTTTGATCAATACCTATTGGTTTAGGTGGTAAGAAGTTCAGTTATCCTAGGATATGGTCTCAGAATTAGTCTGGGCCCAACGTGGCTTCAGTATGAGAGAGTTGGACAGAAAAAGTAAAGGTTTTCGATGGCTTGTCGTCAGATGTTAGTCTTACTGAATCTTTTTTTTTTAATGTAGGATAAACTTCACGAATATCTTGGGGTGGTGCTAGCTGTCAACAATGCATTTTCAGACAGATCTAGTGCTCTGCTCACTGTACAGACCCTTTTGTCAGACTTAACATCATTAAATTCGAGAATTGAAAAGCTTGAAGCTGCTTCATCGAAAATATTTGGTGGGGATAGATCAAGGATTCAAAAAATAGAAGAGTTGCGAGAAACCGTAAGAGTAACTGAGGCCGCTAAAAATTGTGCTGTCAGGGAGTATGAAGGAATAAAGGTATGGTCTCTAGTTCTGGTGGACTTGATGAGAAAATAAAAGATTGTCATTTTGTTAATGTTCCCTATGCCTGTTAAAATTCTGTAGTCTAAATAAAAAATTTCTTGCTAGATGTATGTATATCAAGTTGCTCATTTTACTTGTAATCCATAAAAGTTGATATAGACTCCATTGTTCCTCGACAAACTCGAGCCAATGCGTAATACTTGCAGCATGGTCTGAAAATGGTTGAAATCCTTGATATGTTGATATTGTTACCAAAGACAACAAAATTGCGTTATAAAATGCTTCACCTTCTCCACTTTGCCTTGATATAACAATTCATTTGTCTAGAAGATTCCTGTGTTATTTGATTTGATCAGATATTTTCAGAACAATTGCAATTTGTCATATGATTAAAAACTGCAATTATCTGGTCTGATCTTTGATTTTTACAGAGTACTGTAATTTTACTCTTCGAACTAACACAATCAATGATGCAGTGATTATGATTTAGCTAAGTGCTCCATAAATTGAAATGTATACCCTCATCGTTTTCAATTTGTTAATCGAGCATTGCTAATTTGTAGTTGAACTACATAAAATTTCATATTTATGAATTTTTTATTCATCCATTAAACTTGTGAATGGCCATACATACAGGAAAGCAATAAAAATGAGTTTGAGAGACTGGACCAAGAGAGGCATGACGATTTCTTGAGCATGCTGAAAGGATTTATTGTTAATCAGGTAGTTTGTTTTCTCCGGAAGTGAATGTTATTATAGACCTGATCTCGGTTCAATTTGAACTGTGAATTGTAACCTGACATTGGATCCTTTTGGCTCGAAAATCAGAACCGAAATCAAGGACTTGTGATAAGATATCAATCCTTAAAAATAAGGAACCGGAACCGGAACCATACACCTCTCTAAAGTTCTTGAAAGCCCTAGTACAAGTAGACAGTTTAGCCTAGGTAAATAAATTACTTGAAATATATAATTTGTTCAAACCTTGTTTTTAATTTTCTTTAGTTAATAACATGTATTATAATAATCTAATAGTTAAATTTAGTTTGATTTCCTCGGAAGTGTCTCAAATTTTCATGGACTGTTAAAAAGTTAAATAAGTATCATGTTAAAATCAGTTCAAACCATTATTGAAATGGAACCACAATTGAAACATCTCCTGTCTGGTCGCGCTTCTATTGTAATGGTCCATTTTAGAATCGTGATTAGCCTAATACAATTTTGTTAGCATTATTTTAATGTCAAAAAGATGATTTGTTTTGCTTTTATTACAAAAATCACATCTAATATGCTTTCTCAGTAAGAACTTCAATGCACTAGTAATATATGACTCTCCATCCTTTTGAACTAAGATCTCTAATTTGTAAGGAGCTTGAACAATCTTGATTCTTGAGAAGGTTCTATTGTTTTTTCAGTTTTTTTATTATTTTCCTTACTGGACTGGATTGAATGTGGTTGCCATTTGTGGCATCAGAGAGAAGTAACACATGCTCCCAATGTACACTCCGTGACACCGTTTGTCGATGCATAAGCATTGATGGCTATTTTTACGCTTTGATTCCTATACTTCTGTGTCACAAATTGTGTTTTCTTGGTATGGAAATGATAATAGGCTGGATATGCGGAGAAGATGGCCGACGTTTGGGAGACGGTTGCTGATCAAACACGTGGATACACGAAAAATTGATCATTGCCTCTATGCAGGCTTTCTCCCTCAGAGCCCCAATTCCTTCGATGGCATCCCTTGTATTTGAGGCATCTAACGCTGCACAATTACACCCACATATGACATGGCTATAGCTCTAGATTGTCCAGGTTGTTTTGCCACTTTTCTTTGTTGTTGTAATTCGTTAAGAGACACTCATCAAGAACCACCTTTTTTAAAGTGGTAGTTTTCGTAGTACGTTGTCTATGTATCTCTTGATTTTACTCATGTAAGCATTGTAAGGTTCTTTTGATCTGGGATTGTCGATTTGGGCGACGGATGTTGGTATTTAGGCAGAACCGAGGCTTCTCATACTGAGTCGAGATTGGCCAAGGCTTAATATATTCCATTGCGTTTATGATATAATGATATAGATAATTCAAAGATTGATCAAAAGCCATAGTATCATAAGCAAAGTAAAGCGAAGTGAAAGAGTGTACGTAGTTAACTGGTACACTTGAAGATTGGGTTGAGATCGAGCAAATAAAAGGTCGCATTCTTCAGTAATTAAAAAGAAAGAATATTCATTAATAGTTGTACATAGAGTCGAGCCATGCCCTACCTTAAACATTCCAATTCCATACCGATTCTGACCCAATCCTCACCATGACTCGAGTCCGACCCGAACCATTGGATACTCGAGTTCATTTACAAAGGTAGGCTTGGCCATGTTTGATACCATTAAGTTAGAGTAAGGACTAACACCGGTGAAGACAACTTTCTCTATGACTCAGTATGCAGAGCTCTATATCCGAGAGATAGTCCGATTGCATAGAATCTCAGTTTCTATTGTGTCTGACGGAGACTCGAGATTCACATCGTCTTTTTGGAAAAGTTTACATGCAGCTATGGTTCGAGGCATCTTGGTTTTTGGTGGGCAAGTCATCGAAATTTGGTTAAACTTTAATAAGTTTGTTTATTTTTTGTATTTTAATTCTTTTTCATCCATATGATGATATGACATCAGATAAATCACTGGTATATGTTACCATTAGCAATATTCGATGTCGTGACATCATTATACGACACGATATCAACACTAAATTGAAAAAAAGATTACCAAACGTACAGTATGAAAAACCAAACAAAGCCAATTAATTTGTTGATTAATTTTTGCAATTTTCCCAGAGGGGAGGGAGACGCGTGTCGACAATTTCAAGTCGCTCTATACCGAAATTCTGACCAGATTTAAATATCACGAGAGAGAGATAATTCTTGTTTCAAAGAAAATGTTGGGGTAGGCAGGCGGAAGTCCTCCACAACTTCCTTGCAATACCCACAACTTTGGATTCCGAACCCGAGCATTCGAACGAAAGTCACGGGGCGAGGTGCACTTCAAATGAAATAGATTGTCGCTTTCTTTACAGCCATAGTACCCGAACCTTGTGTCGCTTTGTTCCTCGCAAAACTCACATAAATTGTTGTCATCAAAGTTGGTGATACCAGTACAAGTGATTAGGTAAAGAGGATGTATGTCGTATTTATGCTTGATCTTTCCTGCACAAAGGTTGTCGATGATCATGAAATCACAATCAAATCATCGGTACAAAATACCATAGCCTGTCTTCGGATCAGAACAACATTTCTTGATCGTATTGCTTTGATTATTGACAGAGTGTAGAAAATGCTACATGCTTGTGTGGCGCATGTTCGATAAATGGTACAAAATTCAACACAACCTTCATCATCATCTTTAAAATTGTAGTAAGAAAATCCGTTGCCAAGAAGACAGCAAATGGAACAAAGGCTTCTTTTAACTAGCTGGAAGGAAGATGAAAATGGCATCTGGAAGATTGAGAGCAGGCATAGAATGGAGGATCAATGCATGCATGCTAGCTACTTCGTTGTTACGACTGCTTTGAGTCAAGTTTACGATCAAACGCGGAATTCCCACCAGAGTTCAGTCCTAGTAAATCTCCCACCATCCAACTCTGATCCGGCCGTGGAAGATAAGTAACTCCTAGATCTTTCTCTAAAAAAATTAAGAAAACATACCCTTCATCTTTTCAGTTGAATATTTATTACTGAAAACGTAAGAAATTAAGATTATGAAGTTCATTATCATAAGTCCAAGTATCAAGACAATTTTTTTTTTAAGTTTCTTTTATGAACAGTTTTGTTTCTAAGAATCAAATAAAAATGTATCTGTCTCAGATTAAAAGTTATAGAGTTCTTTTTACAACTTGTAAAAAGAACTCTATAATATTGGAAGATTGCAGATGCCGCAGGAATGATCGCTGTTAAAGTCTCATCCTCAATATTTTTTCTTCATTGAAAATCAATGGATGCTCATGGCTAAAATGTTGAAGCTGATCCATATCTGAATTATAACCGATTAAACACTAGGATATGAAAAATACTGTGTAAAAATGGAAGATGGTCGTCCAGTATGATATATCCAATTCCTGAAGAATAAAGCAATATTCACCAACACATTCTACTTTAGTCTTTCATATTAAAGTAAGGTGCCTGTTATCCAGAGGCGGATTTAGTGTAGGGCGAACGGGCGCCACGGCCCCCCCAAAAAATTTAAAAAAAAATTTAGTATATATTAATTTTTTTTAAACTAAATATATAAACAGATATATATATACATTGCCCCCAAAATGAATGATACGTCCATGTATCACAGTGGCTAAAGCCAATTATAACGTTTGCTCCACCCGATTTCGAAACCTGATCCCTCTTTCTTTTTTTTTTTTGCTTAGCGACGGTTGTGACGGAAACCGTCGCAAAATCCGCGACGGTTTCTTATAACCGTCGCCACATCAAAACCGTCGCAAAATAAACTAAGGGGCCCCGCGTCGAAATCCTAGATCCGTCCCTGCTGTTATCATTCAATTTTTCATCTTTATACAACCTTATGAAAAGTATTTGTTAATTAGAGTATTAAATGACCAAGAACTTGCGTAAATTTTAATGAAACGTTAAATAATAGAAGAGCAGACGTATTTTTGTACCAAACAAACGATCGTCTCGTCTTTTCCATCAAAGGAGAATGGAATTAAGATGGATTAACATCTAGTCAATGCCTGAATCCTTGAATGAAACACACCAATTATATATACAGACTTCACACTTAAATTTGGAACAATGAAAGAATAATGGAATACTACTATTAATCTACTAGAATTCTTCAATCACTAGGTGATGGTACTGCTCCAGCGTCATCACCTGAACTTGTAGCCGTTTCTGGTCTAATCTCTTCCAGTTGCTGCATAATCTGACTCGCCTCTGGTCGAGCCGAGGGCGAAGGATCCACGCAATGTAATGCCAGTTTCAGAGTATTCAACAACTCATCACCAATTACTGAGGCATCCCTCATCAGTTCAAGATCAAAAACTTCATTAGTCCACTCCTCTTTCACAATGGAGGCAACCCATTGAGGCAAATCACCACCGTTCATTGCCTCTCCCGGGGACTTCCCGGTTAAAAGTTCCAACATGATCACTCCTAAACTGTAAACATCAGTCTTGGTGGTGGCCTTCTTGAGTTTGACAAGCTCCGGTGCTCGGTATCCCAGCGCCCCTGCAGTGGCAATAACGCTTGAGTTTGTAGTAGACGACATCAACCGGGAGAGCCCGAAATCTGCTATCTTCGCATTTGCGTGCTCATCAAGAAGAACATTGCTTGATGTGAGGTTTCCATGGATTATGTTGACATTGTCGTGAAGGTAGATCAGCCCTCTCGCCATTCCTTTAGCTATCTTCATTCTATTTGACCAGCCAACGGGTGTTTCCGGGGCACGAGCTGCATTAAGAATGAGCAGCTATTAGAGTCTGTTGTTCCAACTCCTTTTTATGAAGTCAAAATCAATTCAAAGTTAAATCTGCTTCTTTTCCAAAGATAGTACTTAAAAAATCTTTTGCCAGTGTATTTTTTAAGCTAAGTGACTCTATATCCAAACTTGCAATTATGGATCAAAAAGTTGAATGGGAATTGGCTTACCATGTAAATAAGTTGCAAGATTTCCTTTAGGCATGTAGTCAAAAACCAACAACTTTTCACCTTTTGGACCTAAATAGTAAGCTCTAAGGGAAAGAAGATTAGGATGTCTGATTTTCCCGAGTGCATTAACCTCAGTTTCAAATTCCCTTTGCCCTTTAGTAATCTTCTCTCTCAATCTCTTCACTGCAACTTGAATTCCATCTTCCATCGTAGCTTTATACACTGTTCCATAAGTGCTTTTCCCCATTATCTCTGCAGTAGCACACAAAAGATCATCTGCACTAAAAACCATGGGCCCGTCAAAATGCACAAGTTTCCCTCCAGTTTCTCCACTTGCTTCGACTTCACCGGCAGGAGTGCCCTTTTCGCCCTTGGCAGCAGCAGCCGCTCCTGCGGCCTGACCCTTTTTAGCTTCTTTTACCATTTTTCTTTTTCTTATCAAGCAGCAGAGCAAAATGCAGCAAGTTATTACGAGAATTATGAGGAGGATCCCTGCTGCAATTATAATAATATCTTTGGTACCGAGTTTTCGGGCTCGTTTTTTCGGTGGTGGAGGAACTTCGGAGGAAGGTGAAACGGGACAAGGGGTTGTAGGACTGTATCCACATAGTTCAAGATTGCCAGCAAAGGCGCTTGAGTTGAATCTTTGAGTAAGTTTAACAGGAACAGGACCAGAAAGGTTGTTGAATGAAACATTAAAGGAATCAAGATTTGGTAAGTCACCAAGAGAACTAGGAATTTCTCCACTAAGGTTGTTATAAGACAACTCAAGCTCCTTGAGCGACGAAATGCCGCCAAGCGTAGGCGGTATACCACCAACTAATCCGTTATTACTTAAATCAAGAAACAAGAGTTTCTGCAGATCAGACAGACTACCAGGCAAGCTCCCGTTGATGAAATTGTAAGAAAAATCAATTGTTCTAAGGCTAGAGAGGTTGCCAATATCCTGAAATAAAACTCCACTCAGTTGGTTATGACTAAGTGAAATTTCTTGAAGCAAACTCAACCTGCCAAAAGAAGAAGGAATCCCACCACTGAAAGAATTGTGATCAAGTGCCAAAGATTGAAGTTGAGACACATTTTTCCCATCATTCCCCCAAGAATCTGGAATTTGGCCGGAAAGATTGTTGTTTTGAAGAGCAAGGAACATAAGTGAAGAAGATTGTGTAATACTAACTGGGATTTGACCAGACAACTGATTATGACTAAGATTAAGCCTAAACAACCTAGTAGAGTTAACAATTGTAGAAGGTATTTCCCCAGACAAAGAATTATTACCAAAGTCAATTGTTTGAAGAAGGGGACACAAACCAAGTGAAGAAGGGATCGAACCAGAAAGTCTGTTGTTGAACAACTGAACACCTCTGAGATTAGGCAAAAATCCTAAAGAAATTGGGATTGAGCCTCCAATAACATTGTCGTGAAGACTTAGTTTCCTTAAAGCTTGAAACTGCCTTATTTTTTCAGTGATTCTACCACCCAACCCTCTCCATGGAAGCTGGATTACTATTACCTGGCCCTGTGCGCATTTAATCCCTTCCCAACCACCTGAACAAGCTCCATAACCAGAGTCATTCCAGCTTCTTAAGAACCCTTTTGGATCAACTAAATCATGTTTTAAGGCTTGAAGGGCTTGGTAATCTGCTTGTGTGACCACCACACCATCCCAAGATTGGCTTGAAACTGGCACAATGACACAAAATAACAGCTGAAAAATCAAGAAATTTTGGGGGAAGAGAGAAGTAGCTTTCTTGAAAATGGCTCATATCGAATCTTCCACTTCTCCTTCTCTCTATCAGTAAAATGAGACCGAACCTCATTTTCTTGAGATGGACTCGGGTTTAAACCTCCGGAAACGACATTCTTGACATCCATAATCAAGAAGAAAACTTCCAAAATCTGGTATATGAATATATGTGAAAGAAAACCCAGCCTTTCGTTGTTAACAAAAATATATACTACACTTTGAAGTGAAACATGAGAAAGGAACAGTACGTTAACAAAGATTTTGGAATTAAAATATGAAGTGGGAGAGTGCCAATGGCTGTGGGGTTTTGTGTAACGAGGCACGTGAATTGGTGATATTTTTTATGAGACTTCAAAGCAGTAAATAGCATTATGACATATATTTAGTAGCTGAATAAATATTCATTTTTCAAAAAAAATGAATATTTAAAAATATGGGTTGACATAAAAAAAAAGTTTGTAGTCCAACCACATGCACAAGAAACTTATCTTACATAAAATATAGCAAAATTGATGCACATATGATATGATAAATAACTTGTATTATACTAAAAATATTTGACTGTCGTATACAACACGAGAGAGAATATTTTGCTGTTCTTCACGAGTGAATTCGATCTCTTCCTCAAAAAACTAAAAGATTAAGCAGTTATCTCATATTTTACTATCGATTAATATCGTAGTTTTCAGAATCCATTATTTTCATTTGATCATTCTACACATTGTGAAATTTACTCCACTTACAATGTAACAACTTCTGATTTTAAAGAAATGATTAAATTTAAAGAAGTTGAGAAAAATTAGAAATGAACGGTGTTTGATAAATAAGTTATTCTAATTCTAACTTTTTACCAAAATCAATTTTGTAGAAGTTCGATTACAATTATTACCGATTTTTTAATTTTAATTAAAATTAAACAGAAACTAATACATATCTAAGTTTAAAAAAACACACAAAACTATTTTTAAGACAGAAAGTGAAAACATGAACAAAAATCTATTAGAACAAGCACTCCAGGTAGGGGACATGGCAGAATACATAATGCACGAGCCGATGGTTCTTTTTCTTCAATGTCCTGATGCTCAACGGCTAGTTTCTTGATTTTATTGCATGTAATTTTGCACACAAGCCTAGGGATTTTTTTTTTTGGCTTTTTGGGAAATTGGGTCCAATAATTACTTAAATTTTTTTGGTAGTAAATGAGGCTCCCCTGTCACCACTGGCTTCCAACGGCTATCTTTTTCATGTGGGGCTGGTCAACTTTTGGTCATGCTGTAATAGGATTTTGGGGTTGGATACTTGGACCCCAAACAGCATGTGGAATGACGAGAATGTCCTTGACATTTTCTGTGATCTTGTGATGTTTCTTGGTGTTTTTTGAGGTTGTTTTTGTCATATATGGAGCTTTTGCTAGGGCTTGTTGTCCCTTTCGTAGTAGGTTTATTATTTTAAAATTTATGGGAAGAAAGTCCTTTTTGTTAGGTGATAGAACTAAGAAGATAATAGGACAATGATCATTAGTTCAAGCATACGAGGTTAATTAACCAATTTTATGTAAAAATATTTTTTTAATGCAACGATGGATAGTTGAATTTATCATAAAGATAATATCTTTAAGATATGGGAACTAAACCGCTAAAGTGAATTAGAGTGTTTAAAATATTGAGTTCCAAAGGTTACCTTTAGGTTGTGTTTGGTATGAGAGATTAGGTGAGTTTATGATTTTTTAACTCACTTAATTCCAAGTTTGGTACGATTTTTATTTCATCAAGTCAATCCCTCCTATAAATGATTATGTTATATTAATTGGGATAAAATAATCACTCCTCACCTCCTAAGATTATTTATCCAACTCTTAATACATCATATTTTTCCAATTTTACACTTCTCATATATCTAAACTCACCACCACTTACCGCCCGTCGACCGCCAACCGTCGCCCGCTGAATGCCTGCAGACCGCCAACGCCGCAGGCCGACACCGATGTCGCCGACCGGCCGGCCGCCGCCACGGCCAAAGTAGAAGGACACTTTTGTCAATTCATCAAAAAATTCTTAATTATCTCATTCTTAACAATCATACCAAACATAATATTATTTTATCATTATATATTATATTTATACTTCAATCATTTTTTTCTTAATCATTTCATGATTTTATCCTCTAACCAAACGTAGCATCAAGGTCTATTAGTAAGTTAGATGACATTATTAACCATAAAGATTTTAGGAAGAATTATTGTGAGACGGTCTCACGAATCTTTATCCTGTGAGACGGGTCAACCTTATCGATATTCACAATAAAAAACAATAATTTTTCATGGATGACCCAAATAAGATATATGTCTCACAAAATACGATCCGTGATACCGTATCACACAAGTTTTTACTACCATAAGATTTGTTTCCTTAAATAATTAATAAATATCTTCGTACTTGTGAACAAAAAAATAGTATATAAGACACAATGATAATTTGTTTTTTGCAAAAATAATGCACAAGTTCGTACATAAAAATATTTAGCTTAAAAACTACTTAATTTAGATAGTTTTGTTTTATCCATTTTAAATTTAATTTTTTTAGGGAGAAAAACAGTTTTTAGTATTCGGATCCAAATAATGAAAAGTAATTTTTATATATATATTTTTTAAAGACGAAACATAAGCCCTAAAAGTGCTTTGACTTTATTTTCTAAATATATTTTTTCAAAAAAAATATGTCGAAATGCGACCTTTCTTGTAAAATCAAAATATTATTTTAAATCTAATTCATATATCTTCAGGAATTCTTATTTTGTTGAAATTTTGGCACCCATTTGTGGGTTCCAAGCCCTCAACCACATGAACTTCAGGAATCACAATCATTATAAAAGTTGATTCCGGCTGTTGGTATTGGCAATTGACATAAAAAGTTTGTCCGAATATGTAAAATGACTATTCCATGGTATTTATACGAGGTTTTTTCATTTTATAAAAGTGCCCCGAGAGTGTTTAGTTGACTGTATATTGAAAAAATGGGCAATCAAGACTTCAAGTAAAGGAACATATGATTAGTAGGGAGAAATCCGGACATCAGAGTTTATATATATAAAAAAACAAAAAAAACAAAGACTCGAGTAATAGTAACTGTGATATAAAAAATATCAAATTTTAGAGGAAAATAAACATTGTTTTTATAAATTGTTATGATTGCACATTTTTCTTGATATTGTTCTTAACGATTGAACAAAAATACTAGTCATCAGTTGACCTGTGGCTGCAGTCTCGGACATTTGAAAGAATACTGTCGGTAATATAAGTCAAACAAGTCTCAACTATATAGTTCATAAAACCAATTTATTAATTATTCAGAAAATAGTAATTGCATAATTATAGCCCACATCGTCAGCAATAATGAGAATTCAATCCATTCATCTGTCCCCGATTTTTTTTTTAAAAATATATATATATATATATACATATATATATATATATATATATATATATATATATTAAACATATGTAGGTTTTGGAATATTGTTGCACATCAAGCAAAATCAATATAGGAATAAGTCTAGGGATGGCAATGGGTAGGGTATGGGTCGGATTTCATACATCCATCCCCATATCCATTTATTAAATTCATTCACATACCCATCCCCATCCCCATACCCATCGGATATTGAATTTCATCCCCATCCCCATACCCATCGGATTATCGGATACCACACCCTACCCAAATACCCTATTATCATATACAATTGAAAATTTTCAAATTTAAATTGTTTCAATGAAGTTATGAATATTTAAAAAATTATTTAAATGAACAATATGAAAAATTATTAATGATAAAAATTTGCAAAATAAACTTTATAGAAAAAATAACAAAATATTAAAAATAGTTTATATTAGTTGAATAAAAGTACGCAATTCAACAAAAATAAAATATTTTTCAATTTTTGAAGTCAAACATGGAATAAACTTACCAATGGAGAAGATGAAAAATTGAATGAAAAATAAAAGAGCGGTAAAACCTTGAAACGTAAAAGTGAAAGCGAAAGGGAAGAGAAAAGAAAAAGTATCGATTTACTTGAATTTGAGAAGATGAATCTTTAATATAAATAAATATAATTACTATATATGTATGTATATATATATATATATATATATATATATATATATATATATATATATATATATATAATTTAAACGGGTATTCGGGTCGGGTGTGGATCGGATTATATCAAACCCGCCTCCATACCCAAACCCAAAAATCCCCATACCCGATTACCCAATTATTTAATCGGGTCTAAAAATCCCTCCATACCCTCTACTATTCGGGTCGGGTATCGGATCCTCCAACGGGTTCGGAGGAAATTGACATCCCTAGGAATAACCAAGATTTCTTGACCAAGTGAGTATTAGATGATATTTTCTAGTTGATAAAATATGTTTTTTTAAATTTATTATATCAATTTTTTTACCATAAAATAAAGAATTTCCGGGTAGCCCACGTGTATTCCTTTCAAGGATTGATAACATGAAAATTAGGATGTCAATGAACTTTTCTAACAAATTGAGTTAATAATTTTAGTAATACGAGGATGAAACACAAAGAAATAATCATTATACAAGACAAAATACCACGTGTGTGGAAGTCAACTATTGAATCATAAGATCAAAATGCTACATAACGAGTGCCACATTTTGAATCTGTAGAGAAATTACCTCTAGATTCTCGACATTGGTGGATAAAAGGTTAGTCCAGGACGAAAACATTTTACTTTGGATGAGTGGTGATTGTGATGACTCTATCTCTCATTGGTTAGAAAATTGTATTTAAATTGAATTATGAGATACATCTAACTTCTACAATAATCTGCTTTAACCATTTTTGTAAAACAAGCACATATTCAGACTAATTGCTATAAAAATTTATTGTAGAGTCGTGTTTGTAAGACGGACCGTGTCTGACAAGTATATGATAAAATATGAAAGGGAAGAAATCAGAGCCACCTAATCCAACGCCTACCGACAAGAGGAAATTCCTCATCTGTGGTCCATTATGGACCGAAATTATTTCTATGAATATTAATTTTATGCACTACCTAGATCATATGCATCACAATATGAAATAAATAAAGGAAAAATAATAAAGTGATGCTACATGTACATCGATATTTGTACAACACAAAAAATTCAATACAAAAATTCAATTTGTCAAAATCTCAATATATATTGAATACAAAATCTCACGATATAACAGTAAAATCTCGCAATATAATGGTTGTAAATATCGCTGTAACGATATATTAATTGTATCTTTAGCATGATTCAAAATAATAATACCAATATCCCACTGTGCACGAAGTTTTAAGAAGCACGACTCGTGGCGAATCATAGAATTTAAGCATTATGATTTATAAGCTTAAAATGCTTAAACTGAATTTTGCATACAAATTGTTTTTATTGATGTTTAACAATATTTTTTTATATCAATATAAAAGAGTTGATAAACCAATACATAAACATATAAAATTAAAACTAAATATATACATATAAAATTTTTAAAGTCTTAAAAGCACAAAATTCAAAATTTTTGTAACTCTTCGTTGGACTCTGACTCAATTTCATCCTTTCATCTAATTCACCATTCATATCTTTCAAAACAACCGGTCTCAGGAATATCTTACTCTCATTGAAGCCAGAGAACACAAAATTTGAAAACAGGGTAAGTTCGCAGTCGAGTTCGACATACCCTTATGCATCGCCTTGTAAATATCCAATGTTCAGAATTTATTCTTACACTTGAGATCCATAATCTTTTCTATAAACTCCATGTGTGAAAATGAATACCTGTGGGGGCAGTACCCCACAGGATCTGGACCGTTGACTTTAAAGAATTTGGTGGATTCCGCGTAAAAATTAGTGGACCCCGCATATATGTGGTTAAATTTGGGCCTTTGATCTTCTCATAAAGACTACCCCATGAGATAGGGTGAAATATTCCGTGTTTGGTGGGATTTTCATGTACTAGCCTACATAGTACTTCAAGCTCCTAATGGAGAAACAACATGAGAACTTGAACCTACTAACAGAATTCTGGATTTGCAATGAAACAGAACATATCAAGACTCATTTTGTGACATCTGAATCAAACTAATCGTTTTCGATTTTCGAAGGAATGATGTTATTAACTAAACAAAAATTACATTGAATTCGATTTGCCAAGGCCAGATATAGTCACCAAGCATGAACATTTAATACAGCATGACAAATTTTGAAACCCGTTAATAAGTATGAGCAGCAACTTCCTGTATAGCCATCCATTTTCGAGTTCCGCTTGACATAAAGTTCTCATTTGGATAGTATATAATCGAAATGGTTCAAGAACGCATATAGTAACACATCAAATTCAAAAAAGCTCACGTTTTCGACTAATCGTAACCGTAAGGTATTTCAGAATTTGAAATCATCTGCCGACGAACTGTCGGTATACACCTACCTTGTATTAGCTTGCGGTATATGAAATTTATATTATCAAAAAATATGGAAATACAGTTAGTGAGATACTAAAGTTGGGTAATGCTCTTATCGTAGATCCACTGAGTCATCGGGGGTCTATGCTTGACGAGACCAAAAATCTGGGTCAACCGTTGACATCAGATCAGGATAGCAAGAACTCAAGCATCGAAACTAAAATGCACCAACATCATTCATTATACGGAATAAAAAACAGTGAAGTCAGATCATTATCGCACAGGTGAGGACCTAGAGCTACCATAGACATAACATGGAAGATGGATTTGCGAAGCTTGAACAAATGATGATATTACATTCTAAGTACTGAATCTGTAGCATACAAGAAAACCCAATTGAATTTAACCGAAATCCCATATAATAATCTATTGAATAACTCAATCACGTTCGAAAAATCCTAACAAATGTGGGTACCTTTGGGGTTACAATGCCATTCATCAGATCCAAGCTACACGTGCGCAGCAACAGTAGGCGCAGCGGCAGCCGCAGCGGAGGAAGCAGCGCCTCCTAGAAACGAAAGAAACCCAGAATTCATCGGCTCTTGCTCATCCAAAAACAGATCCTCTGGTAACCGGAAAGCGCCGTGCGTGCAAACCACGGCGAGACCAACGAGCAAGGAGGATATGAGCAGCGATCCGACGCTTGTGAGGAACACCACAACAATGGTAGCCACCACCAGAATTCCCATCGTCTCGCGGTCCGAGAACGTGCGCCCCGCGATCACCACCGGCTGATCCGACGGGCGGAAAGCGTACAAAAACAGCCAAGCGGCGAGGAGTGAGAGCAGAACGAGGAGGGAAAATGGGTGGGAAAGGAGAGAAAATGCTACGGATAGAGCGAGGAGGGAGATGTAGTTGATGCGGAAGTAGGAGAAGTTTTTTCGGATGCGGGATGCTGCATCTGTAAGAGAGTCCGGGCGGGCGAAGGAGGATCGATCTAGCAGTTCCGTCCAAGGGCGGCGCTGGGAGAATCCGCGGCGTATGTTGGAGGATAGACGGTGGACGAAAGACCGGAAGGCGGGGGTGGCGATCGGCGGCTGAGATTCCGATTGGGGGTTGGAGATTGGCAGCGTCGGCGGAGAGGCCATTGGACGGAAGAGATGTGTAAAAAGTTGCGGCCTCTTTGTTCGGAATGGCTATTGGTTTTTTCTCTCTTTCCTAGCTACATATTGTTCCCGAGTTTTAAGGTAGTGATAAAATATAAAATAATGATTTATTAAAATAATTATTTTAATAATTTTTTAAAGAAAAAATCTTATTGTAAAAAAGTATCCTCGTTCAAATTAAATTTTAAAATAGAATTTGAAGAATTTAATTTGAAGAGCTAACGTTGTTATTCTATAAATTGTTATCGCACTCAACTTATTATTATTATTTTTGTCTAATTAACTATCTAGATTCTCTTCGTATACATATTAGTTACCATTAATTTTTATTTGTATTAAATACTATAAATGATTATATTTTAAGATATAATCATAACTTGTCATATATAATGAAAAATAAACAAAAAATTTCGTCTAATTTTTTTAATTAATATAATTAGAATCCGTCTCAAATTCTCTCGCATGACTTGTAAATTTGATTTAATCTCAATACTCGGTTGAATCAACTTAAGTTGAAGTTTGGTTTATTGAATTTTATATAGTAATCATTAATTTTTATTCTATATTTGAATCATCTAAAAAAAATATTATTATTATTTTAAAAATATAATTTTTTATTATAAATATAAGACAAATCCACATAAAGCATTATAAAGAACTAGATAATTTTTGCATCAAGGCGCATTTCCACCCAAGAACATGTATCTATTATAAAAGTTTAAATTTTGGGTTACAAATTAACATCTTTTTTAAAAAAAATAGATTAAAGCTAGATTTGGAAATAATATGTATTTAGAGCCGGAATGAATTCGTAATATACGAGTGTGTTTAATATCAATTTCAAGAGCTTGTAGTCCAATGATCTCACCTCCTGTCGGATTAGTCGGTTCCCCCGGATTCGATCACCCTCCCCGCGTGAGTTATAAAAAAATTGTTATATTTTCTGTGTAATACAGAAATTAAGTATATAGGGCTTAGGCGGACGGTTAGTTGGCTGCAGATTTCACTCATCGAAAATGTTGTTCAAAACCATACACGATGAAATGAAAATTATTATCACAAATAAGAGATTTTCTCATCTTTATTCCACTGATTGATTATTTATAAAAAAATGAAAATTCTACAGAAACTCATTAAACAAGAATTTAAACGTCTAATGCACCTCACTTCCCATTCGAAATCAAATTATGGATCAGTTTACATCACCGGAAACAACTGGCGCCGAATACTCATCGAAAATGAGACAAATAACAGAAAAATTTGTAGGAATCATCATGATCAGCGTCGAAGACTAAATGAAAGCTACTTCATCGTGCGACTTACTTGATACCAGGAAATGATGGCAAGACAGCGATGAGGGGATCTCCATAACCGACAGCTTCTGCATATGCATAAACAGATTAAACGATAAGAAGAGTCGTCGATGAGCCGTCATACTAATTCTTGTTTTGGCTTATGTCTCCTTGTTACAAATGGTACGGGATAAAAAAATTCAATGTATTAATCATGATCAGTTAAAAAATATTGTCAATCAAATGCAAACTCATTTCGAAAATATTTATACATTCAAAATAAGATATTGTCAATGAAATATGTATTCATTGAAACAATATTTATACATTCAAAATATTCAACCATGACACATGCGAAATAATCGTAAAATTTGAAAATTTTTATTTGTAAGTTATATACATACACATTCAACAATACAACTCGTACTATCCTACGGTAATTCGAGTAAAACTCTGTTCATGTTGTAAAGTTGGAAGGCTATATCATGTGAATGAATGAGGTTTCTAGGTAAATTATGTCTGAAGAGATGAGAGTAGAGCTTATCAGAATGAGCACACCAAACTCAAGTTGCAAATTGCACTATCTTCCCAATAAGAAAGCTGAACTTGTCCAGCTGATTAATTGGTAAGATAATGATATATATGCAAATAATTTTACCCTAGTTCCACTTGAAAAGAAAATATCCCACCACATCAATTCACAAATTCTTTTACTCCGCAAATTGCAATGATCATGCAAACCTCTATCCGAAAAATATGACATTTTTCCGCAACCTCATTTGAAGCTGAGTGCTTTCATCTGAACCAGAATTTTAAGCAGGAAATCTTTGACTATCGGTTGAACTTACATCAGATTTATTTGCCAATCATGAGAAAATTAATGGATGAAATTTTCGTAGAACTTAAAAATCATGGGAAAGGAAACTGTGCAAGCCATCATACCTCCATCATTGAAGAGAACTTTCAAAACTTCCCCAGCAACATCCGACTGCTCAAAGAATATTTCCAGGAGGACCAAAAAACAAACAGGAAAAATCGTTAATATATCATCATGAAAGTAGGGTTACATTTTAGAAAATAGCAAATAAAGCTCACTTTGACAGGAAGTTCCGTGCCAAACTGATCCAAAAATCCTATCACTTGTCCCTCCTTGATCACATCACCCTATATTCAAAATCCGATTAAAGTTCATACGATACATGCAAATGTCATTAGAAGGATTACAATGGAGCACTTCACTATTGCAATGCCCTAGTAATAACACGAGAGATTTCAAAAAGTTGAGGCAAAGCCCTTATGTACATAGGAAGCAAGAAGAAACAATATTAAAAAGACAATGTAATCCCTCCAACTAAAGTTCACACTCAACAAGGCATAAACCAGTAGAGGTCCTGAAGCACAGGGTCACTAGAGACGACAAAATACAGAATTCCATCCACAACGTAACGTACTATGCGATTCATAAAGATTTGAACTTTCTATCGCACTACATGGAACAAAGTTAATAACAGCAAGCTGTCAGTTAGGCTTTTTATTACTTCCAAGACCCTTGAACTTCATTCTTAGAACTTGGAATTTCTTGTTGAATATTAGAAGCTGCAAGATATCGCTTCATTCTCTACTCACAACTTGAGAAAAAAGTAAACCAAGCAATAATGCGAAAAGACACACCATCACTACTGCCGAGAGGTAAAAAGTTATATGTAATTGAATGTTTAACTGCAACCAAAATACTTCACATTTTGTTTCCGATTTGCAGAAATTGAGTGTTTGGGTGGGAAGAAGAAAAATACTGTGACTGCCATAACTAAAGTTGGTAGTTGCCAAACTGAAAAAAATCCAAGATCATTTATACCTGCCTAATCAAAATGAATAATAACACTAGCAAAAGATAAAGTAAGGAAAAAAACTGGTTATTGAAACTCAAAGTAAAATGAAAAATCAGTTAGAAGGTAGTACCTCTTTACAAGCAGGTGGCTGCTTCTTTCCTTTCAAAGTCCTAGCCCTTCTGAATGAACCAACCTAATATTTAAAACAAGGTGAGAAAGCATGTGTTGTTGTGCATGGAACCACATGTAAGCGATTGTACTATACATACCGTGGGTGAGGATACTATAACATAGCCATCAGATTTAATAGCCTCTATTGCCGCCAATTTGGCTGCCTTCTCGACAGAGACATTCGTAAAGGGGCTCACTTTTTCAGCAGAAGATTTAGGTGGGGGTGGAGGAGCACTAGTTGGCACATCGACTGGTTTACTGGGGATAGGTGGCAAAGTTTCTTGGGTAAAAACAGGGGGAGGGGCTGTTGGCACACCAATGTTACGCTTCATGTGGATTTCAAAGGCCCCAAACTATCATATGGTAAAAAAAATCCATGAAAATATGAATTTCCAACACATGAAGTCGTCAATTGCGACGTGTACTGGCATTAGTGTATGACAATTTTATGTATATTAATCGAAGGCACACAACACCAATTTATAACCACAAACTCCTTAGTTTTTCTTTAATTGGCAATTCTTAATGTTTATTAATGGTTAAAAATAATATCAATAGTGTATAAATACATTAGAGACAAGCAAATACAACTACACTACAGCTATTGATAGCTATGCACCAATGTTCAATTTCAGCAGTCACGACAAAAATGCAAGAATCAAATGCTGCTTGTGTTTTACTGCAAAAAAATCTCACCTGGCTGAGCATTCAGGAGAAGATATGTACTAATCGATACATACGTATATTTTGCATACACCGTTACTGTAGTCATTACTTAACCTACCAGATAAATTCTTAACATAACATTCTCGTTCTTCTACATAGATCGATGTCACACCAGGAATAGTCTCACAAGTTTCTTAAACTTTTATCTTTACCCAATGCATCAAAAACCTGAAATTCGAAAATGCACTGTAACACAGATGAAATGAACTTTCTGGGGGTTCCATTGCTGATTTTACTACCTCGGTGACATGGTAATTTAATTTCAAGTTCAGAAAAAAGAGATGTAATGCTACGTAATTATGTGGTCTATAGATGGAACAGAGTAACATTGTAATCCTATTGCAAGTAAAACAGCAGAGTTTACACATTAACATAATTTACCTTAACTTTAAGCTCAGCAATCTGTGTTTCATCACACACTTCTTTGAGCAGGTCCTGATAAATGTTAGATCATATATGTGTCAAAAGAAGCAGGAAAAAAGAAGATAATTTCCTTAAAACTAGTATGCCAAACCCCAGAATCACCAAAATGTGCTTCCTCAAAACACAATGACAGGACGACCATAAATTATGAACAGAATATTTCCTCCATTCTCAATGGTTATGACCATTAAGAGTTTGATCCTGAAATGGTCTTTGCTTTCTAACAAAACTATCAACAGTAACTGTTCTGTAATCTTCAAAAATATGTTCAATTGAATCCCAAAGTGCTTTCGTGATTATCGCTCCAAATTTCAAATATTGAAATGTAGAATCAAGTGTCTGTATCCAAAATGATATTTCCTGCTTTGACCTTGTCAAGTAACTTTTTTAAATTCAGTTTTTATCTTCATCCTAAACTCCAACGAATGCTATAGTGAATTGAAAGAAACAGATAATTTATGCCCAAAGCTTGTAAGATGGGGCATTTCCAGACAAGAAGATGAACATTAATGAAGCTTTATACCTCAAAACCATTGGGAAAAGTAGCTCTGGAGTGTGATTTCTTCTCTAGCAAGCCAGGCTGTTGATTTTCTGGTACAACAGCTCCATTGGGTTCACCTGGCGACATGACATTTTTAAAGTACTAAATTGCAGGATCCATATAGTGATAAGAACAAAATATATATCTATCTATATATATACATATGTAGTTTGTTCTTCATTATCACTATATAAACAGTAAGTCACCATTAGATTTGGCTGCCAGAGCAATTTCAGAGGTCTTCACACAAGACACGAGTATTGGTCTACGGCTGTTTGTGGATGAAAATATCTTCCCACCAGACACGGTCAATCTACTTAAGTTTGAGAAGACACCATTATTCACGGTGATGATACCAGGTCTTTCGAATGTGGCCTTTGAATGTGAACTCGGGCTGACAGAATCTGAAACACACACAAGCATTCAAAATGAAGCTTCAGATACTTTTGAGCTTTCAAACATAAGGTGAGCTGAACCTTTAGACATGATTGGAACATATATCCTTTTACCTAGGACCAATATATAAATGACCTGAGATATACCATCAGAAAAACAGTTGAATACAGAAAACACTTGGTTGATCCAAGCTGTCCTTTCACAAATTTATGTACCAGCATGCATGAAACATCTTTCCTATTTGTGCCTATGAGGATAAAAGTAACTGGACACTAGGAAATGAATTGTAGACTTCAAAAGGATAAATAGCTGTGTTAGTACTAATTTACCCAAACCTCTGAAAACAACGAGAAATCAACATAAAACAACCATAATGAACTACAAGGCCCCCGCAAACATCCAAGAACATTCTACATGCTATTGATTCAAGTCGACCAAAGATTAAGGTTATGCTTATTTAAGTAAAAGTCAGGAAAAATTTAAAAAAAAAACGCCAAAAAATTAAGGCCGGAAAATAACCTTGAGATCAACAATAATAGATCAGCAGAATGCTCTTAGGTCAGGACATAACATCTACTTTCATTCTTAACATAATTTCCCTTTTCGACTTCCCTTTCCATTGAGAGAAACTCAAGTTTATGAACGTTAAGCTAATAAAGTAATGTTAAGATACAAGGAGAATTTAGGAAGCTGCATATAAAATTTTTATAAATGAATCCACAAGTTTACAAAGATCACATCAAAATTAATTGAATATGAAGTCCAAATGAAGACGATAGCGGTTAGATTAGCATTAACTACAGGTGGCAGTTTACTTTGTTAAACATCACGGACGCTCAACTAACACTGGTTTACTAAGATATTGAGAAAATTACAAGACAAACTCTTCCAAGCCTGTTTCTGTATTACTTGTACATTGCTAGCTAGTACTCGCATGGACAGAGTCACGGGCAAAGGCCCAAAGTGAACTTAGGTGCCTAAGTCTACGACAAGTGGATGGACCAAAGTACAACCATCAATTCTATGTTTCTGGGCTTGCATTTCCTTTCATGCACGTTCTAATATATAAGTGAGTAAAATAATTCCAGAACTTAACAATCCAAATGGTTCTCAAGGTTCAAGACGCATATAAGTTTACGAACCAAAAGCTAGACATAAGTAATCTATGTAGCTCATATGTCTACAAAACATTTGCTGATTTTTTCACTCAGTTCTTCGAAACGCTACACAACAGCAAGCACTCACCCGCAGGGGTGGAGCCACCCTTGGGCTAGGGTGGGCTCCAGCCCCACCTAAATCTTACAAAAAAAATTTTTTTTTTTGGTTATTTGAAGAATTTGTTAACTATGAGTAATTTTTAAAAATGATCTTCTGTAAATACCTATAATCAAATTTGACATTCGCTCGCATTTTGCTCAAAAGGTTGAAGAACTTAATGTAAGTTGATTTTGAAAATTAACTTTAAGTTCCAAATATATTTTTAGACTATATTCACAATAACACGCAAATATATTAAATTTAGCTAATATGATAATACAATTATGCAGTTACTACATATTTTATTATATCTTTATTTAATTTCTATTAATACTAAAAGTTTTATAGAGTTTTAATTTTTTTTAGTATGAACTAGTGTATATTTATAAGAATTGATTTTGAGAAAAATAAAGTAATGATTATGAGAAATTGCGCAAAATTTTCATGTGAAACATAGTATGGGATCTTATATGATTTATCAATGATTTGAATTTCGTACATAATGACTTAAATGATGTATCAAGATTTTTGTTTTCTATTAATGTCCATATTATTCTTTGATGTTTGTCAATATCATTTTTTGTTTTTACCGTTGGTTTTAAAAAATGATGTGAACTGACCTTGGCTTGACCGCAATGATTCTTAAAAGTAAAAAATTTGAAAAATCTTTTTGGAATTAAGATAAAGCCATACATCAATTCAGTCTACGGGTGAACTGTTAGTTGTCCCACGTCGGTAGGTTGACATTCCTGAGAGTTGCATATATTGGCTTGGACAATCCTCCCCCTTTGAGCTAGCTTTTGGGGTTGAGTTAGGTCCAAGTTCTAATCTTAACATGGTATCAGAGCCCGGGTTCCACCGTTATGTGTTGGACCGTCCATAGTTGGGCCACCCGTTCTGCCCATAATTAGGTCATTTGTAAACTTCCGCTCCAGATGTTCATACCTGGGCGTGAGGGGGGTGTGTTAGTTCTCCCACATCGGTATTTTGACATTCCTGAGAGTTGCATATATTGGCTTGGACAATCCTCCCCCTTTGAGCTAGCTTTTGGGGTTGAGTTAGGTCCAAGTTTCAATCTTAACATGAACAAAATATCGATTTCAACTCAAATAACTTATCGAGCTGAATTAATTTAAAAAATCAATTTGTTTAACTGGAATTTTGGTTTTAGTTTTTAAAATCTGTTACAGGCCGTTCTTGAGCACCACTATCGATTTAATATATTTACAGCTACAATAGATTTTCAAGTTGAAGAGCTAAATAATAGATTTAAGGATGAGACATTTGAACTTCTTAAACTTAGTTGTGCATTGAAACCTAAAGAAAACTTTAAGCTTCTTAATGTTGATCATATCTATCGACTTGTTGAGAAATTCTAGTATCTTGATTTCGATTAACAAGATTTGCATCACTTGAAAATGCAATTGGATCACTATAAACTTGATGCTGCTGGCCATGAAAGATTTCAGAATTTGTCAACTATTTCTGAACTATGTTGAAGATTAATTGTCAAGAATCTCCGATTTGATTGACAGGTGATTTATACATTTTTATCTACGTCGTTTACTTATTTATCGAATCTGATATGTTTATTTAATTGAAAGCTTGATTCGTTTTGTTTTAACTCGTCCCGTTTCTACAGCAATACCAGAACGAGAATTTTCATCAATGAAACTTGTAAAAACAACTCTTCGTAACATGATGAAAGCATAGTTTTTCGGAGATTCTGTGATAATTTACATCGAACAAGATTTGATTGAAAAAATTGATCACGATTTAATAATTAATGGGTTTTATTCTAAGAAGAATCGAAGAGCACAATTTATTCTAAGAAGAATCGAAGAGCACAACTTCAATAGTGTTTTAGCTCCATGTTTTTGAAAGTATTAAATACTCTTGTTTTATGGTTTCAAGTCGATGTTTACATATTTTTTATTTTAAATTTTTTAGTTAATTATTTATTTTATTAAATATAGTGTGAGACGGAGCCAGCCCCAGGTAATTTTAATTTTGGCTCCGCCGCTACTCACCCGAGCTCGCAAATCCAAAATCTAGCATAACTAACTCCTAATATTCCAATCATAATGTAATTTCCTTTATTTGCATCCATCGTAGCTCAACACAAATCACAGCATTCCCCAACACTTGAGTTTACATATAAATAACAATAAGCATAAAATCACATTGTATATATTAAAGAAAACAAAGCCACGACCAACGACGGAGAGGAAATAACAAATCTTTAACACAAATCATAAAATGCAAGCTTAGTTTCAGCTCATACACAAAACGCCATGTTTCAGTAATCGACATGAGAGAGAACAATTGTGACTTACAATAGAAAGAGCGGTGATTAACGGCGGCGGATTCCATGGAGATCGAACCCAGATGAAATCAAAGAGATCGAACGAAATACAGAGAGGAAATCTCTCGTCTTATAGCTGCGATAAATGAGTTGGTTATGGGCTTCGTCTCTGCTTCGAAATGTTCGCCACTCTCATCAGTTTCTTCACCCGATCCCCTACGGTTCTACAATTACACATTGTGCTATTTTTAGCCGACTTCAACACGCTTTTCTGCTCATCTTCGTGTATAATCTTCAATGCGACTTTTTTGCAATTTTATCCTTTGGTTCTTGATGCAAAGAAATTCTTAGATAAAAAATTAAATTCCACTGGAAATTTAGACCTAAAATTTAATTTATTATTTACTTAAATATACTATTTTTTTCACCATTCATTATTAAAAAACACACTTTCAATAACACTGTCAATTCCAACAGTTGTAACAGTACTGTATCCGTTGTCGTTTAGCGTTTTTCTTGTAGTAGAAGTTCATATACAAATTTTTTTTTGAGTTGAGTAATTGAGTTTAACATGTTTTTCCTAAAATATCATTGATCATAAAATATTTAAAACAATATTGTAGGGAAAAAAGATCAAATTAAGGGGTTGAAATTTCTTTTTTAAAAAATAAAAATATATATCTAAACAATAGTTTATTATAATTTTGGAATAAATTAATTCCTCAGAATAAAATATAACTATTACTTTATAACATTAGCATACTGTGGCATGCAGTGCTTCAGAAGCTAATAATACACGGCTAGTTGTTGCATCAGTCGATGAAAAATTATAATTTTAAACATTTAAGTCGGTCTATTTTAGATTTTAATCATCTAATTTATCAATATTTGATTTTTATCTAATAACTTACATTTTTGTTGTCATTTTTTGTCCGAAATTACTAAATCTATCGAATATTATTTTTTAATATTTATACTCTCATACATAACTCATATAGCAAGAATGTAACATATATTATATAAATTAAATCTATCTAATAAAAACCAAAAGAAAACGACGAACTTTTTTTCTCCCATATTGAAATACTTGAGTGTCATTTTGCTTCATATTTTCTCTTTTTTAGTTTAAATTTTATTTAAATGCGTGTAATAAACGTTTATTGTCGGTAGGAAAAAACAACAATGTAAAAAAAAAAAAAAATAGCTGGGGTCAGTAACTTTTGGCCAAAAAAATGATTAAAAATCAAAAAATCAATTTAATAAACTAAAATTGCGTTTTTCTCTATACGCAAATTAGGTCAACATTCTACCGGTTATAAACTAGTTTTCAAATTTTGATCAATTTTTTTGAAAAAAAAAATGGACCGAATTTACCGAATTTTCGGTATACCGAAGATTTCAGTATGATACAATAATAATATCGAATTTTTCGGTACGGTAATGGTATGCATTTGAAAATTTCGGTATATACTGGAATACAAAAAAATCAAAATACCAAAAAAATATTCAAAAATTTTAAAATATATAATATTTTAAAACAATAAATTTATAAAGATTTTAAAATGTAAGGTTTTTTCGGTATAACACGATATATATCGATACCGTACTGAAATTTCGGTATACCCTACAATTTCAGTATAATCGGTATGCTAGGTATATGTACCGAAATTTCGGTATACCAAAATTCGGTACGGTATTGGTATGAATTTTATTATACCGTGATTTTCGGTACGACGTACGGTATATGATTTTCAACACGGTACGATATATCAGCCCTAGACTACTCATCTCACCTATATTTAATGTATTTAACACTAGGGATGGCAATGGTCCGGGGCGGGGGCGGGTTTGCCATCCCCATCTCCATCCCCGAAGGTCATCCCCACCCCCATCTCCGTCTCAATCCCCGCTTTTTCGGGTTCGGGGAATCCCTAAACCCGAAACTTCGGGGATTAACTTCCCATCCCCGCCCCTATCCTCGTTTCAAAAATATTAATATTGTAAGACGATGACGGATGAAAATTATTATTATCTATTATTATTAGAGATAATTTTAATATTAATATCAATATCAATATTAATAATAATAATATTATTAATATTTTAAAAAATAATATTATTATTATATTATTAATACTAATAATACTATTATTTTATTATTGATAATATATTTTCGGGGCGGGTTCGGAGATTCCGGGGATAGGGATAGTAATCTCATACTCGTCCCAAACTACATCGGGGATTTTTTTAAATCTCCGAACGCGAACCCGAAAAAATCGGAGATCCCCATCTCCATTTCGGGTTTTCCCCGCGGGGCCCCAAACCCGTGGGGAAAATTGCCATCCCTATTTAACACTTATCTTCTTTGACATTATCGCATTTAATAATAAGAGAAGGAAATGTCGAATGCATAAGATATATGTGAGGTGATTGCAAAAGACTCTTAAACAAATCTATATAGACTAATTTAGAGAATGATTTTATTTTATTTCTCTATTTATAAAATTACAATGAATAGAATACATCATCAAGAAGAACAAGATGAAATATGGAGAAAAAAGTGGATTGCATCAACTTCTAAAGTAGAGTGAGTTCAAGAATTTCCCTAAACTCCAACCTCCTAGTCTCCGAGTAGAAACTCCTATGCTTGTTTGGCCAATATGTCAACCAAATCCAACCCTTAATCTCAAACTCCATGCTCCTCCCCATGCACCCCTTGTCCACCTTCCAACTCATACTCTCCCCATACTCATCCCCAGCGAACACCACCCCTCCCTCCCTCGTGAACGGCCGGTAGACGCTCGAATACCGGTTCTTGAACCACGACTTCGGCTGGATCATCGCGTACTTCGATGGCTTCGACGAGAAAACCTCTCTCCCGTCCGCACTGTCGTGTAGGAACCAGTTCAGCTTCCCACTGTTCCCCCACACGGATTGCTCGAACTTCCACGGCTTTAAGGTGAGCGTGGTGGTCTCCGCGGAGGAGAAGTTGAGGCCGATGTTCGTGTTGAGGGGCTCGAACGAGGCTTCGATGGCTTTCTCCAAGCCGATTTCGCGCTGCGGGTTGTCCGAGGATTTGCTCACGGAGATGCTGATCACGTTGGATTGGGTGGTTGGTGTGATTTGCAAAGCGATTCGAGAGGGGAAGTGCTTCTCCGACGTACCGGCGCCGCGTTCCGCCATTAAAGTGTCTGTTAATAGCTTTATGACATCGCACCTGATGATCAGAGGAAAAATTAAAAGAGAAAACAAGTTGAAACAAACTCGTTTGCTGCTGTCTAGACAATTTCTTGAAAACATAAGTTGAAACAAAAGCATGCAAAGTAATTATTTTAATTAATATTTTGAGATTTTTTTTAATCGAAAATAAATTTAAAGACAGCTATTAAAGGCTAGAAAAACTTTAGGAAGAGTGTTTTTTTTTTTTTGAAATACTAGGAAGAGTATTTTGTTAAATTAATTTTTGGAAAATGATCTTCACTTTCATACAAATGAGAGAAACCATTTTCACACTATTCTTAATTTTACTTTTTCAATATGCAATTTCATTTAATTTAATTTTTTATTCCATCGTTATCAGAAAACATCTCTTTGGTAAAAACTTGTATGAGACGGTCTCACGGGTCGAATTTGTGAGACGGATCACTTATTTGGGTCATCCATGAAAAAATATAAATTTTTATGCTAAAAATATTACTTTTTATTGTGAATATGGGTAGGGTTGGCCCGAAGAGACTCACTGCCCAACATATATTTTCTTTAAATATTACGCGATATATTTGGTGGAAAAAAAAATTTACCTTATGTTATCCGTATTCACCATGACTTCGATCCACTTCTCTTGAATCCGAACCTTGTAATTCAACTGAATCACCCCCTCAAGTTGATGATAATTTAAAGAGAACAACAAACGCTCATCGGGCGAGGGATCACTGCGTTTTTCGACGTCCATGGCGATTACCGGACAATACAACTGAACTTTCCAAAGCCCTAGCATCGAAACCGAGTAAGAAAACAAAGGTGAAGGAGTCTTGAATCCAACATGTGCGGCTCGAAGCTCAGCTATCCAGTTCGTAATAGCAAGATTCATCGAACGCATCCATAGCTCCTCGGCGTTCGAACCCAACATCCTCATCAAAGCCCTAGACACCCCTCTGGATTTGGGACATGCTAGTTGATCCTTGAGGCTCTCGAGGCATGATGAACGTAAGTCGTTAGGGGCTTCGTAGATGCATACGATGAAAGTTAGTGTAAGAAATGTGAAGTTGAAGACTTCTTTGAGGTGGTGGTTGTTTTGTGTTTTGGGGAGTTTAAGGAAAGAAGGGCATTTGTTAGGGGAATATTTGAGGATGGATTCGATGAAGTTGGTTAAAAGAGTGTAAATTGTGTCATCATCTTGTGTTATTCTCAAAATCTTGAAATCGGCTTTTAGGGTTATGTTCTTTGAGGTCCAAAGCAAGATTGGAAAATTGTAATCCGCAAATATGGAGAGGGATAGTGAGGAGTTTTTGAAGTTGTTGAGTGATAATTTGAGAGAAGGTTGTATTGAATTTGAAGGACAAAGATGTAAGGAAATGGATTGGGATTGCCATTGAAGGATTGGGGGAAGGCTTTCAATCCAAGAAAATATGTCCGGGAAGCAAGAAAAGGCCATGGAAATTTTCTTTTTTTTTGTTGGATTTCAAGAATGAGAAATGGTTTATTTAAAGAGATTGGGATGGATTAGATAAAATATTGGAACTTAGAAGTAATATTCTTGATGAAAAGAAAGTCAAAAGGGTAAAGCATAAAACTATTGAAATTGTGCAAGAAATGATCTTTTGGGTTAGGAGGAATAAAGGTTCGGAATACATTGAATCGACCTTCCACGAAATTTTATTTAAATGGAAAATTCCTCTACAATAATAATCATTAATTGGCTCATCTATTTTGATAATGTGAAATAGTGGTGATATTATACTTTTAACTATAAAATAAACAAGAAAGATGAACCTATTAAGATTGGCACAAATTAAAGAAAATTTAAAAAGGAAAGAACCAGATGGATTTTGGATTACGAGCTTTACGATGTGCAATAAGTCTTGTGAAAACTGTATTTTTAATCCGATAATCATCTATATGTGTTGTCGAATTTCAGTTTTAGTCACATATCTTTCATTTTTTTGTACTTTTAGTTCTTTCCATCAAGAATGCTGATGTGATAATTCACGCATTAGTACAACACCGATGTCGCATCAAACAATGGCTAAATTTACAAACAAAAACAAAAATAACGAATTAAAATTGAAATTTGACAATATAAATAACTAAAATCTCGAAGAGGTAAATTTATAGGACCAAAGATACAATTCCTTAGGAATGTTGATTAATTGTTTTCCAGTAAATATTTCCATAGTGTTTACTCATTGTCCTTACATTTCAACTTAATTTCTGAATAATCGATAGTTGTATAGGTTTGATAATTGTGTCTTAAATTCAAATTAATTATCTTTTACACGTACTTAATTGTCTTAATTAGCTATTATTTGTAATAAGTAATATGAACTTTTTAGCAAGATAAACATAAAGGTATGCACGGATATCATTTACGAAGGAAAACGAAAATTCAGCACAACATGTATTTCCTACAAATGGAAAATTAATTAGAAATAGTTTTCTGTTGGTCAATGGTCACCAAAGAATGAGACGCATCCTATTCCTTTGCCTGTTAAACACAATTAATTTTGGGTATGTAATATCGAAATTAAATACAGAATATATAGATAGATACATAAATAGATATATAAGGCGGATTTCATAGAAGAAATAAACTTTTGTGATTTTTACTAGATTTATGGTCTTAATAAACTTTAATTTGGATGTTAATTCATCGGTTACCAGAAATATTAAAATTCCAATTAAACACATGAATTTTTATCATGGCGATATTTGCAATCTAGAATAAATCTTAGGTCAATATCCTATGAAACGGTCTATATATCTATATCTGTGAAATTGGTCGACTCAGTCTATGACTGTAGTGAAAACCAATATTTTTGACATAAAAATTGATATTTTTAACTCAAATCAGTATATATTAAATAATATTTTTTAAAACATAACTAACAAAAACATATATTTTTTCAATTAAAAATCACATTTTTAACATGAAAAGTAATATTTTTCATTGGTTGAATACTTTCCACTCAAATCAGCATATATTACATAATATTTCTTCACAACATAATGAACAAAATGATTTTTTTGCAGTTGAAATCATAATTTGGACATCAAAAGTAATATTTTTCACGATCTCACAAAATTGAAATGTGAGACAGTCTCACATAAACTTTCATGTTAAAATCTTTTGCAAATTTATGTTTCTCTTTGCCTTTTCCATGCGAGAATGGAAATGGGAAAGGAAAAGAAAGTTAACATGATCGGACTAAACGTGCAAGAAACACCAAGTTATTTACACGTAGATCAAATTTGAACTAATTAAAGAAGCAAAATTTTATCCAAGTTAATTTATAGAAGGCAAAAACTTGTGTGAGACGGTCTCACGGGTATTATTTGTGAGACGGATCTCTTATATGGGTCACCCATGAAAAAGTATCACTTTTTATGCTAAGAGTATTACTTTTTATTGTGAATATGGGTAGGGTTGACCCGTCTCACAGATTATGATCCGTGAGACGGTCTCACATGAGACTCACTCTTTATAGAATGATTTTTGAAATTTTATCACGCACGTAATCTAATTATATATTTTCCTATTAGTATATTTATTATTTTTAAAAAAATTACAAAAAATAGAATTTAAAAATAAAACTTAAAATTTTCTTTATAATAGACAAAAAGAGATAATATTTCATTTGAAAAAAATTACTTCAAAATAAACTAGGATCCTCTTTAGAAATTGTGAAATTCAATGATATACAATGACATATTGTATTTCATTGCTTATTGTTAGTTATCTCACATCGGTTGGATAAAATATCTGGAAGTTGTATATATGGGTTTGAACAATCCTCCCCCTTGAACTAGCTTTTGGGATTGAGTTAGGTTCAAGTTCCAATCATAACATGGTATCATAGCTCAGGTTCCACCGTTATGTGTTGGACCACATGTTCTGCCCATATTTGGGTCGTTTGTAAACTTCACGCTCCAGATGTTCATTTTTGGGCGTGAGGGGGTGTGTTAGTTGTCCCACATCGGTTAGATAAAATACCTAGAAGTTGTATATATGGACTTGGACAATCTTCCCCCCTTGAGCTAGCTTTTGGGGTTGAGTTATGTTCAAGTTCTAATTTTAACACATATACATTTATGAAATAAATCTTGGTTCGGGGTTGGATAATCATGAAAAGTAAAGATTCTAGCTATGGAGGTGTAGGATCGGTTCAATGGGGAAAAATGTTTGAAAGAAACTCCAATGTATTATTTGTTATTATTTGTTTCGAGTAATATTATTCGGGAAATTAAATGAAATTTAAGAATGAGCAAAATGTTACTCTACCATCCATCCCAAATGATGATTAGTTGGGGAAAATTACCAAATTGTCCCGTTGGTTTATTCTGGTTTTTGATCAATAGGTAATCAAAATTTAATTATAGTTAAATAATATGATTTGTTTTTTTCACTTTTATATCTGAATTGTCGGAGTGCTAAAATGATTTTAGACATATCAACAATATCTGACACTATATCATCATCTCGAAAAAATATAAAAAAAATCATCTTGTTGCAGACTACCAAAACCCAAAATTTTAGATTAATTGATAGGAGGATATTAGTAATTTTCAATCAGTCAAAGACTGAATTATGTAACTTTTTATATATGATTCATGCACCTTGTGTAATTCCATGGTATTATTTTGAAGGGAAAAAGTGTTTGCGTAACAAGCACTCAAATCAATTTATTCTCGATGTATTGCATTCAATTAGATTGTTTGGAGTGCAATAATTGTCTTTACGAGATAGAACAATCAAAACATAGTGATTGAATTGTAATACTTTTAAAAAAAAATTGAGTTACATAATTACTACAAGCTCTAGATTTTGTTAAAACGGCAAGCACTCGATCCTACAGAGTACATTTGGATTAAATCATTTGAAATTCATAATTTTGAAATACATTTTCATTGTTTACATAACTTAAAAAAGGAAACTCAATTTCGTCTTCATACTTATTAATGCTACAAATTAATGTTGATTGGAGTGAGGCTTTACTGCATGATTTCCGGTATGCTCAAAGCTCACATTTGAAAACAAAACCACATGTCCGCCTACTGCACCCCCTTCACCTTGCTCTTGGATAGCCCCTCCTTTCAATCAGCTTTGTCTTGATGTGGACGCAGCGTATAAGGAAACATCTAATCAATTTGCGATTGGCGGGGTGGTAAGAGATCACGAAGGCAGGATGGTACTAGCGTTTGGTATGACGATTTTTAAGCCTCAGTCGGTGGCCCTCGCCGAACTTGGAGCGATTGCTGCTGGGATAAAGGGTGGTGCAGGAGCATAATATTCTCATTAATCACATTAACTCGGATTCTCTTTTGGCGGTGCAAGCAGTCATGTGTCCAGAGGAAGATCTGAGTTATGTTGGATCTTGTGCGGAGGATATTAGACGACTTCTTGAGCAAAATGGCATTCGACATCTCTTTCATGTTAGGCGATCTGCCAATACGATTGCACAGGCTCTAGCTTCTTTTGCTATTTTTTCTCCCGATCCTTTTGTTTGGAAAAATGGGAGTTTTCCTTATTGGTTAGTAAAACTTGTAAACCCAGACTTTGTCCTCTCTTAATAAATTTTCAAGTTTTCCTCAAAAAAAAAAGTGCTACAAATTATATTAGTCACAATGGATTTCAAATCCTTTGAATATTGAGTCACTTGAAATCTATTTGTGTTTAGTATATATAATTATAATATAAATAAGTAAGAGATGAATTTGAGTTTTCTTTGTTTAAATTATTTATTTATGAAAATAAATTCGAAATCATGAATTTCAGATGATTCAATACAAATGAAATATTAATATGAACGATTTTGATTTGATACATCGCGTATTCCAATAAAATTAAAAAGAACAAAAATGGAGACGTACTAAATTAACAATCAACACAATTGTTTATATGCCGAATTCACTACGAAAGACTTTTCTTTTCTGATGAAACCAAATTCAAATGTTCAAAATTATTACAGAAATCCTTCAGATAAAAGATATGAATATAGCTCAAAAAGATTGGAATATATAGACTCATTTATTATATGTATATGCCTATTCTACTTCAATGCTCCATCGGCCAATGGCAATTCACATAAGTTGGCATATCTTTTCTAAAATAACTTTTTGGTTGAATATTAATATATTGTTCCTTTGTATAATTTCCAAGTTTTTGACCAATTACATTCCTCCAATTCTAAAAGTAAGAATAATATTATTCCACATGTTCCCTTTTTAATGTCATGTTTGCTTTCATGTATATGTAAATATTTTATCTTTGCAACTAATGGAATATTTTGTGATTTTCACAAAATTAAATTTGCTAATGTTATCATATGTTATATATGTGATGTTAATTTTAAAAAAGAGGATGCCTGAGCCTAGTGGGCTTGGTTTATTTGATAGTTTTGAGCCTCAAATTTAATTATTATTATTATTTTAGAATTTTGAAAACCAGTCACCGCTATTTTTGGTGAGCTCTGAGTAAACCTAAAAAGTCAATGTAGTAGTCTGGAAATCATGCTAACCATGTAAAACACATTGGACAACTCTTGTGTGACAGGCCGATAAGAGATTGAACCACTGAACTCTTGGTAAAGGTTAATCATACTTTATCATCCAAACTAGCCACGAGAGTTCAAATTTAATAATTTGATTGAATATGAAATTCAGTCCTAACGGAAGGGAGCAGTCCCAAGATATTGGGGTGGTCAACGGTAGATTGTTTGAGATAACCAGATTTACATGATGTTGGGCAAATGTTATTAAGATTTAGAGAATCCGAAAAAATAATATAAACATATCTCTACTCTTTGTTTGCAGAAAATTCTTCTTTCTTTTGTGTGTGTTAAGTTAAAAACTACAATTTTCAGAAGTCTTGAAATCGGTGGATCCGAAGTGGGCAGCGGCAGCGAGCTCGGCCACGACGTAGATTAGGGCTCGGAGATGGTAATTGTGTAGCGTGTGCACTCGGTAGCTCTGGGATTTGTTTCTTGGTGTGTGTTGTGCACCGCAGTGAGGTGGAGCTACATGAGCATTAGCAGAGGGGTCAGGTTGCCCGCAGATGTGCCAAACTTATGTAGCCAAATAAATGGTGTTATCAATTAAGATTGGAACTTGGACCTAACTCAACCCCAAAAGCTAGCTCAAGGGGGGAGGATTGTCCAAGCCAATATATGCCACTCAAAGGTTATTTATCCTACCGATGTGGGACAATTAACACACCCCTCTCACGCTCAGGAATGAACATCTGGAGCGTGGAGTTTACAAATGACCCAATTATGGGCAGAACGGGTGGCCTAATTATAGGCAGTCCAACACATAATGGTGAAACCCGAGCTCTGATACCATGTTAAGATTGGAACTTGGACCTAACTCAACCCCAAAAGCTAGCTCAAGGGGGAGGATTGTCCAAGCCAATATATGCCACTCAAAGGTTATTTATCCTACCGATGTGGGACAATTAACATTATCCTATTGAGGATGTCAATTACCTTTGTTAATGTAGGACCGAGTGCTAACCGATTTACCAAAGACTATAGCTAGTAGTAATGGTGCAACTCAAATCTTTTAAACCGCGCAGCAACTTAAGTACCACGGTTCGATCGCTCTACCAAGCAGAGACAATTATTGCACTCAACAGTTAATTAAAAGGTGTTTAAAAAAATGGTGAACTTATTCACGAATATCTATATATTTTGTATATGATATTGTGCATGTAAATATGATTAGTAATATGTGTTCTATTGGGTTGATATTAGTGGTATAATTGAAGAGGATGTCTCCAGATATCTCCATGCCAATTATTTTATCTTAATTTTGAATATAATCATGTTGATTTGGTTTTGTTGGTACATAGATTATTATATATATAATGTTTGTTGTGTTTCATGGAGTTATATAAACAAAAGAGACATTGTCGAAATTTTTTATATAGCCCATAATTTAGTTTATATAACATATTATGTAGTGTGTCGGCGGTCGAGTTACAGAAGACATTAATAAGAGTACTTAATTACTTCAAATACACCTTAAAATATGGATGACATCGGAGGTACTTGAGGGATATAGTTATGAAAATTGAATTTCGGGCACAAAAGACTTCAAGCCCACTAGTAACCATGTATTTAACATTGATGACGGTTAGACGAACACCGTCGTTATTAGCGACGGCTGTTTATTAATATGTCGTAATATTTAGCGACAATTTTAGTAAAACCGTCGCTAATTTAAAAATTGTGACGGTTTTGCAAAAAACTGTCGCTAAATTTAGCGACGATTTTACTAAAACCGTTGCAATTTTTAAATTAACGACGGTTTTGTTTTAGCGACGGTTTTAACAATATCGTCGCTAAATATAGCCACAGTTTAAAAGAACCGTTATTGTTTGTCCAAAAAACACGCTAATCGAAAACAGTTTTCTAAAACCGTTGTCGATTGTCCAAAAAAACACACTAACGGTCTTTGATCCTAAAAAACGCTCAAAGACAATGGTTTTTAGCTTAAAAAAACACGCCTAAGACAACGGTTTTCACTAAAACCGTTGTTAAAAAGTATACGACAACGGTTTTAGTGAAAAATCGTTGTCGTAGGTGCGTTGTTGTATGCCAAAATTCTTGTAGTGGCAATTGCAACTTAAGTTCGACTACTACTTGATAGTAGTCTTAAAGGCTCAAAGAATTTTCATGTGAGAATAATGGCGAATGAGATTGCACGACCTTTTTTTGCTATTTTTTCTTCCTCTCCTTTTGTTTTAGAGATTGAAAATTTTTCTTCTTGGTTAGTAAATCTTGTAACGAATGACTTATCATTATCCTAATAATATCACAAGTTCTTACCGTAAAAAAAAAAATAGAGAACTTACTAGATCGAGAAACTTGTGATTTGAAGTTCTATTATAATAAGCTTGTAGTCGTTATATTGATTGTCACATTTCGTAACCACCAAGAGTGGAGCAAATATCTTCTTAAAGAAACGATATTTAACACTAGCACTAACTTGAACCTACAGTCATTTTCAAGTTCCTAAACCCTCTTACCACTTTTACCGAAGACTTTCCACAACATTCTCATTTATTATCAGCCTAGCTTTTTGCCATGATTCATTGGAGCTTGTTGGCAGGGATGTAAATGGGGTATTGATGCTTGCTATAGCTTCTTGTTTGCACGGTGAATTTTCATTATACACTGAGGAGATGTGTGCAGTCCGCCAAGGCCTAAGAGCGGCTGTTAGTTTTGGTGGGCAGCGGTAGGTTGAGGAATCTGATGCGATTAAGGTAGTCCGTGCTATCGACGATCCTGGTGTGGCGAATATCCGCGACTTGTCCACGCAGCTTCATATGATATTTCCTATGTAACATTCATTTTGTTCTTGTTTATGTCAGGCCTTCTTGTTTTGTTTTTTTTTTTTTTTTTTTTTTTTTTTTTTTTTTTTTTTTTTTACCATATCAGGCCCTCTTGTTAATTAGAAGTTCATATTGGGTTATTGATACAAATTCAAATATTTTCCCTTTAAAAAGAGCTAGAGAGAAACAAGATAAAAACATCAAGTAAATGTAAAACAATATACATGATTTTAAAGGATTTGGATCCTCTGCTGTGGTTGAAACACAACATCATGTACTTTTTTTTTACACAAGATCATCAACCGATAATCTCGTTCGTCTGACAATTTTTTATCTAACACTGTGTGAGGTCCATCAGATGATCACTGATCATCTATATAAAAAGTGCACAATATCAAGTGTTGTGTTTTCAACTACAACAGATAATACAAATCCGATTTCTAGATAATTTACTTCATATAATTACATTTTCAGGTTTAATTTTTACCCTACATTTAAATAGTACTCTGATTTTGTTAAATACAAATTATCATTCATTTTTACAAAACATAAATTGACAATGTTGTCCTTCAATTAATTGTTTTTTTTTTGGGTAAATTCAACAGTAATCTCAAATTCCTAAAATAAGTTATCTAAAAGTTTAATTACAAAAGGTTATGGTTAATTTTATAAAAGTTTATAGTTAAATATGTCAAAATCCTTAAATTTAGAAAATACACAAAATAAATATTAAAAACATTTTTCATTACACTTGTCGTTAATTTTATTTACATCCCCTAGTGTATGTTTTATTTCGAATTTTCTAATCAAGTTGTCAATTAATACTTTTATGTTTTTAATATTAATATTATATTTCATATCATCTTATTTTTATTGTCGGCTTATAATTTTATTTTTAACCATATTTTATACTAAATAACAATATTACTATATTATTAGTTTAAAATAAAATATTGTCTATCAAATTTATTGGTATAACTTGTATATAAATATTTTCAGAATATAGAAAAAATATATATGGGTTAATTTTAAAATTTAATGCGTGTATATGTTAATGAGTATAGCTCAAACTAATATTTTTATGTTCTAAAAATTGTAGATATTTAGTAAAAAATTGATATAAAATGACAAAAATCCTTTTATATTTTGTATTTAATCCAAAATTTTAAAAATATTAGTAAATCAAAATTTCGTACATCCCAATATTTTTGTGTGCTCTTAAAATTAATTGAAAAATATTTTGTTATGATCGTAAAAACATTTAGAAAATGATTTGTATAAAATCTATAAAAAAAAAAAAAAATCAAAACTTGCGTTGTCAATAACAATTGTTGACTATTAGTACATGTTCTCGACCAGTTAAATATAACTTGACCCCTGAAAAAGAGTTTTCAAATGTGGTAGAGTTGCTGGCAGGGACGTAGTTAGGAAATATTTTGATCCTGTGCTGAATGAATCGATAAACAAATCTCTCATATGAATCTCACTCCCCTCAATATCCATTTGTTGGAGACGAAGCTTTTTGTGTAGAGAGAACCCTTATGAGACGCTGTAAAATATGCTCAAAGAGATGGACTAAAAATGGGCTGAAAAATTTACTAAGTTGAAAATATAAGGCTAAGATTTAATATATAAAAATCCAATCCGTATTATTAGGTTGATACAAAAAAATAGCCTGGGCTGGAGGCCACCCCAACCTTTGGGGTGGTTCCGTCCCTGGTTGCTGGACTAGTGAATCAATATATACTCACTTAAATAATCTTTTAACAAGATAACCAGACATAAATTAAGCAGATGTATATAAATTATATGAGATATAAGGAAGTTCGAATTTCAAATTCTTGTATGTCTCCCCTGCTTTTACTTATGGAAGAAATTCACTAAAAGAGTTTTGGTTTTACAACAATTTGTAACAACTCACTTTATTTAAGACTTATCCAACTGACTATACTGAAACTCTTAATATATCTACAACACAAACACAAACAATAATTGTCTATTATCTGGTTCAATAGATGGTTTGAGCAACACAAATTAATCCTTAGTGATCAAATATAGAAGTAAATGTGTACTAGAGTGAACAACATGATATTTAAAAGAATATGAATGCTCGAGATCTTAATTAAACTAGATTATAAATGTTTTTTTGTAGTCTCTATGCCTTTATGTACTTGAACTTCGTTTAACAGTCAGATCTTTATCAACAATTATTTGTAATGATATACGACATAAAAAACAACTTATCTTTTGTCTATTTCTCTTCATAGTACGCCGTAATAAAATCCACTTTGTCATTTATCTAAATATGACAATTAACAACTTCTGAAATGTTGATTTATGAGACAGAAAAAAATGCGCGCATATTTGTCTTTTTAGGAGACATTCTTGAATAACTGGAGACATCGACTATTGTACATTGAATGGTCAAAAGATATTTTGAATTGTCTGACTGGTATACAAATTAACTTGATGCGAAAACAAGCCAGCTAGAATCCAAACTGCAGCTTGAACTCTTCAAGCAATCGAATTTGAGTCTTGGAAGAAGCATACTCTTTAAGCAAGGATATCCAGCTTGACCGTAGAATGGCTAGCTGTAGGAATAGACAATCCAACTAGAATTTTGAGGATAAGACTGCCTGGTTTGAATTCATATAATCAGATAAATGGTACTGGATAACACAATATGATTTATAAGATAATATTTTGTCTGAAATATAACATATTTAAAATTTGAGAAAGATGAGAATGCTAATATAAAATCAAGTTTTTTTTTTTATTTTAGGAAGCAAAGTTTTCCATAAATTCCTTTCTTTTTTAAAATTATTACACAGATACAATGTTATTAGACACATACATGTTATAAAACCCAAAATTGTAGTACTCAAAAACACATGTGATATCGTCTTACGAATTGACTCGATCCAACTCATAAAAATTATTATCATTTATATCAAATTTTTTTTTTTATGATAATCATACAGAATCGACTCATCTCATCTCATCTCATCTCATCTCACAAGAGACTACTCATTCCAGTAAGAGTTATCCACATCTATACGTTGAATAAAAACAAATAACACCACTGGCTTAAAAACGCTGAAGTGTTGAATGACGATTTATAAATTCCAGCCTTTAAGTCAAAGTCGTGAACTACCACACAACTTTTTCCAAATGTATATCCACCACGTCATAAATTCTCACTTTGCCCCGAAAATATCCGAAAATTAATTTAAAGGCTACAAATAATTCAACTCTGTACAAAGTACTCCAGCTGTACTAGACCAATTTGTACTGCATTCTGCAGCTGTGAAAAATGGCGAATTCGATGTGTTGAAGAAGTTCTGGGAGAGAATGGAAGCCCGAGGTTTAAATGTGAATCCTCCGGGCTGTTCTGTAGTTCCGAATAGTTGTTTCGGGACCAGGAATTATGCTACCACGCGCTGCCGGGGAGTCAGCATTCCGGTGCATTGCCGAGGGGAGTACCCTGGCGAGAAACTTAGATTGAAACGTCGTGATGTGCTTATTACTCCCTTTCTAGCTGCTGGAGCCTATGTGCTCCGCTCGGCGGTGGCCCGGGCAGATGATAAGTTGCCAGTGGAGGGTGAGGCGCCGGCTCCGCCGGTTCTGAATGAGACGTTGGTGAGTTCTCAGTCTGAGGCTGAGGCGGCAGCTGAGGCGGCAGCGGCGGCAGCTGAGGCGGAGGCGGCGGCGGCTGAGGCGGAGGTGGCGAGTTTGAGGATTTACGACGCGACGGTGATTGGGGAGCCGTTGGCGATGGGGAAGGAAAAGAGCAAGGTGTTGGAGAAGATGATGGATGCCCGGATTGTGTATTTAGGGGAGGCGGAGCAGGTCCCGATCCCCGACGATAAGGAATTGGAGCTTGTGATTGTAAAGGGTCTGAGGCGGAGATGTGTGGAAGCTGGGCGGCGTTTGTCTCTGGCTTTGGAAGCTTTCCCTTTGAACTTACAGGAACAGCTTGATCAGTTTGTGGACAAGAGGTTTTACTTTCTATACATTTATAAACTGATTTATAGTTCTAAGTTTGATTTTTACGGCCAACTTGTTGTACTTGAGTGATTGGTATATGGTGAAATGAATATATTCAATGTGGTTGTAATTGGATTTTGACTACCACTTGAAATATTTCAATCTCAATTCATAATTTTGAGATATGTGCAAAGTTTTATGGTAATTCTGAAAGCATGAATTATCAAAGTGGGTTAAAGATTTGACTTTGATTGTTTCCATTTTGTTAAGTTTGTTTTTTAAAATGTTTTGGTATCATAAAATCAGACGGTGAATTTAAAACGAAGGGTCAGATAGCTGTATATTTGTCATTTTTTGTTCCAGATTCATGACTTCCTTTGAATTTTTTTTCTTTTGGTAAATTACCCTTCTTGTTTACAATAAACTTATGGTACTTAGTATACAACAACTAAAACTGAGAAGGTATGCTAAGAATAGTTCTCAATTTAGCCAATGTTCGAAAAAGAAGGTGGCTTTGCAAAAGTGGTGCCAAGAACTTACTCTCCACACTTAGTTCTGTAACAGTTCTCTTTCCAATTATTATTATGCTTTGTCTTGAAGATTCATTTCTCGCCCAGGATAGATGAAGAGACCCTGAAGTCTTTCGTGACAGATTGGCCGTCTCATCTTTGGCAGGAGTACGAGCTTCTATTAACTTACTGCCGTGATAACGGGGTTCGGCTGATTGCTTGTGGTGTGCCACGCGAGGTACTAAGGCTTTTTGTATGAATAAAGACCATGTGATGATTTTCTTCTTTAATATCATATAAAACGAACGAAGATGACATGATTGGCGTTGGATGTTAACTGATTAATGAAGTCAAAACAATTAATAACTAAATTCTACATCTCTTCAGGTGAGTGCTTTTGAACATATAGGTTTACTTATCACGGAAAGCATAATTGCATTTGAAAAGCTTATCAATTTATCAGCATTGACTTTATATAACTGGACTTAAACGACATAGTCATGTCCCGAGCCAAGTTAATTCAATAGATTGATGAATGGTCTATGCTAAAAAAAATTTATGTGTTAGTTCTCTTGGTATGATATACCCATACCCTACTTATCATTCTATTAAAAAATGCTGTCAGTTACCGGGCAGTGTTTACACAGCTTATCATTGTTGATATTCTGTATGTGCCATCATTTATATCAATCAACTTATTTAAGCATCATCTGTTGATAATGAAGAGAAATCAGATTGGGCATGATATTGTTCTGATGTTTTTGATTGGATAGATAGTACGAACAGTTCAAGCTGAAGGTGTAAAGGGCCTTTCTAAAGCTGATCGTAGAAAGTACGCTCCTCCAGCTGGTTCAGGCTTTATCTCAGGATTCCCTTCTATGTCTAGAAGGTCATCTACTGATATAAATTTTCCCAATCAATCTGCTCCTTATGGGCCAAGGTCATTTCTTTCGATACAAGCCAGAGCTGTCGAGGATTTCACAATGTCCCAGATCATCTTACAAGCTGTATCTGACGATGGATCTAGTGGCATGCTTGTAGTAGTGACAGGTACCAGCCATGTCATGTATGGAACAAGAGGAACTGGGCTACCAGCAAGGATTTCCAAGAAAATGAAGAAGAACAATCAAATTGTTATATTGCTAGACCCTGAACGACAACTCATGCGGAGGGAAGGTGATCTCCCTGTTGCAGATTTCTTGTGGTATTCTGCTGCCAGACCTTGCAATAGAAATTGCTTCGATCGTGCTGAAATTGCTCGGGTGATGAGTGCAGCTGGCAGGAGTAGAGAAGCCTTGCCTCAGGTTAGTTCTTCACACAGATTCATTTAGAAAGGGGTGGCATTATTTGGCATGTTTGGAAACTTTTGGATGTGTTAATCATAATCTAGGACTGTCCTGTTTGAGGTAGGCTTTCGCCTTCTTCCTCAAATGTTCTTGGGTTTTCTTTTTACTGTTTTCTCCCCATATATCTTCAAACCTTAAAGTTGTATCGATGACCATTCAATGAAGTTTCATTTTGCATCTTGCTTAATAAGAAGCATGCTAGGTAGCCACATAAACCTCAGTATTGATATTTCTGCTGAGAAGGAGCCTTGATATGTGTCCAAAGATAGTTCGATATAGGTTTATTGCATATATTCGTTGCAACTTGTCTTCTCAGGCTAATCGATAGAAAGTTGTAAGTCAATGGGAATATGTTATCTACCTTATATCATCTCTTGCAAACATGAGTAATTACTGCTCATTCAAATTTTTTTCTTCCAAATTTAGTAGTACGCAAAGAAAGAACAGAATAGATGTAACAATACCTTTGATACTTGCTCGTCTTTCTTCTCTGTTTTCTTTCCTACCCACTTTCCCCAATCTTGTGTGACTCTCTTTTGTTTGAAACATTTTGACAGAAATAAAACTGTTTGTTTGTTGTCCCTATGGGGATATACTTTTGCATAGTTTTAGTAATAACAGGCAGAAACTGACTCAAGTAACTTCCATCATCGCTGATTTGAAGTGTCATAATGGGCCCAATATAGGCATACAATTATTTTAGTAGTAAGATGCTTGTTTGTAACAAAAGACTTAAAAGTTTGGTTACCACATCATGCTACAATCTTGCAAGATTTTTTGATTTATTTACTACTGTTATATGTCTCAATCTATTTTATTCAGCAACATTTGTAATGTAAATCAGGACCTTCAAAATGGACTGGATCTTGGGCTGGTATCACCAGAAGTGCTACAGAATTTTTTTGATCTGGAACAATATCCTGTCATCTCAGAATTGACTCATCGTTTCCAGGTACATTGACTTTTGGTTATTTTTTAGATCTTTTCATTCTCTAAAATTCTACAATTCAGATGCATGAATAAATGATGAATTACATGAGAGAGTAGCAGAGGTTGACAATGGTTTGTTGATGCAGGGTTTCAGGGAGAGATTATTGGCAGATCCAAAATTTCTTCATAGGTTAGCTATAGAAGAAGCAATATCAATCACAACTACCCTCCTAGCACAATACGAAAACGGAAAGAGAAATTCATTGAAGAACTTGATTATGTCATTACAGATACGTTAAGGGGAACAGTTGTAGATTTTTTTACTGTGTGGCTTCCAGCACCCACGTTGTCATTCCTTCCGGTTGCTGATGACATTAATCAACCTGACAGCGTGGAAGCTATAAAAGGTCTTCTGGGGTCTATTCCTGATAACGCATTTCAAAAAAATGTAGCAGGAAAGGAATGGAATTTGAATCACAGAATTGCATCAGTACTTTTTGGTGGTTTTAAATTGGCTGGTGTTGGATTCATTTCTAGCATTGGTGCTGTGGCTTCCTCAAATATACTTTATGCTGTTCGAAAGGTTCTTAATCCAAAACCTGTTAGCAAGCAACTGACCAAGCGATCACCCATACTTAAAACAGCACTTGTTTATGGATCCTTCCTTGGAACATCAGCAAATCTACGTTACCAGGTCAGAATTCTTTTTCTGCCCAAAATGAACATTTTTCCCTTCTCAGAAACCAGCAAGTGGATGATTTACTTTCCTGTAATATTATTGGTCAAATTGTATTGCTGCCTTCCATATTTTGTTGAGGTACTCAGTTCATAAGGCCATTGCATTTGGTCCCAGGTGTGTTTATCTCCCACATTACCCATATTGAGGTGCACTATGCAGTTAGGTTTTGTCAAGGTCATCATCTATCATTTCTAAGGATGTTCAGCCACCTCTTTGTTATTTTCTCAGCTTTCAATTTATATAGCTAAAGAAGTCATTAGCAGAAATGACTCAATGATTGCATCACCGTTTTTAATAGCTGATTGGAAAAGGCTGTTGTCTCTTCACAATAATTCTTTTGCAACATGTCAGGATTGATGCTGAACTAATTGATTGTGGAAAAAACGAATAGATTGAGTCAATGGAACTTGTTAAGTTGAGTGATGTTTTATGTTTAACTGTGCAGTTCAAAACTTCCTTTTCTCTTTAACATTAGACCTAAATATGTATTAAAATTAATTTCTTTATTCATACAGGTAATTGCGGGAATAATAGAGCATCGAATTTCAGAGCAGTTCTCTGACCAGGCATTACTTGTAAATATGATATCTTTTGTGGCTCGAACAGTCAATTCTTATTGGGGAACCCAGGTTAAAGACACTTCTTCTTTAAATATGAATTTAAATTAAACATGTTGCAAAAGATTCTTATTTTGTCTCTGGCATCTGTCTATTTTCTAATCCACCCTCATTCATCTGATGGCCTAAGATATTAAGATGAGATAAGTCTTTATAAAGGCTAAACATGAAAAATGTATTGAAGCGGCAGTCCAAGGGATTCACCTGGCTCTGTGCCTTGTCAAACTTGATTTCTAATGAGTGGGTATTATGCAAATTTTACGTGTCACCTGACATCTCTCTCTCTCAATTGCTGCAGCAATGGATTGATTTGGCAAGGTACATGGGACTGCAGGCTCGTAAAAATGAAAATGTTTCATTTCAGAAACCAGATTCTTCAGACTCCGCTACTATAGAATGCAAAATCGTAGAAGATTCCAACGTCGACAATACCAACAATCAATAGACTGATATTGCTGTTCTGTATGATTCTTTTATTTTCTCTCAAATTTTGGCAAGGCTTGATAAGAACAGAAGGCCCGATTGATTGGGAATTAAAACCACACAACAATATGTCAAAGGTGTATTTTTTGGATGGATACAAAGTGAAGATTTTGTTTACAAGAAGTCAACAGATACCTTCTTTTTCTATCTATCCAAGAGTTTCTTATGCTCTCATAGTCGCTTTAATGACTTGCAATACGTGAAACTGAAAAATTACGTTGTATAGTAGAAGATACTGTTGGAACTTGGATGCTATAGGCAAGTCATGATGTTATGTTACCTCTGTATTTTCTCTGGTGAAGACTGACTGATGTAGTAAAATGCCATGTTTGTGAAGAATCTACCCTTTGATTCTTTGTGTCTCGGCATTCACTTTAGTAATGACAATAGGAATGTAACCAAAGAAGAAAGAATGGATGCACTCTTTTTAGTTCCTAAAATACACAGGTTTTGTCATTTGACAAATGATTTTGAATCTTATGAAATATCCATAGTTATGGAGTTCTAATCAGATTGATTACGATTTATAGTATAATACAAATATATGTTCTCTTACACATAATCCATGGAGCTGTCATTTGCAACAAATGTGTTTAGGACATAAAGGTGGGAATTTCTCGCAGGACTCGTGCATCCATTTTTTATAATCATCTGTGATGATCATTAATCAGAGGTTCACTTCTTGTTCTGTCAGCTGCAAGGTTTGAATGCTCGGTTCCTGCTTCTCATCCTTCCCCTTACGCAGCAGCTGCTTGGTTGTCTCAAATGCAAGTTCTAACTTCCTCAGCTGTTTCATTGTTTGTGCAAATCAGAATTGTGACTTCATATGAATAAATGTGCTCCAAGAAGATATTGACTCATACCTCTTCTTTGGAGAATCTATTGTGGATAAACAGGCCACCGAAGAGATCAAGACTATCTCTCATTGAACTCTCCTTCTGCATGTAGATACCCAAATAGATATTTAGAGTTGGTGCCAATTATCGGTTATTGCTGCCACAAAGTGAGGAAATATCCATATCTTGGTGTGGCATAGAGTTGGTTGCAATGTAAAGAAGGGGTGGAATTATAAACTTTCGTGTTCACAATGGCATTTGCATTGTTTGTTTTACTAACAATCTTTTGTTCTTGATTTGGCATTTCGCAACACTACCTTGAACCACATTGAGCATGAAGTTAACAGAGATGTTTTGAATGTTAGTTCACAGTATGCAGATTGAAAAATGAATCGCAGATCATTAAAAATACCACTTCAACTAGCTTCTGAAATCCCAGTGTGTCGATGGGCGTTCGTTCAATTTCCATCTGTCCCAAAAGTCTGTCAATAGAGAATTTACTTTCTTGTTTAATCAATATGTTCAGTTGTTTTAACCTGGAGTAAATTAGAATGCATACCTGCCAATAAAGTGAGTGACAAATTGAGTTCTTGCAGCTGATTTATCATGTTCTTCACAAGTCATTTCCATCATCTTGCAACCCTGTGTACATTCACATGCTACTGAGTTATCTGTGCAAAAAATCGAAACGTGCATCTTCTGGAAATTATCTGAGCTCTGCTTTTTCATAGTGTTATACCTCGCTTGCAAAAATCTGCAGGAAACTGGAGCATATATCTTCGTTCCTGATTCGAACTTTATCATACATGAAAGGAAGGCCATTCCATCCATGTTTCCCACTGTCAGGACCAAACATGGGATGCGTGCACAACACATCCGACTCATGAGGCAATACCTTCCCGGAAAAAGAGTTAGTTTCCATCCATACATATAACACACTAAAGCAATCCATAATCATAAAACACGAGTCCAATAATCTCGAAAAAGGTACATACTTGTAGCATGAGGTCCCTCGGATGCTCTTTCACTGAGAGCACATCCGCGAAGAGTGCTGGTTTTTTCAAGAAATTGAATGGGATTGTGCTGATGACTTGTGATAGGGATAGTATTGATGTGCAGAACAGTATAACATCATTGTCTGATTCAAGAAAATCGTTCATATTCCTGTTCATACATTGACATATCCATTAGCACGTCTTCTGCGCTCGCGTGTGTGTGTGTGTGTGTGTGTATGTATGTATGTATGAAATACCTGAAAAACGAGATTCCCATTTGAGTGCAGAGATTTGAGTAGTCCGATCTTGAAGTAGCAGTGATGCTATGGCCTTGTTTGATCATGGTCTTTGCCAAGAATTGTGCAAAGGGTCCAAACCCAACAATGCCTATTTTCAGAGTATTTTTTGAAGGGGATGACATGGTTTGGGGTGTGTGTGTGTGTGTGCGCTCTTGGAGAGGGAGACTGGTATTAGTGGTCATTTTTGTTGGCTTTGATAAGTCAAAAGGTTCCTACATCATTGTTTTGGGTATTATATTTTGAAGATGTTCCATGTGGTAGTACGTATGGTTGTCCACTTGAAAGAAAAATCCTACATCATGGTCGTGGGTAGGGGTGTCAATCGGGTGAGTTGTGTCGGATTTCGAATCAACCTGCGATTTTTTTTTTTCAACCCGAACCCGAAGCAACCCGATAACCCCCAACCCGAACACAAACCCGTATAACCCGACTCAACCGTATAACCCGACTCAACCCGTCTAACCCGCCTAACCCGAATTTTATTTATTTTTAAAAAAAAATTCAAAAAAATAAAAAATAATAATAACATTTTAATTTAGACACATAATAACAAATTTTCCGATTTAAATTTGAAAGTTTAATCGTAGAAAATTAAAAGTATATTTACTAAATCAAATAAAAAATTGTTAAAAAAATTAAAATATGTAAAATAAATATTAAATGATGAAAATTTATCATATAAATATACAATAAATTTTGTTCAAACATACAATATATAAAAATATAGGTAATATTTTCAAAAAAAAAAAAAAAAAAAAAGTTTGCGGGTCAACCCGCGACCCAACCCGAAACCCACCTAACATAGCACTAACCCGAATCCATCCAACCCAAACCCAACCCCAACCCGAACCTGATTTTTTTCTTGTTGGGTCGTGTGGGGTTGACGGGTCGTGTCGTATTTTGACACCCTTAGTTGTGGGTATCAAATTTTGAACATGTTCCATGTGGTGGTACGTATGGTTGTCCACTTGATAGAAAAATCAAGAGTAGGTCTGAGACGGTCTCACAAATTTGTGAGACTGGTCAACCCTACCGATATTCACAATGAAAAGTAACTTTTAGCATAAAAAATAATATTTTTTCATGGATGACCCAAATAATATATCCGTCTCACAAAATACGATTGGTGAGACCCCCTCCCCTCACACAAATTTTGCCAAAAATCAAATGGAGTGGAGAGAGATACTGAAAATATTGTGTTTGGAAATGAAATAAAATTTGATTTGGATTTGATATGGGCTTAAAAATTCCAAGATTCTGAAAATCTATTTCTGTTTTGTATGGTCGGTTAAATGTTTTCAAAAAAAATTCATTTATTATTCCCATCTACAAATTCCTTTTATATTCCAATTTGGGAAAGATTTCAAGTAGTTCAAATGAAATTTTGTAAACCCTTCCAAATACTAATTGTGTTTCAAAATCCAATCTCAATGAACAACTAGTAATCCCGAATGTAACATTTTGCGAACACAAAATTTTCAATCTGATTAATTATTTTTTGAAAATTTTAATTTATTAATCGTTATAAAATAAAACTTAGAAGTAAGTTTCTTGTGAAACGGTCTACATAAAGTGGTTTTTTTCATCAGTTGAGTCGGGTCGGGTCGGTCGGAGATCAAATCTAATAAAATTAACCCGTGAGACGATCTCACAGAAGTTTTGTGTAAAATTTATTTATCATATAATTTGATATGAATTATTTCAGAATTTATTTAACATTTCAAACAATCGTGATTTAATTTCTTCAATCTTTTCTTTATTTGATTTTTGAATCATTCAATATCTTTTTCTTATTTTTTTTATTTTTGCATGTTTCTTTGTTAGAATAAATTCATCAATCTCATCACATCATTCTTCTTAGTAACTAACTTATCTAATTTGAAATGAAACTTGTGATATTTCTTGTTTGGTTATCTAAGATTATCTTTATATTTATACATATATTTTTCTTGTAAACGAACTAAACTCTTGCTTAAATAAATTTTCAACTTTCTCTTTTGAACACATACAGACAATTTACGATCATAAAAAAAATTAATCTAATATTACTCTAACACAACTCTCATTTATTTCATGTCCCCAACATGTGTGTATATTTCAATCAAAAAATATGTTATTTCATATTATTAATTCTTTCACAAGACAAATGACAAACACCACAAACTCAAAACTGGATCTATATTACCTTAAGTTTTAGGTTATGCATCACTCTAAATCAAATAACTGATAGTTTAAGCTTTACATCAAAAGTGTTAGATAATTATGACACAAAATAATAAAAATTTCAATGAATAAATTATAAATCATCACAAAAGAACAGACGAATCAATTATTTAAAATCAAACGATAAAAATTCATGTTATCATATCTAAATATAAATAATAAAATATGAGAAAACGAACACATTATTATGTAACAAATCTAAAATATAAATTAAACTTTTTATTCGTATAGTTTCTATTTTTAAGAAATAGCATTCACATCGACTTCATAAACTAATAATTCATTAGTACAAACTTCGATTTACAATCATGATTCAAAACAAAAGTGACAGGGAAAAAAAGAGAATGAAGAGAAATAAGAATCAAGAATAACTTTTTTTTAAAATACATACACAATACTAAAGCAAGTAATGGTACGACTACTTTACAATCTTTCAGCATTAATGGTTGAACCAAGATAAAGGAACGTAGTCAAGATATCAAGATTTTCATACGTAGTCTTGGAATATTTTGGTATATGATCAAGCACACATCATCAGACCAAAGAAATAACAATGCAAAAAGACTGGTGTAACATTACCAGTACACACAACACCGTTTTCGATTTAACGAAAAATCAGGAAGAATGTTATTTACTCAAGAAAAAAATATTGCTACGTGAAAACCATATGCCTAGCAAAGCATAGGCTGTTGCAGAATCCTGGTAGCCACGATCGAGGCAGCGCATGAATACACTGCAGAGAGAAGAAAACCTTAGTTATTCTAAAGTAAGAAATGGTGTGCAATTTTTCGAGTGTAAAAACGGAATTACTCTTGTGACACGTGGATGTGGTACAAATGGGTGGCTAGGTCTCTAGACAATGTGGAAATGTCGTGGTCGGATGACCTATAAACCTCAAATAAAAGGAACCCAAGGAGAGAAAAACAAAGAAAGAAAAAAGAAATACCAAAAGAATAAGCCATTTATCTCATGAGTCATGATACATGAGAGCTTAAAAAGACCAGGGATAAGCGATAACCAGCTTGCTAGTTGATATCGAACATCTTTGTCACACCATAACCCGAATGACGTGTTTGTGGACACAACAAAATATGGCACAATCAAGGACACAGTCCACATAATGTAGTGCAATCATAGCCTATCTAATTACAAAATCGGGGGTTCGTTTAATACATATCTAAACCACATCTATTATACTGACCGAAATAGAATATGTGGCAAGCATCTAGTTGTACTTCATACAAGTAGCGAAGGTCAATGACAAAGAGACAACATCAAGTATTACCAAAAAAAATTGTAATTCAAGAACCTATACAAGCTGCTTTGATAGACGTCAACTTTAAATTTATGGTAAGTTCAGTTACATTCAGTTCACAATGAACCGCCACTCAGGAAAATTACGTAGAACCAGTTGGAGGCCAAATTAAATTAATTAGTGATTTCTAGTTTGTTTCTAAATACAACCTTTCCTATATTGGGATAGCCCGCCAACTTTACACCACATTAAACTATCAGTCTATCACAGTCCTTTTTATATTTCTTATCACCGGTGCAAGTAGCAACACAATTGAATATCACATTCTTGAAAATATAATTATAACCCGTCTTCTGGTGCATCAATGATCATAAAATTCATAGATCAAAATAAGAACTTATCTAATCTTCTTTTATATGGGACGCTGTAAGAATATAGCTGATGCTTTTATTACTCTAGATAAATCTGTTATCCCATATAAATTAAACCAGAATGCTAGGATTCATAACCATACAGTGGGAAATATTCTGAAACAAAAATCGCATACAGTTTAAGTAAATATCGAGCAAAGTTTTTCAATGAACGTGCTTAAATAAGCAGAACACGAGAAGATAATTCAGCTCACATTGTCAAAGTTTCTGTTATCAATATAAACTGCATCCAGGCCTATTTGGCATCTTCCTTTGCATCATCAGAATCTGAATCACTGGCATTGTAACCTAAAGCAAATGCAAAAATATGGAATCAAGAAAATAAAGAAGGGCGAAACAAACAGATGAAACCATGAACATTTGGATAAATAAAGAACATGTATATCCAGAACCTGGATGCTTATCGCCAACTTTCCACACAGAAGACCGACTCTTTGCGGCCCTGCCAATCCAAGCTCTTCCCTACAATACAAACCATGATAAAATACAAGCTAAAAGCATGTCTAATAATCCAACTATGTAAAATTAGTTCTCCAGCTTGAAAAGTCATGGTCTTTGATGATTCCATTATTTACGACAGAATTTCAAGAACTTCATTACACGAATCTTGCATCCGATCCGCTTTTTTTTGTTTTGTGGCCAAAGGATCAGTTTCCAGTTTCTCAAAATGTCGTACAATATATGAGAATTGATTTCCATTCTGCTAAGATATCATTACAAGTGGCCTTTCCCTGTCAAAATAAAGGGAATTGGATTCTTCTTATGTTTTATTGACATACCTTCTTGCTCTTTTCCACTACTATAAATGGGTTCTGTGTGCACAATTTTAGGACACAGCATAAGCATAAAGAAAAATACTGCATATTTCAATTACTGAACTGAACTCCACCAAAATCTCCAATCATGGAATCCACTAAACAAAAGCTACACACACTTATAATTAATCAATTTGATCTACACATTTCCCCCACAAATTATCCAAAAAAATACCACAAAGATTAGGACTTTGAGCAAATAACAACCACAAACAAAGCAGAAACTCTTAGAACAGCACAAAAAACATGATAAAGAAAAGAAAGAACCAAATAAACCTTCTGGGCATCTCTGGCTACACCATATCCGCTATAATACATCTGGCCAACGAGCACCTGCATGGCAGTGTCACCAGCTTTGGCCTCTTTAAGCGTATCCTGAAACCACCGGCTGACGCAGTCGTTCACCACCTCCACCAGCGGTACCCGCCGCTGCCGTTCCGAGTTTTCCGCCACCTCCATGTCTCGATTGTTAAGCTTCAGCCTGTGTCGAGACTTCGGCCCTGAGTTCGAGGAGGATATGGGTCGGGGAATTTTGGAGTTGAATGCCGATTGGGTGGGGCGGCGGAGGCTGGTGATGTTGGAGGCGATGACTTTTGCAAAGTGTTCGATTCTGTGTGCAGCTGGAATTGATTTTCCCATAAAATTAAAAATAATCAAAAAGTACAATTTGAGCGTAAGAACATTTTATTTTTATTTATATTTTAAAATATTAGGAAGTAAAAGCCGAAATTGAACAAAAAATGCTCAAATTCAATTCAACTACTAAAATTTGAATGATCCGTCCAATTTATTTGTGGCAAAAATTTGTGTAAGACGGTCTGGTCGTGTTTGTGAGACAGATCTCTTATTTGGGTCATCCATGAAAAAGTATTACTTTTATGCTAATAGTATTACTTTTTATAGTGAATATGGATAGGGTTGACTCGTCTCATAGATTAAGATCCGTGAGACGGTCTCACATGAGACCCACTCTTTGTTTATCTACAAGCATTTTTCAGCCTCTTCCAGTCTTGCTCGTATGAACTCAAAATAATAATAATAAAGAGTATGTCTCTTGTAAGACGGTCTCGCGAATCTTATCTGTGAGACGGGTCAACCCTACTGATATTCACAATAAAAAGTAATACTCTTAGCATAAAAAGTAATATTTTTTCATGAATGACCCAAATAAAAGATCTGTCTCACAAATACGACACGTGAGACCGTCTTACACAAGTTTTTGTCAATAATAAAAAAATTATTTTCTTTGTATCATCTCATTATCGGACTAATTGTATCACAGAAACTTGAAAAGTTTAAACGATACAAAACTTTTTTAAAAAATATTAATAGGCTAATATATTATTCAATTTTTCAAAAAATAAACAAATTTATCTAATGCGTTAACAAAAAATCAGTCACATTTATCTCATCTGTCGATGATATTAATGTGGTCAAGATATTGTTGCATATATATAGAATATTGAGATAAGAAAGTAAGATGGTCGAAGAAGAAAAAATAGAGGAGAGCTGCGGAGCTGGTCGTGGAACACATCCATATTTAAGAGTTGAAGAATTTGTGTTATAGATTCACATATACCGTGTTGCTTATTGGTGGTGAGGACACTCAATAACAACACTAACACAGAGTGTTGAAGGAAGAGTGGTTTCGTTTGGTTTCAAGCGATATGTTTTTTATTTATGCATCTAGTATTTAATTACTTTGAGTTTTTGATGCTATCTTAATTCAATTCCATGGAGTGTCAAGGAATTTAGGTTTGCTATACTCACTAGTATTATTTTGGGGTAAACGATTTACATAATTTTTTAGTGAAATTTTTGTCATGAGACATTGCACACAAGTATAAATACTTGTGCATAATTTAAATTCGGTATTTATTTATTAAAAATTTATGTGTGTTTTATATAAATAATTTGCGCAGCATGTTGTGCTCTGGTGTTGTCAACACTAACGTCTGACACATACTATATATTTATTTCATGTACGTCTATGATCAACAGCCCTTTCAGGGTTAGCGAGGAAGGTCGGCACACAATATGTCGCTCGACCTGCGTTTTTAGTAGTTTAAAAAATTATTAACCAAACTCATCTATTTCGAGTGGTGGGATGGACCAACCCGCAACCCATATTTAAGGTTTGTCCCGTCATTTTTTCGGGTTAGTTGGGAAATTACCAACTCAAACCACTTGTTTTATAAAATGGGATGAGCTAACCTGATAAATATAGATCATTTTGACAACTTTAATTATGATAAACTGTGAAGAAACCAAACTAAAACTACATTTCCAAATATTTTTCCTCATATATACTTTTGCAAACAAGATTCTAAGCAAAACGAACAATGGCCAAGTATCGAGATAATCAAGATTATAAGTTTAAGCGTGTTTAGTTGAAGCTAAAGCATAAAATGGCGTATTTAATTTTTAATACATTTTAATTATCTCGAATCAGGTAGTAGTTCTATGTAAGACGAAGTGCATAAAAATTTCAGATTGGAAAAATATTTATTATCCCGATATTTAAGTATAAAAATCATTATAAAATTTTTAATATTTTATTTTATTCAGTTAATATTAAATTCCAGTATCACCAATATGAAAAAAAAAAAAAGCCAATGAAGTATTCATATTTTTTCAATAATTTGTTCCAAATTCAAAGTTTTTATATCAGATGAACTACAAATAATCGACTTCCGTCCATTTGCATTATTGAAAACAAAAACGTCACACAGAAGAAATGAATCTTCATCACCAACAAACACGAGTGTTTCACTTACTTTGATTCTCCATACACTGACTACTAACACATACCCCAATGAAACGAGCAAAAGGAGTTGGATCATATGGCGAGCACAAGCCCTGGGACGGCTTTCCCGACCCAGTCAGGAAGATTGCTCTCCCATAAGGACGTGCAACTCAGCGGCACGGCGCCGGTCGGTGCATTCGTGTTCCCGAACCGGGTGACTGTGAGCGAGGTGTTGAAGTACTCCCTCACTTGGGTGATTATCCCATCGGCCACGGTCCAAGCGTGAACCCACGCAATGGAGCGGGACTGGTCGAACCCTTCTGCCAGGACGGTGGGGCCGAAGGCGGAGAGGCGGTGCGGCGAGAACCGGAACTGAGAGTCATGTTCCCCGGTGAGGAGGCGCATCAAGAACTGGTATGACGGCGGGCCATGGAACCACCACTCGAGGTCGGGGGCGAGGATCTTCTGGACTGCCTCCGTGTCGCAGGTCTTCAAGGCGGCATAGAGGGCGGCGACCACTGCTTGGTTTCTAGAATCCTCCGGAGTTTCTTGATTCGACGCCAGTTCACTTCCTATGGAGAACGTGAGAGAGAGGAAGGTGCATGAGAAGGATTTGGGAGTTGAACCGATTATATAGAGAAATTGAAGGGTGTTTTGGGTAATCATACCTGCAAACTGCAAAATTCTGTGATAAATGTTATAGATTAAAAATGGATTCACAAAATATATTTGAAATGTTTAAATTATTTGGAAAAAAAATCAAAAATATTTTTAGAATAATTTTATCATTTCAAATACACTTTGTAACTTAATATGTAACCCTAAATGTACACGTATCATGATCCAAATTCTATTATGTTTTGGAGTAAGTTTCTTGTAAGACGGTCTCACGAATTTTTATCTGTGAGACGTGTCAACATTACCGATATTCACAATAAAAAATAATACTCTTAGCATAAAAAATAATATTTTTTCACGGATCACCCAAATAAGAGATTCGCTTACGAAATTGATCCATGAAACCGTCTCACAAGAGTTTTTGTGTAAGTTTTGATATTTAATTAAAAAAATTTGAGAAAGAAATAAAAAAGTTGCATTTGTATTGGTGAGATTAGTTTTGACAGAATACTGATATTAAATATTTTAAAAATCTGTTGATTTTATTTATATATAATGGTAACTGATACTTATGTGTTGATTGAATTTGTAAGATGTGTGCGTTTTGGATTTATTTTTCAAAATGTTTTAAATTAAATTTATGCCTCCAAATCGTATCATTCCATTCAAGTGTTATCAAAGTTAATTCAAAATAATAACTGCATATAAATATGTAAATTGACATAGAATTTTTTTTCTTGAAAAAAAAAACAAATTAAAACACACACACACACTCTTTTTGTTTACAAAAGTTTGAAGTTGTCCACAACTGAATTATGTTTTTAATGGATGATGATCCATCAATCTCAGTCACACTGAAAATGTAAAGTCGATGGAATTATAAATTTAGCGCACCACCCAGAGTTTGAAAACAAACAAAAAAATGGATGCTGTTTGTAAGCTATTTGTATTAGTTTTATGTTAAAACTTTTGTAAGACGATCTCACAGATTAATTTTGTAGGTCAAATCTTTTATTTGGGTCATTCATGAAAAATTATTACTTTTTATGCTAAGAATATTACTTTTTATTATGAATATCGGTAGGATTGATCTGTCTCACAGATAAAGATTCGTGAGACCGTCTCACAAAAGACTTACTCGTAGTTTTAATGTGTGATGTGGAACATTTGTAATATTTGCCGAACATTTTGAAAGTAGATGGCGGTGATAGATCACTCTATATGACTTTTACACGCTTTTTTCGGTATTCAGTGTATACATCAAATACCTTAATTCAATCAGTAATTTTTTTTAAAAAAAAAAACATATATCTTAGTTCATTCTATAATTCATATACCATTTGTAACAATATGTATAATGTACATGTGAATGTATACGTGTACATGTTGTGTCATATAATAGTCTCATTTCTTATATTGTTTTTTTTAGAGTTAGATCAATTAACATATAAATGATTGATCTCTAATGTTAAAATAAATAATTATTATTATAATTTTTAAAAAAATGTTTTTAATTATATATAACGACCTTTTTTACTTAAGGGTTGGAAAAGAATGTCCACTAAGTCAAATTGGCTTGGGCATGTATAATAATTTTTTAAGGAGTAGTTAGCAAAATAACTTTAATTAAACATTTTTTAAAAATTATTTTTCATGTATATTTTAAAACACTCAAATATACTTGGAGATGATATTTTTAAAAAAAATGAAATTTGACTAAAATTATTCCCTCAAATATCTGAGTAGAGTTATTTTGGTTACTATAATATATAATTATATTATGAATTATCGTTAGATAGATTAATTGTGTAGCAGAGATATATTGGATCTTTTTAAAATTTAATAAATTATCAATAAGTAAAATAATAACATCTTTATTATTATAACGTATAAATATTACTAACGTATAAATATGTAATAAATTATCAATAAGTAAAATAATCATTTTAGTACGGATATTTTGGAATTTTAAAAATCTGACTCACCATAACACCATAATTAATTATTCTACACCTCTCATCCTTATGACGTAGTGTGTGTGTGTGTATATATATATATATATATATATATATATATATATATATATATATATATATATATATGAGAGACAAGAATAACATTTTTAATTTGTTATCAGTCAATTTATATTCTTAGGCTGCGTTTGGTTTGAAGGATAAAATAATGAAATGATTAGGAGAGAAATGATAAAAAGAATGATTGAACTAGAAATATAATATATAATGATAAAATAATATTATGTTTGGTATGATGATAAGAATGTGATAATTAATAATGTTTTGCTGAATTGACAAAATTGCCCTTTCATTTGTGCGTCGACGGTGGGCTGTCGGTGGTGGCGGCCGGTTGGTCGGAAGCGGCGGCGGCGGTCGGCTGGAAGAGGCGGTGGTCGGCCGGAAGGGCGGCAGGGGTTGGCGGTGGTTTGTCGGTGGAAGGAAGTGGTGGTGAGTTTGGATTTAGGAGAAGGGTAAAATTGAAAAAATATGATGGATTAAGAGTAATAATCTTAGGGGTAAGGAGGTATTATTTTAACCTACCTAATATAACATAATCATTCATAGGAGAGATTGACTTTGTTAAATAAAAAATGTACCAAACAAGTGATTAGGTGTGTTAAAAAAAAATAAACCTACCTAATCAAGGCAATCAAACACTGCCTTAGTGTATTAACTTGTATTTTTTTTCAATTTATTCATTTTTCACTTGAATGCTGGCATGGTACCGAGAATTACAGACATGACACAAAAAAATTCTGACGTATCGCTAGATATTGCTGGCGTGTCCGATTATACGTTAACATTCCGATAAAATGACTAAAATCGAAAAAAATATATGTTAATAAAATAAAATAATAAATTAACTAATAACAAGAGAAATAAAAAAAAAATGCACGTTACAAGATTAAAAAAAATGTTATTATTCCTAAATATACAAAGGTTGAACAAACGAGTTCATAAATAAATAGAAAAATAATATTTCTTTTTTAAAAGGGTAAATTGCAAAAGTATTATTTATGTCAGCCTATATTCGAGTGAAAAATCGACGAACTAAAAAGTAAAATTGTAGGACTTTTTAATTTTATTATCTTATCTAAATCCATCACCATGAACAATTCGAGATAGTTTGTGCTAAATAAAAGACTCAATAATCGACACACCTTTTACAACTACTTTAGACACGATGACTCATTGGGAATTGAGAAACATTTTATAAGCATTTGTGAGAATTTATTTAATTCGTTAATAATACGTCAGCTAAAATATGCACAGTGTGTGTCACTAAATTGGTGAATGCATATACTTACATACACACACATACATATGAAAGTAAATATCTTATGAGACGGTTTCACGAATTTTTATTAATGAGAACGAAAATCATGCTCATATTACAATAAAAAATAATATTTTTAGCATAAAAAGTCATGATTCTCATGATTGATCTAAATAGAATATCTATCTCATAAAATCTACCGATGATATTATTTCACATGAGTTTTTGTGATCGTATAAATATTTTATATATTATATTATATCCTAGAATTTCTATAATGTATGGGTAACAATTGTGCTAACTCAGCTTAAATAAATTCTAGAATGTATATACTAAAATCTCTATAAATTAATATTCAATATATTAATAAATTTTTTAAAATAATATTTTTTCGGTCCTCACTAGAGCCGATTGGAGGCAAAAACTTGTGTGAGACTGTCATCGTATTTTGTGATACGGGTCTTTATTTGGGTAATCCATGAAAAAGTATCACTTCTTATGCTAAGAGTATTACTTTTTATTGTTAATATCGGTAGGATTGATCCGTCTCCCCACATGAGACCCACTCTTTGTTAAATTACTAATTGCAATAAATTAATAAGATAATAATCTTTCGGAAAACTCTCATATAAATATTTGGACAAAAACTTGTGTGAGACGGTCTCACGTGTCGTATTTTGTGAGAAAGATCTCTTATTTGAATCATCAATGAAAAAATATTATTTTTTATGTTAAGATTATTACTTTTTATTGTGAATATCGGTAAAATTATCTCATCTAACAAATAAAGATTTCATGAAAACGTCTCACCAGAGACCTATTCAAATATTTGAACTCATCAATACATAAATTGATAATTATCTACAAACATAATTAAGACAATTTAGTAAAATATGTTATATTGTTGTTAGTTTTTCTTGAAATTTAAGTCTTGTAATTTAATTTATATTTTAGTGAATTTTATTTGGTTATTCAATATAACAATTAATATTTAATTACTTGAGCCCAGTTGTAATAGTCTTAGGCCTATGATCTTGGGCATATGGGTTAGCATTCGGTCGGTTTGGTTACTGACCGAACTGAATTAGCGATAACCGAACCAAATCGAAATATTTAGTCATAATCGAACCGACCGAATTAATTTTCATAATCGATGAAAATCGAACCGAATTAAATCGGTTAATTCTGTGATTTAAATTTAATTTTATATGTAATTTTTCTTGAACACTACAATCTACACAAATGCATAAAAACATAAAATCACACACATTACAAATGTATAATTTTTATTTGAACACAATTAATACATATTATATCGATTTTAAAATTAAAAAATATATAAAAATTGATAAATAATAAAAATTTATTAAATAATAATATTTATTATATCGGTTAACCGATTTCAAAATTTTGAAAACCGTAACCGAACCGAATTAACCGGTATAACCGTTTTTTTAAATTTGAAAACCGAATTTCCGTATTGGCTCAGTTCGGTCGGTTTATTCGGTTTAACCGAAATCTTGCTCACCCCTACTTGGGCATAGTTTGGTGCATGAGATAAGGGAGGGATTGATAAATAATCATATTTATCCCATGTTTGGTACCTTTTTAAAAAACCAATGATAATATAATGGGCCTTTGATAAATAATTTTTTAGAATAATAAAATGTCCCTTCTATTATGTGTGATAATTTTAATTTAATGATAAACTACATTACAAATGACTTAATTGTCCTCAAATTATAAATGATTTTTATAAATATATGCTAGTATGTAGAAATTAAAATCAAATAAATATTTTTATTTATTTTTATATATTATATAATATAATAATAATATAAATGAATTCGAGATAATTATATAAATAATTTTTATAAATATCAATAAAAATATTAATATCATTTGATTAACTTTAAAAATTGATATTTGACTTGACTCACAAAATTAAGGGTTCAATTATCATATTATATAATATATAAAATTAGGTAAAAATAAATAAATCATGCATGCACTATCGGCGCATGAACAGATAAAAAATATGAACTCAAGCAACAACTTTGAAATTATAAAATTTATTATGATAAGGTTAATTTTGTCATTACACTTTAATATATAAATTTAATCACTCTTATTAAAATCATAACAAAACATTAAATATAATATCCTACATCTTATTTAACTTTAACTTATGTTTAATTATATTATATATCACATGTTTATCCCATCATGTGTACCAAACTATGCCTTGGTATATGGGTTCGAGCATTCGATGACTCGGGTCAGGCGTACTACGATACAAGTTACGTCGGATTTATTGAGATGTCATATATAATTAGTTATAAAATATAATATAAATAATTTTTGTAATAAAAAAATAGTAAAAATTAATTTTTATTTCAATGCCATTAATTCAAGTGAATCTATCACATTTTTCTGTAAGTTGATATATATATATATATATTGATGATTTAATTGTTAATATTTGATCATATCATTAATCATAGATGAATAAATACTCCAGATTAAACACAGAATAATCCGATACATGTATTTACTTGTGCATGTGAATGAATATTCATGCAAGTAATGGAAAATTCTAAAATTAGTAATACAGGTTGGCATATATAATTCTGGTGTGCTAAATTGTTATTATTTTCATATATTTATTATATTCAGACATAGTGATTATATGACGTTAAGATACTGGTGAATATTTGGGTGGAGTAATTCGATCCTGAACTGACCCAAATCTCAGTGGAAAAATATTGGATAATTTTATGGATGTGTATTCGTTAAAGAGATTTGCTGATTTTTTTTTTTTTTTTAAATAATAGACTTTTGTGGAGTTTATTAGTTATTAACAACAACCAGATGTTTGATCTAAACCCGACCCAAATCCAAATCTGGCTCGTGTTCATTCCTACCCGCCTGATATATATTAACAATATCTATAGTCATGTTTCCATTATTTCGAAAATCAGATTAAATATGTAAAAATAAAAACTAATTTATTGTTAAAAAACCAAATTTCTATTAACTAGAGACCCAAAGTCTTATACTATTTTTGGAATTTTCCAGAATATAAAATATGATGTTAAAGTATCATTAAGAGTTAGGCAAAAACTTGTGTGAGACAGATGTCTTATTTAGATCATCCATAAAAAAATATTAAAGTAAAAGTATTACTTTTATTGTGAATATCGATAGAGTTAACCCGTCTCACAGATAAAGATTCGTGAAATCGTCTCATAAGAGACATACTCTAAACGTTAACCAAAAAAAAAAAAACCCTAATCGTTCAATAATTCACTATAAAATCCTTGTTTCCGTTTGGTGCTTTATTTGGGGGCTTATATTTTATAATAAGAATCTTTGCAATAATAGCTTTTAAAATTGTGATTTATTGATTTACATGCCCAATGTACATGTCATGTTTCAATTATTACCTTTTTATAGCAACATTATTTCCTCCAAATTAGGCCAAGAACGTCAATGGCATTATCTTTTTTTTTTTTTTTTTAATCTAGAACTAATGGTGTAAACGAACAGTTCGGTTCTTGAACTTCTTTTGTCTATTCAAAAAGTTAACTTATATTCGAAAGTACTGAATTCGAGTCGAAGTTGAAAATATTATAATTTTCTTCAATTTGATGTCTCATTTTGGGGGCTTATATTTTATAACAAAAACCTCTGCCATAATAGCTTTAAACGAATGTAATTCATTGATTTAAATGTCCAATGTAAATGTCAGGTTTCAGTTATTACCTTTTTATAGCAACATTATTTCCATCAAACACAGGATGAGGACGTCTATGACACTATTATTTTTTTGAGTGAGTCTCACGTGAGACCGTCTCACGGATCATAATCTGTGAGATAGGTCAACCCTACCCATATTCACAATAAAATGTAATACTATTAGCATAAAAAGTAATATTTTTTCATGGGTGATCCAATTAAGAGATCCGTCTCACGAATACGACCCGTGAGACCGTCTCACACAAGTTTTTGCCTATTTTTTTTTACCATTTTATCTAGAATTTGTTTCGATGAGAAATTATTTTGTTCAATAATCCGTGAGTCACTCGTTCGTTTTAATGTTTATTAATATAATATTATTATATATTAAATAAATATTTTTGATAGTTGGTTTCAAGTAATTCACGGATATGCTCAAGTATTTTAAGTCGAGCTCGAACTTGAGACTTAATTCAAACTAAATTAGAGCCAAATATATTAAATTTTGTGAACTTCAAATTGAATCGAGCTTGAATCTGAGCCTTAAAATTAGTGATAGTAAGCTCGATTCAATTTGTTTAAACTTATGTCTAGAACTCGATAGACATAGAGATATCACATGGTATTAATCCGAAAGGAAATTGGGTCGAATGTATTGTGGAAAACTGCCCTAGTACATATTTCTTTGTTCAAATGAATCAATCCCGATAATGTTGCTACAGAAAGGTTGTTCCATTTAAATTTCCTCTAATAATATGTCAATTTTATTTTTATTTTTTTTGGCTCGATCTCTAATAATCTGTCAATTTTATTTTTATTTTTGGCAATTTTGGTCATTTTTCTACGGAAAGTAGTATAGATGTTCATTACAGGCATGACGTCAATCACTATTGACGTGTTTAATGTAATGTCTATACTTACCATAGAACGAGCTAAAATTACAAAACAAAAGACTTAATTTGCAAAAAATAATTAAAATATATTACAAAAATACAGTTCTCACATCATATATGATAGATATAGTATGAATGTATTAATTTTCTATAATTTTTTTTTTTAAAAAAAAAATCGAAGACACAAACATAATTAATAAATATAATAAAAAAATATGTTTCATAATTACGAACTAATAAATATCAAAATTGATTTGTTATGATAAAAAAATATTATATCAAGATGATAATTTTAAAATAAAAATAGAAGACAAAATTCAAGAATGAGACTTGGTTTTGGTGACCTTTTTCTAATTAATTTATTGTTTTTCAAGGAGTTAAAAAGGGCATGTTAAACTCTACCCTGTCGATTTAACGAGGGGGTAAAACTATATAATAATTAAAAAAGCTCAAATAAAAAAATATCGAATAATAAAAATCGCAAAATCAATGAAAATAAATAAAAAAAACTATTTTAAAAAAATATTGGTTTCACGTTCATACATATTTATTTATTTATTATGTAAATAAAATGTGAGTAGATACAAAAATGTATATTCTAGAATATTAATTACGGCTAGACGATTTCTCAAAGGACAAATTAACAATCGATGGGTCGAATTTAATGATATTATTATCCAATATAATAATTAATAAATAATAAAAAAAATAGATATGTGAAATGTATCCCATTATCGATACCACGACCTAAAAGCTTTCTGTGACAAGGTTTGAGTGCACAAAGTTATGGTCCAACGTCTAAGCTGGACAACAACTCCTTTGTTTTTATTACAAGGAAATTTCGATGCAATTTCCTTTAAAGTAGATTCTTCTAGAGCCAATAAACAAAGGAAAAGCATGTTGATAGATGTATTTTAATGTTACATAAGTTATTTCAATTTTGAAATGTTGAAAACACGACTCAATGATTTTGTTGGGTCAAGCGTGCGTGTGCGTGATGGAGAGTAATATTAGGACGAATGACATCTTGAAAAGTTCTCGTGTGTCGAACTACTGAAGTTGTGTTGTTTGATCTAATTGATTAGGTGGGCCGTAAATGAGTGACGCCAGATCTTAATGGGTGACATTGTCTGTGCTGGTGAAAAGATCGATAGTAGCAAAATAGTAAGACTGATATTTAAGAGATATGAAACACATCAGCAGATAAATATACACCTCTCCGGATTCATGAACCTATTACCACTCAAATAGGTGCAATTTGTATTGCTATGAGTATAAGGAAAAAAAAGTTGCGCCTATCAAACTACTGACGTTGTGTTGTTTGATCTAGTTGATTAGGTGGACCGTAAATGAGTAATGCCAGATCTTAATGGGTAACATTGCCTCTGCTGGGGAAAAGATCGATAGTAGCAAAATAGTAAGACTGATATCTAAGAGATATGAGACACATCAGCAGATAAACATACACTTACCTATTACCACTCAAATAGGTGCAATCTGTGTTGCTATGAGTATAAGGAAAAAAAAAGTTGCGCCTTAACTGACATTAATAACTTTTGTCTTAATGATAAGCGCTTCATCATATCATATATATTTGGTTGTTAATTTCTTATTCGCTTGGAATGTATTTTAAAGTCACATAAATTAATATTAAAATGAGAACTTGACATGGATTTTAAGAAAATAAATATACCAAAAACTTCTACTCACGACATGTATTATGTTCTTCTTTCGGGAGTCGACTCGAGAGTCTCATTCGAATTATTTTCCAAATGTAAAGGTTACTAAATACAAATTTTTTCAAAAGTTATTAATACTACAAATTATGTTACTCAAGCATCCAAATAATGTATAATTTTTTTTTTTGAAGTGTATATAGTGTAAAATGGAGCACAAATAAGCAACTATGACCTAATGATAGGTATACATGATAAAAATCAATAATAAACTCGGTCTGTTGTCTCGCATCGATTAAATTAAGTCATTGAGAGTTATATACATGGATCTTAATAATACTCTCCTTTGAAATAACTTTTGAAGTTGAGTTAGACTCACTGTTATATGTTTGACAGCTCTATGAGTCACCTGATAATCTGTTATAAATTTCATACTCTATTTGTTCATTCTTGAGCGTGAGAGTGGATGTTAGATATCTCAAATAATTCGGATTAAGTAATTGAGAGTTGCATGTATGGACTTACAATCCTCCCCTTGAACTAGCTTTTGAGATTAAATAATATCTAAGTTTCAATCTTAACAATCTCAATTTTAAATTAATCTTCCATTTATTATTGGTACATCTAATGAAGTATATACGTAACACAATTAATGAGTTTTACCCACAAAATATAAAAAAATTCATCGATATAGATAAATCAACAGGAAAAAGTTAAAGGCAATAGATATAACTTAAACCGATTCATATACCTGGTATCATAAGCTTCTTCAACTTTAACAAAAGGGCAATTTTGCTTTATATTATTTTAACATTTTTTTAAGAATATATTATTTCAAACTTTTAGAAACTCTATTTTGATGATCTCTCCAAAGCTAAAATTCATAGCGGATTTTTTATATTTTAGAGGATGCTGTAAATAATGAAAGATGTTATATATATAAAAAAACTTTTTGACAACTTATAAGCTATTGGGAAAAAAAATGGTCCAATTAACTCTGATTTCGAGTTTTGGTTTATTAAGTTTTAAAATTTTGGTTTTAATACATCAAATTTTATTTTTTGGTTATCTTGATCCAATTGTTAACGTAAAATTAGACAAGTTAGACATTTCCGGTGACACTTCAATATTTTTCGACGTTATGTCGATATTTTCTGACATCATACCAGTATTTTCTGATGTCACTAATATTATGGTGAAACAAAAATAAAATAAAAATCAAAGGTAATACATTAAATCAAACTTTGAAAAATTAGTGGATGAAATCCAAAATAAGAAAGAGTGGGTCTCATGTGAGACCGTCTCACGGATCTTAATCTGTGAGACGGATCAACCCTACCCATATTCACAATAAAAAGTAATACTCTTAGCATAAAAAGTAATACTTTTTCATGGATGACCCAAATAAGAGATCCGTCTCACAAATATGACCCGTGAGACCGTCTCACACAAGTTTTTGCCAATAAGAAAAGTTAGTTTATTAAAAATTTTGTGGTCACTAAAAAATGGATCAACTCATTTATTAAAATAAGATCTTATTTTAACGTTTTCCAACTAAAGATATCCCCACAAATTTTATTTATCTCGATATGATATCACGAAATTGAATGAAACCAAAATATGTCAAAAATATTTATTCGCGCGATTTTTCATAGTATCAAGTCTGTTCTTGATAGTCTAATTTTAATTTGGTTATCTGGCGTATATATATTTTTATGTTAATTTTAATTGAAATAAGTGATTTTTTTTTTTTTTTGAAAGGTAAGCTTGTAATTATATTAAGATAAATCGTTCATTACAAACTCGACCAACCAATGAGGAAAATCGCCATTCAACCAAACAAAGGATGAAGGAGATGACAGAGAAAACTTAGCCAAATTATGAGCAACTATATTAGACAATCTAGGCTCATAAATTATTCCAGAGATAAACGGAGCTTGAACCAGAATTTTGATATCAGACGCACATGCTCCAACATAACCCAGATCATCTTGTACGGCATTGACTGCTTGCACTGCCAGCACAGAATCAGAAACGACCAGAAAATCTCGAAAATTCATCTCATAGACCAATTTAACTCCTTCACGAATAGCCAGTAACTCACCATGGGCAACAGACAGAGGTTGAGAAATCTGCTTGCCAAATGCTAGCAACAATCTCCCTTGACAATCTCGAAGGACACCCGCTATGCTATATTGACTGGAAATATCATTAACACAAGCATCAACATTGAGTTTAAAGGTACCTGCATCTGGTGCCATCCATCTCCTGTCATCCCTTGTACTATGACCAGAAACCGAATGTTGATCAATAGCCTTAGCTTTCTGAAATTCTGTAAGAAGGGATAAGCTCCAAGAGACGTCCCCTGCCATCCTGGGTCTGCTATCATCATGGATCAGATTTTGTCTTTCTTTCCAGATTGCCCAAGTTTGAATAGCAAACTTTTCAAACTCAGGCTTTGATAGTTTCTCCCTCATCAACAGACAAAAATTAATAGTGCTGCTCCTTTTTCCCAAACGGATGACATGATAGAGATCAGACTTTTTCCAAATTGCCTTAGATGTGTAGCAAAAAAATAAAGAGTGGCATGTTGTGTCTTGTGTATTGAAGGAATGGATTAAAGTTATTAGAGACTAGATCCACATCCCAAGATCCGTCCTTAATCAAGGTGTCCACAGTGGAGTCATTACGATTTATCCCCTCCATCACCCCTAAATTCGAGCCCACACCTGGTATCCATTTGTCATCAAAAGTTTTTATTGACTTACCATCACCAACCCTCCAAAACAGCCCCCTCTCAAGAAGCCCTTTACTCCATATAATTGATCTCCAAATATAAGATGGGTTACTACCCAAACCCGCCTCCATCACATCACCATGTTTAAAGTACCTCCCTTTAAGTAGACGAGAGGCTAAGGAATCTGGGAATCTAATCAATCTCCAAACTTGCTTCGCAAGAAGCGCCCGGTTAAAATCCTCCATTCTCCTGAAACCCATACCTCCCTGTACTTTAGGCCTGCATAGAGAGTCCCACGACTTCCAGTGTATTTTTCTCTTCCCACTATCCATTCCCCACCAGAAGTTGGCACATTCCCTCTCAATATCAGAACAAATAGCCTTAGGAATTCGGAAGCAACTCATTGCATATGTTGGTATAGCCTGTATAATAGATTTAATCAAAGTATCTTTGCCCCCGCTAGAGAAATATTTATGTCCCCATCCCTGAATCCTCCGAACAACTCTTTCCACAAGATACTGGAACTGTAAACGCTTGCTATGCAGAGATACAGTGGGTAGGCCCAAGTAGATCTCATGCCTCTGAACAATAGGAATCGTGAGGCAAGATTTAATTGTCTCCATTACCATCGGATGGGTATTGGGGCTAAAAGAGAGAGCCGAATTTTCATAGTTGATCATCTGGCCCGAAGCTCGTTCATGGAGGTATAAACATTCCTTAACCCGAGCCCCATCCTCCATTGTGGCTCTGAAGAAAATAAGGCTGTCATCTGCAAAAAAGAGATGAGAAACTACCGGACAAGTTGGATCAATCCTAACTCCTCGAATCAGCCCCCTAGACTCGTAAGAGGTGAAGAGTCTAGATAGTCCATGAGCGCATAAAACGAACAGGTAAGGTGATAGAGGGTCACCCTGCCGAAGTCCACGGGTAGGAGTGATAGGTCCAACAACTTCTTGATTAATCCGGAAGAAATATCTCACTGTCCGCACACACCTCATTATCTTATCAATCCACTCCGTAGCAAAACCCAATCTAGTCATCAACGCCTGTAAGAAATCCCATTCCACTCGATCGTACGCCTTGCTCATATCAAGTTTAAGCGCTGCATAACCAACCCGACCTGATTTTCTTGTACGCATCCAATGAATAACTTCATACCCCACGATGATATTATCTGAGATCATCCTGCCCGGTACAAAAGCACTCTGAAATTCGTCAATCAGTTTTGCCATAACAGGTCTAAGACGATTAGTAAGGGCACGAGACACGATCTTGTAACAGACGTTACAAAGGCTTATTGGTCTGAATTCTTTCATAAGCACCGGATTAGATGTTTTTGGTATCAAAGTTACTATAGTATCATTCAACTGATCAACAGGAGCCCCGTCATTAAGAATATGGAGTACTGCACCTGTAACATCATCACCTACAATATTCCAAAATTTTTTGTAAAATAGAGGAGACATACCATCAATACCTGGTGCTTTGTCTTGGTGCATATCGAATAGAGCTTTTCGGACCTCCAAGGCCGTAAATGGAGCACAAAGGGCTGAGTTCATAAGTTCATCCACGACCGGAGATAAGGTGTTTAAGACAGGATTCATTTCCGCAGCAGTAGGTGAACTAGATGTGAATAGGTTGCTGAAATAATCGAGTACAATATCTGCCATTCCTTTACTATCTGAACACCAATCTCCATGAGAAGAAACCAATCCATTGATGGTATTCTGTGCCCGGCGCCTCGATGCAGAGATGTGGAAATAACGAGAATTCCTATCACCATCCTTAAGCCATAATGCTCTAATACGTTGCTTCCAGTACATCTCATCTTGGGTAGCAAGTTTTTCGACTTCAGTTTCAAGTTCCTGAATCTGTGCAATGGATGACCTCCAATTCCAGCTTTGTCGAAGGGTATGTAATTTCGATCGCTTGTCCAGAAGCAGCTTGGGGATGCACTTAAATCGGTCATTAGCCCAGTTTCGAAGCGCATTCTGGCAACTCAAAATGTGGCCCTGTAATGTTCCTGATCCTGTATCTGCTCCCCAGCCGGCTTCAACTACCTCACCACAATCTTCCTCACAAAGCCAATATTTCTCAAATCGAAAAGTAACCCGCTTCTTCCAAACCGATTCCAGAGACTGAGAATGGATCCCATTCAGATGTAGGCAAAGGGGGCGGTGATCCGAATGATAGAAGTTAAGTGATAAAACTTGTGCGGCCGGATAAAGTAATCTCCAGCTAAGATTTCCCACGTATCTATCAAGCCGCTCAAAAATAATGTTGTCCAGTGATCGTCTATTCACCCAAGTAAATAAATCCCCATGGCAGTGCAGGTTTTGGAGATCACAAAGTTCAAGAGTATCCCGAAATGCTTGCATTCTGTGAGAGGCTCTTCTCAAACCTCCCAACTTTTCACTGTCAAAGCAAATCTCGTTGAAGTCACCACCTACTAACCATGGTAAATCAAGAAATTCATGCAAACCTTTGAGATGCAAAAGGAGGTCCCAGGAAAAATGTCGGAGGGCAGCATCAGGCTGCCCATAGAAACCTGTAAATCTCCAATTTCTATCATCAGCGGTTATAACACAATCTATATGTCCAATAGAAAAGGACTTAATGGAGACATCAATGGGGTCCTTCCAGAGTAGAGCAAGACCTCCGCTTTTTCCATGACAGTCCACCGCAAAACAACCTTTAAAACCCAATGGAGTCGACCATTTCTTGCATCGTGCCTCTCTTGTTTTTGTCTCACTCAAAAATAAGAGAGTTGGGCTCTTATCGGCTACAAGTCGCCGCAATTCCCGGAATGCTCGGGGGTTCCCAAGCCCTCGAACATTCCAAATTATAACATTCATAATGATCGGCGGGGTTGCTGAGCAACCGCCGCCAATTTATCCTTAACACTAGGTTCAATCCATCCCAACTTTACCTTTTTTTGCATTGGACTTGTGTGTTCATGTGATACACTGTCCTCCTCAGAGATATCAATATGTCTTTTAGTCATTGAAGGAGGAGTCTGTGTCTTGTCCATAATCCGATCCTTACCTACTTCTCGTGCCCTGCGTTTCCAGTGCTTTGCCCCACCTGCTGCTAGGCTTGGTAATATTGTGTTCTTACCATGTGGTTTTCCAAGGATTGGGGCAGGCTCATGGACCATCAATTGGGTTTGGTCCATATTACTCGTAGACTGTTTTGCCAATACAACAAGTGCCTGACTTTCTGATTCCATAATGTCCTTATCATTTTGCTCATGGTTTTCGGTATCAGCATTTGATGGACTATCCGGAGGTGTATAGGATGGTTTCTCAGCACCAGAAGAGCTTTTCCTGGAACCACCAATATGAGTGGATGCACGCAGCCAGATCCCAAAAGCAAGTGTGGTTCTATCAGCCTCCTTGTCATCGCAGTCTCGGATTGTATGCCCAAGTCGCCCACAGGCGTAGCAGAAATCTGGCAATCGCTCATAAACCAGTAGAACAATAATGTCTTCCTCTTCTCCCTGAGCTTTAATCCGAATGAATTTCATCAAAGGCTTCGTAATGTTAATTCTTACCCGAAGTCGCGCATAACGTCCCAAGAAGACGCCATTTTCCCCCGAATCCACTTCCTCCACTCTGCCAATGTGTCGCCCGACTTTGGTCAACAATTCTTCTTGCATAAAGGCTAGTGGAAGATTATGGCATTGCACCCAAATCTCTATTTCATCAAAAACCATATCAGTAGGATTTTGCCAACCCATTGGTGCCTTGAAAATCACCAGGCTTTTAAAGAAATTCCATGGCCCATCTGTCAGCGCCCTGTTCCTGTCTCTCTGGGATACAAAATCACAAACAAATGTGTTGTCTCCCATTGCCTCAATATGTACCTTCCTCGTCGCTTGGAGAATGCGTGGCATTTGCTGACGAAACGCTTCTCTGTTAATAGCTTTTGGTGATAGAATCTTTGCTACCAAACAATTGGCCAAGCGTTCCTGTCCAACTCGCATTTCTGAATCATCTAAGAAGATGGTGTCACTTTCCTTTGGAGCAGAGAGTTTCAACTCTGTAACCAGTCTAGAAATCTCATCCGGATCCATAACCTAGGTGATAACCCAACGTTCAATTCAAGGATGGTTGAATGAACGGATCAATCCCGCACAGCGCAGGTTCCCAGCCCTAAGAGTCGAAGAACCCTAGGTATCTCCATTAATAATATGTGATGCGTCGTTTTCTAAGTGATATTTTTTTTCATGTATACATAAATGAATATTTTTCAAATATATAAATATCAATGTTTTGAAAAGTGTAAAAAAAACACGAGTAAGAGCGAAACACGAAAAAAAACATTTGATATGAGCAAAAGCGTGAAAAAGCAGTCAACCTTGGTTCGACCACATTAAATGCGAAAAAAAGAGCAAGAAACTGATGCAAAAATTTTAGTTAATTTTAATTTTTTAATAAATTTCAAATAAATAAATTTTGAAAATATAAAATTTTTAAACAAAAAAGACGGTCTCACGGGTCGTACCTGTGAGACGGATCTCTTATTTGGGTCACCCATACAAAAGTATTATTTTTTATGCTAAAAGTATTACTTTTTATTGTGAATATGGGTAGGGTTGACCCGTCTCACAGATTATGATCCGTGAGACGGTCTCACATGAGACCTACTCAAATCCCTAAAGCACCCAAACAAAACCTACCCAAACCTTTTGTGTGTGCTTTTTATATCCTGTCCAAGTAAGGAACCATGACATATGTACAGGGAATAGATTTCATTATCAGTGTTTTTTCATGTGAAATCTCGCCCAAAATAAACTTGAGCTTATATAGCTTAAAGCTTGACGGTATGTTTCGGTATTCGTCGCGCTTTTTTAGAACCTTGATAAATATATCACTGCTGAAAAAAATGAGTTATAATATTTTAATGTTGAAAATAAGAAAGTTGAACGTTGAAAATAAGAATTGTAAATATTTAAAATTAATGTGTGATGATATGTGTAATGATATATTTATTTATGGATTATTTTCAAAAAAATTCTATAAATAGATCTCTCATTTATACAGAAAATCACGATTGAGCAATGAGAAAATTTCGTTATTTTTTTAAAGAAAGTAGAAATTCATCTAAACAATAGAACATAAATTGAAACAATGTGAAGTCTCACAAACCACCATATATAGTGTCAAATCACACAAGTCTAGGAGACAATCAAGAGCGTTCTGCGCAAGTCATCAAGTCGTACAATACTAGAAGCAAATCAAGAGTAATGAAGGCATAATAATACACAGCAAAGAAAACAATGTCGAAAGAAGAAGCCGTCCGAGCGAATTCAGACCCTTTAGGTAAGGTCATCTTCCTCTAGCTCTTTGGCCTTCAATGCTTCCTTCACTCGGAGGAGAAGCGTTGTTTTCCATGCATCCTGTATGAACAAAGTATGTCAAAGCTGTCGTTTTAAGTAAATTCTCCATTGGATGATAAAAGTTGACATGTAATACAGATCCATAAATTTGAAAAATGATTGGTTTACAAACAATGTAATAAAATATCAAGCCGAGTGGTAGACAAGTCTAAAGAGACAAAGTGATAGAGATTGACCAGTGACTTCACCATGATCATACTACGTGAAACGGATTTTTGGTGTGCATTTCAATGCTTAAGAATTCATACTTTAGGTTCTTCAACAAAGTGATAAATGAAGGAAAGAACGTCACCGACCTGAACATCCAACATTACAATTGAAGCTGAGTAATATTTTTAGTGATAATATTTATCATTTCCTCGTATTCCATAAAAAAAATTATGGTTCAGCCCACATCCCACAGAATACAAGCTTTTCAAACAAATGTTCTGGAGCTTTTTTTTTCGAGAGCACAAGTTTCAATTCCTGAAATGTATTTCCTTTACATGACATTAAGTTGAGATTGAATGCTTATTTCAAAATATTGGTTATCAAAAATACCAGATCAATATGCACATTTACATCCTGGATATTTTTACCAGAAATATCTTCTCAATTTCTTAAAGCATGAAACTATCCCGAGACCAAATCCATGAGCTCGAAATTTTTATGCAAGTGGCATCTAAATTTTTTTTCTTTCTTACCTTTTTTGCCTACCTTCATCACAAAACACAGTGGCATCTAAAGGCCAGACGACTATCAAATAAAACCAAAGGTTAATTTCTTGTTTAACAAACAACTTACACATTCTTACTAAAATAATATCACATATTGACACATGAAACCTAATGCATAGTCTGTTAAAATTAAACATAATGTAAGGGAGGATAAAAAATAAAATCTAATTCAATGTACACAACTGGCTCGAAGTTTAAAAAATGACTGATTTACAAACAATGCGTTAAAATATAAAGTCATGCCTCATGGAGAAATAATTTGAATCAGATTATCGACAAAGGTAGGCTTGTTGCAGAAGTTCAATTCACTATATAAGACTCCAAATCAAGTTTAAAAAATAACCAACAGACAATTCACTCACCAAACGAGTCATGCTGTCAAATTCCTTAATAGCACCAGTGAACTTCTCAGCATCTTCTTCATCAAGCGCAGCCGCTAAATCCTGTGATCACGTATAGCACTCATAATTACATGAACTTCTCATTAAAAAAACAGATAGATGCTGAAAAACAAAGCATAAATTACATGCTAGTAGCAATAACAAAAACAGAAGAAACATAATGATTTCCAAAGTTTTTTAACACGAGAAAAATCCATTTAACAGAAGGATTGGATATAGCCATCAAGATATGGAGAAGAAGAGTATAAAATAAAATGACATACTGCCAGCAATCTGTACTCGCGTGTTCCAGAAAATGTTGGATCCAAATCCTAAAAATAAAGAAAACAGATTAACATCATCAGCACATATTATATAACAGAGAGTTGGTTTGTGTACGTTGAAATGAATATACCTGGTATCGCTCTAATGCATTGTTGATTGCAACAACATCACCCTTGCAGAGCTGGCAAATGCCAGCATTAAGAAGGTGCCCTTTAACTCCATACTTCAACAAATTATTATTCAATGATTGCCGTCCTATGTCTTCATAAATCTCAATAGCCTTTTGATATCTGAGAAAAATGTTACCAATTATCATTTTGTCTACTTCCACCTGAACAAACTTTCAGACTGAAAGAGCATGATCAAACGGTGCCTGGGGTGGGGTTCCCTTTCATCTTGCATGTCCAACAGTCGCCAATAATTTACGCAAAACAAGGTTCATTAAATGGAGTGGAAACCAGCAGACACGCAACCAGAGATGCACCGATTAAGGATGAAAATAGCAACATATTTTGTCCATCTCCATGTAATAATGATTATCGATAGAGTACCAAACAGAGCTGTATTAAATTATGCCTCGATCGAAACAACTTGCATTAGCACCAGTAAGTTTTACAGAAAAAAAATATTAGCGATGTCATTATGATGAGAATATGGAGAAGACAACGATGAGATTGAGAAATAGTAAAATGGGTCTGTTAAATAAGAAGAGTGTCAATTGCGGAAATGCAAAATTTGGTTAACTCCTTATTTTGATAGAAGCCAAGGATGGATATCCATTAAAGTTACATTAATATTAGACACAAAGATAAATATAATTGACAATCTGAATCAGCAGGTACACACATTCAATCAAAAAGGAAAATGTACAGAATTATCAAAGACCCAAAATAGTGAATTTTTATGAAGCCCAAATAAGAAGAGAAAAGGAGAACTGAAGCCAGTGGTCCTAATATATATGTATGAAAGAACTCCCATTCGAGTAACATGAGACTATACAGAGATTGCAAGCAAACTCAACTGTTCCAGTCGCGCAGAAAATTCCGCAGTTTTTTGCCTGCACTGATTTGCAGCTGTGGACACCTCTTCACTTTGGAAGAGATCAGCGGCTTTCTCATAGTAAACAATAGCTTGTTCCAAGTTCTCTTCTTGCTCATACAACTCGGCTATTTCCTGGAGAAATAAAGAAGTATCAATCCAAGTTTTTAGATCACTTTGATCTTAGTTTGACCAGATTTGATAAATGTGATATTGTGACAGTTGATATTTCATAACAGTCAATGCGATTGTTGAGATATGTTGCGCGAAGCAGAAAAATCATTTTCTAACGATAAAGAACAGAACTTGATGATGAGAGAGGAATTTATGTCCATTATCACAAAAAAATGTAATAAAAGAAACAACTTTGGATATCACTAGATTGCTGGTACAGTATGTTTACCTTGTAATATCTGGCCGACATGTTAAGCCTCCCAATATCCAGAAATAAATTAACAGATTGCTGCAGGCATGATATCGAATCTAAAAAGTGTCCGAGATGAATTAGAGACAGAATATAAATGATTCTTATGACATCGAGAGAAATTAACGAGAACAAAGAAGCAGGGTCAACAACAGAGCAATTTATGAACATAAAAGACCAGGTTCACAAATGTAAGTCAATTATTCTCCATTAACAAATGTATAACAGGTCCTTCGTATCGAAAATAAAATGGCACCAAGAAGTGGAGGAAAACAAACCAGAAAGAAACTAACAAGTAAAGGTGCATATCTGCAGCAATGGCTTTAGGTTTGTTTCTTTACACCAAAACCTAAATTTATCATAACGAGTATCCAAACTTTCAAAACTTCAGAAAAGACATTTCTATGCCAATATATAAATAACTACAAAGCACAAAACAAATTCACATGTCGGCGACTAAATCTGCCAACATTAAAGGAAAAATAAGCAAACCTTTTATATTAGTCTTTTTGTAGCAATGAGCGGCATCAGCATATGCATTAGCAGCCTCATGCTTGCTATCCAACTACAAGCATAACAAACACAAGTATGAGATTTTAACTTTGATGTAGTCAAAGCGGGCCTGCCAGCCACACACAAAGCTTACCTTCAAGTAGCAATTAGCCAACTTTACATACACTGCACCAGCCTGATCCCCTGATTAAAAAAACATGTTCCAACATTAGCAACACGGACCACCCAAAACTAAAGTTAATGGAAATATTTTGAAGAGAAGCCGGTACTCGTACATTTCTTATCTTCACAAGAAGAGTTCTCCTAAATTTATTCGATACCTGAAGTTAATAAATTCAACTCCACCTAATGATGCTCATTACCCAAAAAAACTAAATGAAACAATCGGGTATTCATCCGTCACCAATTTAGAAATCAACTAGAATAAAAACAGACAAAACAGGAAAATCCTAAAAGTTAGAAGCAAATCAAGTTCATAACCAAGAGACGGTCAATATTTTATCAACATTCCCGATGTCACAATCAATTAAAAGCAGAAATAGGACAAAATAAGATCGGGCCCGATGAAACAAGCACAATCGGCCGATCGGAAAATACAGGAAAAATGAATTAGCATCATAAATTTCTAAAAATTTTACATGATTTCCCGAGCTTGTAGGCATTAGCGGCTTTATCGAATAAATCCGCGGCGTCTTCGTGTTTCGAGCTGAAAATGCCCCAGCCGCCGAGCTTCTTCTCGGCTTTCTTCTCAAATTCCTCGGCTCTAGCAATTTGATCCCCCATAGTCTTCACCCTTTTGTGTCCCTCACGCAAACGATGCTTTAGGTTTTGAATGAAAATTGGGGTGGAAATGAGAGAAAATTGGGCTGCCCATAGCTAATCAAGTTCATTTGATTTTTTTTTCTTTTTAAAATAATATAAAAATAAATTTGGGATAATTATATTTTTAGTATCTTTGTTATTATTTATTTGTACTTAAAAAATAATGGACATATAAATTTTAGAAATTTCTAGTGTCAATATAGAATTATCGTCAAAACTAAAAAAAAAATTTGTTGTATTAACCTCTTGAATAGAGGGTGAGAAGTCAAGATCAACCATATCTACATAGAACAAAACATGACATTTGTTTATTTGACTTCGGAAGCACTAAAATACCAACGAAGATACACAACTATTCAAACCCCTCCAGCAGATTTGTGTGAGACAGTCTCACATATCGTATTTTGTGAGAAAGATATCTTATTTGGCTCATTTATGAAAAAATATTATTTTTTATGCTAAGATTATTACTTTTTATTGTGAATATCAGTAGAGTTAACCCGTTTCATAGATAAAGATTCGTGAGACTGTCTCACAAAAGATCTACTCTAGATGAAATCATTGAAAAAAACAATATAATAATAAACTATTTGAGAAGAGCGGGTGACCCCTCACTTGTAACTAAAAATAAATAAAATTTTTGTAAATGCATTTTAAATACTTTCGTAATTTGTCTTTCAGATTATATATAATTTTACTTTCTTCTAGTATAACCGCACAAAATTTTATTTGTAACGACATATGAACACGAGATATTGCACTTATATATATATCAATTGGTAAGGCTTGTTGTGATTTTTAAAATCATAATTCCTATCAATTAATAATATTGAGATTGTTTAATTAATTTTAGACTAACTTATAATATCAAGAATAAAAAAAGAATTATAAATTGTGATTTTTTTTTACTCGAAAAAAAAGGAATGCAAAATTTGAAAACTGTTTCTGTTATTCAAGAATTTGTAGGTACAAGTAATTATTCATTCATTCATATGTCAAGAAGATTATTAATTTCATTCTTGGGATGTTTCTATTTTTTGAAATAACCATTTTCTTCGATTATAGTTTTCGAACACTGATTATGTGATCTCTGGGTATACCCAGCGTATTTTGTATTTTCTTTATTTACCATCTATGATATGTGTTCATATAAAAAAAAAAAGAAAAAAAGATTATTAATTTCAGTAGCCAGTTCCCTGATAGGCAAACATATGTATCAAAATGGATGAAACTTGAATATTAATTAATGTCCAGATTGCCTAGCAACATGCACAGTTTGAGTGGCGACGGAGAAAACTAGCTAAATATCGAACGCTCGATCACTGGAATCTGGAAAAATTGTTGATCGATAACCCATATTTAGAGAAAAGAAAAACGCATGAGCCACCTTGATATCGAACCGAGTAAAGAGGAGATGGATAATTAACTTGTTGAACACCCTCCTAGCTACAATCTTTTGATAGCCACTATCATGGAACGATTATCGGATCCGTCATGTGATATCTTGTGGGGCCCTTAGCTCCTAATCGTTATTATAACACAATCTGATTAGGGTTAAGTAATCACAGCAGAAAACGGGTTTAAAATTTCTTTTACGATGAGCCCAAAACATCTCTTCTAGATTTATAATACTAAAAATAGTATTTAATCTCAAATCATAAAACATGTCCACACGAAATCAAAACCAATCATATACAAACAACTCATATCCTCGGGACATGCCCCGGTATATAGATATATATACATATATACTGGGAACAAGACATAAACAAAACCTCAGCCCAAGCTTTGGCTCCCTCCAGAAGTACCCTCTCTGGCCTCCTGAAATCCTGGAGTACCTGCCATTGTCCACACACAAAGACAACAACAGCCCCCTTTGGGAGTGAGCAAAGCTCCGTTGGAACAACCAATCATATATACCACAGATATCTAAACAATGATATATGGTATGCAATGCATGTATGTCGTGGAGGTATCAGGTCAAATGCACATCCACTGAGCACATGTCAGAATCAATCGAATCGCTATCAAATCAAATCAATGCTCGAGCTGGCACACCGGCCGATATGGGAATACACATATGACAACGTCGTCGAAGCGTCGTCAATCCCACATCTCATATCCAATCATATGGGGCCACAATTGTCTATGCTTTACGGGTCATATAATACCGGCATAGCGATTGTGTTCACAAACCCCGGAATCCAATCAAATCATATCAGGGTATCCAAGGATCATAGCTCAACGTGCATGTCATGTATCGATGTATGCATAAAATGATGTGTGTTAACAAAACATTTATTTTGTACATCGATACTCAAATCTCAATGTCATGTATGCCACATCAAATCATCAAATAGGCACATAGACACGTATTCCAATCCAATTCCATTCAAATCAATCCAATCATATATCATATAATACAGATACCTGTCGTATGTTACCCGGTCGCAACATACCTCAACTCTTCGTTTCCAATTGATGCAGCTTGAAGATATCAATATAATACTCTATCTACATCAATAACACATTCATTTCATTCAATAATAACATTCAAATTCAATAATATAAGTTTCAAATATATTTTGAAACTTTGAAAATTCATATCAAATTCAAATCATAACATAATTCAATTCCGACTTCGAAACTTAGTTTCTTGTCAATTATTCTACCACATATATAACCGACACATAATTCTTCAATCTCAATCAAATGATTAAAATTCTCTAATTATAATAAATTGAGAATAATTTAAAATAACATCATTGTAATCATTTCTTCTTCGTTAAAATCATACACTATTCAACAATCTTCAATTCCAGTATGATTTAACAATTTATCGGATTTATTCCAAAAATCGACGAATTTCAAACATCACCAAAAATATAAAATTTATACCTCAAAACGAAGACCTCGTGTCAACGATCTCAGAACTAAAATCGGTTCGTCGATTGGATAAACCGATAAGTCGCACGATCGAAAAGAAAATCGAAAACTCTATTATTCCTTCTCTCGCCTTTCTCGGTCACTGCCATCAGGTAAATGAGATTCATTTCTTTTAAAATGAATCGAGTCCACCGCCTCAAAATTTTGATTTTCTTTTTTTTTTTATTAATATTATATTATATTATATTAATAAAATAATATAATATAATATAATATAATATATACTATTTAAAATTTTATCGCCGGTATACATCTTTGGACCAGTCAAACGATCCAATTTTCCAAAACTCAAAACATGAAATTCCATATCTTTGAGTTTTCTAGGTCATATCCAAATCTCAAATCATTTGGGCTTCATATGAAAAAGATATGTCACTATTTACCATTTTGCCCTTAAAATTAATTCATTATTTTTCAACTTATCTACGAAAATGCTATCAAAATAAATTGAATATTTTTCAACTTATTTGCCAAAATGCCATCAAAGCTATTTTAGTCTCGGGGTCTTACATTTCTCCCCCTCTTAAAAGATTTCGTCCTCGAAATCTCAAACATCTCTATATACATAACATTGGCAAACATATATATGTCACCAGTTATAGTACATATCAAAACTAAAATCAGTAAAAGGATCAGAATACATCGAATACAATGGAACAGATGGATGAGTATCAAATAAATGCGGATATGATTCTCGCATCTTGCTTTCCAACTCCCACGTTGATTTTTCAACACCATGTCTTGTCCATTGCACTCGTACCAGAGAAATCGATTTATTTCTCAATATCTTCTCCTTTCGATCCATAATGCGAACAGGTTGTTCAACATAGGAAAGAGAAGGATCCAGTTCAACCTCATCAGGTGCAAGTACATGTGATGGATCAGGTTCATATTTCCTCAACATAGAAACATGAAACACATCATGAATAGCAGATAAAGCTGGTGGCAATGCCAATCGATACGCAAGATCACCAACTCGATCGAGAATCTCGTATGGACCAACATATCGAGGAGATAACTTCTCTCGCATGCCGAATCAAACAGTGCCTCTAAAGGGAGATATTTTCAAAAACACTCTGTCACCTTTCTGGAATTCCAAGGGTCGTCTTCGCTTATTTGCATAACTCGTTTGACGATCCTGAGCAGCTTTCATCCGCTGCCGAATCAACTGAACCTTATCATTCATTTCCTGTATCATTTCAGGTCCAGTCAATTGTTTCTCACCAATTTCATCCCAGAATAACGGTGATCTACATCGTCTCCCGTATAAAGCTTCAAACGGTGCCATACCGATACTCGTCTGAAAGCTATTATTATAAGAAAATTCAACTAATGGTAAGGCATCTTGCCATCCCATTCTGAAGTCCATCACAACAGCACGCAACATATCCTCTAACGTTTGAATCGTACGCTCGGTTTGGCCATCAGTTTGAGGATGATAAGCAGTACTCATAGCCAAACGCGTACCCATCGCTTCCTGAAAACTACCCCAGAATTTAGAAGCAAATCTGGGATCACGATCAGATACAATCGAGACTGGCACCCCGTGCAGTCTCACAACATTCTCAATGTATAAACGGGTCATTCTCTTATAAGAATAAGTCCGTTCATACGGAATAAAATGTGCATATTTCGAAAGCCGATCAATAATCACCCAAATAGCATCACAGCCCTTGGGCGAACGAGGTAAATGAGTCACAAAATCCATAGCAATATGCTCCCAATTCCATTTTGGGATTTCAAGACTATGGAGCAATCCTCCCGGTTTCATTCTCTTGGCTTTCACTTGCTGGCAGACAAGACATTTCGAAATAAATTCAGCAATGTCCTTCTTCATACGTCTCCACCAGAATTGAGGTCTCAATGTCACTGTATTTGCTACAATGCGCTTCTCGAAGAAGGGCAGATCTCAAATCAGAGTCATCAGGAACTACCAGCCGACCATTAAGTCGTAAAGAACCATCAGAAGAAATCTGAAATCCAGACTGATGTCCAGCAGATACCAGTTCTTTCGACTTTTGGATCTGAGCATCGCTTCGTTGGGCCTTTCGTATTTTCGATATCAAATTCGGCTCAATTTGCAATGCTGAGACAGTGACAGAATTCCAATTCGAGTGAAAAGTCCAACCAGAAGTACATATATCATCATGTACCTTGGCGACACTAACAGAAGCTAGAACAGAATCATGAACTTTATGGCTCAGGGCATCCGCAGTAACATTCACCGATCCAGGGTGATATTGAATCTCACAATCAAAATCTTTCAGGAGATCCATCCACCTGCGTTGCCTCATATTCAAATCAGATTGAGAAAAGAGATATTTCAGACTCTTATGGTCCGAATAAATAACAAACTTTTCTCCATACAAATAATGGCGCCAAATCTTCAAAGCGAACACAATGGCGGCCAATTCGAGATCATGAACAGGATAACGAGTTTCATGGGATTTCAATTGACGAAACGCATAAGCAACCACTTTGCTATGTTGCATCAGAACACAGCCCAAACCTTTACCAGACGCATCTGTACACACCACAAATCCTCCGGTACCTGAGGGAATAGTAAGCACAGGTGCTGTGGTCAATCTCGTCTTCAATTCAAGAAAACTAGCTTCACATTCATCTGACCAAATGAATCGCTGATTCTTCTGTGTCAGTTGAGTAATAGGTTTAGCTATCTTCGAAAATCCTTCAATAAAACGACGATAATATCCAGCTAAACCCATGAAGCTACGGATCTCAGGAACATTCGTAGGTCTTGGCCAATTCAATACAGCTTCGACCTTCGAAGGATCAACAGATATGCCATGTCTCGAAATGACGTGGCCCAAAAATACCACTTTGTCCATCCAGAATTCGCATTTGGACAATTTGGCATACAAATGACTAGTACGAAGAGTTTGAAGTACCAGTCTCAGATGTTCAGCATGCTCCTTTTTCGATTTCGAATACACAAGAATATCATCAATGAAAACAATAACGAATCGGTCTAGATAATCACGGAAGACACGATTCATTAAATCCATAAAGATAGCAGGAGCATTCGTAAGACCAAAAGGCATAACCAGGAATTCATAATGGCCATACCTCGTACGAAAAGCAGTCTTGGGCACATCTTCGTCTGGAACTCGTACTTGATGATACCCAGAACGAAGATCAATCTTCGAGTATACAGAAGTACCTTGAAGCTGATCAAACAAATCATCAATACGCGGAAGTGGGTACTTGTTTTTCACAGTAGCCCGATTCAGCTGTCTATAGTCGATGCACATTCGCATCGTACCTTCTTTCTTTCGAACAAATAAAACTGGAGCTCCCCAAGGTGATACACTCGGTCGAATATATCCCTTATCGAGAAGATCCTGTAATTTTTCTTTCAATTCTTTCAGTTCCAATGGTGCCATGCGGTAGGGAGCTTTAGATATAAGCGCAGTCCCCGGCACAAGATCAATACCAAATTCAACTTCTCGATGAGGAGGAAAATCAGGAATCTCATCGGGAAATACATCCGGAAATTCTTTCGCAACAGGAATCTCAGATAAAGAAGACTCCTTCTTCGAAATATCAATAGCGTAGATAAGAAACCCTCATCTCCGCTATTCAACAATCGAGACATCTCCAAGGAAGATACCAATGGAATTTTGGCTTGGGAACCCTTGCCATAAAAATTCCACTTGGGTCCATCAATCGGTCGAAATCGAACCACTCCGTGACAACAATCAACAGTAGCTCGATTCGTCGTCAAAATATCCATGCCAACAATACAATCAAAATCGTGCATTGGGAGGACAATCAGATTCAGAAATATCACATTATCCTCATATATCAATACACAATTATGCACAACTTTCTCAGACAATATAATCTTCCCTGCTGGCGTGGCTATCGACAAAGTATCATACAACGGAGTACACTCAATATCGTGAGATGCAACAAATGCATGAGATATGAATGAATGAGATGCTCCTGTATCAAATAAAATACGTGCAGGATAATCGCAAAGCATGCAAATACCTGCAATCACACCACCAGGAGCTTCTCTCGCCTGATCTTCAGTCATGGCATACACTCTCACTTGAGGAGGAACTTGGGCACTCTGACCACCCGGTCCTCGATATCGTGGGGCACTCGACTGCTGAAAAGATGGAACAGGAACAGCAGGTCTCGTCATACTAGGGCCACCTCTAAATCCTGGCTGGGGTTGAGCAGAAGTCGTACCCCTGTTCGGACATACTCGAGAGAAATGGCCTTCCTGCCCACATTGATAACAAGTACCAAACATACCTCGACACTGCTCGATAGTATGTTTGCCTCCACAAAGACTACAGTAGGGAGCTATCACAGGACTCCCTCGCTGTGATCCACTAGAGCTCGAAGAAGACGAAGAAGCAGATCCAGTCTTCTTGAACTTCTTACCCCTCGGTCGCAAAGTAGGCTGCTGAGCTGACACCGGTGGTGGAGGAGTATACTGTGGACCTCCCCGCCTAAGTCCAGCCTCGGCTGCCTTGGCTCGTTCAACTGCCTCTGCGTAGCTGGTAGGCAATCCCGAAACAACATATGTATACAAGACAGGATGTAAACCATTTACAAACCTGTTATATTTTGCCCTCGCATTCCCAGCCACGTGAGGTGCATACTTCAATAACGTAGAAAATTTCGAAGCATACTCTGCAACAGTCATCGTTCCCTGCTGCAGATTATTGAATTCATTCTCCTGAGCAGTATAATAGGAAGGAGGAGAATACTGCTCCAAAAACTGGGCCTTGAAGACATCCCATGTGACTTCAGTCCCGGCCTCTTTCAATCCAATCTCAGCGGCTTCCCACCAAGATTTAGCTCGGTCCTTCAACTGATAGAGAGCAAGTTTCAGTCTCCGAGCCGTGGAATACTCAACAATATTAAACAAGTGCTCGATATCCTTTAGCCAGGCCTCAGCTCTTTCAGCACTCTCAGTGCCAAAGAACTTCGGTGGTTTCAGATCCTGGAATCGAGCCATCACAACATCCATGGACAATCCTTCAAATTGCCCAACAATCCTCTCAGTACTGCTACTCGCAGTTTCATTTGTGTGATCCATCTACAAATCAAAGATGAATATCACAATTTCATATCAATTTATAATCTCATCATCTCATATCATCAATCTCATCAGATACTTACTCAAATCAAATCACATAAGAGCAAGTAATACAAATAAGTCAAACACATACGCACAATTCATTTGTGCCTATTCAAGTGTACACAAGACTCAACAGAGCATTCCCAGCTATGCTCTGATACCACTATGTTGTGGGGCCCTTAGCTCCTAATCGTTATTATAACACAATCTGATTAGGGTTAAGTAATCACAGCGGAAAACGGGTTTAAAATTTCTTTTACGATGAGCCCAAAACATCTCTTCTAGATTTATAATACTAAAAATAGTATTTAATCTCAAATCATAAAACATGCCCACACGAAATCAAAACCAATCATATACAAACAACTCATATCCTCGGGACATGCCCCGGTATATAGATACATATACATATATACTGGGAACAAGACATAAACAAAACCTCAGCCCAAGCTTTGGCTCCCTCCAGAAGTACCCTCTCTGGCCTCCTGAAATCCTGGAGTACCTGCCATTGTCCACACACAAAGACAACAAAAGCCCCCTTTGGGGGTGAGCAAAGCTCCGTATGGAACAACCAATCATATATACCACAGATATCTAAACAATGATATATGGTATGCAATGCATGTATGTCGTGGAGGTATCAGGTCAAATGCCCATCCACTGAGCACATGTCAGAATCAATCGAATCGCTATCAAATCAAATCAATGCTCGAGCTGGCACACCGGCCGATATGGGAATACACATATGACAACGTCGACGAAGCGTCGTCAATCCCACATCTCATATCCAATCATATGGGGCCACAATTGTCTATGCTTTACGGGTCATATAATACCGGCATAGCGATTGTGTTCACAAACCCCGGAATCCAATCAAATCATATCAGGGTATCCAAGGATCATAGTTCAACGTGCATGTCATGTATCGATGTATGCATAAAATGATGTGTGTTAACAAAACATTTATTTTGTACATCGATACTCAAATCTCAATGTCATGTATGCCACATCAAATCATCAAATAGGCACATAGACACGTATTCCAATCCAATTCCAATCAAATCAATCCAATCATATATCATATAATACAGATACCTGTCGTATGTTACCCGGTCGCAACATACCTCAACTCTTCGTTTCCAATTGATGCAGCTTGAAGATATCAATATAATACTCTATCTACATCAATAACACATTCATTTCATTCAATAATATCATTCAAATTCAATAATATAAGTTTCAAATATATTTTGAAACTTTGAAAATTCATATCAAATTCAAATCATAACATAATTCAATTCCGACTTCGAAACTTAGTTTCTTGTCAATTATTCTACCACATATATAACCGACACATAATTCTTCAATCTCAATCAAATGATTAAAATTCTCTAATTATAATAAATTGAGAATAATTTAAAATAACATCACTGTAATCATTTCTTCTTCGTTAAAATCATACACTATTCAACAATCTTCAATTCCAGTATGATTTAACAATTTATCGGATTTATTCCAAAAATCGACGAATTTCAAACATCACCAAAAATATAAAATTTATACCTCAAAACGAAGACCTCGTGTCAACGATCTCAGAACTGAAGTCGGTTCGTCGATTGGATAAACCGATAAGTCGCACGATCGAAAAAAAATCGAAAACTCTATTATTCCTTCTCTCGCCTTTCTCGGTCACTGCCATCAGGTAAATGAGATTCATTTCTTTTAAAATGAATCGAGTCCACCGCCTCAAAATTTTGATTTTCTTTTTTTTTTTATTAATATTATATTATATTATATTAATAAAATAATATAATATAATATAATATAATATATACTATTTAAAATTTTATCGCCGGTATACATCTTTGGACCAGTCAAACGATCCAATTTTCCAAAACTCAAAATATGAAATTCCATATCTTTGAGTTTTCTAGGTCATATCCAAATCTCAAATCATTTGGGCTTCATATGAAAAAGATATGTCACTATTTACCATTTTGCCCTTAAAATTAATTCATTATTTTTCAACTTATCTACGAAAATGCCATCAAAATAAATTGAATATTTTTCAACTTATTTACCAAAATGCCATCAAAGCTATTTTAGTCTCGGGGTCTCACATATCTTTTGTTCCACATAATAAAAATTAAATATTTAAAATGAGTTTATAATGAGCTATAATAGATTTATATAGTAACCTGGGTTAATCATTTTCGTAAAACGAGGACGAATAAGAATTAGTTGATATAGAGACTCATTGTGCAGTCACGCAGGCGCGAGCTTGGGCTCGGACTTGGGGCGTGACAGAATGGTATCAAAGACGGTCACTGGCAAGGAACACCGGGAAATAAGTGCTATGCGACGCAAATTGCTACGTGCATGAGAGTCGCCTCTTGAACCTGCGGGCCAAAGTGTTACATTACGGGAGCCACCTCTTGAACCTGTAGGAGTCACCTCTATATTCTCACCGCTGGTTGATTGAGGGGCCAGACCGCGACCAGGACGCCGCGTGCTGAAAGGAGGAGTGATTGTGATACATCTTGTCGGTAAAAATTAAATATTTAAAATGAATTTATGATGTGCTACAATAGACTTCTATAAGAACTTGAATTAATAATTTTTGTAAAACGAGGAAGAATACGAAGTAGTTGCTATAGGGGTCCATTATGTAGTCACGTAAGGGCGTGACACGTGAACTCAATCTGGTAGGCATATTTGATACTCTTCGGAAGCAGTGATGGATTAAAATCAACCTTCTGCACTAACGATAATTTAAAACACTTTATTTTGAAAAATTATACGTAAAATCCTCAACAAATGACGTAGACGCAGGGGCGGAGGCATGTGCTTGTTTACCCGGGCTAGGGTGACCCAGTTTTTTTTTTTTAAAAAAAATGTATATGTAAATTTTGTATAATTTTAGAATAATATGATATTAGCCCGGGTAGAACAATTTAAAATATTAAAAGATTCTAGAATTTAAAATTTCTGTTCGGGCTGAGCCATATTTCTGGCTCCGCCACTGCGTAGACGTGACTAAAATTTTAAAACATATGGTTGTAAAGGAGATTTAATTTAATATAAAAGGGGTTTCATGCTATAACCACTCAAAATTGATTGTGTTGTAATAAGAAAGACATACTTGATGATGATAGATATTTTGCTAGCTCAACAATCGTGAATTCCATTTCTTTTAGTTTGATAGATCCACCTCATTCACACATTTTAATCGTGTGATAAGACAATGATGATCATAAATTTTAATTTGAAATCTGAAAAAATTTCCTTAAATAAATTATTTTATTAAAAAATGGTTTAATTAATGTTCTTGTAAATAATAATAATAATAGATTTAATAAAAAACAATCATCCAAATTCCAAACTGATGTTTTGGTTTGATTTACAATTTGATCTAATTTCTACTCATCCTCAGTAAATAGCTCTACCATAATCCGGTACCCATATTTAATATAACATAAAACTCCTGTGAGACGGTCTCACGGGTCAATTTTGAGAATCGACTACTTATATGGATCACTCACGAAAAAATATTATTTATTACTTTTTATGTCAAATATATTAATTTTTATTCTAAATATGGACATGATTGATCCGTCTCACGAATAAAGATCCTTGAGATCCTTTCATGAAGGACATACTCTTAATATAAATAGTAAATAGCTCTACCATAATCCGATACTTTAATAATATTTATATTAATTTCTTGCATAATCTCATGACCCCTAAAACAACAAAACAAATAAATCATTAAAGCAAAAAGTAAAAATAAAATAAGTTTTATTAAAAATTTAAAAACAATTTAATAAAATTAAATAAAAATCATAAATTACTTTAAAGTACATTTGATTTACATGCAAATTTACTATACATGAACAATATTTAATATGCGAAAACACATTATATTGTACTAGTTTCTCTGCAATACATAGTCTTCATTGCATTTTTAACTAGTCATTCGAGAATATAGAGTATGTCTCCAATTTGTAACGATTTTGACCATGAATTGTTTATATTTTTTGGAACAAAATATTTCTTCGAATTTAAAAAATTAAGGCATGGATCATATATAATCTATGCACGTAATTTAGATTTATAAAACTAAAATTCTTACGTTTAAAATTCGAGAGTAGATTTATTGTTTCGATTCCTGATTTAATTTGACTGCTAGAACCAAACGGTAATCATATTGTATATAATATGAAATTAAAGCTAGTTTACCAAATCAGAAGAAAATTATGCCCCTTTTTTTAGAAGCTTTTGAAAAGTCACTGGTTTGAAATGGTACCAGCTTTGCGAAAGGGTTCACATACGCATGTAATATAATATATGCACAGTAAATAATTTAATACAAAGTTGAAGTATTTTTTAAAATTTTATAAATGACTGATGCTATTAATAATTAGGAAAAATAAATTTTTTGGTTCGGTAACTTGTTCAATTTTGAGTTTTGGTCAATTAAGTTTTCAAATTTTGATTTCGGAACACAAACTTTTTATTTCAGCTATATACTTTGATTTAATTGCTGATACGGGGAAAATACTTTATTATAATTTAGAATTCACACAATAATATTATATACATATGTGTGCATGAGTCATGAAGAAATAAAAGCTTCTAATCTGAATGGAACTATATATCTTTAATTTAATTAAAAAAAATTGTTAAGTACGACATGTTCGAAGTTCTTTCCACAGAATTCTTTTGACTTCAACCAATGTTTTTCGTAAAGTTTCAAATAAATTTTGATTGTACTCGTACAACTATGTCCCGACTAAATTACATCAATTTAAGATCTAAAAAAAAAGTTTTACATTTACTAAAATTCTCAAATATGAGGTTAAAATAAAACTTACTTGTTTTCCTTTATCCGATTATTTATCCTCACACAGCCTGGTCAACTTCTTTCAAATTTTTTAGTTATAGAACAGGTCTTTATCTTGCTGAACATGTTTTGATGTACTGTCTTATACATAATCTTCTTGGTCACGTTGTCAATGTTAGCTTTCTTTCCTCTGTTGTCGAACATCATTCTTGGTTTTTCGATCATCTAAGGAGCTCCGTTTAATTTGAAATGGTAACAGCAGGCGCAGACATCCATCGAGATATCCTATAAGGAACTAAACAACCAACTAAACAACTTAACAGTCATCAATTATTTGCTATCATTTAAACTCAAGATAATTTTAACTCTTAGGGTGTGTTTGGTTGGGTGGATTAAATAAGGATAGATTAATAGTCCAATATTTATCGTTAAAATTTTAAGATGTTTTAATAATCATTTTGACCCGGTTTAAGATCCAATTTTATTAATCAAATAGTTATCCACAAAATTGGTGATATTTTAACTATAAGTTATTTGTATTTTATTTTAATCATTTTTAAGCCATTACACAGTTTTTGTTAAAAAAATATATTTAAAACTGCCATTACTCAGTATTATATAAAGAAAAGGACTAAAATAGTAAATGAAATATAGTTATTACGCTAACACTTAAATTTAGCCTATTCATAAGACCAAATCGACACTTTTATTATTATTATTATTATTATTATTATTATTATGCAGCCAAAATGTTTGGATGCATGAATAATTTAGATAGAAAAAATGAAAATTTTATTCTCGTAAATTTATTTACTTTAGATTCCAGTTTTATATCTTGTTAATATTTGATTTTCATCGATTGACTTTGGAATATTTTTGTCTTTATTTCTACCGAACCCACTAAATACACTAAATATGGTTTACGTCACATTTATTCTCTCATACGTGGCTCAATCTAAAGAATAAAGCTTATGTTACACTAATAAAAATTCATCGAAACAAAAAAAAAAAAAGCAAAATATCACCAGTATTTCAAATATAAGGAAAAAAAAAAGCAAAATATCACCAGTATGACGACATGCGTCACTCTTATTAATAATGCAATATACATAGGAAAATCTCACCTCTGATTTTATTCATTTGACCTATATTACCTAATCATTATAAAAAGTTAAAGAGACTTAGTATGTAGAACTTTTTTACGTGGTCATCTTTCAAAAGATGATTATTCGCCATGCAAAGAAGTCCAAAAGTACGGTGATTAAAAAGAAAAAGAAAAAGAAAAGAAAAGAAAAGGTTCGGTAACCTACCTCTCCAATAACTGAAGAATTATTTTTACATGTATAAATCAAATTTATTTTCCGACAAATACTCTCAAAAAATTCTGAATTGGTTTTATAAATTGATCTATATAGACTTTTGGTTCTCGGATTCATGATCGATCATATAATCTGATTTTCGTCAAAGGTGTTGATACTGAATCGGATAGTACTGACATGATAAATGAATGTACGTGCATTACAATTCGTCATGCGCTTCACATGGAAAATTTTCGAGATTTTGTGATATGTCATTTTGCATCTATTAACCTCAATCCAACAGTAGATGAAAATGAAATCTAGATAGAATGATATTTTATTTTAGAAAATATGGTTTTTTTACTACTTTTCCTTCCCTAGAAAAATTAATTCAGCGTCTCTTGATCTCATCACAATGGATTAATTTCTTATTTCAAACATATTTTAAGGTTTGGTATTCTCAACAATATTAATCAGATGTTTGTGATCCATGTGGTTAAATACTTATAAAATTTCCGTAGCTTATACCATAGAAAGAACTCATTTAAAGAATAGGGAAAACAGTGAATTAATCATCTAAGTTGTCCTATATTTTCTATTTCTGTCTACTAACTTATCAATGTCGGATTTTAATCAGCGTAACTTTTTTTTTTGTTAGTAATTAGTCATATTTCGCTAGAATACTGTTCATATGAGGTCAGACATATCAACGATTTTCTGATATCATACTAGTATTTTCAGTATCACGTCAGTATTTTATGACGTCATGTCAGTGTTTGTGGGAAATAGGAATCAAAAACCAACAAAAGCTAAAACTTAATTTTGAGAAGTTATAGCACATGACAACTTATACGACGAATTCGAAAATTTTCCCCAGATAATGTTCACTAATGTTAACTTATTCTTCTATTTCCTTCACAAATGTCTTTGCGCGTTGATGACTTTCACTTTATCACATGTGAAATAGAACTACATACAAATAAAGCAAGAAAAACCTGGAAGAAAAATTCAAAACGACACTGACAAAATCGTCTTTGGGAGAGAAAATTTTGGCCTATATTCATTTAAAAATGAAGAAGTATTCAAAGTTCAACCCACGGTTAACCGTCTATAAATTCTTGAGCTTTCATCACCAATATCAGCACCACAAACTTCCTTTCTTGTTTCTGCTCCACATTATCTATAGCTAGTATATATATACTGAAAATATATTTCCAATGGCTTTAACTTCGGTATTTTTCAAGAATCATGGCATTAATTTGGCTCTAGTTTTGTTGATTCTGTTGATAGGAAACTCTTCAGCTCAACTTTCCGCAGATTTTTACTCAAAATCTTGTCCACAGCTTTTCACTACTGTGAAATCTGTGGTGCATAAGGCAATTCAAAGAGAAGCTCGAATGGGGGCTTCTCTTCTGCGCTTATTCTTCCACGATTGCTTCGTTAATGTAAAGTTCCCCACCACTGTATCATTACTTTTTACCGCAAAAGCTATATCAATATATATCATTCTAAATTTCTTACCCGTGCTTTATATACTTAGGTAGAAAATGATTTGTTTGGTCCTTTGACTTGTCCGTTATTGGGTTTTGGTCCAACTTACAAGACGATGATTTTGAGAGAAAATTTAAATATAAATTTGTTACCTAAACTAACAAAATCTTTTCATGTTTCTTGCCTCAATTAAATATTTTTTTATAATATCTAGAATGAAAAAATAGTCTTTTAGAACTAGGTGAAAAAGTGTTATTACAATATGCTTTTGACCTTCTTGCAGTCCATTGTTGAATATCCCACGTTGTGCAACACTCAATACAATCACTAAACTAACGTAGACTTAGAACACTTAACTCACACGATATATATTTTGTCAGGGATGTGATGCGTCAGGTCCTCCTCGACGACACATCGTCTTTCACAGGTGAGAAAAGGGCAGTTCCGAACCTGAATTCAGCCCGTGGATTCGATGTTGTGGACAAGATTAAGTCTGCAGTGGAGAAAGTGTGCCCCGGTGTCGTCTCCTGTGCCGATGCCTTAGCCATTGCTGCACGCGACTCCGTTGTCATAGTGAGTATTATTATCATTGGCTTTTGCCATTCCATGCATGTTTATGAATGCGCGTGATCTATTTCAAATTAATTAATTTGTATTGCATGCAGTTAGGAGGGCCTAATTGGGGGGTAAAACTAGGCAGAAGAGATGCAAGAACAGCAAGTCAAGCAGCTGCAAATAACAGCATTCCCCCTCCAACTTCGAATCTCAATTCCCTTATTTCAAGATTCAATGCTCTTGGCCTTTCTACCAAGGACATGGTTGCCTTATCAGGTTTGGTTTGTTATTTTTTTCGACTAAAAATGCAAGCAGAAGCTCATGTTCCTCCCCAAAAATTTGAGCTCTTCGGATGTCGCATAATCAATAGTTTTATATTTAGTACACCCCGAACATGTATGCCGGAGGCCGAAGAACATTCATCGGAAATTAATATTTGAGACATAGAAATTATTATATTGAATGTTTGTAGTTAAAAAATTATTTGATGAATACGTGAGATGAAGTCTTTTATTGTTAACCCAAATTTTCGTGGCAAGAATTTAATGTATGGAATAGTCTAATAGGCAACAGGGACTAATTAATTTTTGTGCAGGTTCTCACACAATTGGACAAGCAAGATGCACAAGTTTTCGAGCTCGAATATACAACGAAACCAACTTGGATAGATCCCTAGCAAAAACAAGACAAGGGAACTGCCCCAGACCCAATGGTGTGGGAGACAACAATTTGGCACCATTGGATCAGACTCCGACAACCTTCGACAACAACTATTTCAACAGCCTTTTGAACCGTCGTGGCCTCCTCCACTCCGACCAACAGTTGTTTAACGGAGGGTCGACTGATTCGATTGTAAGAACGTACAGTAAGAACATGGAAGTCTTCAAGTCCGATTTCGCGGTAGCCATGATCAAGATGGGTGACATTAGGCCCTTGACTGGATCCAATGGTGAAATAAGGAAGAATTGCAGAAGGCTCAACTAGACTGATTCATCATAGGGTTTTAAAATGTCGTGGTTTTTATAAAGTTGCATCTTTTGATTTCGAATCATACTAGGTGTTTTCCAAGTCTTTTTTTTTGGTTTGGTTGCTTAATTTGTGTGGTTTGAGTGTGTGACAACACTAATTCGGTCTACATTTGAATTTTAATTAGTACTTGTACTACACTGTGTGCTCGCGCACGCGCTAAACAATGGTAATTTTGGACAATAAAATAAGGTTTCTAAATTTTGTGCGGAAAATAATTTTTTTGGTCAACTATCTTTGCAAAATTTGATTTTTGTACTACTAACTTTGAATTTTTCGGCTTTAAATCTTATTTCGTTTGAGTGCTACGTGGCACCGGAAAATTTGAAAAATATGTAAATTTGCGTAGACGTACCGTAAATTGACATACAATATGACAAAATGGATGCAAATTACAAGAAAAAATTGTAATTTTCTCATGCACAATTTCAGTCTGTTTAAAATAGCTCTAGCATAGAACTTAAATATTTGGTCAATTGTTTGTGAAGTTACAGTATGTTACAAGTGTTAAGTCAACAAATTTGAATGTTGGTGATATCTTACATGAATTGTGAGAATTATTGGTTTTTATTCTAAGGAATTCCAATTGATAATTGTAAAAGAAATCATAATATATTTTTCTTACATTTATATATTATACCTCATGAAAATCAAAACATTTCTGAAGTTAATATGTTTATACGCATAATCCGAAACAAATTTTATTAACCAACTTATACGTTTTTTATTTTTGGTCTTGTTGTCGACTGCAAGAAAGATTAAAAAATATGAGATATGGGGATTAATCAAAAGTAAATAATATAGTTAGTTGAAAATATTTTTGAACTATTGTTGTTCATTATTAATTATTTAAATATCATGGCAAATTGTGGGAGTAAGATAAGTCAGATGCTACAATATAAAGCAATGTGGACGTTAGACCAAATCTGGTCACATCTCTATGCATATGCCAAGTTAGGTCATGTTTAAGTCAAAATACAGAAATCTAAAGTACATAAAGTAAAATATTCTCACTAAAAAAAAACTTTAAAACATTATTAAATGTGGTATATATTTGAGGGGGAAAACACAATTAATAGTGGAAATTACATTTTTACTTCTTTAACTTGCACCTTTTTTATTTTTTGTCATGTTATTGATCAATTTATGCTCTTAATCTAGTATATTGCACTTTTTTTTTTTCAATTTTTATTCTTTTCCGCCGGAGCCTGACGTGGTAGTCAGACACGTCAACAATATGACAAAATGGATACAAATTACAAAACAAAAATTGTAATTTTCTCACGCACAGTTTCAGTGACACGTCAACACTCTGATAAAAAAAAAACTAAAATTAAAAAAAAATGATACAAATTAGTGGACTAAAAACATGAATCGCATAATAACATGAAAAAAATGCAAAAAAAAAAAAAATGTAATTTACATGACAAAATATGCAAAAGAAAAACTGTAAAATACATGACAAAATGTATTTTTTAAATTATTAACATAAGTTGGTCTATATATGTATTTGTTCTTATAATTAGTCAATTTTTTGCACCATGACCAAATTTTGAATAATTAGGACTAAACCCATATTTAGTAACAGAATAAATTTTAGTTTTTCCCCCTATATCGTTAAGAAAACCAACCACATTTGAGACTTTGGGTTTCTTGCTTTTGACAAATAAAATTAACAATTAAATTTGCTGATTAATACAATAGGAAATGACATCAGGCATTCATAAAATATAAAATAAATTGGAATAAATATATTAACTGATACAATTAAAATCTTGAATACATATAAGTTAAACATGACTAATGCCAATTTACTTATTCAATAAATGAGACAAACAAATTAATTAAACATACTAACCAAAATAAGTAATATTTCCATCAGTTATGGTGCTAAAGTCAGCAGGGCTAGACGTAACGACGACTGTATTGTACATGGCCGGTGTGATCGGAATGGAGGGAGGAGTTGGTGGCAGTGGCGGTTGAGGTGTTGGTGGCGGCGCAGCGATCGAGACGACGTTTGAGGAGTGTGTTGCCACACTATGAGAATATGGAAGGTTAATTATATTGTCATTGGTTTCACTATATTTGTATTTCAAAATCTCAGCCTTTACTGCGTTTAGTTCAGCTTGTAAAGCTTGAACTTGTTGCTGCAAGGCAGAAATGGTTCCCATGCAACCGTAGATTGGATCCCTTAGCCTTACATTGGCCTCGTAAACAAGACTATTGGCTGTGTCTGCTCTTTGATTTTCAGCTACTTCCTAGAAAGACAGAGAAATTAAATGAAAATAATTAATAAACCACATGATTTTTGAGTAAATATTTCTAGATTCTAATTGAATTAGTTACTGAAAGATGACGGATTTCGCTCTCTCATCTCTTAACATTAATTAGTTAATTAGTCAAAATTTGGTCATTTTTTGCACATATAGAGCACGCTTTTTTTCGACGAAAATCAGATTATTAAGCAAAAAACAATTTATTATAGTAACAATAAATTTAAACTTAATTAGAGCGATAAATTCCAATCTAGATCATTGACTTACGTGATGATTTTTGAAATTTTCGGCTTTTCACGTGTATGATTACATAATTTTGAAGTGGACTAAAGAATTAAGGGTAAATAAATTAAATAATACAGACGGACTTATGTCTTCGGGATGCAAATCAATATATTGGAAAATATAATTTTTAATATGAAGAAAAATACATATAAAAATCAATCTTTTGTATTTAAATGAGCCTAATGCCTCTACCATGAATTCACAGTAAATTAAAGAAGTGAATTGATAAAACGTCAAATACAACTCGGGATTCTATTACAAGAAATAAGGGTAGTTAGTCATTATTTCGAATAAAAAAAATATTCATAGTTATTCGGTTTTTTTTTGACAAAAATTAGTAAATCTTCCTAATTGAAAATACGATTAAATAATATCTTCACGTGTACATTTGTATTCTAATCTTTTCATATAACGTAATCAAATCAAAAAAATTATTAAAAACTTAACTTCGTTTTCTGGGAGTTGATATTTACACCTCATTTAGTGTTATTTACATTATACTTCACGTGTAAAATATATGTCAAATTTATTCACAAATAGAGTGTAAATGACAAGAAATGAATCTTCACATGCACATTTTGTAGTCTAGTCTTTTCATATAACGTAATCAAATTAAAGAAATTATTAAAAACGTAACGTCGTTTTTTGTGAGTTGATATTTACATCTCATTTAGTGTTATTTATACTATAATTCATGTATAAAATATGTGTCATTGACAAATAGAGTGTAAATGACAAGAAATGAAGTGTAAATATCTACTCTTTTTTTAGGCCTAAAAATTTAACTTATACGCACTTTGTTTATAATTCATGTATAAAAAATTTGTCATTAACAAATAGAGTGTAAATGACAAGAAATGAAGTGTAAATAATCAACTCTTTTTTACGCCTAAAAATTTAACTTATACGCACTTTGTTTTTCTAAATAATTTATTTCATTCTCATTGACCAATATCCTAAATCTAATTTATATATCCACCTTGCAAAAATGACCAGAACAAGCTATACTAATTTAGGCATTCTTGAGAACTCAAACAAAAATTTCAAGGATATAAGAAAGAGTTCTTAGGGTTTACGGTTTACCATTAGCATCTTGGAAACATTGCTAGCTCCAAATACTTTGTGAACAGATGCAAACTTTTGAGGCTCATGTGGCGAAAAATATGGAGAAAAGGGACATTCTTGGGAGCAACGTCGTCTCAAAAGCTTGCAGGCAGCACAGGGCGTGACTGTGTTTAGGGTTCCAGCTGGTAGCCCTAGCATATGCCTCCTTCCTTCTCGTGTAGGAGGGAAGACATTGGTTTCTCTCTTTATCTTTTTCGCTATCTCCTCGAATCTCTCCCTGCGAAAGGAATTCGATACAAAACATTTCAGGAAGAAAAATACATGGAAGATGGTATATATTCACCAGATAAATCAAGATTGCAGTTCCAAATGGGGGGCGGATCAAGAATTGTTGGTAGGGGCAAGACGGTTTCGAGGGACAATTTCAATGGATTTTCGACAAAATAACTTGTGTTCTTTAAAAAGTCGCACTTAAAATCGTAATATATCCACCCAAAACCCACCATAGGTGTATAGACTAGTGAAGATCAAGAAATTAAAAGGATCAGTTTCTATTCCCATCAAGGAAGAACCACGAAGATCAAGAAAATAAAAGGGTTGCTCGAATGTGTGAGTAGGTATAGCTTAAAACCAAAAAAAAAAAAGAATCATATATATTTTTGTAGAAAAACCAATGGATGTTTGTTTTTTAATATATCGAATCGCCCCTTTTATTAGATTCCCGGGTGCTCATGCTAAAAATTTAAGAGTTTGGAGGTATTCAACGAATCTGTGTCCGTTGTTGCTTACCTTTCTCTTGACATTCAGGCATACTATCTGTTGATTGACCAAGTAAGAAAGTTTAAGAGAGAAAGAAGGAGAGATTTAAAGGTTGAAGAAAGAAATATATAGAGGGTTAGAGAAAAAGAGTGCTTAAAAGGCAAGAATATTACTAAGAATATGGTCCAAAGTTTCATCTTGGAAATTGGGAAAAAAATTTATGAGAAGAGGATTCAATTTTAAACATTCAGCACCATCAATTGATTAGAAGTTTCGTTAAAAAAAAAAAAACAAGTTGAAAAGACTACATAAATTTTCACAAAATAGCAATTCATGTTTTAATTAAAAGAAATTCTAGAAAATACTGAAAATTAAACATGCATGAAATATAATGACTCAAATTATAATTAATACGAAAATCAAGAAGACGCTGAAAATTAATCGCGCGATTTTTTTTATAAAAAAATTATTCATTAAAATTATTGGATGAGTTATTGATTATATAAAACCATCTGTACTGCCACGCGCGTGCGCGCACATACATGGGTTCCCCTCCTCGTTCGAGTTCCATAAATCGCTTGCGATTTATTGGTCATTAATACTAAGTCAATTTACACATAGAAATAATGAAACACTTAATTTTTTATTTCGTTTTTGTTAGTTATCACAGCAAACTTTTGATAAATTTTTGTCTACAAATGATTTAAATGGTTAAAATCTCCATATAGTACCAAAAAATGTGCTTTTCACACAATAAAAATAACTGATATTGAAAAAAAAAACTCTCGCCTTCGCTTGCGATGTAACGAATGTGTCGATTCTGAGGACATCATAGGAATTAATATTACTCGATTATTTACCATCGATTAATTCTTTTTTATAATTTTTAAGTACTTACAATTGTCACAGTTTTAATAATGTGATTTATTTCATTTTTTATGAGGTGACAACTCTCAGTTATTTTCACTGAAAATGAAGCATCACCTTCAATGTAATGTGCCCTATTTTCTACATTGTGGACTTATTAACATATTCATGCTGATATTTGACATCTCACCCACAGTCTTTTTAATTAATGTGGTTAAAAATCAAATCAATTTTAAAAATTAATTTATAAAATAAGACAATATTTAGAGTTAATTCACAATCAAAACGTATTTTAAAAAACTAATTAGTAGATTTGTAAGTGTTTCACAATAATTAAAAATTGTAAATACTTGACATAGTAAAAATTGATTTAGATATAATAGCTATTTGGTTCTAAGATGAAAGGTTTTGATAATATTGGAAAAACAACAAATTTGTTAATGTAAATTAGCCTATAAATTGAATTTTAATCAATTAAGATAAAAAACAGAGATATCAAAATGAGTTAGATACGACAGACCATATAAAATAAGTGGATTAAATTGAGATTTTCCAACCCTCCAAAATAGCAGACCACCCTGACCGACCTAATGGTGGGTGGCGAGTTTGTTCGTCTCAACCTGTCAAATTATGCATAAAATTGGTCAAGTCGATCCCGTTAATTCGTTTAGACATGTCTATTAAAAAATAAATCTCAATGTAATATTATTTTTTCGCCGGATACTTATGTTCAACATTGCGTGAAAATAGGACTAAAAATATAAATTATACAATATATTGCATAGAATCTATCAAAATTTTTATTCTTCGATTCGAAACTAACTAAAACAATATGCAATTGATGTCGAAAAAGAATAATTCGAAAAGGGGCATATATATGAAGCACTATAAATCTTTCTTTACCATCAAAGCTAAGTTTAAACAAGTTTGGTCGATTTAATGATAAAATCTTAAAAGAATCGAAGTGTTCGTGCAAACTTAGTAGTTTATTGAATTATTACTAATCTAATGTCTAATGGAAGAAACAAGATAGGACAAAAGCAAAGTTTTGCTTGGCTCTGAAATTTTTGGAACGTTATTTCAAGGTGGGTGGTGATGTATGCATGGGAATAAACATTAATTATAAAATAGAATATAAAATTTATAAAATAGTATTTATTTAATTTTATATACATATGGAGTACATATTAAATTATGTAAAATTTGCTTAGACTTAAAGGAAATGACACCATGTATTCTTGTTTGACCCGTATTTTTAGGCAAGTAACCCGCCCCATTGTTTACCCCCAAGTGATATTTTACTCTTTGTTTATTAATTTTTATTTATATATATTCTATTTAATTCTTGAATTCAAGAATTTCAAGGTCTTGGAAGTCCACAAGTCACATATATTTGTCTAGTTTTTAAGTTTCTTAAAACTAATGATGATAGATTTCATAATTTAAAAGATTTCGAGATTTCAGAATAACATATAGTAGCGATATGTAAATATAATTATCGTATATCAACTGATATATGTGCAAATTTTGTGCTACATCACGATAATTACTATATATTTATATGTAAATTGTATATCATCGTCGAATGTATGCGCCCTTAGTGTAGTTTGTGTAGGACTTGTATCTAGTTTTCTATAAAACATTTGATGGTGTAATTATATATCATAGTATATATCAAATCATAAATAAATTCTTGATTTTAATTAGATAGTGATTAGTACGTACCACGACTTCATCTTTTAATAATTGCAAATGACATAGGTTTTGAATATTCTAGTAAGATGAGTTTTTTTTTATTTGTATTTGTCTTTTTAGTAATTGTAAGATAGCTATCACGATCTCCCGTATTTATAAATTATTTCGGAATTCATGAAAATTACTATATATTAATATTATTATTATTATATAAATATATATATTTGCCCTTTTTTACATCATATTGTCATGTTCAAAAGAACTATAAAGAGTCAGCATCCAAATTTACTGTAAGAAATAAATTTACAAATGCTATTGAATAAATTAATACTTTAGCATAAAGAACCCTTGACGATTGGTTATACATATATATATATTCACTCAATTAAATTAAATTAGGTCTTGTATTTATTTTAATCTAATTATTTGTTGGGGTCCATAATAAAAGCTACCAAGCCCCCGCTTATTTCCAAGCCCACAAAGCCATTAGAATGCCTATAAATAGTGCAAGCATTCTCGTTATATGGGGTAACTTTTCATTTACCCATTAAAGTTTTCTTGTCTATGCATTTTTTTGTGGTTGACTTGAGTTTCAGAGTATTTGCGTTAGGTATTTCCAAATGTCGGCAAGAAAAGTCTTTGTATTAAATGCATGTCGGGTCAAAGAAATTGGGCAGAAGAAATGAGCAGACAAACGCAATGCAAAGTTGGAAACGGAAGCTTTTGTTCAGATGAGGAATTGCATCTATAAATAGATGCATTCCTTCATCAATTGGAGTATCCCATTCTCAATCAACATATTGAGTTTTCTCTCTTTCTCCTATTAGTTCTATAATATTTGTGAGGTGTTTTGTTCTCCTGTATTAAGAGAGTGTGTTCTCTTTGGAAACACAGTGAGTGAGTTGTACACCACAAAATATTATAGTGGAAATTCTTTTCATCTTGCCCGTGGTTTTTACCCTAATAATTTTTAGGGGTTTTCCACGTAAATCTCGGTGTCCAATTTATTCTTTATTTTCGGGTTTTATTATCTCAAATTCCGCACGTGGGACCAACAAGTGGTATCAGAGCCTTGGTTTAAAATTTCTTAAAATTCTGAGTATGCTCTGTGGTTGCAGCCTAGACTGATCTTCCACATCAGAAAAGATTTTTTGAGATTTTTTATTTAAGGCGGGATTATTTTGTCCGGTCTACTAAAATTGTTGTAGACATAATGGCGGGAAGGTACGAGATAGCAAAGTTCAACGGAAGCAATTTTATGCTGTGGAAAATAAAGATACAAGCAGTTTTAAGAAAGGAGAATTGCTTGGCGGCTATTGGAGATAGACCGGTGGAGATTGCGGATGATGGAAAGTGGAATGAGATGAATGATAATGCTGTTGCCAATTTACACTTGGCTATAGCTGACGAAGTTTTGTCAAGTATCTCTGAGATAAAAACAGCCAAAGTTATCTGGGATACTCTGACAAAGATGTACGAGGTCAAGTCGCTACACAACATGATTTTCCTAAAGAGAAGGCTTTATACTCTTCGGATGGCGGAATCTTCATCGATGACCGACCATATCAACACACTAAATACTCTATTTGCCCAACTCACTTCCATGGAGCATAAAATAGGGGAAAATGAACGTGCAGAGCTTCTACTTCAAAGTCTACCAGATTCATACGATCAACTCATCATCAACATTACCAACAATATTCTGATGGGCTTTCTAAGATTCGACGATGTCTTAACTGCGGTTCTCGGAGAAGAAAGCCGGCGCAAGAATAAGGAAGATAGGTTGGTATCCTCGAAGCAGGCAGAGGCGTTACCGATGATAAGAGGAAGATTTATGGACCGTGACTCCAGTGGGAGCCAAAGACGAGGTAGATCAAAGTCCAGAAGTAAGAAGAAAAATATTTACTGCTTCAAATGTGGCGGTAAAGGGCACTTCAAGAGAGAGTGTACGAGTATCGATAAAAGTTCTCAAGGAAATGTGGCCAGTACTTCAGGCAGTGGTGAAATATTATTCAGCGAAGCAGCAACAGTTGCGGAAGGCAGGTACAAATTTTGTGACACATGGATAATGGATTCAGGAGCGACGTGGCATATGACGTCTCGGAGAGAATGGTTTGATCATTATGAACCAGTCTCAGGAGGATCTGTATTCATGGGAAATGATCATGCCTTGGAAATCGCTGGGGTCGGTACTATCAAAATTAAAATGTTTGATGGCACCATTCGCACCATACAGGAGGTACGACATGTGAAAGGACTGACGAAAAATCTTTTGTCCTTGGGGCAATTGGATGACATCGGGTGCAAAACTCGCATCGAGAAAGGGATCATGAAAATTGTGAAAGGCGCGCTTGTGGTTATGAAGGCGGAAAAGGTTGCTGCCAATCTGTATGTACTTTTGGGAGAAACACACAAAGAGGCAGAGCTAGCTGTTGCATCAAATGGTTCAGGAGAAGAATTAACAGTGTTATGGCATAGAAAGCTCGGGCATATGTCAGAACGAGGTTTGAAAATTCTCTCAGAACGGAAGCTGCTGCCGGGACTAACAAAAGTGTCACTACCCTTTTGTGAGCATTGTGTTACCAGTAAACAACACAGATTAAAGTTTGGCACTTCTACTGCCAGGAGCAAAAGCATATTGGAGCTGATTCATTCGGATGTTTGGCAAGCACCGGTTGTATCCCTAGGAGGAGCGAGATACTTTGTCTCGTTCATTGATAATTTCTCTAGGAGATGTTGGGTGTTTCCAATCAAGAAGAAATCAGATGTTTTCCAGGTCTTCAAAGATTTCAAAGCGCGGGTTGAACTTGATTTAGAAAAGAAAATCAAGTGTCTGAGGACTGACAATGGAGGAGAATATACCAGTGACGAGTTTGATGCATTTTGTCAACATGAGGGCATCAAGAGACAGTTCACGACGGCTTACACACCTCAACAGAATGGAGTGGCGGAGCGGATGAACAGGACCTTGTTGGACAAAACAAGAGCTATGTTGAGGACTGCAGGTCTAGAAAAGTCATTTTGGGCAGAAGCAGTCAAAACCGCTTGTTATATTATCAATCGTTCTCCTTCAGTGGCGATTGATCTGAAGACTCCGATGGAGATGTGGACCGGGAAGCCGACAGATTATTCTCATTTGCATACATTTGGAAGTCCGGTGTACGTTCTGTACAATGAGCAAGAAAGATCGAAGTTGGATTCGAAATCCAGAAAATGTATCTTCTTGGGTTATGCTGATGGAGTAAAGGGGTTTCGCTTGTGGGAACCTACTGTTCACAAGCTTGTCATCAGCAGGGATGTTATCTTCGAGGAAGATAAAGTAAAGGGAGACAAAGGCACACAGAATTCAGAAACTACTATATTTCAGGTGGAGAATAAGACAGACGAAGGTCAAGTTTCTTGTGAAGCAGTACCAGAGCACGAAGAACAAGAACATGTTGAGTCTGAAGTTTCCAATGTGAGGCAGTCAACTCGAGACAGAAGACCACCAGGTTGGCTTTCAGATTATGTCACTTCTGAAAGTAACATTGCATATTGTCTATTATCAGAGGATGGTGAGCCATCCAGTTTCCACGAGGCTACTCAAAGTTCGGATGTATCCTTATGGATGATAGCAATGCAAGAAGAGTTGGAGGCATTAGACAGAAATAAAACTTGGGATCTTGTTACACTACCACGAGGGAGAAAATCCATTGGAAACAGATGGGTCTATAAGATCAAGTGTGATGGCAATAACCAAGTGGAGCGGTATCGTGCTAGATTGGTGGTAAAAAGGTATGCTCAGAAAGAAGGCATTGACTTCAATGAGATATTTTCTCCCGTGGTTCGACTTACAACAGTCAGAGTAGTGTTGGCATTGTATGCGGTGTTTGACCTACATCTAGAACAGCTAGATGTGAAAACGGCATTTCTTCATGGAGATCTTGAAGAAGAAATCTATATGCTCCAGCCAGAAGGTTTTGCGGAAATAGGCAAAGAGAACTTGGTTTGCAGGTTGAAGAAATCTCTGTACGGTCTCAAACAAGCGCCGAGGTGTTGGTACAAGAGATTTGATTCCTATATCACGAGCCTTGGATACAACAGACTGAGTGCAGACCCTTGTACGTATTTCAAGAGGTCCGGTGATGATTATATCATTTTGCTGTTGTATGTGGACGACATGTTGGTAACAGGCCCCAACAAAGATCATGTCCAAGGATTGAAGGCAGAGTTGGCTAGGGAATTTGATATGAAGGACTTGGGACCAGCAAACAAGATTCTAGGGATGCAAGTTCACCGAGATAGAAGTAACAGAAAGATTTGGCTTTCACAGAGAAATTATTTGAAGAAAATCTTGCAACGCTTCAACATGCAAGATAGTAAGCCAATTTCGACCCCTCTTCCTGTTAACTTCAAGTTATCCTCCGAGATGTGTCCTAGCAGTGAAGCAGAGAGGATGGAGATGTCTCGAGTACCGTATGCATCAGCAGTGGGAAGTTTGATATTCGCTATGATCTGTACAAGACCGGACATTGCTCAAGCAGTGGGAGCAGTTAGTCGGTATATGGCGAATCCTGGACGAGAGCATTGGAGTACTGTTAAGAGGATCCTTAGATACATCAAGGGTACCTCGAATGCTGCATTATGTTATGGAGGATCGGATTTTACACTCAGGGGCTATGTCGATTCAGATTATGCAGGTGATCCTGATAAGAGGAAATCTACTACTGGTTATGTGTTTACAATTGCAGGGGGAGCAGTAAGCTGGGTTTCAAAACTGCAGACAGTTGTGGCGTTATCTACAACAGAGGCAGAATACATGGCAGCTACTCAAGGTTGCAAGGAAATAATATGGATTAAAAGGTTACTGGAGGAGATCGGACACAAACAAGAGAATGTTTCTTTGTTTTGTGACAGTCAGAGTGCCTTGCACATCGCAAGGAATCCAGCCTTTCATTCCAGGACGAAACATATTGGAGTGCAATTTCACTTTGTGCGGGAAGTAGTAGAGGAAGGAAGTGTGGATATGCAGAAGATCCATACGAAGGGCAACATAGCTGATTTTATGACCAAGCCAGTGAACATTGAAAAGTTTGAGTGGTGCAGATTCTCAAGTGGTCTAGCGGAAACGTAAGCAGCAGGGAATGGCAAGATTGAAAGGATGTGTGGAGATGTGTTTGATTCTCAATCAAATCTCCAAGTGGGAGAAATGTCGGCAAGAAAAGTCTTTGTATTAAATGCATGTCGGGTCAAAGAAATTGGGCAGAAGAAATGAGCAGACAAACGCAATGCAAAGTTGGAAACGGAAGCTTTTGTTCAGATGAGGAATTGCATCTATAAATAGATGCATTCCTTCATCAATTGGAGTATCCCATTCTCAATCAACATATTGAGTTTTCTCTCTTTCTCCTATTAGTTCTATAATATTTGTGAGGTGTTTTGTTCTCCTGTATTAAGAGAGTGTGTTCTCTTTGGAAACACAGTGAGTGAGTTGTACACCACAAAATATTATAGTGGAAATTCTTTTCATCTTGCCCGTGGTTTTTACCCTAATAATTTTTAGGGGTTTTCCACGTAAATCTCGGTGTCCAATTTATTCTTTATTTTCGGGTTTTATTATCTCAAATTCCGCACGTGGGACCACACCAAATGCTTCTAACACTTTATTTGTGGCGCGGATGACAATCTACTTCATTTCTTCTCCAGGTTCGCAGGAGCGACAACTATGCTATCGTTCGCATGAATCTTCCAAATTTGGATATCGATTTTATTTGGCTACGTCCTTGGACAATTTAGATCACTTCACTAATTTCAAAAGAGAGAATTCAAATTTGGGTAAATTCATAAATTACCTCGCGAGTCAAGAATGACGAAATTACAACACTATAAACCTCACAAAACCACACATTGTCGAGTTGTCAAATGAATGATATAAGTATGCCTGCAAATGCGCCCTCCGACGCCATATCAATTTAGCAGATGGCTAAGTAAGCCCCAAAAAAATTGAATTTGATCGACGTCACTACCTTGGTCAACATGTCATGTCTTCCAGGTAGAATGCACCCTAACTCAGCCTTCCGAATCACCTTGAACGACCCCTCCTATTTAGGATCCAGCTTCTTCACCTCTCCTGCATACTGCACTTTCTTTAACACACAATGACATTGATCATAAACCTACCATTCTCATAGGGAAGAAACCAGTAAAAAAACAATTTTATATTATTTGGGCTAATCTTGTTAAACTATTTAAAATTTTATATTTTATAAAATGTTTAAGACACATGTAAAACATCTGGGACTTTTTTTGTCTTATATTTTTAAATATATCTTATATTATTTAGAAACAAGTCACTGACATCGAAAATGTCCTTTTAAAAAGTTGAATCTTTATTTTTTGGTCAGACTTTATTAAATTTACATAAAAAAAAATTATTTTATATAAATATTTAGTATAAAAAAATATACTCAATAAACTCGTACTCCATATATTAATTAGCAAGAAAGTTAGGGTCAAAGGTGTTCCGTCAATTGAAATCGGGATCATCACTTAAAAATCAGAAGAGAAACTATTGTTTTCCTGTTTTTATATTATATTTCAATGCTTACTATAATTAATTATTTCGGTTTTCTACTAGTAATTTTAAATATAACTTTAGTTTTATTTATTTATTTATTTGAACAAGATACGACATATTTAACTATTTGAAAGAAGCAATTCATACAAAAAAATCTTTATGTGAGATTCTGTATATTCTATATTTTATTATCAATCTTTATTGTTTCGTCATTGAGATTCATGTCAGTTCGGATTATTTTTTAGGTTTAGATATTATTATTTTTTTCTCTTTCTCAAAAAATTGAGATGATTGAAGTTTTTTTTATATTTGGAATCGTGTTAGGTCTAATTGCTATTACTTTAGCTGGATTATCCATCACTGTTTTTATATTGAAACCGAAATCGATGACTTACAGAACGATGGCAGTTCTTAAAAATCAGAAACTCAAACTTGAATCAAGTGAAATCTAAATCACATTCGTATGGAACTGTAGTCAATCGGAATTGTCGATCGATCTTATAATCGAAGAAAATTTGATTCCCGGCTGAATGAACAAGGGTTTAGTGTAAAAGAATACCGGACACTGTTGATTCTAAAAACATACAATGTAATTTATATAATTAAATTACTCAATTTATATAAATTAATTTAATCCCCTATTTTATTTACATCTTAATGAAATTAAATTAAATTAAATATTCGTAATTTACGATCGAACAAGGGACCCATTTTGGGGGTGGGATGGGGCGCTGAAAGCAGATGAGATTTCTTCCCCTTATCTTCTTCCACATCATCCATCTCTTTCGCTGCTCCCTTAAAGCTTCACCATGAAAATATAGATAATCAGCTGAGTGGAAGCAGTTTCCAAGATTTGTACGGGGATTTGATACTTGGGATTGGAGGAATTTTCAATTTCCAGCTAGGAAATTGAGTTGGAGAGAAAATGGCTTGTGTTTACGGCTGCTCAGTTTCTTCAATCTCTGCTAAATTCAACTTCACCCCGCTTTCAAATAAAAAACCCAGATTCATTTGCTCTGTAGCAGGTTATATTATCTTCCTTATTCGAATTTTCTATCCGTTTATTGATGATGATGATGTTCGGTTTGTTTTGTACTGTTAATTTGTGGATTAATTTTGTCCTGATAAATTACGAGGAATACCGGGTTTTACTTTGAATTTACTGATTCTATGCTTCTTTAGGGACAAATAAAACTTAATTGGATATTTCAGAAATTAAGGTTGACAAAGGTCTGATAACATCACTGGGAGCAAATAAGGACTTGACAATCCTCCAAACTTAGTTAGTGTCTCAATTTTAACATGGTATCATAACTTAGGTTCTACCGTTAAATGTTACTGTCATACTTGAACCATTCTTTCTGTCCATAGTTGGATCATTCGTACACTTCATGCTTTAGATGACCATTTTTGGGCGTGAGGTCTCAATCTTAACAACAAATTCTTGGATGTCTATTTGTTTCCGGAATGTTAAGTATTGACTCTGTAGCGGATACTTGCACTTTAGATTAACAATCTCTACTGACTTTTTTCATTATACTTCTCTAGCCACTTGTTTGACATTGTTTTTCCTCTGGTCGGAGGGTGGATTATCCGATAGATTTTTATATGTGTTGTTTCATTTCTCGATTAATCATGTATCTCATCATGGTTGCAAATGATGGATGTGTATAATATTCTGAGTTTTTTGTTGACAAAACCTTACTTTAGTCAATTTGTGTCTAATCTTGCAGGGGCTGTTGCCGAACCAAAAGCAATCAATGCCACGGAACCTTTGTTACTTGATGCTGTACGTGGGAAAGAAGTAGAGAGACCTCCGGTTTGGCTTATGAGACAAGCGGGGAGGTACATGAAGGTAGGCTTTTTATGACTGATTAAACTCGTGCTTTTTATGCTACATATCTTTATCTTACTAGGCTAGCCATTGTGTTTGCTCTTCGATGGCATTTCGTTTGAATAATATTGTATTAGCTGAAAGTATGTGGACATATAAATATGGAAAGCATTAACTTCGTAGAAGAGTGAACTGATATAAATGCGTTCCAACCGCAGAGACAGCCCTATGTCTGCTCACTGCCTATGATATTCATATATAATAGTGCATCAAATTGAAACTTAAAAGAGAAATGTTCACATATTTTGTTGTTTGCATTTTCCAATGAGAGTAGCCATTTCAATCGACTTGAAAAAAACTCTTTTTACACTAGGATATTTCAGTGTGGTTCCCACTTTGGAATTAATGTTTCGTTCAAAAGATTATTTGGACATGAAGAAATTGATTTTCTGAATTGTAGAGGTTTTCTGTTTTAATTTATTTAAGATTTTTTATGCTTTTAAATTCATAGTTGCCACCCTAACACAAAGAAAACAATCTTTTCAAATAAATGAGCCTAATCTATTTATAGTTTTCTACTGTACTCTTATTCTGGCACATAACCTTTTTATTGTTCTCAAGTTGTAAAGATATGCTAAGAAATTCATTTCCATTATGCTATCAAACTCTTCATTGTGCTCAAAATTATGACTTCAAAGCAGAGGATTTAAATAATAAATTCATTCAGTACAAGCACAATTGCACAACCTAGATTTTTATACTATTACAAGATCTTATCATTACATGTGTAAACTCAAATGGTTTTAAACGATCATTGGAAATTTTGATCCTGGAAACTTCCTCGGTATCCTAACCAATGTATCAGTAATGACTAACGTTTTGAAGGCAATATAATTATCCAAGATTAGGTAATTGCGTCCACATAAAGAGTTGACTTTCCACAATAATATGGTTGTGGAACTGATAATGAAACATCTTTATGTGATCATGTGTGAGCTAACCTTAAACAGTTCTTAATTATTTGGATCTAAGAAGATACTTGCTAGTATGGCTTCATGATCTAGTCACAGTCTTCTATTTTGATACTGAACCTGGAGTTCTTTGCCTTTCCTTTTTGTAGAGTTACCAAACCCTCTGTGAGAAGTATCCATCCTTCCGTGAGAGATCAGAAAATGTAGATCTTGTGGTGGAAATTTCCCTTCAGCCATGGAAAGTGTTCAGACCAGATGGAGTAAGATGTTTTTGTTGAAGACAGTACTTTTACAATAAGCAATTTATTCATGGGATCTTTATTACCTGATCCACACATTCCTTCTCTTTGTTGTCTGTAAAAGTTCCATATATTAAGTGTCGGTATTAGATTGAGATAAGCTTTAGTTCCATATGAAAATGACCAATTTTTTATAGACTGAGAACCCAATTCCAAGTTCTGTGTTCCTGCTCATACTTAACGAATTATTTGCTATATTTCAGGTCATTTTATTTTCCGACATTCTTACTCCTTTGTCTGGTATGAACATACCATTTGATATCGTAAAAGGTAAGGGTCCTATCATATTTGACCCAATTAGATCCGCTGCTGATGTTGAGAAAGTGAGAGAATTCAATCCTGAAGAGTCAGTTCCATATGTTGGGGAAGCTTTAACTATCCTGCGAGAGGAGGTCTGACTACTCTGTTCATTTCCGTATATTATCATCATTGTTCGATGAAATTATCATTTATTATAATTTATTATAACATTACACAGCATTCTACCTTATAATTTAATATAACATTACACAGCATTCTATTTGATGAACGGTTGAATGATATGACTTAGTTCACAATTGAACAAAAGGAATAGAGTGAACGTCATAATTTACTTAAATGTTTCTGTCCTTTCGCCTTATGCCTTAAAAAATATTGACCAAGATATTCTCATTCTTTCCAGGTAAATAATGAAGCTGCGGTTCTTGGTTTTGTCGGCGCTCCTTTCACCTTGGCTTCTTATGTAGTTGAAGGAGGTTCTTCGAAGCACTTCTCAAAAATAAAGAGATTGGCTTTCTCAGAACCCAAGGTGTAGATGTTTGCTGATAGTATACCAATCTTCAACATGGTATCTGACTTATCTGAAAGAGGGATTTTGTTAGGATCTAAATCTCCTAACACAATTTATCCTGCAAATATTGACTAGTAGAAAAAGAAGACATATTTGTTTAATATGAAATATTGAATATAATCTGATAAATATCTCAACCAAGGATAGAATCTTTTTACAGGAAGAATGCACTCACTCTAGTAGAACAAAACACAATAAACATGAATGAATACCCATCTCCTTCTGTCTCGTCTAATTTATATTATTGCCTCCTAATCCCTTTCCTCTTCTCCAAGTTGTTGGTTCTAGAATTCTCTTGACCCGATTTATCCAGGCCCGTGATAATAACCCCATCATTACTTATCCAGCCCAATTTTCTGAAGTACCTAACAGATTTTAATTTTCTTTTAAAACACTGGACGATTTTCACTAGTTTTCCAACTGTGTTAGAGGGTATTCCTCTTTCTGAAGGGTGTTCTCTAGCACACAACAGATTTTGATCTAATACTCATAAACCAGAGTCTAATAAAATGGTGATGATGAATGGCTATTAGATTTTAGGCAATTCATTTTATTCTACTTGTTGAGGAACACTGTTTTTTGCTACAATTCCGCGTGTTCTGATTAATAAGGTGGGGTGATTCTCGAACTTAATAGGCAGTGTCTTGAATTTGAGTTATCTTCTTGTGTTTATGACCTATTGATGCTTTTGTTGGGAATTGTGCAATGGAAGGGACTATACCTAATAATGATAAATGAGTGAAAATCCTGTAGACTAGGACGTCGCCGGCTTCTCAAATCTCAATGGTGGACAATATTACAATCATGCATTGGCTCTGTGATGAATGATGAATTTGTTGATAAATTTTAGAAGCTCTTCTACCTTAAATGCTTGTCTTTTGGTCTTGGGTTTTCATCTTGAGCTTATGGTTACAAGGTCGTCTATATCTCGGTGCTTTCCAACCAAGGAATATGTGTACCGAGTATTGATCAATTACTCATTTAACTTATGCTTTGAATATAGGTCCTTCATGCACTACTTCAAAAATTTGCAACCTCCATGGCGAAATATATTCAGTACCAAGCAGACAAGGGAGCTCAAGCCGTTCAGATATTCGATTCGTGGGCCACAGAACTTAGCCCCGTAGATTTCGAAGAGTTCAGTCTACCTTACCTGAAACAAATAGTAGAAACTGTGAAACTCACCCATCCCGAATTCCCACTAATTCTTTATGCCAGTGGATCAGGTGGCCTAATTGAGAGACTACCACTAACCGGTGTAGATGTTGTTAGCTTGGATTGGACAGTGGACATGGCTGAGGGAAGGCGTCGACTTGGCTCCAACGTGGCAGTTCAGGGTAATGTGGATCCTGGTGTTCTTTTTGGCTCAAAAGAATTCATCACTGACCGTATACATGATACTGTGAAAAAAGCTGGTAGAGGGAAACATATACTGAATCTTGGACATGGCATCGTAGTAGGTACACCTGAGGAAAATGTTGCTCATTTCTTCGAAGTTGCTAAAGGTCTTAGGTACTAGACATAGGTACAAGGATCGAGGATGGGTTGTGTTCGGACCGGCTTTTTTGTAGGATTATTTGATTCGTTTTTCTGCATTTTTGCTATTTTAATGCAGCTTGAATATGGGAAGAGTTTACCGGAAGATTATGGCTATTGCTATTTTGATTGTGAACCCATGTAGTTTTATTTTGTGTAACATTTAACCTATGAAATTTAGTTGTTTTTTCTAAATATTTCCAGGTTCAGGTTTGGCCAACCATTTCTTCCCTTGACATGCAATGTGTGCATATGTATGAAAAGTTTTAGTGCTAAATATTTTTTTGTTATTGAATAATTTTTTGTTACTTTTAAATTTATGGTTTTTTACTATAATTTTTTTAATGCCAGTAGTTATAGGATCATGTAAAAATTTAAAAGTTTAGATGAAAATTAAAATATAGATTAGTAATTTAAAAATATTTGAAAACTTTTGAGATGTGATAGTTATATTTGTTTTTTTTAATGAAATTATTTCCATTAATAAGATAAAAAGTGTAATAATACAATCCAACAAATTTTACCTAATCAAACTAACTACATAAACTGCAATTAAGTTACATCAATAGAACTTGGAAAACATCGAAGTAAGAGGTTCTCGATCTTCTTAATTGTTGCATCAATATCTAGTTTCTCCTTATCAAACATGATTCTGTTTCTTGCATTCCAGACATGGTAAACCGTAGCTGCAAGAGCCAAGCATCTCATCTTTGCCAACGTCGAGCTCCCTCGATACACACCTCTAAATGCCTTGAGTACCGCCGTTTTTGAGCCCATAAATTTTTTTCATGTCAAGCCAGTGACGAATTCCATTCCAAATAATCGCAGAAATCGGGCAAATGAAGAACAAATGCGACATGTTTTCATCAGCAACATTACACAACATTGAGTCAATTCTGCTGACTGATCAAGAACACTATGATAAGCTGTCAAAGTCCTGCCATGCTGAATCGTGATCCAATGAAGCACATTTGAGCTCTTTATACAAAGGATTCTTGTGCAGGAGAATCGTCTTTGTGTTAATGTAGTAAGTTTTATGTAAATTGACCAAAAAATGCCTTTCCTGACATTGCAGAATCAGTCTCATGATCTCACTTTTACAATCAAGGTAATATTAACAAGATAAAGGAAGGTGACCAATAAAAAGGTCTATCTGGAGATAAAGGTGAAATTAGCTATCCTGATTTCGGTTAAGTCGATGCTATCTAAGGGGCACTGCCTTCACACACATATATGATTTAAAAAAAATTAGTGGACCCCACGTGTGTGGTTAAATTTGGGCACTTGATTCTATCATGTATCATGTGGGTAGTGCCCTACATGTATGATAGAATCAACCCCTGATTTCCCACCGATTCCGTGTATATAGAGATATAGAGACCTCCAAAGGTTGTAATGAAACCCACTCCATCTCAACCCGAGCTCTTTTTCTCGACAGATTCGAGCGTAAACCTTGGCAAACAGGCATCACCCCGAGGTATTTTTTGAGTATCCAGTGAGCACTTTGAAAGAAATACGGCATGTAAACGATACGTAAATTGGAGGGATTTTTGGTTGTTAGTTACGTACAGTGTTAGGCCAATTGCACACACATGCGGTACTTGAAGACGTCCCCCTCAAGAAAAGGAAGGTGAGAAAGAGAGATTCAGTTCCATTGAAGTGATTAATAATCCCACTCGTGGATTGAATCAACGAATCCAAATATTGGTTTCAATCATATAATTTGACATTTCCGTACTCATAATGCAATGCATCCAATAATTATTCTTATATTTTGATAAATAGTAGGTCTTGTGTGAGACGGTTTCACGAATGGATGACCAAAATAAGAGATCTGAACCACGAAATTGATCTGCGAGTTCGTCTCACAAGAGTTTTTGTATTCGATAAATATCATTTGGTCTAATCAAGAGAGCATACTAACATGTGACGCTCGCGTTGTTACATCGGAATATCCTACTACTACTATGTGACGCTCGCTATGCTACATCGGAAGAAAGAAAATCCCTTGTTTTGGGGTTAGAATCCAACTCAAAATAGGAATTACCAGGTAATGCAAATTTTTGTATGTATTTTCCAAAAAAATGTTGTAATTTTGGAGAAAACTCAAATCTTTCCCTTGAATTGTAGAGCTTAAGAATATGATATTTTTGAGATGATGATTGGTCTCACTCGCCTTGACCACTTTGCATAAAGGATAGTGTGGCTTCTCTGGAGGAACCCAAGCCTGTAAGCCAATAGCATCCACACAGCTAATAAATTATGCCCTTTTGGTGAGGTTTTGAATTGATGCGTTCCTTTATTTCAATCAATATATTCTTATTTTCTATCAATCATCTATAACTATAATAAATATTATAAGCATGAGAAAATTTGCATTAATTTTTGTTGGGTGCAATAATTGTTCATGTTTGGTAGAGCGATCGAACCGTGATGTTTGAGCTGCTGTGTGGTTTAAAAGATTTGAGTTGCATCATTACTACTAGCTATAGCTTTTGGTAAAGCGGCAAGCGCTCGGTCCTACAATTGATATTAAAGTCACAGGTTCGATTCTCATTGGATTGCAAGGAATGCAATTATTCGGAGGGAGATTGTTGGATGTAATAATTATCCCTGTTTGGTAGAGCGATCGAACCATGGTGCCTGAGATGCTGCGCAGTATAAAAGATTTGAGTTGCACTATTATTACTATCTATAGCTTTTGGTAAAGCGGCAAACGCTTGGTCCTACAATTACAAAGCTAATTTTAAAAAAACAAATGGTATAAATACACAATATATATATATATAAATATGTGTGTGTGTGCGCGCGCTCGCTCTCAAATGAACGTGGATCTTTTTTCCCTACGTGCTTTTATCCCAACTGCCCAAAGATAAAAAAAGAAAAAGGAAAAAAAGTAGATGATTACGATGGTTACCTAAATAATTCTCTTAATAATTTTTTTCCAAGGGCAGCTCTCTTAATCATTAAGAATAGATATGTGTGATTATTCTATTTTTTGTGCATATATAATTGTTATGATTGTAGATGTTATATGTAAATAATTGAATCCGGAGAGATCCAATCCTTCACCATATTATTTAGACAAACATGATACGCTTATTCCTTATTTTCAATTTTATTTTGGAGTTGTAAATATCTGAAACAATTTTTTAAAAAAAAATTGTTTTATATATATCACATCAAGTCATCAACCTCTCGAGTCATCCATCAATGTGATTGGTTTTATTGTAACTTTCAAACTCGACATTAGTTTTGGAAAAATTGTTTTTTTTTTAATTATAAAAGTATGTGATTTTGGTTATCTATGTAATCAAATGTAGGTCTTGTTTCTTTTGGTAATTTTAGTTTTTGGTTTCCAATGTGACGATAAATTGTGTAATGTTATATCAACGATCTCAATGAAAAACGATTAAATTTATAAAAAAAAATCAAAATATACATGACTTAAATTGAAAGTTGGCGTGATTATTGATATTGTGTATTTAAGAAAACTTTTTATTTGAAAGGGCAAGTGCACTAAATTTTCTTTACATGGAAAGGAAATAATTTAAAATTACATTAATATCTCAAGTCGCCTTTCACTAAGCAAAGGATAGCTTGGTCCATCTTTGCAAGTGAAAGTGAAGTGAAGACTAAACAAAATATGAGGACCATTCAATGTCTATCTTATACCATTAAAAGTATAATTTTCAATAATTATTTACATTATTATTGTCAAATCATTTGAACCAATTTCACTTTTGCCTTAATTTAATTTGGATTGTAATAAGTTTCGATGAAACCCTATAATAATAAGGAAGTTGATATTTTGGAACCCTAGAATTAGGGGAGGGAGACTTTGTGTGATTATATCTTTCTAAAATAAAATTTTTAAATTTAAAATTCGCTAAAACTCTTGTGAAACGATTTTATAGATCAATTTCATGGGTCGAATATCTTATTTGGGTCATCTATGAAAAAATATTACTTTTTATACTACGAGTATTACTTTTTATTATGAATATTGGTAGGATTGACCAGTCTCACAGATAAAAATTCGCGAGACCACCTCACAATAGACTTATTCTTTAAAATTTTGGTTTTTATCCATTGAAAATCTCATAATTCAGATTGGACCACAAAAAAATTAGTGATTTAAAAGAGAGGGGTGGCTCAAATATTTGTTGGTTTAGTTCGAGTGCTTTTTGTTTTTGTTTTCTTTTTTCTTTTTTTTTTAAAAAATAATTGGTTTTGCTTGAGTTACGTGGAGAAATCATGCTCCGATAAATAAGCTTTTTAATATTTTTTTATCAACAAATAATTGAGAGGTCCAAAAAGATGGGGTTTTTTTTAAAAATAATATATTTTTAAAACTTATTTATAAAAATATTGCAGATTTTAAAACTTTAACAAAATATAGCAATCCGGAGTTTTCTGTGCCGGATTCAGAATCCGGGACAGACTGGCACGGATTCTATGAATCCGTGCCCAGTCCCTTTTTTTTAAAAAAAAAAAAAAAAAAGAGAGATTAGCGACGGTTTAACAAAAAACGGTTGCATTTAGCGACGGTTTTACTGAACAAACCGTCGCAATTAGCGACGGTTTAACCATAAACCGTCGCTAAAACAAGGATTTTTTCAATTTCATGCCTATACGAATTCATCCCATCCTTTCAGCTCAACTTTTCGGTTTCGACATTCTTCTTGAGCAGTTATTTTTTTTTCGATCCATATCTTTTTTTTTATATAAAAATTCAGTGATAAGTTTTTATTTGATATTTTGGGATGTAAATAATTAAACGTGTATACTGATGTTAATTGGTAAATTTTATAAAGATGATAAGTTTTTTTAAAATATAAAAAATAATTTATAACACGTAAATAAACTACTTACTGTAAATAATTATATTGTCTTTACTTACAAGAGTGAGAGTCTCATGTGAGACCGTCTCACATGTTATAATCCGTGAGACGGGTCAACCCTACCCATATTCACAATAAAAAGTAATACTCTTAGCATAAAAAGTAATATTTTTTCATGGGTGACCCAAATAAGAGATCCGTCTCACAAATACGACCCGTGAGACCGTCTCACACAAATTTTTGCCAGTAACAAATAATTATACTAATAACATTAGTATTATGAATAACTACAAATATTTTGATTATTCTAATACTACAAATACTCTTGTTATTATAATTAAAATAATTATAATTATTATTGTTACTATTGTTATTATTTCGAACTACTGTAAACTAAGACTATTATCAATCTCAATATAAATTATAATTATAATAATCTTAATTTACAGCAGTTTGAAATAATAACAATAGTAACAATAATAATTATAATTATTTTAATTACAATAACTAGAATATTTGTAGTATTAGTATAATCAAAATATTTGTAGTTATTCATAATACTATTGTTATTAGTATAATTATGTGTTACTAATGTAAGTAAAGATAATATAATTATTTAAAGTTAGTAGTTTATTTACGTATTATAAATTATTATTTATATTTAAAAATAATTATCATATTTATACCATTTATCAGATTATCATCAGCGTACACGATTTATTATTTACAGTCGAAAATTACAAATAAAAACTTATCACTGAATTTTTATAAAAAAAAAGACACGGATCGAAAAAAAATAACTGCTCAAGAAGAATGTCGAAACCGAAAAGTTGATCTGAAGATGAGATGAATTCGTATAGGCATGAAATCGAAAAAATCCTTGTTTTAGCGACAGTTTTTGTTAAACCGTTGCTAATTGCGACGGTTTGTTCATAAAACCGTCGCTAAGTGCAACCGTTTTTGGTTAAACCGTCGCTAATCTCTCTTTTTTTTAAAAAAAAAACGGACTGGGCACGGATTCAGAATCCGTGCCAGTCTGTCCCGGATTCTAAATCCGGGACAGAAAACTCTGGATTGCTATATTTTGGTAAAGTTTTAAAATCTGCAATATTTTTATAAATAAGTTTTAAAAATATATTATTTTTAAAAAAAACCCCAAAAAGATGTATCTTTTTAATATTGACAGAAAATTAATTTGACCATTTTATAAATAATGATAACAAAAAAAAAAATAAATTAGCTTATTTATTTATAATAAATTATTATTATAGTGTAATAGAATTTTAGTTTATTGGTACACGTAACCAAATTTGTTAATTCGGTTGATCTGACAATATTTAGAATACCACCCTTCAAAACAACATTATACGGTCGAATAAATTATAGAAATAATTTTGTCTTTAACGGACACAACCAATAAACTTTATATTTATGTATAGTATAGAGAGAAAAAATTGTCGAGTATAAATTGTGATTTTTTTTTTAATGACGTGGAACTCATAACTGTTATTTTTTGGTATGTATTAAGTAAATTTTCAAACTAGCACAATATCCTGTAAATTACGTTATTCAAGTTAACAACATTAGGCAAGCCTTACGTGAAAAACTCATCCGAAAAAATATTGGTAAGAAGAATCGAACTTCTGGTCGTTGATATAATGTTCACATGTTCTATCAGCTCGAACATATTTTTGTCGGAAACACAATTTGAATTTGAAATGTCTATAATCTGAAGAGGATTTTCATATTCAATTTCACACCTGCGGTAATGAATAGAGATTTGTCGAACGTGGAATTTTTTGGTAGAATTCATATTTGGCGAAATATTATTTTGACTGAAATCGCATGTCGACGTCGAGACTACAGCTGTAGTTGGTTATAATTTTGAAATTTTCAGGTTTAAATAATAATCAAATCCCTATTTTCATGGCATGGTGAAACTTCCTTTGACCGAGGAATCATAAAGTCAACCATCTTATCTGTATTCAACGTTGAATATCATAAAAATTCTTACATGACCGATAAAATAAAATTCCGATTTTATCGGGACGGAATAGCGTTTCTACCGTATAAATTTATTCGTGAGATGTGTTAACCATACTCATATTTATAATAAAAAGTAAAATTTTTTATGGACGATTCAAATAAAAGATACATCTCACAAAATTAACATATGATATTGTCTCAGAGAATTTTTTGTGTAATTTTAATTACCTGCAAGATTTGATTGCCAAACGAATGAAAATTAAATATAATTGAAGTACGATTAAAGTTGACTGTATTTTATGAATAGGTCTCTTGTGAGACGGTTTTACGAATCTTTATTTGTGAGACAAGTCAACCCTACCGATATTCATCATAAAAAATAATATTTTTAGCATAAAAAGTTATACTATTTCATGAATAACCCAAATAAAATATCTGTCTCACAAAATACGACCCGTGAGACCGTCTCACATAGATTTTTGCCACCTTTTATTAACTAATTAGCATCAATTTGGTGAGGTGTTTTTTAATTTTACAGAAATACTTTAAATCACCATTTTTTTTAAACTCATCTTAAACTTAATAATTTATTTTCATTTGGTGAATTATTAAATTAAAATTATTGTTATATCTTTATTATATACTTATAATTAAGATTTATAAATTAGTACTTAAAAACGATTTAATGCTAAATAATAATTTTTCATATTAAATAAATTATATTTAAATATGTGAGGTCCAAAAATAGAATCAAAACACAATATAAAAAGAAGTTCACCCAACTTCGAAAAATTAGCTAGTTCAGATCATACCAAAACAAGAATCATAAGATCCTCCGCCACGATGGACGTCGAGTCAGGCCCGCCGCCGCCGCTGACCGACATACAGTCCACGGTATCCCGCCTCAACTCGTACGTCGCGAAAACCCGAATCGGAAAACGTTTCAAGCTCAAGGATCGGAACACCACCTTCACCACCGAGCTCCGTGCCGGAACGACCACGTTTCTCACTATGGCCTACATCTTGGCCGTCAACGCCTCCATCTTATCCGATTCTGGCGGCACGTGCTCGGTATCCGACTGCATCCCTCTCTGCTCAGATCCCTCGGTCTCCCCCTCCGACTGTGTGAACAATTCTAATCTCCGCCTTATTCAACCAGACGTCACCTGCAAATTCGAGCCCGTCAACCCCGGCTACGCCGCGTGTTTGGAGAAAACCCGAAAGGATTTGATCGTCGCCACCGTTGCTTCCTCCCTCATAGGCTGCGTAATCATGGGAGTTTTCGCCAATCTCCCGTTAGCTTTAGCACCAGGGATGGGCACCAACGCGTACTTCGCCTACACCGTCGTGGGCTTCCACGGCTCTGGCACTGTGTCCTATCAAAGCGCATTAGCCGCCGTTTTCATCGAAGGATTATTGTTTTTACTAATCTCGGCCGTTGGATTCCGTGCCAAGCTTGCAAAATTGGTACCAAAGCCTGTCAGGATTTCTTCCTCTGCCGGAATCGGATTGTTTTTGGCTTTCATTGGATTGCAGAGCAATCAAGGCATTGGTTTAGTAGGTTACAGCTCCTCCACATTAGTCACCCTGGCGGCTTGCCCGAGTTCATCCCGCGCATCCTTGGCGCCGGTGACGACATTTGAAAACGGAACTGTTTCGTTGATCCCCGGTGGTACAGTATCCGGTGATATACTCTGTTTGCATGGCAGAATGGAGAGCCCCACGTTCTGGTTAGGCGTGGTTGGATTTGTGATTATCGCTTATTGCTTGGTGAAAAACATTAAGGGAGCTATGATTTACGGGATTATCTTCGTTACCGCTGTTTCTTGGTTCAGAAACACTAAGGTTACAGCATTTCCAAATACTCCCGCCGGCGATTCTGCCTATGATTATTTCAAGAAAGTGGTTGATATTCACAAAATCGAGAGCACAGCCGGGGCTCTGAGCTTCAAAAGCATCGGAACCGGTCATTTCTGGGAAGCCCTGATCACATTTCTATACGTAGACATACTAGACACCACGGGAACCCTCTACTCCATGGCGCGTTTCGCCGGATTTACAGACTCTGCAGGGAATTTCGAGGGGCAATACTTCGCGTTCATGTCGGACGCTTCGGCGATCGTGGTGGGTTCTTTGCTAGGGACATCGCCGGTGACGGTGTTCATTGAGTCGTCGACGGGGATAAGGGAAGGAGGGAGGACGGGGCTGACGGCTTTGACTGCAGCGGGGTACTTCATGCTGGCTTTCTTCTTCACGCCGCTGCTGGCGTCAATCCCGGCGTGGGCGGTGGGGCCGCCGCTGATATTGGTGGGCGTGCTGATGATGCGGGCGGTTGTTGAGGTGGAGTGGGATGATATGCGGCAGGCGATTCCGGCGTTTGTCACTTTGCTTTTGATGCCTTTGACTTATTCAATTGCGTATGGTTTGATCGGTGGGATTGGGACTTACATTGTTTTGAATTTCTGGGATTGGAGTAAAGAATTATTGGGAAAATATAGGAATAATAATAATAATAATAATAATAATAATAATAATGGTGAGGTGAAAGAAGTTGTATAGATTTATTACATTGTTCTTTTTTTTTTTTGTGTTGAAATTCGATTTTAGGATCCCATGTAATGGACAATAATGTAATTTTTTAAGTACAATGTCAAATTTTGTTACTATTTTGTATAGTCTTGGTTTTGTGTTCCTTAAAACATTTGAGTCGTAGTGATATTATTTATACAAATTTCGATAAAAGTGATAACTATTCGATTTTATAATGAATGACGTATTCAATTGTTATGACTTTAAATATATAATTATTTGAGGTTCTTTATTTGGGAGCCTCGACGAATAATCCAAACATGTAAGATTTTTAAATTTTTGAGTTGTATTATTGATAGTAAAAACACAAATCAATCTTACATTTGGTATATTTTTTTAGATGTTTCCGATTTGAAATGTTGATTATATATACATCGATCAATAATTTTATAATTTTTTTCACTTTATTCAAAATTATTTTCATCTATCGCACTTCTTTGCATTGGGGAAATGATCATTTGCAATTTGGGTATTGTATAAGGCATCAGAATATATTATACTCTCATATATTTCTAATTTAATATTATTTAATTTAAATTACACCATCTTGCTTTTTGAATATAGGACAATTTTTTTACTTAAATTTAAAATATACATAAATAAAGACTGTATATATTGATGCCCATTTGAATCATTTCAAAAAATAAAATATATCTTTCAGTTTCACAAAACATTTTTTTATTATTTCTTCCAAATGAACACTAAAAAATGTACATAAATAAATACTATATATATTTGTTTATAAAATTAGAAAAAAAAAACAATTTCTTCTATAAACAAGCAATAAGAAACCGAATTAATTAAGAAGCAAAAACATAACAAATCGACATTTTTTGTCTCAATATATTAAATTTTTAATTGAGTACCATTTTGTTTGTTGAAAATTCTAATTATTTATTTTCCAAAAGTAACATGCCTTACAAAGTTGCCATAATTAATAATAATTTATTTCTAATAATGTGAATGGTCCTGAATACCAATACCTGAATAAACGCTAGTCACTTTCTCTGGCCCAAACAGGTTCCAATTTCCCTTATAATTGCAAAGCATGATTAATTTCTATCTTCCAATAATTGTCATATATATATATATATATATATATATATATATATATATATATATATATATAGAGTTGTTGCTATATAAAATAAGTTCCCGCCAAAATTTTTACTAAATAAGGAAATAAAAAATAGAAAAATTATTTCTTGATATATTTAATAATATTATAAATTTCAATTGAAAATAACAATAAAATGGGTTGTCTTTTCAAAATTTCTTTTTCAAGTTCTCATTCCCATTGAATAATACAATTCGAAATATTTGATAATTGATAATTAATATGTAATTAATTAAAATATGAAAATTAATAAAATTATAGTAAAGATATCAAATTCTTTTTCAAATTTCAGTATTATTTATTAAAATTCAAATTTAAATTTGATGTTTTTTTTAAATTATAAACTACATTTAAGTATATGCATTGATTATATCATTCTATTTAATTTCGATTATGGTTTTAAGTTGTGTGTTACTTTTATATAATTTATGTTTACTACTCTCTATCACACTAAATAAAATATAAAAGTTTTTATATAATATTATTTTTTCAACTTTTTTTTAAAAAAGTGTCTGTAAATTGTTGTTATTATTGTTATGTATCTTAATTAGAACTTTAAAATATGTATTTTAATAGAAATTTAATAAAAATATTTTTAACATGTCCAAAAAATAATTATTTTTTAAATCAAAATTTATTGTTGTAATAAATGACACAAAATTTGAATTTTTAAAAAATATTTATTTATTTTTTAAAATTTTGATAAACAAAATAATATAAAAATTTTAAAGTATTTTTCTACTTTTTTTATTTATAGCAGTTCCACTTAACCAATGTAACAAGTCAATTTAACGACAAAATATTGTTATCATCATTTAAGCCAAATGACATTAATATTTTGATATAATAATTTTTAATAATAATATTTAAAATTTAAATATATTCATATACTATATCAATAATTTTAAATAATTATTCAAACATTAATACTTATTAATTTTAATAATTAATTATATAAAATAACAGTCCGTGCATCACACGGGTGAAATACTAGTATATATATAAAATAAGGTTTTAAATGATAGTACTGGGATTAGTGAAAGTTTTTTTACAATCAAGACTCACGGCTGGTCGAATGTGGATTCAAAATCGCGTATTTTTTTTTATTGAGAGAGATTTATGTTATTATATTTATTGAGAGAGGTTTATGACACTACATCATATTGATATTGAGAATTATAGTGAAAGGAATTATTCACATTATTTATGATATATTTGGATGAAGTGATTTGTAATTAAAAAATTCAAATTCAAGAGTTAAATTTAGGGCTAATTGCATCAACACACACCATGTAATAAATCAAAAAACAAAAAACATCTTATGTAAAATTAATAGTATTTTAGATCTCGTGTTTTTTAAAAATCAAATATAAAACCCATATGAGAGGGGTAAATATACTTAAATTTTTATAACATAAAGGTGAAATGTGTAATGCCCGGAAATTTAATCCTAGTAATCTGTAAGTATTGACCTATAATTTGATATGATTACGAAAGGATTTAATCGGGACACGAAATAAGATTATATATGAAGAGTGCAAATTTTGGACAGAACCAGTGGCGCCCGAGCGGTAGAAAACAACCGCCCGAGCGCCAATGTTTATAAAGGAATGGTTCGGGCAGAAGAGTTGGTGCCCGGGCGGTAGTTTTTGACCGCCCGAGCGCCAAAGTTTAATACGCCGAGCGTTGGACAGAGGATGTCGCGCTCGAGCGGTAATTTATTACCGCCCGAGCGCGAGACATGCAAACAGAAATTGTGTCGGGTGGCTCAATGCATGCGCGAGGTGTATATATATATATATATATATATATATATACACACATGCAATTCATTTCCGAGAAACAGAAGTGGAAATCGAGGGAAGGTTTAGCTTCTTGTGATTTCAGTTTCAACTGTGTAAAATCCGTCCGTCTGATTTTGAATCCGACTTCGGTACCGAGTTCCTAGCAACGTAGGCTACAACTGGACGTAAGTTTTACTACGTTTTGACATGTTTTGAAATTATGCTATTGTCAGAATTGAATGTAATTCATATATGATGTTCTTGACATGATAGACATCATAGAATCGAAGTCAGATTAAGAAACGGATCGATTATGGAATTGTTATGAATTTTTAGGGTATATGGAGTTATACCGGACAGATTTGAACTACAGTTGGATTACGGATTGTATTGAATATGGGTTATGGATTGTAACTATTATCTGGTGATGTGGTATTGACGAGGATACTGAATTTGTACTGTTATGTCGATAATTTGAATTAAATCCAGATTAATCAGTTTCAGTGTTGAACTGAGATTGGAATATTGACATTAGTATTCTCGATATGTCGTTTCAGATTGGCAAAGACAGTCTTGAGTTCAGAACTGATATTGCTTCAGACCGAGACTACGAACGAAAGGTATAAGTCAATGTGGTATTGGGAGATCGACTGGAGTCAGTTTGGACTCTAGTTTCCCTAAATCACATACTTTACTTTATTGCATTGATTTGAGTGATGTACTTGTTCTCTTGATTTATAGATAGCAGGTATTAGACGAGTAATCTTGTGACAGAAGTACCTGATAGTGGCAGGTAGCTACGGGTACATTGCACGATGTCACAAGATAGTGTATTGGCGATGATGCCAAAGTCTGTTACCGGATGCTTGGTTATCGATGTGGATAGAATTGTGGCTTCATCTATTACTGGTGATAGGTAATCGTATCGATGTGGATAGAATTATAACTTCTTCTATTACTGATGATTGATGTTATATCAATGTGGATAGAATTGGAGTTTCTTCTATTACTGGTGGTCGATACTATACCGATGTGGATAGAATCAAAGCTTCTTCTATTACTGGTGATTGATACTATATCGACGTGGATAGAACTGGAGTCTTTTCTATTACTGTTGGTCGATATAGAAATGCCAATATCTGGGAACCGGGATCCCTAGACTAGGACTGAGTCTAGTCTAAATTGTGTAACTACGATTATTGTCGACAGTTTGATATTGTTTATGTTTCAGATTTGATACATACATCTGTTACCTGATTATATGCTTTATATTTGTTTTTATGATCGCATGTTTCGTTGATTTATACTGGGATTTATTTTCACCGGAGTTATCCGGCTGTTGTCTTGTCTGTATGTGTACATGACAACAGGTGGGACAGGATCAGGGTCCAGGAGATGAGGAGAGATCGTGATAGAGTGGAGACACCGGACTTATGATGTACATAGGGTTGCTACTCTTGATATGTAGATATTGAACCCTAGTTGAATAAATGTATGTGGTACAGGACTTGTATGTTTATACTAAGATGTATATATTTGTATGTCACTACGTTCCGCATTTTTTAAAAAAAAATTTAGACCCTGTTGTATAATTGGATTAATTAGTCCCAATAACGATTAAGAACATGATTGCGTCCGGGTCCCTACAACAGGTGGTATCAGAGCGATAGATCCTTTAGATTGAGAGAGAAGAGGCTAGTGAGCGGGGTAGAATGTGATTTCTTTCCTGCTTTTGATTGCTAGCATGATTTACTGCTTTAATACATGCTTACCTGAATTATCTGATTTTGATATGGTAAGGTGTATTATGGAATATGGATCAGAACCGACTACTGATCAGTGGTAGGATGATCAGAAAGGGGCTGCGACATATTTATTATGTGATTGCTAATCCTTGTGATTATCAGATATGCCTCCCCGCCGTATACCGGAACAGGGTAGCACCTCGAATCCTCCCATGGATGTGACACCCACACCAATGGAGCAATTGTTAAAAAGATTCCAGTCTTTTCGTCCACCGACTTTGAAAGGTACGGAGAATTCCGTGGAGTGTGAAAGTTGGTTGGACGATATTGAAATGATGTTTGAATCTTTGGAATATACGGATGAAAAGAGGGTGAAACTGATAGGATACCAATTGCATGACGTTGCTAAACATTGGTGGATCACGACGAAACGGGCATTGGAACAACGAGGTACGACCATTACCTGGAATGTGTTCAAGACTGAATTTTATCTACGGTTCTTCCCAGTATCGTATAGGAAGGACAAGGGAGCCGAATTTGCAAACCTGAAACAGGGCCAGTTAAACATTGAAGATTATGTGGCTAAGTTTTCTACTTTGCTCCGATTTGCTCCCCATGTAGCTGAACATGATGAGGCTGTTGCGGATCAGTTTATAAATGGCCTAAATCCTGAAATCTTCACATTGGTAAACACGGGGAGACCGAACAATTTTACTGACGCACTGAACCGAGCTAAAGGAGCTGAAGCAGGCCTGATAAGGCAAAGAGTGACTTCGCTTATGCCTGCAGTACCAAGACCACAAATGCCTCCCCCAGCTCCTCGATTTGAGAGCGGCAGTGGTAGTGGGAAGAAAGACTTCCTGAAAGTTAAGGGGAAGAAATTCAAGAAAGCTGGAAGTAGCTCATCCAGTTCGAGTGGCTCTAGACAGACGGGTCAGGGCCAGAGTTATACAGGACCTTACTGTAGCACTTGTGGAGGGAAGCATTCTACAGAGCAGTGCCGAGGAGTGTTTGGCAACTGTCGCATCTGTAAACAGCATGGACACTTTGCTCGAGTGTGTCCACAGCGTGGTGCCCAGGGATTCCAGGCCGCTGAGTCATCTGGATCAGTGGCTCAGGCAGGCAGACGATCATCGGCTGTTAATTCCTTTCAGTCGGCACAGCCTACCCAGTCACAGCCGAGGCCAGGAGGGAGCCAGACAGCGAGCCAGCCTCCTAGGCAGCAGGCCCGACTATTCGCTTTGACTGAGAAGCAGGCCCAAGATGCACCTGATAATGTTGTGGCAGGTAACTGTTTTATTTCTGGTTATCCTGCATATGTATTGATTGATACTGGTGCATCACATACTTTTATTTCTGAGAGGTTTGCATTGAGTCATGCATTACCGATTGAGTCATTGTCTGCGATAGTGTCTGTTTTTTCCCCGTTAGGAACATGTTTGATATCAGTGAAGTCTGTGAAATCTTGTATACTGCAGTACGATGGGCATACTATTGAATTAGACTCTATTGTGCTTGGTTTATCTGATTTTGATTGTATTGTCGGTATCGATATGCTAACCAAGTACCGATCTACAGTTGATTGTTTCCACAAGATTGTTCGATTTAGACCTGAAATGGCTGAGGAGTGGAAATTTTATGGTAAGGGTTCCCGAGCTAGAATTCCTTTAATATCTGCAATAAATATGACACGATTATTGCAGAAAGGAGCGGATGGATTCCTGGTATATTCAGTTGATTTACTGAAACCGAGCCCATCATTGGCGAACTTGCCGGTGGTGTGTGAATTTGCTGATGTCTTTCCGGATGAGATTCCTGGATTACCTCCGATTCGAGAGATAGATTTCATCATTGAGTTGATGCCAGGAACAGTTCCAATCTCGAGGGCTCCTTACAGAATGGCACCAATCGAATTGAAAGAGTTGAAAGAACAGTTGGAGGATTTACTGGCCAAGGGATACATTAGACCGAGTGTCTCTCCTTGGGGTGCTCCAGTACTGTTCGTGAGAAAGAAAGATGGGTCGATGAGACTTTGTATAGATTACCGGCAACTGAACAAGGCAACGGTAAAGAATAAATACCCATTGTCTCGAACTGATGATTTGTTTGACCAGTTGCAGGGTTCTGCGGTGTATTCTAAGATTGATTCGAGATCTGGATACCATCAATCGAGAGTCAGGGATTCTGATATCTCAAAGACGGCATTCAGAACTAGGTATGGACACTATGAATTTATTGTCATGCCATTTGGTTTGACGAATGCACCGACGGTTTTCATGGGATTGATGAACCGCGTCTTTCAGAAATACTTGGATGATTTTGTTATCATATTCATTGATGATATATTGATTTATTCAAAGAATATGATTGAGCATGCTAATCATCTGAGGACTGTATTGAGAACTTTGAGGGCTGAGAAACTATATGCTAAACTGTCAAAATACGAGTTCTGGTTGAAACAGGTAATATTTCTGGGGCATATTATATCCGGAGATGGTATATCAGTCGATCCCAGTAAGGTTGAGGCAGTGATTTCTTGGCCGAGACCGACATCTGTACCAGAGATTCGTAGCTTCATGGGTTTGGCAGGATACTATCGACGTTTCATTAAAGATTTCTCGAGTATTGCCAAACCTATTACTCAGCTGACTCAGAAAAATGCTCCATTTGTCTGGTCTGAAGAATGTGAGACCAGTTTTCTGGAATTGAAGAAGAGATTAACCAGTGCCCCGGTGTTGATTATTCCGGCAGGTACTGGTGATTTTGTAGTTTATTGTGACGCATCTCACCGAGGATTGGGTTGTGTTTTGATGCAGCGAGGGGATGTGATCGCCTATGCCTCAAGACAGCTGAAGCCCCATGAATCTCGATACCCAATTCACGATCTTGAATTGGCAGCCATAGTCTTTGCATTGAAGATATGGCGACACTATTTATACGGTGAAAAGTTTGAGATTTATTCTGATCACAAAAGCTTGAAATATCTGTTTTCACAATCTGAATTGAATATGAGACATCGAAGATGGCTAGATTTATTGAAATACTTTGATTGTGAAATCAAATACTATCCCGGGAAGTCCAATGCAGCAGCAGATGCATTGAGTCGAAAGGTATGTTCGTTATCCTTATCGACTATGGGTGTTTCGAATTTAGTTAAAGACTGCTGTTTGTCTGCATTGGTATTTGAGACAGATTGTCAGCCTTTGAAATTATATGCTATTCAAGCGGAACCAGAGCTGATTTTGAAAATTAAAGCGGCTCAGAGTAGTGATCAGAATATACAGAAGTCGATTGCTATGGTTAGAGCTGGACATCGGTCGGAATATCAGGTTCAAAATGGCATTTTGTATGTGAATAATCGTCTTGTTGTGCCGAATGTTTCGGAATTGAGACAGCGAATATTGACAGAAGCGCACAACAGCCGATTTAGCATTCATCCTGACGGCAGGAAAATGTATAATGATTTGAATACACAGTACTGGTGGAAACAAATGAAAGCGGACATTGCTACATTTGTATCGAAGTGTCTGAATTGCCAACAGGTGAAGGCTGAAAGAAAGAAACCAGGAGGATTGTTGCAAAGTTTGTCCATTCCTAAATGGAAATGGGATCACATTTCCATGGATTTTGTGACACAGTTACCGAGATCCTCCCGAGGTTGTGATGCGATTTGGGTCGTAATTGATAGACTGACCAAATCGGCATGTTTCATTCCATACAAGATGACCTATAGATATGATCAAATGGCCGATATCTACGTCAAGGAAGTTGTTAGACTGCACGGAGTGCCGAAGTCGATTGTTTCAGACCGTGATCCTCGGTTCACTTCGCACTTTTGGCAGAGTTTGCAGCAAGCTCTCAGTACAAAGTTACATCTAAGTACCGCATATCATCCACAGACTGACGGACAGTCAGAGCGGACGATTCAAACATTGTAAGATATTCTGAGAGCTGTAGTGCTGGATTTTAGCACCAGTTGGCAAGATGCATTGCCTCTTTGTGAATTCTCGTACAATAACAGCTATCAAACGAGTATTGAAATGGCTCCTTTCGAAGCGTTGTACGGGAAGAAGTGTCGATCTCCTCTTTATTGGGATGATATCTCTGAAGTTCCTGAGACAGGACCTGACATGATCAGAGATATGACTGAAAAGGTGTAGTGACCCGTTCCAGAATCACCTACTAGCCAAAAAAACTAAGCATGCAACTAACTTAATTAACAATAATCAGAGATAACAGCGGAAAAGTCAACAACAATACCGATGAACTAAACCAACCAGCTACTCAACGTCCTCCTCCTGCTCCTCCTGAGCTGTCCAACCTGAGGCCTGCCCCGAGGGAATGGGGTGTCCAAGAATAAACAAAACCGAGGACGTGAGCGATAAGAACGCCCAGTACAAAAGTATGAGTATACAGACCTATATGAAATGCACATGCTATGATCATGATACCGGGGTAGTCAAGAAACAGGAATCACAAAAGGATCTCAACAATGCTCAGTCTAGAGGCGCCAAGTGGATAGTGCCGCGCGGTACACCTCTGGGTCACTGCATCCACTACAAGACAGACGTGGACCTAAAATGTCCCGGACCACCGAAGCCCTCCCGACCCGTCGGCCACTGTGTACTCTCGGTGTCCATGCGTCCACAAGACAGGGCTGAGCGGCCCCAAGATATAGCTTATCTCGAAAGAGATACAGCTCAACAGCAAAGGCTATCTCGAAGGAGAATACGGCTCAACATGAAATGCAACGTGCAGTAATAAACGTGACATAATAGCATGCATCATATGACATATATCAATGCACCACATAATCATGCAACACATATAAGAATGTATACTCAACCAGGATATCTCGGATAGTACTTTCGTACCTCTATCACAGCAATCCTAATCCACTGGAACCACCAGACAACAGGTCTAATCCAAGCCTTCGTCCGTCGCTAGCCCTCTGATGCCGCTAGCTCCCAACTAGAGCACAGCTCTGCTACAAGACCAGCAGCTCCCCGCTAGTGCCCAAATCTCGGAACAAGACTAGAACCTGTCAGAAACGACTGAAATGCTATGGAACTCTCTGAATTGGCGAGTCAAAATGAGGAAATCCGACCACTATTTATAGGCCATGTTCGGATCCTCCGAACACCACTTCGGAACGTCCGAACGCTACGTGTCCATTGGCTCTTGACAGCTCATGATCGGATCCTCCGATCATACACTTCGGACCGTCCGAACATGCACGTGTCCAGCTGCTCTTGACACCTCATGATCGGATCCACCGAACTCACTTCGGAACGTCCGAACTCCCACGTGTCGATCAACTCTTGACACCTAATGATCGGATCCACCGAACTCACTTCGGACCTTCCGAACCCTTCGGTGCTTCCGAACCATCTTCGGTCCGTCCGATCATGACTCGGTCAAAAATTACACATTAAACCTTCTAAATCACCAATACTCCGTTAATTACCCAATTTGGAATTCGGGTTACTACAAAAGGTGAAATTGATTCAGAAGAAAATGAAGGCAGCCCAGGACAGACAAGCCAAATATGCCAACCTTCGACGTAGACCGTTGGTATTTGAGGCAGGAAACTGAGTGTTTCTGAAGATTTCTCCTTTCTGGGGGTGTTGTCCTATTTGGAAAGAAAGGGAAATTGTCTCCACGATACGTCGGTCCTTATGAGATCATCGAAAAGATAGAAGACAGTACCTATCGACTAGCATTGTCGCCTTCATTATCAGGAATACATGATGTCTTTCATGTATCGATGCTGCGGAAATATATCCCCGATGATTCTCATGTTATTCAGCCAGACGAGATCGAGCTGGATGAGACATTGAGTTATGTCGAGAAACCGATTCGGATTATCGATCGTAAAGAAAAACAGCTCAGAACAAAGACGATTGCTCTTGTAAAAGTTCAATGGACTCGTCATGGTGTTGAAGAAGCCACTTGGGAGACTGAATCTGACATGAGACAGGAATTCCCAGCATTGTTTCAGTGATGTAAATTTGTTATACAGTTGTGTAGATACTCCTTATTAATATGATAGATTGCTTGTGATTTCGAGGACGAAATCGTGTCTTAGGGGGGAGAAATGTAATGCCCGGAAATTTAATCCTAGTAATCTGTAAGTATTGACCTATAATTTGATATGATTACGAAAGGATTTAATCGGGACACGAAATAAGATTATATATGAAGGGTGCAAATTTTGGACAGAACCAGTGGCGCCCGAGCGCCAATGTTTATAAAAGAATGGTTCGGGCAGAAGAGTTGTCGCCCGGGCGGTAGTTTTTGACCGCCCGAGCGCCAAAGTTTAATACGCCGAGCGTTGGACAGAGGATGTCGCGCTCGAGCGGTAATTTATTACCGCCCGAGCGTGAGACATGCAAACAGAAATTGTGCCGGGTGGCTCAATGCATGCGCGAGGTGTATATATATATATATATATATATATATATATATATATATATATATATATACACACACATGCAATTCATTTCCGAGAAACAGAAGTGGAAATCGAGGGAAGGTTTAGCTTCTTGTGATTTCAGTTTCAACTGTGTAAAATCCGTCCGTCTGATTTTGAATCCGACTTCGGTACCGAGTTCCTAGCAACGTAGGCTACAACTGGACGTAAGTTTTACTACGTTTTGACATGCTTTGAAATTATGCTATTGTCAGAATTGAATGTAATTCATATATGATGTTATTGACATGATAGACATCATAGAATCGAAGTCAGATTAAGAAACGGATCGATTATGGAATTGTTATGAATTTTTAGGGTATATGGAGTTATACCGGACAGATTTGAACTACAGTTGGATTACGGATTGTATTGAATATGGGTTATGGATTGTAACTATTATCTGGTGATGTGGTATTGACGAGGATACTGAGTTTGTACTGTTATGCCGATAATTTGAATTAAATCCAGATTAATCAGTTTCAGTGTTGAACTGAGATTGGAATATTGACATTAGTATTCTCGATATGTCGTTTCAGATTGGCAAAGACAGTCTTGAGTTCAGAACTGATATTGCTTCAGACCGAGACTACGAACGAAAGGTATAAGTCAATGTGGTATTGGGAGATCGACTGGAGTCAGTTTGGACTTTAGTTTCCCTAAATCACATACTTTGCTTTATTGCATTGATTTGAGTGATGTACTTGTTCTCTTGATTTATAGATAGCAGGTATTAGACGAGTAATCTTGTGACAGAAGTACCTGATAGTGGCAGGTAGCTACGGGTACATTGCACGATGTCACAAGATAGTGTATTGGCGATGGTGCCAAAGTCTGTTACCGGATGCTTGGTTATCGATGTGGATAGAATTGTGGCTTCATCTATTACTGGTGATCGGTAATCGTATCGATGTGGATAGAATTATAACTTCTTCTATTACTGATGATTGATGCTATATCAATGTGGATAGAATTGGAGTTTCTTCTATTACTGGTGGTCGATACTATACCGATGTGGATAGAATCAAAGCTTCTTCTATTACTGGTGATCGATACTATATCGACGTGGATAGAACTGGAATCTTTTCTATTACTGTTGGTCGATATAGAAATGCCAATATCTGGGAACCGGGATCCCTAGACTAGGACTGAGTCTAGTCTAAATTGTGTAACTACGATTATTGTCGACAGTTTGATATTGTTTATGTTTCAGATTTGATACATACATCTGTTACCTGATTACATGCTTTATATTTGTTTATATGATCGCATGTTACGTTGATTTATACTGGGATTTATTTTCACCGGAGTTATCCGGCTGTTGTCTTGTCTGTATGTGTACATGACAACAGGTGGGACAGGATCAGGGTCCAGGAGATGAGGAGAGATCGTGATAGAGTGGAGACACCGGACTTATTATGTACATAGGGTTGCAACTCTTGATATGTAGATATTGAACCCTAGTTGAATAAATGTATGTGGTACAGGACTTGTATGTTTATAGTGAGATGTATATATTTGTATGTCACTACGTTCCGCATTTTAAGAAAAAAAATTTTAGATCCTGTTGTATAATTGGATTAATTAGTCCCAATAACGATTAAGAACATGATTAGCGTCCGGGTCCCCACAAAATGTGTTTGATTTTTTAAAAGTAAGAATGTATTAGTCTATTAATATTTTTCATTTGTAAATGAAACCAATTTCGAAATTCCACAAATATCTAACTATTTATTTTCCACACACAAGTTAATACAAAATTCAAAAATAAAAAAACTCATTAAATAGCCTAATTAACCACATGTTAATCCAACTTACAAACTACTAAATCCGCAATCAACAATCAATTCAAATTTTACAAAGAAACACTTACAAAATCCGTTGTTACTAAAACAAACATGAGTACCAATGAACTCCTTATTCTGTACTTTCAAAACATATTAAAAATTATTTTACTAAAAAAAAGAATTTGATTTAAGACAAAACACAAATGATTGAAAAAAATAGATGTCGAAGTTTATTGCTTGACTCACTGTATGAAAGGTCTGGTTTATTTTTTATTTTTTATTTTTTTTGGTTTGGTTAGAATTTATTTGGATTTGTGCTCTAATTGCATTTATCACCACACACAATTTAAGAAATCCCGCCATAGTCGATCTCAAGCCTAGGTAAAGGAGGAGGATTGTGCCAGCGTAAAACTTTGGAAATTTTCATGCATGCACTCCCCTTTAACTATTTTTTTAATGCTAGGATGTTCCCCAGAAAGAAGGTGTTTCAAGGTCCGACTGCAACATCTTGGCAAGGACTGCTACCTCTCCAAAGGGGCTCAGGTGTAGTGTCAAATATGAAAGGGTTCGACTACGAGGACCGCTACATCTCCTTAGGAACTCGAATGTAGTAGTAAAAAAAAACCTTAATATACTTCGCATTATTTATGCATTTCAAGTAGGATTAGATGAAGCTAGTAAAAAAAAGTTTTATGAAGATCAGGATGAGATGGTTCAAGGAATTCCACCAAAAAAAGAATCTTGGTCGTGAGAAAACGAATTAGAAGAGAAAGTGATCGAGATCAAAAGAGTCGCCTGTATATTACTTTACACTTTTAAAAATGAGTAAAACTTAGAAAAAAAATGTGGTAGCCAAGAAAGTGGTGCAATAAACTAAAGATAAAGCTTTTGCAGACTTTTATCGAAAACCAGATACAATATAAGGGAAAACAAGATCTATAGAATAGCTAAATCAAGAGAGTGGAAAACAAGGGATCTCAATCAAATAAGATGTATTAAAGATGAGTCAAGTAGGGTGTTAGTGAATTACTAGGAAATAAAAGAGCGATGGAAGAGGTATTTTCATCACCTTTATAATGAAGGTCCAGATAATCAGCCTCATAGAAAATTCAAGAAAATGTGTTTTTATCGAAGAATTCAAACTTCAAGGGTAGATGAAGCTTTGAAAATGATGAAGACCAAAAAGATAGTAAGATCCAATGATATTCTTATCGAGGTAGCCATGGATGACTTGCAAAGCAATTTAACAAGATATGAAGAACAAAGAAAATGCCCAACCATTGGAAAAGTATAGTAGTTGATCCCTTGTTTAAAAACAATGGAGATATGCAAAACTATGTGAATTATAGTGGCAATGAGTCATACAATAAAACTTTGGGAAAGGGTGATTGAAAAAAAATTAAGATAGAAGAGTACATAAGGTGACAAAAAATCAATTCGGATTTATGCATGGAAGGTCGAAGATGGAGGCTATACGCCTCCTTAGAAGAAATGTTTTGAGAGAAAAAGTAAGACTTAAACATGGTGTTTATTGACCTAGAAAAAATATATGACCGATTGCACAAAGAAATTGTGTGGATGGTTTTGGGAAAGAAATATATGAGTAACATATATTGAAATCATAAGGATATATTACAAGGACGTAGTGACACTCAAAAAGATTAAGTGAAGAATTTCCTATGATGATAGGACCATGGGTGGATTCAGAATTTATCCACTTTGATCCGCGACCTCACGACTTTAAAACGCGTCACCAGGGAAAAAAGCGTCACAAGGGGTTGTTACACGCTCATTTAAATACTCAGCATCTCTCCCGTGATTTGGCAATGTGAGATTTCGCCTAAGGGCCTTCACCCCCCTTTCGGGACTCAGCGTCCTTGCTGAGGTTTGTCCAACCATCCCAAACCCATACGTAGTCGTTCTGATACCAAATATAACGGTTCTAGCTTACTTGTGAAATTGTTCGCTTTAACCCGTTGTCTCACGACTTTAAAACGCGTCATAAGAGGACCTTAAGCGAAATCTCACATCGCCAAACCACAGGAGAGATGATGAGCATTTAAATGAGTGTGTAGCAACCCCTTGTGACGCATTTTAAAGTCGTGAAACCACGAGCCAAAACGGACAATTTCACAAGTGGTCTGGGCCGTTACATTTGTCAATCTACAAATTGCAAAAAGACAAACATATATGCGTAGAAAATTCTTTGTTAAAAAATTTTAAAAACTCAAACGATTTAAATGGTTTGAATAAATCTCAACATTTGATTCAAATAAAAAATATATGAGATTGTTTACAAAAAAAACAAATCTATTATACATCTGTTTGCGTTGTGGGTTGAACTACCATAAGTTTCTTTAAGTTGGTTGGGCCTTAGAATTAATTATATATGTTACCAATAACCTTGGTCGGCCAAGTTCGTGACAATTTTTTTTAAAAAGATCGTGTTAATAGAATATGATGTTTGACCTTTTAAAAAAAATAAAATAAAAATAAATCTTTCATGTATTGTATGAAAATAAATAAATTAAATTATCGATAAATATACGTTAAAATACAACTAAAGTATGAATGTTTCAAATTGTTTAAAGATTTGTTTTAAGGACATCTTTTATTAAACTCATTGATGTTTGTTATTATGGGTGTCAAGATGGATTCGAGTCAGGTCTGACGCATGATAGTATTAAAAAATTGCTCAACTTGAATCCGAATCTGAACCAACCCGAAAACTCCCAACCTCAACCCCATTTTTTAAAAAATAATTAAATAAAAATTTATAAAAATAATATTTTAATTTATACACATAATTACAAAATCTCTAATATATGATTTAAATTTGTATAAAATTGAAAATATATTTACTAAATCAATAAACAATTGTTAAAAAAATAAAAAAATAAAAAATAAACAATAAATTTTTTTTCAAACATACAATATATAAAAGTGTAAGCAATGCTAATTAATTATATTATTTTTAAAAAAATTGAAAATTTTTAGGTCGACCCGAACCCGACCTGATTATATTTTTGGGTCAGATATCGAGTTCAACTCGATCTGACCCGAACCCGAAAACTCCCAAAGCGATCCTGATTTTTTCAGGCCAAATCGAGTCTGGTCGACTGGTCAGGTTTTTGACACCATATTTGTTATTTCTTATACTATTGTGGTTGACTAATTTATTACATACATGGTTTTTGTGTGTGTGTTTTTTTGTCTAATATTTTATATACCTATATAGGGTAATTCTGGATGTATAGGGGAAAGATTAACTACATATAATATTTTCTTATAAAGTACAAGGAACGAAAATTGAAGGCACAAATATATAAAATTTTGAATGCAAGAATGTGGAAATATATTAAAGCAGAATTTTGAAATATTCATATCAAGCTAACAACCACCTGTTACATGCACCTTATATTTTTATTAAACAAGATTAGAAGCAGGGGAAAGCAGCTTGGAGAAAGATTGAACATCTAAAATCAACCAAAAAACATTATTATATGTTGGTTTAAGTATGCAACATCGAATGACAAATTAAAGCAAGAAAATCCAACTTGAAAGGAAGATTACTTTTAGATACAGAGAAACAAAGAGCACTTGCTGAAATCAGAGGCTCTTGCTGTCTTATCACGCTTCCTACTATGATATTTATCATCCAAACTAGCAAAACATATACCATCAGCTCACGTAAGATTGTTGTTGCTTCTCTCCGTGTTTTCCTCGCCTTCTATCTGTTTCTCGTCCTCATACTTCTCATCCTCATTGTACTCACCCTGTTCTCATCTTCGTTTGCATTCTGCTATACATTATTGCATTTAAACAAAACAACAAGACCCCGATCAGGCAGCAGTTGCATAATAAACAAATTTAGGATTAAGCCTATCATAATGAAGAGTAATTAAGATAATTCAACGAGTTAATCATATTTACAAAATAAAAAAGCATGTAATATTGAAAGAAAAATATACTCTAAGCATATTACAATAATAAAAATGCTAACATATCAAAACAATGAATTCGACACATGTTAAATATACAAGTCCAGTACAGTAAGGGAATAGAACATAAACATTAGTATAATTATAAAGACAAAATATAAAGAGGGGTCGTACTTTTTTGAATGAAACAAAAGCAAAAATTCATTCTAACACATGCAACATATAAACAACAATAATACATTGTAATAAGATGATAGTTATGTATAGGATATTCGTTACCTTAGTACTTATGAAATGATGTATGCCGCTGTTCAAGTCTTTCATTTTAATGTGCTCGCCATTTATGTCGAACTGATGTAATTTTGGCGTACTTAGCGATCCCAAAGTGAAAGTTTTCATAAGGGGGCAATCAGTTATTCGAACACGGACAAGTGACGGTAACTCAAATACGTGCTTCCATTGGCAAAAACTTCTCAACTTACAATTGACATTAATATCCAAATATTTCAGATTAGGAAAGGCAGAGTTAACAGTTACCTGTGTCTCATCCTCAACCACGTCAATCATCTCTTTGCAATAGTCTATATCTAGCGTATTGAGATTAACAAGAGCTTTTGCTATTGAAGATGATATTAAGTTTCTGATGCCATCAACATGATATATAGACAGTCTCTCAAGATTATGAAAGAAAATGATTGGGATGTGACGACACCATATCTTGCTTATTTTATCGGGCATGTACCATAGATTAAGTGTCTTTAGGTCAATAATTTCAACCTGTAAAAGATAGACAAATTAAATGACAATTAATTGATTGCTCAAAATGAAATCATTTTAATCTAAATGTAGAATCCAAATAGACTTTTTTACGTAATCAAAACAGTAAAACATAACCACTTCGCATTTTGCTAGCTAAGGTTAAATTACAAATAGCACAACAATAACAATATCAACAATTTATTTGCTGATGCAACAAAACATTAGAAAAAATCTCAAAGAAATTCCATTTTAGCAATGGCCATAATTATAAAATAAAACAAAAACCAGTATATGAATCTTATACATATTGCTACGAAGAACTATTCAAACCCGATAACGATGAAATATTTGTTTCTCGATCTGTATATTAATTAGCATCTGGACACATATGACAGTTATATTATTTAAAATAGGAAGAAAAGACGTACCTTTTTATTGCAAAAGAAATGAAGAGAATGATGGTCGTGGGGGGGTTCTGAATCTATTGCCACAAAACTATTCAGCCTTGGCAATTTTCCAATCGTCAACACTTTCAGCCTTGAAAACTTGATGCTTTCAACACTTCCGTAGAGTGTTGTCAGGGATGAGAGATTCTCCAGTCTCAGTTCCCTCAATTCTTGGAATATGATGTGGCGATTTCCATCATCCCTAAATATTTCTTCTATATTGTCAGAACCACTAACGACGATCTTCTCAATCATGCCGGTTGGGCATTGGTCGATTTTGGTTCGGAGATTTGGGCAGTCTTTGATTTCTAGTTCTATCAACTGGGGAAATTTTATGATTTCAACTCCTTGGGTGAAAGCTAAAAGGTTTGGCAGAAAGTGCAGTTCCAGTGTCTTCAACTTTGGGAACTCAATAATAGAAGCCTCTGTGTTGCTTTCCATTTCATTCCACAACACTTGTTCAATCGTGTCACATGAAAGTATTTCCAGGCGTTGAAGTCGTACAAGACTCCTTGCTGTTGCCATTGAGAAGAGATATCGTAGATTGTGACAGCGGCGAATGACTATGGATTTGAGGTTGACCAGTGAAACATTCTGATTTGGACTCTCCCACAAATATCCCAACTTGGGAAGATCTCTAAGAGTTAGTGATTCTAGATTTTGGAAGGAATTGGATCCCTCTGGAATTGTACCATCAATTATCTCTTCCAACTCTCCGAGATCTCTCAGCTGCAGGTGCTCCAACATGGGAAGTTTGCAATCAATTGCATTCATCAATTTCTCCACCGTTGAACGATTATGAAATACGAGCTCCCTCAAGCTTTCAATCTCTCCTAGATTAAAATCGTTTGAACCATCTCCACTTAATGCTAGTGACTGGGTGTTCTTTCCTAGTCGCCGAATCCAATTTCCTACTGTCACGTCTCTCGGTAATTGGAGCGTGATTATTCTCTCATGCTTCATGACATTAAATGAATATCGGTACTCAGAAGCACATATTCGATATCTTCTCAACTGCTTTGAAAGCAATATTTCTTGGGCAACCAAGTTGGGATCAAATATATCAATCTCCAAGCAAATCAAATTGCTGAGAGACTCAAGTTCTGAAAGACTAGCATTCCTTTCTTCACTTACATTTCCCTTTGCTTCCCATTTGTTAAAGCAATTAACTATCTTCAATTCCTCCAACCCAACCAATCTTGATATGACACCAGCCACTATTCTTTTGAGTTTCAAGCAATTCCTCAATTCTAATAATCTTAGAAATTTCAATTCCCCAACATTTGCTGGTAACTCTTCAACATACACACACCACAGGATTTGAAGAATTTCCAAACTTGCCAACTCTCCAACAATTGATATGTCTTTCACCTTGCCATTTTCCAAGTGCAACTTTCTAAGTTTTTTTAGAAATTCCAGAGACGATGGAAGTGATTGAAAATTTTGATGTGGAAAATACAAGACTGTCAGCTCCTTCATTCCTTTAAAACAAATATCATTGACATCAAATCCTTCGGGAATTTTTGAATAATTGGAATTCAGAATCATCAAGAGACGAAGATTTGGAAAATCCAACCCAACAGGAAGCTTGGCATTGGCAATTGAAATGTCCACCGACATCCAATTGCAATTGCGAGATGAATCCATTGAGGACACATTCAAAAACCCTTGCTTTTCTTTTGAACCAATGAAAATAGCAACATCACGAACAACATCATGCATTTTTACCTCATATTCTTCACTACCAGTCATCAATAAAAAACGACTTCTAAGCCTCTCCAATAAATGAAATGTTCTGTTTCTTCCATCTTCAATATTGTTGATTCCCTCAAACATGCCTAACCCAAAGCTGAGCAAAGCCAAGTCTTCAATCTGGATGTTACAATCTTCGGGAAACAAGCAACATAGCAGGAAAAGGGACTTTTCACTTTCAGTTTCCAAGAAATCGTAACTCAGTTTCAGAGGCATATAAACATTTTCCAGAACTTGCGGGAAATTCGATGGGTTAGCTCCTCTCAGTTGTAAAAGTGCATCTTTCCAGGTCTTTGTATTTCTATTTTTCAGAGCTTTACCAACGGTTGCAAGCGCAATTGGCAAACCTTTGCATTCTTCTGCGACTTCTTCTGCTATGGGACGCAAATGTAAATCATCCGCGCGATCACCAGATTTCTGTCTAAAAAGTGTCCAAGCTTCTTCTTTGTCTAAGACTGGTACTTCAATAACTTTATCGGCTTCCATTTTTTCACATACATCTTTGAGCCGAGATGTCAATATAATTTTGCATCCTCCGTAAGGAACTCCTATATCCTCCGGCTCAAAGCTTTTCCAAACATCATCAAATATTATGAGTTTCTTCTTCGAATCCATTAGCCTGGTGCGCAATTTATGTGCTCTACCAACCAAAGTCTCCTCGCTCAAACCCAAACCTAATATTTCTGCAATCTGCTTTTGAATTTTAAGCTCGTCACTTTGTTGACTGACAACTACAGTCACAACCTCATCAAATTCTTTTCTCACCCTGTCCTCGATTCTTCGCAACATAGTTGTCTTCCCAACACCACCCGCGCCGCAAATCGCTATCATGCGGACGTTGCCATCTTTCAAAGACTTGATGATGTCTTCCTCCATGATTTTTCTCGATTGAAACTCCAAATTTGGTGGACGACAGATAGGTACCATTGCTGCCGGAGGGGGTGGATCAGCAATCCTAAGCAAATTTCCTTCTTCTCGTAGTTTTGCGATGCCTTCTGCTGTTTCTTTGGCATTCTTTCCCACCGAGTACCGCGGGATTATATTCCATAGCTTAAGATTATCGCAGCCTTGCAAAATCCTCGTCGCCTCCTCAAGCTTCTGAGAGCCTTCATTTGACCAATTTTGGACATCAGTCGTAGGAATCTCGGCACGAAGCCGAGCCTCTTCAATATTTCCCTCAATTTTGCGCCTTTTCCTTTCCAAACGACCCATTTCCTCCCTCAGGCCTTGAACATTTCCTTCGAAGCTCCACCAATAATCAAAATGGCGCTTGACGGGAGGGTAAAGGACCTCAGGATCTATTAATTTTGCAACTTCTTTAAGCGGATTTAACCAAGAGTCTGCCATTAGCAAACGACTGAATGGAGATGGAAAATCCCACGTGAATCTGCTCCACTATGTTCACAAGACTCTGAAACAAAGACAAATAGAGCAAATCTGTTTAATTTTTAGTTTTCCTTCGAATCTGAAACAGATCCAGCAATAAAATGGAATGAGATTAAAGAAAGAAATGGGATTTCGATGGATTTGAGAATGAAATTACAAAGAAGAAATAATGGAGTTGAGTTGAAGTCTTCCTAGTGGGTACCATATAGCAGCCCCAAATGGACCTACTTCTCATTGCTTTCATTTAGATAGATTTATGCAAAAATACAAATTTTTGAAGTACAATTTCACATTTTGTTCCTATTTATATAAGAGATGTTGTGTAGCTACAATTGTTTATTTTGGAGAATAACTTAAATATGATTTTTTGTTTTGTATTCATTGAAACATTTGAGTTGTAGTGATATATTTATAAAGAGATTTCGATAAAAATGACAAATATTCGATTTTATAATGAATCAAGTATTCAATTGTTACAACGTTAAATATGTAATTATTTAGAGTTCATTGTTGGGGAGTCTCCGAGAACAATCCAAACATATATAGTTCTTAAAATTCTTGAGTTGCATCATCGATGATAAAAACATAAACAACTAATCTTACATTAGGGATATTTTTTAGATGCACCTCACTTAAAATGGTGATTATATAAACATAGATCCATAATTTTATAATTTTTTACTTAGTTCAAAATTATTTTCATCTATTACACTTTTTTGAGTTGGGGAAATGATCAATTAAAATTTGGATATTGTAAAAGTATAGGAATATATTATACTTTCATATATTTCTAATTTAATATTGTTTAATTTAAATTATACCATCTTGCTTTTAAAATATATGACAATTTTTTGTAATTATATATATATATAGACTGTATTTGAATCATTTCAAAAATAAAAAATATTTTTCAGTTTCACAAAACATTTTTTATTATTTCTTCCAAATGAACACTAAAAAATATACATAAATAAATACCATATATATTTCTTTATAAAATTATAACAAAAAACAATATCTTCAGTAAACAAGAAATAAGAAACCAAATTAGTTAAGAAGCAAAAACATAACCAATCGACATATTTTGTCTCAATATATTAAATTTCTAATTGATTACTGAAAGGAATATTTTATTCCGAAATCAATTAAAAGTTTATTTCGATTTTGCACTTCTAGACAAATTTGATAGATTTGTTTTCCTAGATATAGTGAATCATATTATTAGGAATTATTTACTTAAGTTGGAAAATTATCTATAAGATATAAGGTATTTGCTTTAAATTAGAGTTTGATTCCTATGAAACTCTAGTTTCCTTATGTATAAGTGGGAAGTATCCTTGAAGATTTAGGTCAAAGAATTACTCTATATAAAGTGGGACAATTATTGAAAAAGGTGCGCGACGAGGAGAGAAAATCAACTGACGGCTACTGGAACTTTGCTGGAGTTAATTCAGTATTGAAGATTTACCTAAGGAGCTTGAGTGATTACATCAAACACGTGATCGTATTGCTGATTAGTGTTGTCAACATCCAATAACAACACTGACGCAGAGTGTTTGTTCGAAGGGTGTTTTTCGGTTTTGTGTTTGAGCAATACGTTTTGTTTATTTATGCATCTAGTATTTACTTCGCGTTTTTTGATGCATTTGAATTCCTTGAATTGACAAGGACTTTAGTTTTGTTTAATCTCACTAGTATTAATTTTGGTGTAAACGATTTACATATTTTCTAGTGAATTTTTCGTCATGAGGTTTTGCACAAGTATTAGTACTTGTCATAATTTAACATAAGTGTTCATTTATTAAAATTTTATTTGTGTGATAAAAATTTAATTTTCGCTGCCGTGTTGTGTGCCGTGTTGACAACACCGAGCACAACACCAAATTCTGATAAACTAGTTTTAATTTATTTATTTTCTGTATGTTTATGCGCAACAATCCTTTCAATTACCATTTTGTTTCTTAAAATTTTTAATTATTTAGATTTTCAAAAATGACATGCCTTTACAAGGTTGCCATAATTATAATAATTTATAATTCTCACCTAAAAATATAAATGGTCCTGAATGCCTGAATAAATGCTACTCGCTTTCTCTGGTCCAAACAGGTCCCAATGTCCCTTATAATTGCAAAGCATGATTAATTTCTATCTTCCAATAATTGTCATATATATATATATATATAAAATAAGTTTTTAAATGATAGTGTTGGGATTAGTGAAAGTTTTTTTTGGGTACAATCAGTTCTCGGGGCTCGTTTGATATCCCATGGATGAGCCCACTATCCCTGGCCCATCCTTAGCCCAAAAAGAAGACAGGCCCGCCAAGGTCCCTAGCTCAAATAGAAGACAGGCCCACCAAAGGCCCAGATATTCTCCTATAAATATCAGGTTTGAATGTTCAGTTGATTCATTCACTATATTGTTTTCAGCAGCGCCCTTAGCTGCTCCCCCCCTATATCCTCAGTCACTACTTGAGCGTCGGAGGGGCTACGCCAGGACACCCTCCTGGCCCCCTTCTAACGGTTTTATTCATGGTTTTCAGGCTCAGGGTAATTTCGAAGCCCACGTCTGAATTAGTGACGTTTGCGTGGATCGGACCCTAAAATTCTTGTGAGCATCACTTGGCGCCGTCTGTGGGAAAACTTGAGTTGAGACGTAGAGATGGTAGGCAAGAAAGGAAGTAGAAGAGCTACCTCAGCATCATCGCGTCCTCAGAGGGGACCCGAAAAATCTCATGTTGAGACAAGACAGGAACAACCGCGTCTTGAGACGAGACAAGAACATCTCGTCAAGAGACAAGAACCGAGCAGCCCCTTTGCGAGACAAGGGTCGAGCAACCTCGTCCTAATGAGAATGTGGGGAACTTGACCCTTGAACAGTTGGGCCAATTTATCACCCGAACAGTGGATGATGCCATGAAAAGGAATCAAGAGTCTCTGTTTGCAGAAGAGCAAGCCGCTCGCCAGGAGCGAGAGGAGAATGTAGAGGGCAGTCAGAATAGGATGGAGGAGACGCGACCCCTCCCAAGTGAGGAGAATCCGGAGATGGAGGAGATGTGGAGGGAGATAAGGATGATGAGGCAGCAATTAGGAAACAGAGTTGCAGCGCCCAAGAAAGGAAGTCCTTTTTCCCTCGCCATTTTGGAAGAGGGGCTTCCTCCAAATTTCCGACAGTCAAACGTTGGAGAATATGATGGACATACGGACCCCGAAGAACACTTGGGGAGATTTGAGAATGCGGCTCTGTTGCACCAATATTCAGATGGGGTCAGGTGCAGGGTTTTTCTGGGCACGTTGGTGAGGTCAGCCCAGCAATAGTTTAACACCTTGCAGTCCAACTCCATACGATCTTTCGAGGATTTCTCCGCTGTTTTCTTGCACAGATTTGCTAGCAGCAGAAAACACCAAAAAAACTATTTGAGCCTGTTTGTGGTGAAAAAACAAGAAGTTGAAACTTTGCGGGAATTTGTCCAGCGCTTCAACAGCGCAACTCTGGAAATACCAGCGGCTACCCCCGACATCATGATAAGTGCCTTTACACAAGGACTAAGGGGAGGAGAGTTTTTCAAGTCGCTGGTCAAGAAGCCTCCGTCGAGCTATGATGATCTGTTGGCTCGAGATGAAAATTATATAAACTTGGAAGATGCCCAACGGTACAGAAACATGGAGAACCGGTCTGGAGGAAGTAGAGTTGAGGGAGCAGAGAGAGGAGGAAGGAAGATGGGTGCGAGGGAAAGAGAGGAGGACAGAACTAGAAGTAGAAGACAATTCTCATCACATGTTCCTCTGAATAGAAGTCGGGATAAGGTGATGGAGGTGAGGGAGTCAGGGGAGAGGGGAGAGAAGTCGCAGAGGGTTGAGAGCTGTGCTCGGCCTTCGCGGGATAGACGAGAAGGATCCTCATCCAGGAGTCGACAGAGGTCTCGCTCGTCTCCTAAGCATGGTCAAGGCCCTCCATGGGTAAATCAGAGGATCGGGGAGCAGAGAGGAGAAGGTCAATGTCAAGATGTCCCTCAGGAGCTCGTCAAACCGAGGAGGAAAATGAATGAGGATAACCACCCTACGAGAGGAATGATTCATATGATCTCGGGGGATGCTACTAATGGAGACTATGGGCAAGCTCGGAAGACACATGGAAGAAAGTTAGAGAACTTTGAGATATCTATGGGTGCGGACTTACCACAAGACCCCGTCATCAGCTTTGGGCCGGAAGACCTCCGAGATGTTGTGACTCCACATAACGATGCTTTGGTGGTAACGGGCACCATTGCCAATTATGATGTGGCGAGGATATTTATTGATAATGGAAGCTCCGTGAACGTCTTGTTCAAGAGCACGTTGGATCAAATGAAGATGGAAGGGTTTGAGTTTGAGCCGGTATCCACCCTGCTGTATGGGTTTGCAGGACATGCCATCCTGCCTTTGGGTCATATTGTTCTTCCCCTATCCTTGGGGACTGATCCTCGGCAGGTAACAAAGATGATAGCCTTCACCGTGGTAGATACCCCGTCAGCGTATAATGGAATTCTAGGACGGCCATCCCTGAAAGATTTTAGAGCCGTAGCTTCCACTTATCATCAGAAGCTTAAGTTTTATGTGGGAAAAAGAGTTTAAGTCTTGTGCGGGGACCAAAAAGCCGCGCGTCGATGTTATGAGGGGGTAGTGAGGGAGGAGGGGAAAAGAGCACGTTTGGAGGTTAACATGATTTGGAAAAAAAAAAAGTGTGTGACTTGGTCCTGTTGAATGTACAAGAAGAGCAGAGGGGAAAGATGGACCCAGACTGGGATGGACCTTTCAGAATGATTGAAAATTTAATTTTGGTGCTTATTACTTGGAGAATGCTCAAGACAAGGCTTTAAGGAGTCCCTGGAATGCTTACCACCTTAGGGAATATCATTCTGAATTTTATCGTTGATTTATTTCATCTTTGCATTTTCCCATGTAATCAGTTGGAATGCAATAAAATCAAGTTCTTCTTTTCAATTCATGAATGTTGATGTATTATGAAAGTGAGAAAAATTAAATTTTTCTGCTAAGGCATCGCCGGGCAGAGGAGCAGAGTTGAGTAGGAGATAAATTTTATTTTCCTGCTAAGGCATCGCCTGACAGAGGAGCAGAGTTGAGTAGGAGATAAATTTTATTTTCCTGCTAAGGCATCGCCTGGCAGAGGAGCAGAGTTGGGGAGGAAAAAAATTTTATTTTCCTGCTATGGCATCGCCTAGCAGAGGAGTTAGAGGGTGGAGGTGTTGAATTTTTATTTTCCTGCTAAGGTATCACCTAGCAGAGGAGTTAGAGGGTGGATGTGTTGAATTTTTATTTTCCTGTTATGGCATCGCCTAGCAGAGGAGTTAGAGGGTGGATGTGTTGAATTTTATTTTCCTGCTAAGGTCTCGTCTAGCAGAAGAGTTAGAGAGTGGAGGTGTTGAATTTTTATTTTCCTGTTAAGGTATCACCTAGCAGAGGAGTTAGAGGGTGGATGTGTTGAATTTTTATTTTCCTGCTATGGCGTCGCCTAGCAGAGGAGTTAGAGGGTGGAGGTGTTGAATTTTTATTTTCTTGCTAAGGTCTCACCTATCAGAGGAGTTAGATGGTGAATATGTTGAATTTTTATTTTCCTGCTAAGGTCTCACCTAGCAGAGGAGTTAGAGGGTGGATGTGTTGAATTTTTATTTTCCTGCTAAGGTATCACCTAGAAGAGGAGTTAGAGGGTAGATGTGTAGAATTTTTATTTTCCTGCTATGGTATCACCTAGCAGAGGAGTTAGAGGGTGGAGGTGTTGATTTTTATTTTCCTACAAAGGCGTCGGCTTAGCAGATGAGTTATGAGATGATGAGGTAAGAGTTTTATTTTTCCTGCTAAGGACTATTTTAGCAGAGGAGTCAAGGGCGCGGGGAAGTGGAAACTATTTCCCTTCAAAAGCTTAGTAAAGGACCTTGAAGATGGGGGCGACGAGGGCATACTGTGTAAGGAAAATTTATTTCGTTTGGCGTTAACGAACAATGTTTGCCGCTGCAAAAATTACGGGGATCGAGAGCATGTTTGGGCATCAGGGCGAGCTGGCGGATGAAAGGCGAGCTCGGGTGTCGAGCGTGCTGTGGGCGTGCGGCGAGCTGGCGCGCTCGGCTGGGCGGGCGACACGGAGGAGCTTGGGCGAGCATGCGGATGGGCTCGGGCGACGCGGAGGAGCTTGGGCGAGCATGCGGATGGGCTCGGGCGAGCGTGCTGTGGGCGCGCGGAGAGCTGGCACGCTTGGCTGAGCGAGCGTGCTGTGGGCGCGTGGCGAGCTGGCGCGTTCGGCTGGGGCGAAGCGCTCGGCAGATGGCGAGGCGAGGGGCTCAGCTGGGGCGAGACGAGGGCGTGTGGCGAGGCGCGTAATGGCAGTGGCGCTCGGCAGGGACGCTAGGCAGGGGCGAGCGGGCGAGGTGCTCGGCTGGGGCAGGGCGGCTGGCGCAGGGCTCGGCTGGGGCAGGGCTGGCGCTCGGCAGATGGCGAGGCGAGGGGCTCGGCTGAGGTCAGGGCAAGCGTGGGCAGAGCTCGGCTCGGCTGGTGCAGGGCGAGCGTGGGCAGGACGGCAGGTGGGCGAGCTGGGGCTGGGCGAGGCCTTGAGCGTGCTTCGCGAGGCGAGCGCACCGGGCGAGCTTGGGCGGGGCTTCGACTCAAGCATGGGTGGGGAGAGCTGGTGAACGGGTTGGGGAGAAAATTATGTGAGGGAGAAGTGGAATTGTAGTAGAGGAGCTCAGACCAAATCTTACCATTCAGGAGGAGATTGCGATTTGATTTGATATCTTTCCCTTCGTAGCAGGATTGCAACTTGATTTGTTTCCAAATTTTTTGAGACTGACAGAGGGTGGGAAGAAAACGCACAACTCGCACCCGGTAACCCGAGGACAGTACAACTAATCGAACTTCGAACCTGCGATTCAGTTTGACTCGGGAGGGGGAGACTGATGATACCCCATGGATGGGCCCACTACCCGTGGCCCATCCCTAGCCCAAAAGGAAGACAGGCCCGCCAAGGGCCCTAGCCCAAATGGAAGACAGGCCCACCAAGGGCCCAAGTATTCTCCTATAAATACTAGGTTTGAATGTTCAGTTGATTCATTCACTATTGATAGGATCGATTAACGTATCAAGAGTGTTTAGAAGGGGGGTTGAATAAACACTCACAACTTAATATTGATCTTTATGAATTTTGAATTCAGTTTAGTGATAAACTGATTCTCGGAATCTTGTTGGTCAATGACAATCAGTTAAACTAAAGTAGTTGCGGAATATAACTGACTGACAGATAGAATACGAAGCTGAAATAAAATGCGCAAGGATTGTTTCTGGATGTTCGGAGATTTCAGTTACTCCTACGTCACCCCTTCTATCACAAAGATAGGATTTCCACTAAAAGACTTTGATCGAATACAATACTTGTACTGACCCACTTCAGTTATGATTTACCCAGAGCCTAAACTGAAACTCTTAGTATTACAAAATATTCTCAGTGCGTAACTGATCTTAGCACTATAGAATTAACTGATTATTACAAAGTGCAAGTGAGCTCAAATTGTAGCCTTGATTGCTACGAATAAATCAAGTAAGAGTGAGCTGAGATTTTGGCAGAGTAACAGCAAACTTTGAATAGAATGATCTCCCTATCTTTTCAGCTGTTCTTCTGTCATATTTATAAGCTTCATTTCCAAAGGTAATTTGATGTATTTGAATCTTTATATCCGTTGATTGCTTCTTTATTATTCCTTGGGAATTGTTTGCTTCATTTATTGTAATGCGGCGTCTTAACTGCTTCAGCCGAAATACGTTGTTCTAAGCTGCATTGGTTGAAGTGCGGCATTTTGCAATCTGTTATGTCTCTTGTTCTTTCCCGAGTCATGTTCAGTTGAGGGATGTTTAGCTTACAAAGCATACGACTGAATGTATTAACTGATCAGTTTCCAACTGATGCTGATTTCAGTTGTTAAGTCCAGTTACTGAATGTAATTACGCGTATCAGTTTGTCGAACTTCAGTTTTCTTGATAATTTGATTTGTATTTTCAGTTGGTTCATATTTTGTCAAACGCCGGAATTTAGTTTCCAACAATTTTCCCCTTTATGGTGTTTGACAAAACTGAGTAAACAATAACTGAACATCTGAACCAATTGTAGATAAAATTTCGACCGAACTTCATTGTAGATAAAATAAGAGATTGATCAGCTGAGAAAATAACTATTGAACTTCGTTGTAGATAAGATAACAGATTGATCAGCTGAGTAATAGTTTATACTATTTTACAAGAAAGATTTTCTCTTCAACTAGAGGATTTCTTCTGCTGTTCTAGAATCTCCTTGATATCTTCCCCCTTTTTGTAAAACAACTCCATTTTCACGGATAATTTTCGAACATCGGTTGACAGAAAATTGACAGAGTTGGATATGTTTTCAACAGCTGAGGTTATAACAAGTTGAAGCGCATCTATCTTTCTGGATACTAGTGTTTCCACAGCATCAACTCTTTTGCCGATAGAGTCTTGAGTCACTGAGAGACTTTTAACCAAACCTCTGTTCTTCTGAATATCTCCCACTGTTCGAGAGAGAGATGTTAAAGCATTCTGAATTGCAGTCAGTTTCGGAGAGTATGTTCCAGTTTCAGAGAATGCTCTAATTGAGTATGCTTAATCTTGTATATATGATTCATCATCTCATTTATATTCTGCTGAATTCCCTTTATTTCTTCAAGTACGTTATCAAGATTTGTAGAAAGGTGAGGCTGAGACTGACCGGACGTTCCTGGTTCTTTCAAGGTTTGATCAACAAGAACTAATGCTTGGTCAGTTTCCATTGTTTCAGCAACAGTGTGAGCTGAAATGTAAACATAGTCATTTCTTCGTGAATTTGAAGTGGTGAAACTGGATTTTGATCAACAGATATCGCTTGGTCAGTTTCCACTGGTGCCTCTTGCTGAGAATTTATCGAACTTGGTTCTGGCTCCTTTGTTTGAAGGAGCAATCGACTCTCCACATTATCAACAACTGCTTGACCTGAAGATTTTTCTAGTTCATCCGTTTGAGTGACTTGTTCATCAGAGATTTCTGGCTGAACTGGTGTTTCTTGTTGTGCTTGCATTAAATCTGGGACTGGCTCTTCAGCAGCAAGTGGTTCAACTAGTTCTTCAGATGATATCTGAGCTTGTTGTTCTGGTTGTTCAGTTGAAAGAGCAACTGATTCAGAATGTATTTCTTCTAGCTGAGCTTCCAGAGCTACAGCCTGAATCATTTCATCAATGTTTGCAAAAGATAGTTCAGTTTCAGAATACAGTTGATGTTCAACCTAAGAAGATGGAGGCATATCCTGAACTGACTCTTCAGCAGCCGGTTGTGTACCTGGCTCGTTCTGTTGTGAGGAGGATGAATCTTTTTCTGCATTCGAACTGGAGGATTTGGAGGATTTTTCAGGAAGAACTAATTCCTGATCTTGTTCCCAAAATCTGATGTCCCTTTGTAGACCACTAAGATCTGCGTCCAGTTGGGTGAACACAGCTCTATCATAATATGCAGTTGGACTTGTGGGATTGTAGTTGGATTTCAGCTTTGCCACCATTCTTGTCAACTTTTTGGCTCGAACTTGATCAAAGAAGTATTTTTGTCTTTCCAATGCCTGAGCAATGGTAGCAGCTTTGACAATTCTCAGCACAATTGTTTCAAGTTTAATAAACTTTTTCAGTTGGGATCTGTGATTCAGTTCTTTGGCAAAAATTTCAGTTCTAAAACTCTTCCAATTATCAAAATATTTTAACTTTGATGTGGCAAATGCATTGACCTGTTCCCAAACCAGGTCAATGTGAGTTTGAATGACATTGGATGGTCTTGGTTCTTCAACCAGCTTGCCTTTTCCTTTGTCAGTTGTGAGAATGTGAGGGATATCCAAACCAGAGCGAGTGGTGTCTACTGGTTCCCTCAATATAACGCCTTTGGATCTGACTGGAGGGAAAATGGTAGGACAATTTATCTGAGTTAAGGGAGCTTTTACTTTAGCTGGTGCCTTTTCTTCAGTAATTGACTCACCAGGTGGAACAACCTGCAAAGGTATAGCCTGAACAGGCTGTTGGGCAGTTGATTGAGTCAATTTCTCAGTTGGAATGAATTCCACAGCTGTTGTAGGTTTAGTTCTTTGCGTCCTTGGTTTCTTGATGAGCTTCGGAGAGAGAGTTTTCTCGGAGTCGGATTCAGTCAAAATCAATTTCCTCTTTGTTGTTTTTAGCTGAGCCAAAGTCTTGGCTTTCTTGACTGATTTTGGAGCGGCTTGCTGAGCTCCAATTTCCTGTTTGATCTTTACAAATTCTGTAGGAGAGATATCTAATCTAGTCTTTGGTGGCAGAACATTTTTCGCATTAAAGACCTTGAATTTTGTTGTCTTTTCTGAATTATCAGCCACTAAGCCTTGAACTTTCAGCAAATAGCTTAACTGCACTGCAAAGCCTTTGGACTGTTTGGAAGATAGGAACATATTTTTCAATATGTTGAATAAGAGATGCTTCCAGTTAAATTTTTGTTCAGTCATGATGATGGTGGTGATGGCTTGAAATTTCTCTAACGTTAGTGCTGCGAAAGATCCTGCTTTCGCCAATAAACCCTTTGCAATAATATCCGCAATACTAAGATCAGCTTTCGACCGACCTCATTAAAAAACCTTAAATTAAATTTAGAATAATTAATAATGAATTTAAATATTTTTGTTTGAGCATCTTATTTCCGTTGGGCACAGATTTGTATTATTCTGCATGCCACCATCTCCACAAATCAATAAAGAAAAAGGCAAAAAGTGACAATGATTATATATAAAATTTGCATAGATAATATACATAGTAAAAAAAATACATATTGTGGGAAAGGCGGGATTTATATTTTAGCGCTTGCATATTCCGGAGTATTGAGAATCATAAAACGTGTTTAACCATCGTTAATTATTTGATATTTGTGTTTGGATTTGATTGGATTAAAAGTAATTAAGAAATGGATTAAAAAATAATAATAATTAAGATTAGGTCCATACTTAAATACAACATATAGGACCAAAATTTGTAAATAAAAATTTTTAACAAAAAAGTATTCATTAATCACAATGATTAGTGGATTCCATGGAGTGTCTTTAATTTAAGCTCGCAAGATATATTATAAATTTTATTTAATGATTAAATAGGCTTATGTGGCAATATACGAAAGAATATAATATATCTAAAAAATTATCAAGTTTATATTTAGGGTCAAGCTTGGTTCGATTTCAGATAAAATTTCAAACTACATCATATTTGATAGATTTTAAAAGCAAATCAGACCATGAATATTTTTTTAATCACCAAACCAAACCATGGATTTTGGTTTGGTGTGGTTTTGATGACTAATTTTAATTTTTGAGTTTTATAGTGAATTAGTGCATGAGATATTGCAATTTGGAAAAGTGGCCATTGAGATTTGATAGAATTTGAGTGATCGTCGATGCAGGAGCGGATGACTAAGTTGGTGCTGGCTGGCGAGGATGGACGGTTCATGGTAGAAGGCACTTATTCGAGTCATTCTAGTATTTCCGCATTAAATAAATTTGACTTTATTATGAATTTTTAAATTTTTTAAATATAGTTTTTAAGTTAAAGGCTATTTTAGTATGTGATGGAGATGTCAAATGATTAACTGCTTGAGGATTTGTTTTTATTATTTACGATGACGAATATATATTTTTAATAAGTTTGTATTTTCGAAATCATGATATTATTTTTAATAATAATAAATTTTAAAATATCGAATAATAAATGGTATTCAAAATTTTCAGGCCAATAAATACATGGTATTCGAAAATCTAGTACAAGACATGTATTAATTTGGAAAATTAAGGCTGATATATCGATCAACTTGGAAGTAAATATTACATACAAGACAATTTTTGCTCAACAAAGAAGCTAGTAAATTTCAGTGCAGTCTAGGTACATCATAAATCTGCACAAGAAAGCAGTCTACATTTAAAAAAATTTTAAAAATAAAATAAGCTCTAGTACTCAATTTCAATCTAGGAATTCAAAACCAAAATCATATATGCATGATGTCCACCCCCACTGAATCCCTCTCAATATCCTGTTTTCAACAAGTTTTAAATTTATGAAGATATATTTAAAAATTTGGTCCTCTCAAGGCTTTAATTAAACAATAAATTGGATTGATGCATTGAAAAATCGCATGTGTTAATCGAGCATTTCTTCTCTTCTTTGCTAGTGTTGAATAGGAAAAACAAAACAAAAACTAACTTCTTGAGCCTAATACTAATCTGTAATTTTTAATGGGATCCCTAGATAATTGGCATCTTTCCAGCCTCCCTGTTTTTTCCCATAAACTAGATCCAGTAGGGTTAACAAGATACTAGTGTTAAGAGTGATTATAAAATGAAAGGGAAGGATGGAACACTGATACGATTCGGTTCGTGTGATATGATAAGTAAATGATATATAATAAGACTCTTGTTAAGTAGTCATGCATTATGATAGGAACTCTCAATTCTCTAGCAAATATAGCCATTTTCTTTTTCGCTTGTTTCAATTGTACTTATAATTCATTTGATAATTTTCTTAGTCGATGAAATCGTAAAACTATATGATTCATCCGAAAAGAGCGTGATAAAATGAAAGGTAAAGATAAATAACATATTGTGATAAATTATATAATGTTTTGTTTGATTGTAAATTGTTTGAGTATTTTTTTAATTATATTTTGATTACTAAAATACCCTCGTCATATATTAATTATATTCCTAAAATGATTGAATACATAATTAAATTTTCTAGAATTAATTTATTTTAAAAAATTTAATAAAATTAAAATACTATAATAATTATTAAATTTTCACTAGTTTTAATTACCGGAAAAAAGTAAAAAGTTAATTTATATTATAGAAAATAATTAAAATTTAATAAATATATAAATATGCATTTATTGTGATAATTAAAATAGTAATACGAATTTGAATATTAAATAACGGTTGGTAACAATTATATTATTACTGTTAAAAATAATATATTAAGAATAATAATTAAAATATGATTAATAATAATTAAATTAGTTATATTATTAGTAAAATTATAAATTATATTTATATGTTATTTAATTTTTTCAATTTATAATTATTTTAAAATTTAGGGTATTATAGGAAAATTTAAATTAATCAAGCACTATTCCTCTTACTCCAATGTATTATATAACCACGTCCAATATGAGAATAAAAATGCCTAAAGTGCGGGCTGAACGAACGGGCCTATCTCAGTCTTAATCATGCTTATCAAACACTGATAAGTGAATGATTAAAAATCAATCCTCACTTATCATGTACATTGTCTTGATATTACTTAAAATTGTATCAGATTATCTTTAATAATTCTCATATGTGGAGTCCACGAGAAAAGTCATGGACTCAAACGTAAGAATAAACGTGGATTGTTAAGGTTACACATGGGTGATGGCCCGACTCTTTGGAGTTTACTTTTATTCTTTTATCTACTTTATTTATCTTACCTAGGTTTTTATGTTATAATTTGAGTTCGTATTAAAAACATAAATATAAAATTACATAAAAGTTTGAAAATATATTCATTTGACTGGACAACTATTTCTAACGGACCCTTGTCGATATACATTTACGCTGAGTTGGATCACCATTAAATTTTTAGACAGTACAAACACTACGTAGAATTTACATCACATGGTCTTTTTTGTGCTATAGATGGGAATGGCCCATATTAAAATTTTATATGTATCAGAATTACTTTATTTAATATTAAAATTTAAAAATACCGGTGAGTGGGACTGGCCTAAGATTGCAGAAATACTATGGTTAGTGGCATTCGGTATAAAAAAAAAATCAAAAATTTTAAAAAAATCAAGTTATTAGATGAAAACCAAACTTCGACAAATTATTAGAATAAAACCCAAAACATACCATCTTACACGATCTTAAATGGTCTTGACAGGTTAGTGTGACATTATGATCCAAAAGGTGCATAGTCGGTAAAATCTGGATACTATCTAGCTATGACTAATGATGTTGAAAGTAGTAACACAGAGCAGTGCATAATACACAAGTGCTTCCAGAAATTGCGGGGTATGTTGTTACCGAGTAAGATCACAATTCATTTATAGTGTGCTATTTATAATGCCTTAGCAGTTGGAGTGCTATTGGTGCGACGAGGTCTCAAAATTGATTATGAGTGTCTGAGATGCAGAACTACCCGAGGATTGTGAGCATGCATGCATACAGGTTTGGAAAGTAAGATCCATTTGGCCTCTGTTCGGTCTCGCAGGGAGGTAGGTATTCCCGTTTCATCTGGATGGTATAAGGTCAATGTTGATGCAGCTATCAACTCACTTTCCTCTTCCTCTGTCGTCGGGACTCGAGAGTCTTTGGCTTGTGGATACAGACACCACCGACTTAGTTTGTGCCATTGAAACTCCAGGGCCTTTTTCTAGTGAGGCACCAATTGTAGCAGATATCAACAGTTCATGTTCGATACTTTTGGGCTTTTTTTTAAAAATAAAAATAAAAAAATTAATAAAGATGTTTTGGTGGAGGAGTTGATATTGTAGACCCAAACCTTTCAATGCTTTTGCACATTCTTTTAAGAACCTAAATATGGGTGAACGAGGCCTTTTAAAATCAAGTAGATCTTCGGTTTAACGATCTCACGGATCTATATAATTAACAAAAAAAATGAAAATTTTAATGTGAAAAATAATAGTTTGGACATAACAATATAGATAAATGAAATTCGTATGTTTTAAAAATAAATTAGATTGTTAAGTAATTGAGGAGTTGAGTGTGAAAGCTTGTATATCAATATTGAACTATTAAAGTCTCAAAAAAATATAAAATCAAACATGGAGCAAATTCTATTGTATTTGTCAATTACAGATTTGACTCTATGCCTTGCCAACTTTCAAAGTTGGATCATGCCATTACGCCACATCCAACTACCCTATTCGTTTGAGAACGAGAGGTCATGTTAATTGGAGTTGTTGGATCAATTGAATTTGGGTGATTTAACAATAGACTACTGATTATAGATGATTGTTTAATAAGGCTGCGTTTGGTTTGGAGGATAAAATAAACTAACGATAATAAGTAAACTGGATTAATAAGTGAAAGAAAATAATATTTCCGAATTTAATTGATATAATCTTTTTATTTAAATTATTTCCCTAACAATATCTATTCTTTATTGATTTGATTGAATATAATATTTAATGTGATTTTGTCTTTCTAAGATGATGAGATAATTATGGAAATATACGTTAGATGTGATATTTATTATAATGATTTAATGAGATATGATATCAATGTTTAAATAGAGTTTATTTCTAATAAAACTCTTACTTCCCTTGTTTAATAGGTTTCCTTGTGGAGATAAAAGTCTATATCTATAAATAGGAGATCAAGGACATTATTGAAGGTTGCTTCATCTCGACAATATACACGCATATTTCACATTGTGAGTTTCAGAGAGAAAGGTCATAAACGTTGATGCTGCTTTGGGAATTGTCGTCGGACGTGTTGCCTTGAATGTTGGAAACATCTGCAGACAACATCCTTAACGAAGTTGGCTGAAGAGTGTTTCTGTGACTCCAGCTTTTGGCACACGTTTCTTTTGCTTTCTTATTCACGTTTTAATATTGTTGGTTGTTTTTAGAAAATTTTATTTTCTCAAAGTGTTGAGGAAATTGATTTTCGTGAGAATCACTAGTGATAGATTTTTGTAAACGTTTTGGTTTTCTAGTGATAAATTTTTGCCCTGAGGCACCTGGTGTGCTGTCGTTGACCACCAAATTAATTCCTACTCTTTTGAATAAAAACGAGTGTAATGGTGAGCAGGGTCGAATCCACAGGGAACGGAGGATGATTTCTTTCGAGCAAAATGCAAATAAAAGGGGGAATTTGTTGTATTTGAATGAAATAAAATACTAAATTAAATTTAACATGCAAGAAGAAATAACCAGTGTTCTAAAAAGCCCGCTTAAGCCTCGCTTAAGCACGCTTAAGCTTGGAGCTCGACAAAAACGCCCCGTTTCGAAGAAAAGCGGAAAAAAACGGTCAAACAGGCTGTCAAACTACAATTGGACCGAATTAAGCGTAATTAAGACTTTAATTAAGAGCGCCTAAACACAAGTAATCACGTCTGTTTATTTTTTATTTTTCTTATTGTGAACTTATGTTTTTATTTTAAAATAATAAATTAGGTTTATAATTTAGATGTTTATTTTTTTAATTTTAATTATGATTAAGTGTGTATGAAAATGATTTGACAAATATTTAGCATTTTTTAATGTGTTCTAGTTGCAAAAACAAATAAAGATTGTAATTTTGAGATTTTTATGTTTTTATAAATAGAGAATTAATGCATCAGACTTAAATTTATAATATTTATGCATTATTTTATCTATTTATTGGTGTGAGATAATTACAATTACATTAAAGATAAAAAACGCTTTTTCACGCTTAAGCTCGTGCTAATCTCGCTTAAGCTTGAAAAGCTTGAAGCTCGACATCTACGCTTCGGGACGCTTCGCGCTTTTTAGAACCTTGGAAATAACTAATCAAGATGAATAACTAATGAAATGTAAATTAATATTACCAAGCTCGATTCAAGGGATTTCTATTATTCAATTGTATCACTGTTCATCGACTAACATATTATTTATTCATGTAGTTACAAGTAATTAACCTTAGAATTATAGGGATAGCCTCTAAAATTCTTGCGTTTTCCTAATTTAATTGACCAAACCCAGCATCCAGTCAAAACTTATCAATAATTAACTGGGCACGATAGCGTTCCATATTAATTAAAAATATCATTTTCGTTTTGTGAAAACAGTTAATCCTAAATCTAACAACCGAGATAGCTGCAATTGATAGATTGAGTTTCGTTGATTTATTTAGATTAAATATGCTATGATAGCACAACACACCTAATCTATCGCTACTCATGTATCAATCGTTCATGACAATTACGGATCACTGAATTCATGGATAGCAGTAGAAAATTATATATCAAATTAAATTGTCAGATTAATCAACACACCACTTTCATATAAATAAATCATAAATCAACAAATACTTGAACAAAACACGAATATTAAATTAAATCACAAAAGCCTCACAGTGATAAATTGAAATAGTAAAAATATCCCCTGAATAGAAATAAAACTTAGCCTAAAAGTGTGGAGAGAGTTGGAGAGAAAATCCTTGAGCCCCTTATTTCTTGTGCTTCACGTGAGATTTTTTTGGAGAGGAGAGCTGGGAGCTTGTGAGTTGAATAATGAAAAATCTGCTGCCTCCTTTCTCTTTTTGTTTTCACGTGAGATTGGGGTAGTCTTTTTGGGTCTAAATCTAAAAAGCCCATTAATCTATAATTAACCTAATTCTTAAAATATAAAATAATAGATACTATTTTATTTAGATTTCCCTTTCTTGCAATTTTTGGCAGCTGAAGTATCGTCATAAGGCGTGGCCACGCCTTATTCCAGGACTTCTTCTGGTTTGGTCATTTACTTTCAACTCTATCTTGGAAACTTCAAATGTGACAAACATCACCTTTTTAGCTCAAATTTGCTCCAAGATCGTAAAAGTTCCTCCTACAATAAAATTACACAAAAATGTGTCAATTAAACATATCGGAGGTTAAAATAACGGGAAATATGAAAATAAAATATTAACTATTACTAGCCTATCAAAATCTCCCACACCTAAACTTTGCTTGTCCTCAAGCATAAAATAGATCAACTCATTATCTCAATTTTCGTCCTCCTTCCGCTTCCTCTACTTATCCAAAATATTTTTCATGCAAGAAGACATTTTAATTTCAGAACACCTCACAAAATAACATCATGAACAATCACTGCAATCAGAATGTGTAGAAAGTAAAATGCATGGGATTTAACAACTCCTCACAAGGTTCGCTCATTCCGCTCATTAGTGTCTAGGAAATATATCAACAAACTCTCATGTCAAATCCATTGAAAACTCTTACCATAGGCTTGCAAATATATCACATCCTTCCACTAAATGAATGAATTAAAATACACAAACAAAAAGGGCTACCAATGGGTTGTAACGTGGCTAGGAGTAAGGTAGGATAAAAGGGAACAATGAGCTATGGAATTGGAGAAATCATATGCACTTTTCACAAAGACAATTGCATCCAAATAATAACATCTTCAACCTCGTTATAACATCAAGAGCATTTTTTTTGTTTTTGTTTTTTTTTCCGGCTCTTTTTTTCCTTTCTCACTTCGTCTACTTCTCTTCTTTCTTTCTCTCTCTTTTTTTTTCTGCTTTTTTTTTGGTTTTTTTTTTTTGTGTAGACGATGACTATAAGGATTTGAGATTGACTAAATCCCAACAATTCACACTATTTTGGATTGAGTGATGCTATTTGTGAAAAGCTTACATGATTCTCCAATTCAAGGTTCAAAACGGGGGATAACCAACAAAAAAGATTTATCGCGGCTTGTAATGTGGTTATTTTTATTCAAAGAAAAAGGCTGAGGCTCAAAATTAGTTCACTAGGGGTCTATGAATCAGGGTAGGCTCAAAGAACGGCTCAGATGATGCGAAAGAAAATGGTTTAAACCTAATGCCCTTATCATTTTGTCTATGCACCTAATCCACCACAAAGTGTTGACAAAGACATGTATAACAATGCAAGTTCTAGAAAAATTAACAATGCAATGACAACACACAATCAAATAAATTGGAGCATGATATCATGATTGCTCATAGGCTCAAAGCTCACCAAAGAAAAAATATAACAATTGTGTTAAATCCCACACATTTGTCATCTCTAACTATCATCAAGAGCAACTTATTCATAATGCAAACGTGAGAATGCAAAAACATTTGCACACAAAGAAAACATCATTATTTTTTTTCCGCATCGGAAGCAATCAGGATTTAGAAGAAAGAGATAACAAATGAACTAGATGCTAGGAACTAACAACGTCACTAATTTTTTTTTTAACTTTTATGCAAAAAATGAGAAGAAAAAAGAAATTAAAACGAGAAATAAGGCAATATACCCTCCCACACCTAAATGTGGCAATGTCCTCAATGACATAAAATTAGATGCACAACATAGACAGTAAAAGCAAGCAAAGAAAGTTAGAGAACTCCCCTGAAAATTGTTGGGCATCATAGAGCAAGGTGTCCTATTGCTGTGGAGGACGCTGCTCTGAGAGAGAGGAAAAAAAAGTAGGTTAAATTTTTTTTTATTAAATTTTTTTATTTTTTTCTTTAGGAAAAGGAAAAAAAGAATCTCCCAGCAGTAGAGGTATATGAATAAGGCGTGGCCACGCCTTATGTGAAAACCTCTACTGGAATTTTTTTTAAATCAGTAGATGTGTTTCAACAAGGCGTGGCCACGCCTTGTGCGAAAACCTCTACTGGAATTTTTTTTTTTGCACAGAAGTATTTTTCTTATAAGGCGTGGTCACGCCTTGTTAGAAGACATCTTCTGCACAAAGGTAATAAAAATTGTACTATGTAAAAAAAAATAAAAATAAAAGAAATTAAAAACAATAAGAACAAGAAATTTGGCTTGCCTCCCAAAAGCGCTTGATTTTTAGTCGTCAGCTTGACCCTCAAAAGCACTCATTCAAAGAGCGGCTTGTTAGAATTTTTATCAGAAATTCATGTTTTTGCACGTATACATGAATATAATATGCGGAAGCTTTAATCGAGAATTACCTCCAGCCATTGAAAATTTGTTGAAGCTTTCTGATTTCCTTTAGATTGAAGCCTTCTAAACACTCCAACACTCCTTTAGATGGTGTATTTTCTGTATGAGATTGTGTGTTTAGGGACCTCAATGCCTTCGGTATTTATAGGCACACTCAAACCATCACCGAGTGTTTTGGGAGCGAGATTCAGAAGGAGTATCATGTACGCATCTATCTTTCTTGGCCGTCGCCAATATCAATTTGTACACGTCTCTTAATATGTGTCACGTTTTTCTTACATTGTCCCACTTGACACATATATCTCATTTACCATAAGAAAAAACAAAATACATGAATCATGGCGATAGGTCATCTTATAACGAATATTATCTTCCATGTATTACAATGCATTATGTCTCTCAATTCTGTATAACTTAATAAATAAACCTTATGTTTATTCGAGGTCCAACTTAATTGATATTTCTCAAATCAATAAATATGTGCACAACAAATATGAGAAAATATCACATCATAGTTTCATTAACTTTGTTCTTACAACAAAATTACATAAAGGAACCAAGTCCCATTCTTTCTGTATGATCCTTAAATTTCAATGGTGGCATGCCCTTAGTCAAAGGATCCGCAATCATCAATTCAGTGCTAATGTGCTCGATAAATAACTTCTTATCTTTAACACGTTCTCGTATGGCTAAATACTTAATGTCGATGTGCTTGCTTCGACTACCACTTTTGTTATTTTTAGCCATAAAAAGAGCAGCTGAATTGTCACAATATATTCTTAATGGCCTAGATATAGAATCCATAATCCTAAGCCCTGAAATGAAACTCTTCAACCATACACCATGTGAGGTTGCTTCAAAACAAGCTACGAACTCAGCTTCCATAGTGGAAGTAGCAGTCAATGTCTGCTTTGCACTTCTCCAAGATACAGCTCCACCAGCTAGCATGAAAATATATCCTGAAGTGGATTTTCTTGAATCAATGCAGCCAGCGTAGTCTGAATCAGAGTAGCCAATTACTTCCAAATTCTTTGTTCGTCTGTACATAAGCATATAATCTTTGGTCCCTTGAAGGTACCTCATTACTTTCTTTGCAGCTTTCCAATGTTCTAAACCTGGATTACTCTGATATCTTCCCAACATCCCAACAACAAATGCAATGTCAGGTCTAGTGCAAACCTGAGCATACATCAAGCTTCCGACAGCAGAAGCATAAGGAATGTTTTTCATTTGTTCCCGCTCTAGATCATTCTTTGGGCATTGGCTCAAATTGAATTTATCGCCTTTCACAACGGGAGCTATACTTGGTGAACAATCTTTCATCCGATATCTTTCTAAAACTTTGTTTATATAGGTTTCTTGAGACAGACCTATAATACCTCGAATTTTGTCTCTATGTATCTTAATGCCAATGACATAAGATGCATCACCCATATCCTTCATATCAAAGTTTTTAGAGAGGAATTGTTTCACTTCATATAACAGACCCTTATCATTGGTTGCAAGTAATATATCATCCACATATAGAATAAGGAAACAAATCTTGCTCCCACTGACCTTCTGGTATATACATTGATCTATGGGGTTCTCAACGAATCCGAATGAAGAGATAACATCATGAAATTTTAAATACCATTGACGGGAGGCTTGTTTCAATCCATATATAGATTTCTTAAGCTTACAAACCAATTGCTCACCATTACTAGAGAAGAATCCTACAGGTTGTTTCATATAAACCTCTTCCTCTAGTTCTCCATTGAGAAAAGCTGTTTTCACATCCATTTGTTGTAAATCTAAGTCAAAATGTGCAACTAATGCTAGAATGATACGAAGAGAATCTTTCTTAGATACAGGAGAAAAAGTTTCCTTGTAGTCGATTCCTTCATGCTGATTGAATCCTTTAGCAACGAGTCTTGCTTTATACCTTTCAATGTTGCCTAATGAGTCTTTCTTTGTTTTGAAGACCCATTTACATCCAATGGCTCTTACACCATCAGGCAACTGAACAAGATCCCAGACTCCATTAACTGCCATAGAATTCATCTCTTCTTTCATAGCATTAAACCATAGCTTTGACTCATTACAACTCATGGCTTGTGAAAACGTTTCAGGATCATTTTCGGCTCCGATGTTAAAGTCTGATTCTTGTAAATACACAACATAATCACTAGATATTGCTGATCTCCTTATTCTAGTAGATCTCCTTAGGTTGTTTGGTTGATCAACAATTTCTTGTTGTTCATCATTAACAACTTGATCTACTGGATTTTTATCAGCAATTTGTGGAACTTCAGTAATTGGTTGTCTAACACCCATTTGGTCTTGAGGGGTGTGAATAACGACCAATCTGTCATTTGAATAAGAGGATTGTTCATTAATGTGATCATTCTCAAGAATTATGTCATTTGAATTATCACTCCCACTAATCAAATTATTCTCAAGAAATTTTGCATTTCTTGATTCCACAATTCTAGTGTTGTGAGATGGACAATAGAATCTGTACCCTTTGGATTTTTCGGCATACCCAATGAAATATCCACTTATAGTTCTTGGGTCCAGTTTTTTTTCATGTGGGTTGTAAACTCTTATTTCTGAAGGACAACCCCAAACGCGTATATGTTGCAAACTCGGTTTCCAACCTTTAAATAACTCAAATGGCGTCTTTGGGACAGCCTTAGTTGGAACTCGATTTAATATATACACAGCTGTCTTAAGAGCTTCAGTCCACAAAGATTTAGGAAGTTTAGAGCTACTCAACATGCTCCTCACCATGTCCAATAATGTTCGATTTCTCCCATCAGCTATGCCATTCTGGTCAGGAGAACCAGGCATAGTATATTGGGCAACAATCCCATGTTCTTGGAGAAACTTCGCAAACGGACCAGGTGCCTGTCCATTCTCAGTGTATCTACCATAATATTCCCCACCTCTATCAGTTCTCACGATCTTAATATGTTTTCCACATTGCTTCTCCACTTCAGCCTTAAAAACTTTAAAGGCTTCTAGTGCTTCGTTTTTATTATGAAGCATGTAGATATACATGTATCGTGAATAATCATCAATGAAAGAGATGAAGTATTTCGGACTTTGCATGTCCATATCTGGACAACAAATATCTGAATGTATGATTTCTAATATTTATGTACTCCTCTTGGCACCCTTTTTAGACTTATTGGTCTGCTTTCCCTTAATGCAGTCCACACAAGTCTCAAAATCAGTAAAATCTAAAGTACTGAGTACTCCATCATTTACTAATCTTTTAATTCTTTCTATGGAGATGTGTCTCAATCTCCTGTACCACAATATAGAGGAATCTTCATTTATAACACATCTTTTAATACCTCTTTGAACATGCATAGTGGTGTTATTATTTTGTAAAGAAATAGAGAAAAGACCAGCAACCATTGTACCATTTCCAATAAGATTTGATTTATAAAACAAATTTATTGATTTATCCAAAAACTGAAAGGAATAACCAAAAGGTACAAGTTTTGATACTGAAATTAAATTCCTAGAAAAACTAGGAACATAAAAAGTCTTTTCTAATTTTAAAATATAACCACTATTCAACACTAGGCAGCAAGTCCCAATAGCCTCCACATGCGAAGACATCTTGTTTCCTGAATAGATGCTCCGCTCATTTCCTATTGGCTTCCTTAGTTTTTGCATACCCTGTAAGGTATTTGTAACATGGATTGTAACACCAGAATCAATCCACCATGTGTTATAAATTATATCTACCATATTAGATTCATAACAGACAAATGAAGTAGGAGTACCTTTCTTTTCAAGCCAGTCCTTAAATTTATTGCAATCCTTCTTAATGTGTCCCGTCTTTTTACAGAAGAAACACTTGGATTCTTTCTTTATGTCAGGTTGGGGTGAAATTATTCCTTTCCCTTTTCTTTTGACTTTGGCTTGCTTCTTATACTTTCCTTGTGTGGTCATAAACACATTATCACTTGTTTCCATCAACAGCCTTCCTTCCTCTTGAACACACATGGTCATTAATTCATTGATTGACCATTTATCCTTATGTGTGTTGTAGGAAATTTTGAAGGGTCCATATTGTTGTGGAAGAGTGCATAAAATGTAGTGCACAAGAAAAGTTTCAGACATTTCCACTTCAAGTGTCTTTAGCCGAGCCGCTATATCCCGCATTTTCATTATGTGCTCTCGCACACCTCTCACACTGGTGAGCCTTAATGAAGAGAATTCCATAATTAGGGTGCTTGCTAGAGCCTTATCTGAAGACTGAAACTGTTCATCAATAGCCTTCAGTAATTCTTTGACATAATTATGCTGATCGACAGAACCACGCATACCAGCAGAGATTTTGGTCTTTATGAACATTACACAGAGTCGATTAGATCGCTCCCATTTTTCATAAAGATCAACATCATCCGGAATGCTGTTTTCAGTAATAGCAGATGGTTCGTCTTTCCGTATAGCATAATCAATATCCATCCACCCTAATTGAAGAAGAATTCTTTCTTTCCAAATTTTATAATTATCGCCCTTTAGATCGGGAATGTCACATTTCATATCAGAAAAAGTCGCAGGTTGCATAACTGCACAAAATATCATATGCTTAAAATTTTGAGACAATATCATGTTTTACCAATGTAATTCATGTTTTAAAAATCTAGTGACATAAAATTTGCCTGTGGGCTAAAATTTTAATTCAATAAGATTTTTTTGTAACTTTATGATAAAACTATCAAAATGTATTTTCCTTAACTCCTGTGGGTAAATTAAGAAAAATATAATTTGATATTTTAACCTAATTAGTTATATAAATATAATAAAAATCCCTGTGGGGTAAATTTTATTATGTTTATATAATTAATTACAATTGATGTCCATTATGTGATCCAAATCCACTTAATGCATAATTTTTCATAATTAAGGATGCTGTGGCTATTCCTCAATTATTTAAAATTATACGGTTCACTGGACAAAATTTTGGCTTTACTTAATGCTTTATATAATAATTATTTGGCAATCAACACTTTCCAAGAGTGCTCCCAGGAAATATAGGTAGTGCTAAGACCCTTCAAATACCCAACTCCTAGACAGAGCAACGTTCATCAGGGAGACCAGTGGCTAGTCAAGGCAATTTAAACCGATCTATGAAGAACTCCCTCAGATTCATGTTTTCTTACGTTACTTTATAATTATTATTCAACTTAATTATCCACATTTATGTGAATCTTTATAAGCCAAAATTTTTCATATTAAATAACTTTATATTCACATTTTTACTTAATATGAACAATTACATTCCCCATCAGTTTTTCTCTTCAATCAGAGTAGTGATAAAGTGAGGATCACAAAAATGTGGGCTCCTCATCAGTTTTTCTCTTTTATCAAAGTAGTGATAAAGTGAGGATTATTTGTTCATTTGTGAATATCTGAAATATTTTATTATATTCACATCTTACTTTATATGTTCATTTCAAATTATAAACAACTTAATATAATTTAATATGAACATAATGTGAATATTGATGTACCAATTATTTTTCAATACAATTTGCATTAAAAAACTTAAAAAATAAATGCAAACATAATATTAAATTTGCAGGTCCATATCAAATAAATATCCATAATATTTGACATAATATCTAACATGCAAAAATAATTTTTAAACATGTATCGAAAATTACACTGAATTTAGAAATATTATAATTTATTTCCTAATAAATTTATTTAATAATTTATTATTATTATTAAAATAATAATAAATCATTAAAATTTAAAAATTTGACCGAAATGTACATTATTTTATTATTATTATTATTATTATTATTATTATTATTATTATTATAAAATAATAATAAATAATAATAAATAGTTAATGCAGATCAACCAATTTGACCAAATGTTATAAATTGATGTGGGTCCCACTAACTTGATTTTAAATCCATTATTATCCGACAAAAAATTGAAATGAATTGAAAATTTGGTACGTGTGGGTCTTATTTTGTAATGATACAATTGAATGCAAAATTATTTTGCTCCACACACTTACACGTGAATCGAAGAATCTCATGCATTTCAACTTCATGAATTTCCACAATCATTCTTCCATCTTTCTTCACACACGCAACCGATAATTTTCTCTCAAAAAAACAAATTTCTCTTTTAATTTTCATAAACTTTTCCTTTCGAGAACTTCAAAGTGCAACGTGAAGAAATTTTTCGAAGAAATTTCAGGTACGTAAATTTCTTAATATTATTATGTCTGATCTTTAAATTTTAAGTTTCTTACGTAAAACTTAAAATTCTTTTCCCAAAATTTCATGATATGAAATCAATATTTTCAAAGCAGAGGTATCACTGCTCTGATACCAAATGTTAGAATTTTTATCAGAAATTCATGTTTTTGCACGTATACATGAATATAATATGCGGAAGCTTTAATCGAGAATTACCTCCAGCCATTGAAAATTTGTTGAAGCTTTCTGATTTCCTTTAGATTGAAGCCTTCTAAACACTCCAACACTCCTTTAGATGGTGTATTTTCTGTATGAGATTGTGTGTTTAGGGACCTCAATGCCTTCGGTATTTATAGGCACACTCAAACCATCACCGAGTGTTTTGGGAGCGAGATTCAGAAGGAGTATCGTGTACGCATCTATCTTTCTTGGCCGTCGCCAATATCAATTTGTACACGTCTCTTAATATGTGTCACGTTTTTCTTACACGGCTGACGCCCAAAGTACGTGTCATATGACACCATAAATGGGTCTTGGTTCCATGTGCCCTCGAGTTTGGCTTGATGTATATAATGTAAGCTCGTCTCCTCAACAAAACGTGACTTTAAATAATAGGCATGAGATGAGAGTATCATCGTTGGCTCTTGAAGAACAAAATCTGTTGAAATCGGCAATGGAGAAAGACAAGGATCTCCTAGATGTATGTATGATAATATTATCGATGAGCTCAAATCGATAGTCTCAGGAGCTTGTTCATCTCTCAACTTCATTGGTGCCTCATCTTCGTGTGATATTTCTTCCAAAAGTTCTTCAGACTGAGGTTCAACAGTTTCCTCATTCAATGCCACACGCTTGTTTACCATATCATTCAATCGACTTATGATTATTTCAAGACTACATCCCTTATCTTCTTGATGCTCAAAAGGTTGGTTAGTAAAATCAGATTGGCTAATTTCTAGAAGGTATTGGTGGCTCCAACTCTGCAGCGAAGGATTCCAATATTGATGGTAGTCAAAGTCGGCCATATCATTTAGCAAATATATCACACCATCTTCATGTCGACTAAGTAATGGACTACCAGTTGTCAGTGCTCCATTAAATACCCATCTTCGTGTAACTGCATCCAAACCTTTAAGGAAAATTCGAATAAGAACATAGTTAGAAAAATCATGATTCCTGAATGTTGTTATTAAATTATTGAATCTCTCCCATGCTGCGTAGAATGGCTCTCTGTTTTGTTGGGCAAAAGTTGTGAATATTTGTCGATGAAACATCTCGAAGTATTTCACAACAAAAAATTCTCAAATTCTTCTTCTCTCGATGAATCACCTGTAAGGGAAGAACAAAGCATAAAAAAATAACGAAACTCGAAAAAAATTAACCTTGCACCGTTCCCCGGCAACAGCGCCAAAATTTGGTGTGCTGTCGTTGACCATCAAATTAATTCCTACTCTTTTGAATAAAAATGAGTGTAATGGTGAGCATGGTCGAATCCACAGGGAACGGAGGATGATTTCTTTCGAGCAAAATGCAAATAAAAGGGGGAATTTGTTGTATTTGAATGAAATAAAATACTAAATTAAATTTAACATGCAAGAAGAAATAACTAATCAAGATGAATAACTAATGAAATGTAAATTAATATTACCAAGCTCGATTCAAGGGATTTCTACTATTCAATTGTATCACTGTTCATCGACTAACATATTATTTATTCATGTAGTTACAAGTAATTAACCTTAGAATTATAGGGATAGCCGCTAAAATTCTTGCGTTTTCCTAATTTAATTGATCAAACCCAGCATTCAGTCAAAACTTATCAATAATTAACTGGGCACGATAGCGTTCCATATTAATTAAAAATAGCATTTTCGTTTTGTGAAAACAGTTAATCCTAAATCTAACAACCGAGATAGCTGCAATTGATAGATTGAGTTTCGTTGATTTATTTAGATTAAATATGCTATGATAGCACAACACACCTAATCTATCGCTACTCATGTACCAATCGTTCATGACAATTACGGATCACTGAATTCATGGATAGCAGTAGAAAATTATATATCAAATTAAATTGTCAGATTAATCAACACATCACTTTCATATAAATAAATCATAAATCAACAAATACTTGAACAAAACACGAATATTAAATTAAATCACAAAAGCCTCACAGTGATAAATTGAAATAGTAAAAATATCCCCTGAATAGAAATAAAACTTAGCCTAAAAGTGTGGAGAGAGTTGGAGAGAAAATCCTTGAGCCCCTTATTTCTTGTGCTTCACGTGAGATTTTTTTGGAGAGGAGAGCTGGGAGCTTGTGAGTTGAATAATGAAAAATCTGCTGCCTCCTTTCTCTTTTTGTTTTCACGTGAGATTGGGGTAGTCTTTTTGGGTCTAAAGCTAAAAAGCCCATTAATCTATAATTAACCTAATTCTTAAAATATAAAATAATAGATACTATTTTATTTAGATTTCCCTTTCTTGCAATTTTTGGCAGCTGAAGTATCGTCATAAGGCGTGGCCACGCCTTATTCCAGGACTTCTTCTGGTTTGGTCATTTACTTTCAACTCTATCTTGGAAACTTCAAATGTGACAAACATCACCTTTTTAGCTCAAATTTACTCCAAGATCGTAAAAGTTCCTCCTACAATAAAATTACACAAAAATGTGCCAATTAAACATATCGGAGGTTAAAATTACGGGAAATATGAAAATAAAATATTAACTATTACTAGCCTATCAGCACCGCACAAGTATTAATACTTGTGCATATTCAATCTTGTCCATCGCAGTTATACTAGACACCACGGGAACCCTCTACTCCATGGCGCGTTTCGCCGGATTTACAGACTCGGATGGCAATTTTGAGGGGTAATACTTTGCGTTCATGTCCGATGCTTCGGCGATCGTGGTGGGTTCTTTGCTAGGGACATCGCCGGTGACAGCGTTCATTGAGTCGTCGACGGGGATAAGGGAAGGATGGAGGACGGGGCTGACGGCTTTGACTGCAGCGGGGTACTTCATGCTGGCTTTCTTCTTCATGCCACTGCTGGCGTCAATCCCGGCGTGGGCGTTGGGGCCGCCGCTGATACTTGTGGGCGTGCTGATGATGCGGGCGGTTGTTGAGGTGGAGTGGGATGATCTGCGGCAGGCGATTCCGGCGTTTGTCACTTTGCTTTTGATGCCCTTGACTTATTCAACTGCGTATGGTTTGATTGGTGGGATTGGGACTTGCATTGTTTTGAATTTCTGGGATTGGAGTAAAGAATTATTGGGAATAATAATAATGATAATAATAATAATAATAATAATAATAATAATAATGGTGAGGTTAAAGAAGTTGTATAGATTTATTACATGTTTTTCTTTTCTTTTTTTTGGTGTTTAATAGTGTTCAAATTTGATTTTAGGATCCCATGTAATGGACAATAATGTAATTTTGAAGTACAATGTCACATTTTGTTCCTATTTATATAAGAGATGTTGTGCAGCTACAATTGTTTATTTTGGGGAATTACTTAAATATGATGTCTTGGTTTTGTGTTCCTTAAAACATTTGAGTCATATTGATATCATTTATAAAAATTTCGATAAAAGTGACAAATATTCGATTTTATAATGAATGACGTATTCAATTGTTATGACTTTAAATATATAATTATTTGGGGTTCATTATTTGGGAGCCTCGACGAATAATCCAAACATACACGATTGTTAAAATTTTGAGTTGCATTATTGATAGTAAAAACACAAATCAATCTTACATTTGCTATATTTTTTAGATGTTTCCCCATTTGAAATGATGATTATATATACACCGATCAATAATTTTGTAATTTTTTTATTTGTTCAAAATTATTTTAAGGGTAAATTGTAGATAAATCCCTAATACCTAACCAAAATTTATTTCAACTCCCTAAACCTAAAAACCTTTGTTTAAACTCCCTATAAGTTTAAAAAAGACAAAATTACCCCTTATTCTTTAATAATTTTAATTGATCCTCCGCGCTTTCAAAATGGTATCAGAGCGTAAGGTTAATTTATTTCAAACACAGATTTTATTTTTACTAAGTAACTAATTGTATGAAAGGAGAATTTCGAAAAAATTATGAATCCGAACTTCGGTTTGAGAAGAATAATTCACAAGATCTATTCCAATATTTTGGAATATACACAAGTTTATCTAACTATTGTTAGATATCAGACACAGACAGGGAAGCAGCAGCACCCTCAGGTAAATTCTCAGGTAAACTTATGATTCAAGCAAATAAGTTTCTGGAAATTGTACCAGACTCCTCTAAGCTCTCTTTAGATCTTAGAGAAATCCAGAAAACAGTACAAAATTATGGCAATACGCTATACTTTGTACCTCAACGAGTAGAAGAAATCCTTAAAAACCAGGAAGAAATTCTTGGAATATTAAAGGATATTCAAACAAGAATCCAAAAACTAGAACAACAATCAGGTTCTAGTAAAAGGACTTCAGGAGGATGGTTACCACCCTCATTTGGCACTGAACCCTTGTTACACCAACAAGGAAAGGCCAGAGTGGTGCCAAAACCATTAACTGAAGAAGAAAAGATGATCAATCTAATCAAGTCTGTCGCAGAAAAGAAATTGATCTGATGACAACATTAGAAAGGATTGGTTTGGAGGATCTACAAGAGCTTGCGGAATCCTTCGCAAATCTCAAAGTTGTAGATCTGAAGATGAATACGGCAGGAGGTGAAATACCTGCTATAACCTGGTCATCTTCACAGGAACCACCAAGGGAAAGTGTGGGATCTCAGAATGTTAATATGAGAGAATCCCAATCAGATTTTCATACTGGTGGAGGATCACACCCAGCGGGTACAAGGACAATGAGAAATCAAATTCCCTTGCACCAAACACCCTACGGGAAGACTGTTTTAGATCCTATACATCCTTATGGGGTTATGCTTAACCTTGATGTATTAGATTTCAAAAACAGAGAAGATCTCATAAATGATTGGACATCAGCTATGAGAATCGCAGCAGGTACACTTGATCTCAACAAAGAAGGATTCATTAAACTTTTAGAAATAAGTCTCATGGGATCAGTGAAAATTGCTTGGGACATGACTTCTTTAGAAATGAAAGAGTCAGTCCTGGCCGGAGAATCTCTAAGCGAGATAGCCGGAAAAATGGCTACCCTATTTAAAGCACAATTTATAGGGGTAGACTATTTTAACAGTCAAGATACAGAGAAGAGGAAGAAATATACTCAAGCTCTGTATAGTCTTGAATTACACGATATATGTTTAGTAGATGAATACATCATGTTATTCACAAAATATCGATGGAATTCAGGAGTCGAAGAAGATATATCTATGCAGCTTTTCTTCGCTAAAATGCCAAGCCCTTGGAGAGAAATGCTCATAAGGGAATACGTACCTGGAAACCCAGATACGTTAGCACGAAGAGCTTCTTTCCTTAAAGGAAAGTTGGCAGAATGGTGCCATATGGCAGCATTACAAAAGAATTACAAACGACTAAGAGGTATCAACAAAAGAACTCCTTTATGTTGTAAAGAAAATGATCTTCCAACCATTATTGGAAGTAAACCACAGAAGCATAAGAGGAAAGGTTTCAGAACTCATTCTTATGCACGAGGTGGAAGAAGTTCTTGGAAACCAAGAACTGTATGGTCTAGACAGAAAGCCAGATCTTATAAATCTGGACATAGAAGCGGACCATCAAGGAGTAGGATATCATCCCAAGCATCGAGTACATCTCGAAGCACAGGAAGAACACCTACGAAGAAAACTTTCAGAAGAGCTCATACTCGAGCAAATGAAAGTTTCAAGGATTGCAATTGCTGGACATGTGGAGCAAGAGGTCATATTTCGACCAACTGTCCAGAAAATAAAAAAAGAGGTATTAAACGCTTCGATCCTACCCCGGATATTGAAGAAGCAGTTTATTACCAAGATCTTATTCAAGTATACCGATTTGAGGACATTGCCTCAGATGAAAGTATATATGAAGAAGAAGAAGTTCTAAGTCAAGGAGAATCCGATGGAACTGAATCGGAATCCGACTGAGGACGAGGTGTTTTGACACGAAACACATGAAGATTTGTCTGGATTTTTTAGCCAGACAACAATATCTAATAATATGGTCCAAAGGATCATGAGAGAAAACCCCAGTCTACAGAGATATCAAGGATTCTCTGCAGGACAGATAGAAAAGTTCTTAGGAAGTCTTGGCCTAAGAAACAGAAAGCATCATCTAATCTATAAAGTTTCCAGAAGGGAAATGGCAATCCCAATGGAACTTACGGGAAATAGAATGGAGATGCAGTTAATTCCTTCTGAAGAGATTAAAGAGGAATTACAAAAACTCAAGATAGAAGTAGCAAGGACTATGTCCTGGATTCATATTGGAGCAATCCAAATAATGATAAAAGCTACTTTTAAGGAAGGAATAGATTCACCTATTGATATTGCTATATGCGATAAAAGAATGGGGAATCTACAAGATTCAGTACTGGGGACAATCTCAGGAAATCTCTGTGCAGGAAAGATTTTAGGAGTAATCTATCCAAGGATAGCCTACAACTTGGCAGATCGAGATTTCAGCCGAGCCTTGACATTGCATCAGAACTTCAAGGAAAAAAGGCTGATGAAAGAAGGTAATAGGCCATATTTTATTACCTATCAAATTTCATATGCTCTATCTAATACACATCATTCTGAATTGTTTATTAGAAATGAGTTTATTGAAATCCCTGAGATATTCGGAAAAGTTGCTCAGGCAATTTATCCGGAAAGAGTTGAGTTTCCTTTAATACAGGAAACCGATATCCAGATCCAAGACAAACCGATTTTACAAAGGAATCAGAGTCTTAGATTGGAATCAAGAAGACTATCTTTTCAAGGAGATAGAATTACGAGTTACAGGTGGGGAAAAACGCCTGTCATAGAAGCCCAACAGGAGCCGAAAAGTTTTTCTACAATAGGAAAACTAAGATGCCCAGAAGGGTGGAAGGAAATAGAAATAGTATTTGATATTACGAAACAAAGGAATCAATTTCCTTGTAATTCAATATACTATTTGGAACAACCTGTGATAGGGAATTACCAAGGACTGATTAATATCGGAGAATTGGAAGTTCACATTCAAGGAATTCCAGGGAAGGAATCAGATCGACTGATTCTTGGATTAGAGTTTCTCGAGGAACATAAACCTTGGAAACGTCTAGAATATGGAATGGAGTTTATGGCTAATGATAAGATGTGGAAAATCCAATGACCACAAGCCCATTTTCCATCTACATCCCAATAGGGATGTTGTATGAACAATATAAAGCAGAATATTTTGCTGCTTATATTGATTCAGGTGCTGGAATATGTACAGCAAAACGAGGAGTTTTTCCAAATAATTTGGAAGAAGAACTACCAAAGATTGCTGGAAGAGATTTTTCCAGAAGAATCTTAATCTTATGTAAGGGGATTAAGATGACAGAAATCATGATTGGCGGTGCTGGGCAAACACCTTGGTACAAGGTTAAAACACCACCAATTTATTTTCATGATACAGGAGCTGACATATTGTTAGGAAATAATTTCCTACAGATGTTCAAGTCCTATACTCAAGAAAATGAGACTAGAAGACTAGTGTTTACAACTCCTTGTAATCACAAAATCATAGTACAGAGACTAAGAGAGGCATTTTACAGAAAATTGCCGATCCAGTTTCGCAGCAAGCGTGGTGATTCAGGACAACTTCTGAACCCAAAAATGAAAGATTCTAAACGTTTTGGAGAAACAATGCTCCAGTTAAGAGCAGATCAAGTACTCCAACCAGAAGATATAGAATACCTTAAAATAACTCTACAAACAAATGAAGTAGAGTTCGAATCTAAGGTATCTTTGGAAGATGTCAAGAAGAGGATCAAAGAAAATTACAATGAAGATCCCTTGGCATGGTGGGACAGAAATCAACTCAAAGCTTGCCTCAAAATCAAGGAAGGCAAAGAGTATGAATTTGTCCGTTGCAAGCCTATCCCAATGAATATCATTGATCAAATGGATATGCAGATTATAATCAAGGAACATTTGGACCTTGGTTTGATCAAAGCAGGTATGTCACCATATAGTAGTCCAGGTTTCCTGGTGAGAAATCATGGTGAGATAAAACGAGGAAAACCCAGACTTGTTATTAATTATCAAGAAATTAATAAAATTCTGGAGTTTGACGGGTATTTTATACCTAGTAGAGAACACTTGATTAGTTGCATACGCAACGCCAAGATATTCTCTAAGTTTGACTGTAAGTCCGGATTTTATCAGATTCGGATGGAGGAAGGAAGGAAGAAATTCACAGCTTTCTCCACACCTCAAGTACATTATATTTGGGAAGTATTACCAATGGGATTGGCTAATTCACCTCAGATATTCCAAAGAAAAATGGATAATCTTTTCAAAGATTATTTCAAATTTATGTTTGTTTACATCGATGATGTTTTAATAGCATCTAAAGATATGAATGAACATGTTAAGCATTTAGAGATTTTCTCTAATATTTGCAAGAAAGAAGGACTGGTTTTATCTGAAAAGAAAGCAGTCATTGCTACAAGAAAGATTGAATTCTTCGGAATTGAAATCGATGAGTCAGGAATAATTCTGCAAGATCACATAGTTGAAAAGGTGCAGAATTTTCCAGAAAGTCTCAAAGACAAGAAGCAACTTCAAAGTTTTTTAGGAGTTGTTAATTTCGCTGGGATGTTTATAAAAAACCTAGCAAAACACAGGAAGGTGTTCAGTCCATTATTGAAAAAGGATGCAAGGTTTATATGGACAAAAGAACACAGAGAAGGACTTATCTATTTAAAGGAAGTTTGTAAAAATCTTCCAAAAATGGCTATTCCTCAAGACGAAGATGATTTGGTATTATATACCGATGCCAGTGATCATTGGTGGGCGGCAGTTCTTACTAAGCTCACACCAGATGGAGAACAACCATGCAGATATTGTAGTGGGTTATTCTCAGATTCAGAAGCCATTAGATGGCATATTAACGAAAAAGAATTTTATGCAGTAAAAAGGGCTTTTGAAAAATGGCCATTATTTTTACTTGCCAAGAAATTTACTTTGAAAGTTGATAATACACAGGTAAAAGCTTTCTTAAAGAATAGAATTGAATCTAAACCAGAGAAGGCTAGATTATTAAGATGGCAGACACTATGTCAGAATTATATTTTTGATATTGTGATTATAAAATCTCATGAAAATATTCTTGCAGATTTTTTAACAAGAGATGGACAGCGGTGATATCGATTTCATCATCAAGATGCAGAGGCATTTGAGGGAACACCTTGAAATGCTTCAAAACGAGTTTAACAAGCTAGTCGTAAACGCAGAAGTTGCGGGAAGACTACAACAAGCCGATAAGAGAGTTGTCTCTGATCGAATTACAGGATGTTTACAGGCATATACTCAGTTATAGTCTGTAATTCAAAGGCCTATCTTCCAAGGCATTGAGAAGCCACTGGTTTCAAAAATGGAGAGTTTTCGAGTACAGGACTCTATACCTGTAGCGGGGGATTCAAATACCCCTTGCACAAGTGTTAAGTCGGGATCATCACCAGATGAATCGGCTGAAACAAAAATTGAGACTCCTGATCCTTATCTTGAGTCTTCAAGTCAACCCTTCACCTCGGGGATTGAAGAGGGAGAGATCAACCTTAGGCCTCGTATTGACAAAGGCAAAACTAAGGTTGGTACTAATGAAGTTACAATTTCTCCATTTCAAGTTTACCAACAGAACTGGGAGAAATTAAAAACAAGAATTGGCATTAACCCAGCTACCAATAGGGTTGATGTTTCAGGAAAATATCCCAGGGTATGGATGAAACCAAATTCATATCCCAAGGAGGTCAAGGCATGGTATGAATTCGAGGCTCTTGCCTCAATTTATACTACATCACCCAGCTTTCCGGAAATTTCAGGATTACCAAAGTGGATCCAGGAAGCTGTTCACGAGACTTGGGCAAATAATGATTATTTGTCCAGAGGAGATGTTTTGGAACTATACTTTTTCAGTGCAGCACCAGAACCAGCAGGGAAAGGCTCTCACGAAGCCTTTCATTTCATCAAGTTAAGGAGGCCGGATACAAATGTTCAAAAATTTATCAAGGACCCTCCGACAGAAGAAACACCCCTAGTTGCTTCAATATCTGAAGATGAAATTTCTACCAGAAGAGCTTGGGGTCTATGGGTCTGTCTCACTGAGATGGACAAAGTCAAGTTTCCGTTCAAATTTTATAATCATTCGGTGAACGAATCATTCCTGTTAAACACTATGACAGGAAAAACCACAAGTTTTGCAGAAGATTTATTCGAGAAAAAGAGAAATCTTTTGTGGAACAGCAAGCTGCCGGCTAGTAAGGAGACTCGCCGAAAATTCTGCAACATGGCACATATAGGAAGATGGTCAGAAAACATCTGCATTGAATGCCAAAACCAGAAGGAACCTGAATTCGGTAAAGGATTTAAGCCGAGATCTGATCGGAAACACTTTACCGATACAAGCACAAGTGGGGATGAACCACATTCACATTTTCCTCGAGGACACCGAAAGCCAAAGATTCCTCGACAAAGTTGATAGTGGACATGTGACTCATCCACTAACAAAAGAAGGACCACCATGTGAATAATCATGTGAGTGGAAGGACAAGGACCACCAAGAGTAGGTGGAAGATGACACGAATACCACCAATGAGTGGTAAAAGACAAAAGGACATTGGATACCATATCTCTAAAAAAGATTAAAAGAATCCAATGAAGAAAAGACAAATAACTGGACCCGAAAATTTCAGCTATAAATAAAGATAAATGGGAACCAGTTAAACACATCAAAATCAAAACTTAAAGATGTACCGAGCATATCTGAAAGTTTTGAAAAAACGAATCAGTTACAAGAGAAAAGAGGCGGAGGCCCTTAAATGGCTAGTGCAACGTTTCCAGGAAAAGGGAGACGAAATTACAGCCGATATCTTGTTCACTCATCGTCAATGGTATCTTAGAAAGATAAAAGAAGATGAGGAGTTAATTTCTAGATTAATAATCTAGAAAAAGACAGGTCAAGAAGGGACCACTCAACCACTATATGGTCCCCAAGCAAGCTGTAAAGACTCATGAAGGTTTGAAATCCGAGTTTCAAATCCGGAAGAGCCTCTATAAATAAAGAAGCAGAAGGAAGATGAAGGCATCGATCAACCCCCTCATTTTTCTTCAAATCATTTGTAATATTTTCTTTCAAGTTTATGTGTGTAGAGAGTTCAGCTACGATTAGTAGCTAAACAAGTTTCTCCTCTTCTACAGGAGGTTACTATGTATTAATAAATGTTCTGTGTTTGAATAAATAGATCTTTGCTCTCAGCCCCTCTCATGTATTATTTTCAAAATTTTATATTTTACTGTACACTCTAAGGTAGGAAACGAATTAGAGTTGTGCCAAGTGCTGCTGAAGGAATATGCTTAGTAACCATCGGTTGCGATCGCGTGGTTGGACTGTGAGGAGCAGTTCGTAAATACGGTGGATATAACTCGGTGGTACTCCGGTCAAAAAGGTAAAAGATTTAATTTATTTTACGGAAGCATGATGGACCATTATTTTAAAATCAATTACAAAAATAAAAGGATAAGGGTATTATTGGAAATTTTAAATTATTGGGGAGCTAAAACAAAGAATTTGAGGAATATGGAGTAAAGATAAAGTTTAGGAGGGATATGGGGAGTTATTGAACATTTGCCCTTATTTTAATCTATCGCACTTCTCTGCGTTGGGGAAATGATCAATTACAATTTGGGTATTGTATAAGGCATCAGAATATATTATACTTTCATATATTTCTAATTTAATAAATTTATATTTAAATTATACCATCTTGCGTTTTGAATATATGACAATTTTTTTACTTAAATTTAAAATATACATAAATAAAAAAAGGGTGAACCCCACCCCCGAAGGCCCCACACAGAGCCGCCCCAAGCCCCGGCGTGAAGGGAGGTAAATCAGGGTTATGCACCGGCAGCAGGTACTCAGAGGAGAGGTTGGCTGGAGCAATTCACCATAAAGGGGGAGCCGAGACTCGAACCCTTGCCAACATGGATTAACAGTCATTCACTCCAGGCCCTTACCACACGGCCTATGCCCCTGGGGGCAAAATATACATAAATAAAGACTGTATGTATTGATGTCCATTTTAATCATTTCAAAAAATAAAATATATCTTTCAGTTTCACAAAACATTTTTTATTATTTCTTCCAAATGAACAATAAAAAATGTACATAAATAAATACTATATATATTTGTTTATAAAATTAGAACAAAAAACAATTTCTTCAATAAACAAGCAATAAGAAACCAAATATATTAAGAAGCAAAAACATAACAAATCGACATATTTTGTCTCAATATATTAAATTTCTAATTGAGTACCATTTTGTTTGTTAAAAATTCTAATTATTTATTTTCCAAAGTAACATACCTTACAAGGTTTCCATAATTAATAATAATTTATTCCTAATAATGTGAATGGTCCTGAATACCTGAATAAATGCTAGTCACTTTCTCTGGCCCAAACAGGTTCCAATTTCCCTTATAATTGCAAAGAATGATTAATTTCTATCTTCCAATAATTGTCATATATATATATATATATATATATATATATATATATATATATATATATATATATATAAAATAAGGTTTTAAATGATAGTACTGGGATTAGTGAAAGTTTTTTTTTATAATCAGGACTCACGGCTGGTCGAATCTGGATTCAAAATCACATATCTTTTTTATTGAGAGAGATTTATGTTATTATATTTATTGAGAGAAGTTTATGTCACTACATCGTATTGATATTGAGAATTATAGTGAAATGAATTATTCACATTATTTATGATATATTTGGATGAAGTGATTTGTAATTAAAAAATTCAAATTCAAGAGTTAAATTTAGGGCTAATTGCATCAACACAAACCATTTAATAAATCAAAAAAACAAAAAACATCTTATGTAAAATTAATAGTATTTTAGACCTCGTGTTTTTTAAAAATCAAATATAAAACCCATATGAGAGGGGTAAATATACTTAAATTTTTATAACATAAAGGTGAAATGTGTTTGATTTTTTAAAAGTAAGAATGTATTAGTCTATTAATATTTTTCATGGTGTAGATGAAACCAATTTCAAAATTCCACAAATATCTAACTATTTATTTTCCATACACAAGTTAATCCAAATTCAAAAAGAAAAAAAAAACTCATTAAATAGCCTAATTAACCACATGTTAATCCAACTGACAAACTACTAAATCCGTAATCAACAATCAATTCAAATTTTACAAAGAAATACTTAGAAAATTCGTTGTTACTAAAACAATCATGAGTACCAATGAACTCCTTATTTCTGTACTTTCATAACATTTCAAAAATCATTTTACTAAAAAAGGAATTTGATTTAAGACAAAACACAAATGATTGAAAAAAAATAGATGTCGAAGTTTATTGCTTGACTCACTATATGAAAGGTCTGGTTTATTTTTTATTTTTTTTGGTTTGGTTAGAATTTATTTGTATTTGTTCTCTAATTGCATTTATCGCCACACACAATTTAAGAAATTCCGCCATAGTCGATCCCAAGCCTAGTTAAAGGGGAGGATTGCGCCAGCGTAAAACTTTGGCAATTTTCATGCATGCACTCCCCTTTAACTATTTTTCTAATGCTAGGATGTTCCCCAGAAAGAAGGTGTTTCAAGGTCCGACTGCAACATCTTGGCAAGGACTGCTACCTCTCCAAAGGGACTCAGGTATAGTGTCAAATATGAAAGGGTTCGACTACGAGGACCGCTACATCTCCTTAGGAACTCGAATGTAGTAGTAAAAAAAACCTTAATATACTTCGCATTATTTATGCATCTCAAGTAGGATTAGATGAAGCTAGTAAACAAAAGTTTTATGAAGATCAGGATGAGATGGTTCAAGGAATTCCACCAAAAAAAGAATCTTGATCGTGAGAAAACGAAGTAGAAGAGAAAGTGATCGAGATCAAAAGAGCCGTCTGTATATTACTTTACACTTTTAAAAATGAGTAAAACTTAAAAAAACAATGTGGTAGCCAAGAAAGTGGTGCAATAAACTAAAGATAAAGCTTTCGCCGACTTTTATCGAAAACAAGATACAATATAAGGGAAAACAAGATCTATAGAATAGCTAAATCAAGAGAGTGGAAAACAAGGGATCTCAATCAAATAAGATGTATTAAAGATGAGTCAAGTAGGGTGTTAGTGAATTACTAGGAAATAAAAGAGCGATGGAAGAGGTATTTTCATCACCTTTATAATGAAGGTCCAGATAATCAGCCTCATAGAAAATTCAAGAAAATGTGTTTTTATCGAAGAATTCAAACTTCAAAGGTAGATGAAGCTTTGAAAATGATGAAGACCAAAAAGACAGTAAGACCCAATGATATTCTTATCGAGGTAGCCATGGATGACTTGCAAAGAAATTTAACAAGATATGAAGAACAAAGAAAATGCCCAACCACTGGAAAAAGTATAGTGGTTCCCTTGTTTAAAAACGATGGAGATATACAAAACTCTGTAAATTATAGTGACATTGAGCTAATGAGTCATACCATAAAACTTTGGGAAAGGGTGTTTGAAAAAAAAATTAAGATAGAAGAGTACAGAAGGTGAAAAAAAATCAATTCGGATTTATGCATGGAAGGTCGAAGATGGAGGCTATACACCTCCTTAGAAGAAATGTTTTGAGAGAAAAAGTAAGACTTAAACATGGTGTTTATTGACCTAGAAAAAATATATGACCGAGTGCACAAAGAAATTGTGTGGATGGTTTTAGGAAAGAAATATATGAGTAACATATATTGAAATCATCAAAGATATATTACAAGGACGTAGTGACACTCAGAAAAAGATTAATTGAAGAGTTTCCTATGACGAATAGGACCATGGGTGGATCCAGGATTTTAGGTTTTTGGGAGGCCGCATAATAAGTGACGACAATGTGCAATGGTGTCGGAGCTACCAATTTCCTGTGCGAGTTGCCGATTTCTCTCTTTTAACTTCTGGTCTATGCGATTTTTGTTACGACTTAGAACACGTGTTTAAGCCAGCAGCTTGCTAATATACTTTCTTCGAGGTAAGCAAAAATGTAAACTCCATATCTTTCAAATGGACAATAATTTATGGGTAAAATTATAGTTTTGATAGTGTGCATTTGTTTGTAACGGCCCAACCACTTGTGAAATTATCCACTTCGGTCCGCGACCTCATGGCTTTAAAAGGCGTCACAAGGGAAAAACGCGTCACAAGAGGTGTTCTACACAGCTCATTTAATAATGCCCAGCATCTCTCTCGTGATTTGGGCATGTGAGATCTCGCCTAAGGGCCTTCACCCCCTTTTCGAGACTCAGCGTCCTTGCTGAGGTTGTCCCACCATCCCAAACCCAAAGTCGTTTGATAAAATGTAATTCTTTACTTGTGAAATGTGATTTACCTGCTTCATGACTTATCAAACGTCACAAAGGGGACTTAGGGAAATCTACATCGCCAAAACCACAAGAGAGATGCTTTAATGAGCGTGTATTTTCAAGGACATTTTAAAGCCGTGAAACCACGGGCCAAAGTGGACAATTTCACAAGTGGTCTGGATCGTTACATTTGTCAATCTACAAATTGCAAAAAAACAAACATATATGCGTAGAAAATTCTTTGTTAAAAAATTTTAAAAACTCAAACGATTAAAATGGTTTGAATAAATCTCAACATTTGATTCAAATAAAAATATATGAGATTTTTTTTTTAAAAAAAACAAATCTATTATACATCTGTTTGCGTTGTGGGTTGAACTACCATAAGTTTCTTTTAGTTGGTTGGGCTTGAGAATTAATTATATATGTTAGCGACCAATAACCTTGGTCGGCCAAGTTCGTGGCAATTTTTTTTAAAAAGGTCATGTTAATAGACTATGATGTTTGACCTTTTAAAAAAAAAATGAAAATAAATCTTTCATGTATTGTATGAAAATAAATAAATTAAATTATCGATAAATATACGTTAAAATACAACTAAAGTATGAATGTTTCAAATTGTTTAAAGATTTGTTTTAAGGACATCTTTTATTAAACTCCTTGATGTTTGTTATTATGGGTGTCAAGATGGATTCGGGTCAGGTCTGACGCATGATAGTATTAAAAACCTGCTCAACTTAAATCCGAACCTGAACCAACCCGAAAACTCCCAACCTCAGCCCGATTTTTTTAAAAAATAATTAAATAAAAATTTATAAAAATAATTTTTTAATTTATACACATAATTACAAAATCTCTAATATATCATTTAAATTTGTATAAAATTGAAAATATATTTATTAAATCAAATAAACAATTGTTTAAAAAAATAAAAAATTACAAAATAAACAATAAATTTTTTTCAAACATAAAATATATAAAAGTGTAAGCAATACTGATTAATTATATTATTTTAAAAAAATTGAAAATTTTTAGGTCAACACGAACCCGACCTAATTATTCTTTTGGGCCAGATATCGGGTTCAACTCGATCTGACCCGAACCCAAAAACTCCCAACGCGATCCTGATTTTTTTGGGCCGAATCGGGTCTGGTAGACTGGTCAGGTTTTTGACACCATATTTGTTATTTCTTATACTATTGTGGTTGACTAATTTATTACATACATGGTTTGTGTGTGTGTGTGTGTTTTTTTGTCTAATATTTTATATACCTATATAGGGTAATTCTGGATGTATAGGGGAGAGATTAAACTACATATAATATTTTCTTATAAAGTACAAGAAACGAAAATTGAAGGCACAAATATATAAAATTTTGAATGCAAGAATGTGGAAATATATTAAAGCAGAATTTTGAAATATTCATATATATTAAGCTAACAACCACATGTTGCATGCACCTCAAATTTTTATTAAACAAGATTGGAAGCAGGGGAAAGCAGCTTGGAGAAATATTATTATATGTTGGTTTAAGTATGCAACATCGAATGACAAATTAAAGCAAGAAAATCCAACTTGAAAGGAAGATTACTTTTAGATACAGAGAAACAAAGAGCACTTGCTGAAATCAGAGGCTCTTGCTGTCTTATCACGCTTCCTCCTATGATATTTATCATCCAAACTAGCAAAACATATACCATCAGCTCACTAAGATTGTTGTTGCTTCTCTCCGTGTTTTCCTCGCCTTCTATCTGTTTCTTGTCCTCATGCTTCTCATCCTCATAACCTCATTGTATAATAAACAAATTTAGGATTAAGCCTATCATAATGGAGAGTAATTACGATAATTCAACGAGTTAATCATATTTACCAAATAAAAAGGCATGTAATATTGAAAGAAAAATATACTATTAGCATATTACAATAATAAAAATGCTAACCTATCAAAACAATGAATTCGACACATATTAAATATACAAGTCCAGTACAGTAAGGGAACAGAACATAAACATTAGTATAATTATAAAGACAAAATATAAAGAGGGGTCGTACTTTTTTGAATGAAACAAAAGCAAAAATTCATTCTAACACATACAACATATAAACAACAAACATACATTGTAATAAGATGATAGTTATGTATTGAATATTCGTAGACCCTTACCTTAGTACTTATGTAATGATGTATGCCATCGTTCAAGTCTTTCATTTCAATGTCCTTGCCATTTATCTGGAATCGATGTAATTTCGGCGTACTTAGCGATCCCAAAGTGAAAGTTTTCATCAGGGGACAATCAGCTATTTGAACATTGACAAGTAATGGTAACTCAGATGCGTGCTTCCATTGGCAAAAACTTCTCAACTTACAATTGTCTTTAATATCCAAATATTCGAGATTAGAAAAGACAGAGTTAACAGTTACATGTGTCTCATCCTCAATCACGTCAATCAACTCTTCGCAATAGTTTATATCTAGTTTATTGAGATTAACAAGAGTTTTTGCCATTGAAGATGATATTAAGTTTCTGATGCCATCAATTTTATATATATACAATCTCTCGAGATTATGAAAGAAAATGATTGGGATGTGACGACACCATATATTGCTTATTTTATCGGCAATGTTCACTAGACCAAGTGTCTTTAGACCAATAATTTCAACCTGCAAAAGATAGACAAATTAAATAACAATTCATCGATTGCTCAAAATGAAATCATTTTAATCTAAATGTAGAATCCAAATAGACTATAAGTAACCAAAATTGTAAACAAATCTATGAAATAGCACAACAATAACAATATCAACAATTTATTTGCTGATTGTGCACACACACACACACACACACACACACACACACACACACACATATATATATATATATATATATATATATATATATACATATATATATATATATATATATACATATACATACAATCTATTTGTTGATGCAACAAAACATTAAAAAAATCTCAAAGAAATTCTATTTTAGCAATTGCCATGATTATAAAATAAAAACAAAAACCAGTATATGAATCTCTTGTACATATTCCTTATACTATTCAAACCCAATAACGATGAAATATTTGTTTCTCGATCTGTATATTAATTAGCATCTGGACACGTATGAAGTTATACTATTTAAAATACGAAGAAAAGACGACGTACCTTTTTATTGCAAAATAAATGAAGAGAATTATGGTCGTGGGTGTGTTCTGAATCTATTGCCACAAAACTATTCAGCCTCGGCAAATTTCCAATCCACAACTCTTTCAATTTTGGAAACTGGATGCTTTCAACACCTCTGTATAATGTTGTCAGGCATGGTAGCTCTTCTAGTTTCAGTTCCCTCAATTCTTGGAATATGATATGGCGATTTCCATCATCCCTAAATATTTCTTCTATATTGTCACAATCACTAACGAGGAGCTGCTCGATCATGCCGATTAGGCATTGGTCGATTTTGATATTGAGCTTTGGGCAGTATTTGATTTCTAGTTCTATTTGATTGAAGAAAGAAGTATATGATTAATCAAACACTATTATATTATTGTACGTTTGCGATAAAGAATTAAAGATAAAGTGGTGTGAAAAAGTAAAAATTTACGGTAAAAAGTAAAAATCTCAAACTCTCAAAATTATCAAACTACACACTTTATAATATTTTCTCTCAACTCAATTGTTATTTTCTTCACAAATGAGTGCTCTATTTATAGAGTTTCATATACAAATATTCCAAAATAAATTACCTCATTACATACATCATCACACACTAATTTTCAATATTCAACACCTAATTTTCAACATTCAACATTCAACATACACATTTTAATATTATATTTTCAACACTCCCCCTTGTGATGATGATCATAATGATTGTCTTCATTACGTGTTTTTATACTGCCTCGTTAAAAACCTTACTTGGAAAAACCCATTGGGATAAAAACCATAGTAAGGGAAAAAGAGTGCAGTCACGTAAACTCCCCCTGATGTTGACATGAACAATTCTTCACAAATTTCGTAGATTGCGCATCTCAATATTATATATGTGCTTTCTGAATATTGACGTAGGAAGTGCCTTTGTGAAGAGATCTGATGAGTTTTCACTTGATCGAATGTGACGAACATCAATACATTTATTCTTCTCAAGCTCCTTGGTGAATGCGAAGAACTTAGGAGGAATATGTTTAGTTCTGTCGCTTTTTATGTATCCTTCTTTCATTTGAGCAACACATGCAGCATTATCTTCATATAGTATCAGAGGTTTCTCGTCGAATGATAATCCGCATGAGATTTGGATATGTTGGGTCATTGATTTTAACCACACACATTCACGGCTTGCTTCATGTAGTGCAATAATCTCGGCATGATTTGATGAAGTTGTTACTAGTGTTTGTTTCTGTGAACGCCAAGAAATTGCAGTGCCTCCACGAGTAAATACATATCCAGTTTGGGAACGTGCCTTGTGTGGATCAGATAAGTATCCAGCATCGGCAAAACCAATTATACTTGGATTAGCATCTTTTGAATACAAAAGTCCCAAGTCTGTCGTTCCTCGTAGATAACGGAATATATGTTTAATTCCGTTCCAGTGTCTCTTTGTTGGATATGAGCTAAATCTTGCCAACAGATTCACGGCAAAAGATATATCAGGCCTTGTACAATTTGTAAGGTACATAAGGGCACCGATGGCACTTAGATATGGTACTTCTTGACCAAGAATATCTTCATCATCTTCACATGGACGGAATGGATCTTTTTCTATGTTTAATGATCTAACAACCATTGGAGTACTTAAAGGATTTGCTTTATCCATATTAAAACGTTTAAGAATCTTTTCTGTATAATTTGTCTGGTGAACAAACATTCCACATTCTTTTTGTTCAATTTGCAAACCCAGACAATACTTGGTTTTTCCAAGATCCTTCATTTCAAATTCTTCCTTCAAGTATGACACAACTTCTTGAATTTCCTTACTCGTTCCAATGATGTTTAAATCGTCAACATATACAGCAATAATTACGCATCCGGATGTTGTTTTCTTAATGAAAACACAAGGGCATATTGAATTGTTTACATATCCCTTTTTCATCAAATGATCACTTAGTCGATTATACCACATTCGACCTGATTGCTTTAACCCATATAACGATCTTTGTAATTTCACAGAATAACATTCTCTGGGTTTTGAACTTTGTGCTTCAGGCATCTTAAATCCTTCAGGGATTTTCATATATATATTACTATCAAGTGATCCATATAAGTAAGCTGTAACAACATCCATAAGACGCATTTCTAAATTTTCAGATACCGCCAAGCTAATCAAATATCGAAACGTAATTGCATCCATCACAGGAGAATATGTTTCTTCATAATCAATTCCAGGCCTTTGAGAAAAACCTTGTGCAACAAGTCGAGCTTTATATCTTACTATTTCATTTTTCTCATTTCGCTTTCGAATAAAAACCCATTTGTATCCAACAGGTTTTACACCTTCAGGTGTAAGGACTATAGGTCCAAAAACATTACGTTTATTTAGCGAATCTAATTCAACCTGGATGGCATCTTTCCATTTTATCCAATCCTGCCGATTTTTACATTCACCAAAAGATTTTGGTTCATGATCTTCGTTATCATTTATGATGTCGATTGCCACATTATAAGAAAATATATCATCAATTTCATCTATATCTTTTCGGTTCCATATTTTTCCAGTATTAATGTAATTGATAGAGATTTCATGATTCTCGTCAGTTTGTGGTTCTGACAGAACATTTTCAAACTCTCAAAATTATCAAACTACACACTTTATAATATTTTTCTCTCAACTCAATTGTTATTTTCTTCACAAATGAGTGCTCTATTTATAGAGTTTCATATACAAATATTCCAAAATAAATTACCTCATTACATACATCATCACACACTAATTTTCAATATTCAACACCTAATTTTCAACATTCAACATTCAACATACACATTTTAATATTATATTTTCAACACTGTTTAATGACATCATGAGTATCTTCCATTTGTTTCTTTGGAATTTCAATTCGAGCAGGGGCATTTGCAGCATGTATATATGATTTAGTTACCCCTTTTGTGTCTGCAAATGCATCTGGTATTTGATTTGCTATTCTTTGCAAGTGTACAATTTGTTGTACATCTTTTTCACATTGTTTTGTTCTTGGATCCAGATATAACAATGATGATACATACCATGTAATATCCTTTTCGGTATGTTTCTGTTCTCCCCCTAACATTGGGAAGATTTCCTCATTGAAATGACAATCAGCAAAACGTGCTGTGAACACGTCGCCTGTCTGAGGTTCAAGATATCGAATGATTGATGGACTATCATAACCGATATAAATTCCAACCTTTCTTTGAGGTCCCATTTTCTTTCGTTGTGGTGGTGCAATAGGCACATACACCATACATCCAAAAATTCTCAGATGAGAAATGTCTGGTTCTTTACCAAATGCAAGCTGCAATGGGGAGTATTTATGATATGCACTTGGTCTGATGCGAATTAATGAAGCAGCATGTAAAATCGCATGTCCTCATATAGAAATAGGGAGCTTTGTTTTCATAATCATTGGTCTAGCAATCATTTGCAGACGTTTAATCAATGATTCAGCCAATCCATTCTGTGTATGTACATGAGCAACAAGATGCTCAACAATGATTCCCATAGACATACAATAATCATTGAAAGTCTGGGAAGTAAATTCACCAGCATTATCAAGTCTAATTTTCTTGATTGTATAATCGGGAAATTGATTCCTCAATTTTATTATTTGAGCAAGTAATCTTGCAAATGCAACATTTCGAGTTGACAATAAACATACATGTGACCATCTGCTGGAGGCATCAATCAATACCATAAAGTATCTGAATGGTCCACATGGTGGATGGATTGGTCCACAAATATCACCCTGAATACGTTCAAGAAACATTGGTGATTCAGTTTGGATTTTGCCTGGTGATGGTCTTATAATAAGTTTTCCGAGAGAACAAGCTTTACATTGAAACTTATTATTCTGAAAGATCTTCTGGTCTTTCAACGGATGACCATGTGTATTTTCTATAATTCTTCGCATCATTGTTGAACCAGGATGTCCCAATCGATCATGCCAATTGTTTAATATCAAAGAATTATCAACTACCATGTTTGATTCAATGGGACTTATATGTGTATAATGCAATCCAGTAGGGAGCATTGGTAGTTTTTCAATCACATATTTCTTTCCTGATTTATATGTGATAAGACACATATATTTCTCATTCCCTTCATTCATTGTTTGAGTATCATATCCATGGGAATATATATCATTAAAACTCAACAAATTTCTTTTCGATTGTGGTGAATATAAAGCATCATTGATCAAAAATTTTGTACCATTAGGTAACAAAAATTGTGCTTTACCACATCCTTTAATCAAGTCTACAGGACCTGATATTGTATTCACCGTTGTTTTTGTTGGTTTTAGTTCCAAGAAATATCTTTTATCTCGGAGGATAGTGTGAGTTGTACCACTATCAGGTATGCAAACTTCAGCTTTGCTCATAGCATTTTCCATATTTGAACTTCAAAAAAATATGCAATGAAATAAATTACTGACAATATATATTTAAATATAACACATTTCATAATTATACAATAAAACATTATTCTATGAATACATGAAAAATAAATTATTGTACATTTATATTCTACCATTATATTGTTCATTTTCAGAGAAATCGTTGAGAAAATCTGCAGCATCAATGTTGTTCATTTCTATCCCACCAACATATTGATCATTTCCAGAGAAATCATTCATAAAATCACCAGCATCAAGATGAGTTGAATCACTCAAACGGTCACTGCGTTCAGTGAAGTTGGTCTCCTTTTCTTTCCCCTTTAATGATTCTTTATAAAGTTTACAAAGGTGCTCAGGGGCTCGACAAACTTTGGACCAATGTCCTGGAGTACCACATCTGTAACAAGAACTTTCATATCTTTTTGAGTGATTTTCATTAACACTTGTATTTTCATGATGCCTTTTCTGTGGATGGTTTGGGACGCTCTTTTGAGATGAGTTATAAAAATAACTATCTCTATTATTTTCAAAACCACGGCCGCGTCCACGACCACGACCAATTCCACGTCCACGTCCACGTCCACGTCCACGTCCACGACCTCGACCTCGACCAAAACCTTGTCTTTGAAATTGATTTTGGTTTCCAGGTTTAAATTCATTTTTACTTTCAGCATTTACTTCTGGAAATGCTGTTGATCCAGTGGGTCGGGACTGATGATTTCTCACTAGAAGCTCGTTGTTCTTTTCCGCCACAAGAAGACAGGCGATGAGTTCAGAATATCTGGCAAATCCACGTACTCTATATTGTTGCTGTAGAGTAATATTTGATGCATGAAATGTGGAAAATGTTTTTTCAAGCATCTCAGATTCAGTAATCTCATGGCCACAAAATTTCAATTGCGAGATTATTCTATACATCGCCGAATTGTAATCACTGACTTTTTTAAAGTCTTGGAATCTCAACGTATTCCATTCATCTCGGGCGGTCGGAAGTATAACTTCCATTATATGTTCAAATCTCTCTTTTAATCCCTTCCACAAAGCCATGAGATTTTTTTCAGTCAGATATTCACATTTCAATCCATCGTCAAGATGTCGACGTAAAAATATTATGGCTCTTGCCTTTTCTTGTGACGTGCATATGCCATTTTCTTTAATGGTCTCGCTTAGACCCAATGACTCAAGATGCATTTCTACATCTAGAGTCCATGGCATATAATTTTTCCCAGTAATGTCAAGAGCGATGAATTCGAGCTTTGTCAAGTTTGCCATGGTAGTACTAAAAGTCACGATGCATTTTATTAGTTAATGAATATTGCAATACAAAGTAATGGATAAACAACAAGTACAAGTATTCGTAAAAATAAAGAAAACACACGAGGAGGATATTCTCCGATAAATACAAGACTTGTGAGTATGATCACTAAAATAATTAAAAATAACCTTGCGAAAGCCATCTTCCTTTTTTTCTTCGAAAATTTGATGAAGAATAATTTTTAGAGAAGAAGAGAAAATTGGAGTGATTGAATGTGTTTGTGAGATCATATTTATAGGGCAAAAACTAGCCGTTTTTTACCATTTATGACCGTTGGTGTATAAAAAAATAAAGGTATGTATTTGTATAATTTTATGGTAATAATATGGTATATATAATATTAGACATGTTTAAATAATTATGTATATCATATCACAATATGATAATGTAGTGTCACAAGTTATTTTGTTTAAAAACCTTATAGGCTTTTATACTTGTCGTATCCCTTACCGGGAGTGTGGGATGTCGTTTTAACATCCTCCCAGGATTTATAACAAGTTTATGAAAAAATTTTATTTATATATTAAATATATACACAATAAATAAATAACAGTAAAATAAATATTATTACTTTTGTTACCTTTTTCTTCTGTTTGGAGCTTGGAAAAGTATGTAGGACTTTTAGAGCTTCGTGCTGATAACGTGTTGTGAAAAAGTAAAAATTTACGGTAAAAAGTAAAAATCTCAAACTCTCAAAATTATCAAACTACACACTTTATAATATTTTTCTCTCAACTCAATTGTTATTTTCTTCACAAATGAGTGCTCTATTTATAGAGTTTCATATACAAATATTCCAAAATAAATTACCTCATTACATACATCATCACACACTAATTTTCAATATTCAACACCTAATTTTCAACATTCAACATTCAACATACACATTTTAATATTATATTTTCAACAGGGTGATCATTTATTTAGATAGATTTATAGAAGAGATGTTAAATAGCTACAGTTGTTTATTTTGGAGAATAACTTAAATATGATGTCTTGGTTTTGTATTCGTTAAAACATTTAAGTCTACTTATATTATTTATACAGATTTCGATTAAAGTGACAAGTATTCGATTTTATAACGAATCACATATTCAATTGTTATGATTTTAAACATGTAATTATTTGGAGTTCATTGTTTGAGAGCCTCGACGAATAATCCGAACATATATGATTGTTAAACTTTTTGAGTTGCATTATTGATGGTAAAAACACAAATTAATCTTACATTTCATATATTTTTTAGATGTTCCCCATTTGAAATGGTATATATATATACCGATCAATAATTTTTTTTTTTTTTTACTTTTTCAAAATTATTTTCATCTATCGCACTTCTTTGCGGTGGGGAAATGATCATTTGGGTATTGTATAATCATCGGAATATATTATACTTCCATATATTTCTAATTTAATATTTTTTAATATAAATTTTACCATCTTGCTTTTTAAAAATATAAACAAATTTTTTACTTAAATTAAAAATATACATAAATAAAGACTGTATGTTTTGATGCCCATTTGAATCATTTCAAAAATAAAATATATTTTTCAATTTCACAAAACATTTTTTTATTATTTCTTCCAAATGAACACTAAAAAAATATACATAAATAAATACTATATATATTTGTTTATAAAAAAAATTCTACAATAAACAAGCAATAAGAAACCGAATTAGGTAAGAAGCAAAAACATAACAAATCGACATATTTTGTCTCAATATATTAAATTTCTAATTGAGTACCATTTTGTATGTTAAAAATTCTAATTATTTAGTTTTTCAAAAGTCACATGCCTTTACATGGTTGCCCTAATTATTAATAATTTATAATTTTTACCTAAAAATATGAATGGTCCTGAAAGCCTCAATAAATGCTAGTCGCTTTCTCTGGTCCAAACTGGTCCCAATTTCCCTTATAATTGTGAAGCATGATTAATTTCTATCTTCAAATAATTGTCATATATATATATATATATATATATATATATATATATATATATATATATATATATATATATATATATATATATATATATAAAATAAGGTTTCAAATGATAGTGTTGGGAGTAGGGAGAAGGTTTTTTGGTTACTACACATATTGATATTGACAATTATATATTGAGAGACGTTTATGTCATTGCATATATTGATATTGACAATTATATATATGTCCGTTTTTTTGCCTGATCAGGTCTCGGTTCACATATTTTTTTCATCGAGAGAGTTTATGTCATTATATATATTGAGAGACGTTTATGTCACTACACATATTGATATTGACAATTATAGTGACAGGTATTATTCACATTATTTATGGTATATTTGATAGAGAGATTTAAAATAAAAAAATTCAAATTCAAGAGTTAAATTTAGGGATAATTGCATCACCGTACACACCATGTAATAAATAAAACAAAAAACACCTCATGTAAAATCAATAACATTTTAAAACTCTTGTTTTTTTAAAAATCAAGCATAAAGCTCATATGAGAGAGGTAAATGTACTTATATTTTTATAACATAGAAGGTGAAATGTGTTTGATTTTTAAAAAAAATAAGAATGTATTAGCATATTAATATTTTTTAACCAATTTTGGAATTCCACAAATATCCCACTATTTATTTTCCATACACAAGTTAATCCAAAATTCAAAAAGAAAAAAAAACTCCTTAAATAGCCTAATTAACCACAAAACAAAAACAAATATTAAACTACTAAATCTGTCAACAACAATTAATTCAAATTTTACAAAAACCATCTACAAAATCAGTTGTTACTAAAACAAACATGAGTACCAACAAACTCCTTATTTCTGTACTTTCGTAACATAATAAAAATCATTTTACTAAAAAAATGAATTTAATTTAAGACCAAACACAAATGATTAAAGGAGGAGGATTGCGCCTGTGTAAAACTTTGGCAATTTTCATGTATGCACCCCTTTAACTATTTTTCTAATGCTAGGATGTACCTTGGAAGGAAGGTGTTGCAAGGCCCGACTGCAACGTCTCGGCAAGGACTGCAACGTCTCCATAGGGACTAAGGTGTAGTGTCAAATATGCAAGGGTTCGACTGCGAGGACCGCCACATCTCCTTAGGAGAAACAACATCGCATTATTTATGCATCTCAAGTATGATTAGATGAAGCTAGTAAACAAAGGTGAAAGGAATATTTTATTCCTTTATTATTTTGATAAGTTGATATTATCAATTTATGATTTTGCCTTTCTAGATTAAAAGATTTTATTTTATTTAATTTTAAATGATAATATCTTGGTTTAATTCTTTCTAGATTATGAAATCTTGCTTGATTTATTTTTAAATGATAAGATCTTGGTTGATTTATATCTAGATATTATATGATTTATTTTTAATATGATTTTTATCACCAAGATATTTTATCCATGTTTAAAAGAGTGATTATCCCTAATGAAAATATTATTTCTATATTTTGTAGGACTATTTTATGGAATGAATTTTAGGTCGAGCAATGTATATATATATGAAGCACCTCACGGCCGCAAGTGAGGAGGTGGAGGAGAGAGAAAAAAGCTTTTGAGAAACAAGAGGGTTGTAGAGAAAGTGGAGAGAGAAAATGCTTTAGAGAGAGAAGATCTTTGGACATAGAGTGAAGCTAGACTCTTCATGGAGACCTTTTGTGATCTTTTGAGTGATCTTTTGGAGAGTCTCCTTTCGTGGTTTTGAAGAGTGTTCTTTTGTGTCTTCGTGAGCTTTCTCGTGTGTGATATCTGCCTGGTTTTTCGTGGACTTAGTGCATAGTCCTTTTACAGAGATTACTGAAGAATATTTTGAATGTTGAAGACTTTGTGTGATTGAGTCACAGACTTTGCAGTGTTGCCGATTGGTGTTGCCAACACTCAAGAACAACACTGACGCAGAGTGTTGATCGAAGAGTGTCGTCGTTTGGTTTTAAGCAACACGCTTTTTATTTTATGCATCTAGTTTTTATGTGGTTTTTTTTTATGCATTTTTAATTCCTTTGAGTGTCAAGGAATTTGGTTTTGTTTTTTCACTAGTATTGTTTTGGTGTAAACGATTTACATAATTTTTCTAGTGGAATTTTTTGCCATGAGGCATCGCACAAGTATTTATACTTGTGCTTAAGTGAAATTCTAGTATTCGTTTGTTGAAGTTACGTCTGTATTTAATAACAAATTTCCGCTGCTGTGTTGTGTACCGTGTTGACAACACCGAGCACAACACTCAATTCTGACATACAAGATTTTAATATTTATTTCCTGACAATTAATGAGCAATAATTCTTTCAAAAGGTTTTATGAAGATCTGGATAAGGTGCTTCAAGGAATTCCACCAAGAAAGATGATGACACTACACCTGAGTCCCTGTGGAGACGTTGCAGTCCTTGCTGAGATGTTGCAGTCGGACCTTGCAACACCTTCCTTCCGGGGAACCACCTCATCTAGATATATAACAAGACTTGAGAAAACGACACTCCATGCAAAAACGGTGGCTAAGAGCATTCTTGGAGTAGTAAAAGGACGAGTATCACCAAATAAAGAATCTTGGTCATAGGAAAACGAAGTAGAAGAGAAAGTGATCGAGATCAAAAGAGCTGTCTATATATTGCTTTAAACTTTTAGAAGTGAGGAAACTTAAAAAAAAATATGCAGCAGCCAAGAAAGAGGCCAAGGAAGCAGTGCAATAAACTAAAGATAAAGCTTTAGAAGACTTTTTAATGACAACATGATACAAAATATGGGAAAACAAGATCTATAGAATAGCTAAATCAAGAAAGTGTTCAATCAAATATGATGTATTAAAGACGAGTCAAGTAGGGTGTTAGTGAATTACTAGGAAATAGAAGAGCGATGGGAGAGGCACTTTCATCACCTTTATAATGAAGGTCAAGTTAATCAGCCTCTTATGAAATTTACGCAAGTTAGAGAAGTACAGAAAATTATCGAAGAATTCAAACTTCAAAAGTAGTTGAAGCTTTGAAAATGATGATCAAGACCGAAAAGACGGTAAGACCCAATGATATTCCCATCGAGGTATACGCGTTGGATCCAGAATTTTAGGTTTTGAGAGGGCTACATATTAAGTGACGACAATGTACAGCAGTGTCAGAGCTACCAATTTCCTATAGGACTTGCATATTTGGCTCTTTTGACTTGTGATCTATGTGTTATTTTCTTAAAACTTTATGTCCAGTATGATAAATATAAAAATGAAAAAAATTGAGAACTAAAGGACACAAACATTGAGTCTAATTGAAAAAGAAGGCCAAAGAGGAAAAATGTTTTTAAAAATTTTCGAGTGGCATGTTTGTAGCTAGGCTGATACCGAAAGCTCCAAACTTGGGTTCGAAATTTGGACTGCACTACGTGACATGCAAGCTCTTACACCTCGTCAGACGATGGAGATCGGGAGCTCCGATATGGGTTCGGAAGGTCCGAATTGCTACGTGACATGCAAGCTCTTATACCTCGTCAGACGATGGAGATCGGAAGCTCGTCCTTGATAAATTAAGTTTTTTACATATTTGCTTATACTAATTGAATATGTTGTTCAATCATTGATATCTTCTCTCTTTTTTCAAACATACTTTCATTTGCTCTTTTAATATGGATTCTTTTGATTGTAGCGATTATTCGTGGCAAAAATGATAAAATGTTGTCATGCAGGAAGTATTATTGCTATCGGTTACAAATCAGAGATAATGATTCATCTATTCTGTTATATGGTGGTAGAATGTTGAGAGATTATACAAAAAGGATAAGATCGCAAGCTACGTCCAATTCAAAGGATTTGCTAGGAAAATGTCAAATCAAACAAGAAAAATAGGGAAAATAACTTTTGGAGCATTACATATGTATGCATGCAAATTATATGGAGGATACCAATCAAGCCATTTGCAAATTATATTGAGCATACCAATCAAGCCACTTGTAAAGAGCCTCTTTCAACTTTTGTTGCTTAAAAAAACATAATTGCTGGTAATCCAACGTTCCTAATGTATTACATGAAATTTCATTATCATTAAAAATAAAGTTAAAATTACTCAAACTCAGAAAATACACATATTCATGTATACTCCTTTCAAATAAATCACCGACAATTACAGTTCACGTGCAACGCACGTGCTCTATCCTAGTATATATATATATATATATATATAAAATAAGGTTTAAAATGATAGTGTTGGGAGTAGTGAAAGTTTTTTTGGTTACAATCAGGTATCGGGACTCGTTGAATCTGAATTACATTTCACATATTTTTTTCATCGAGAGAGTTTATGTCACTACATATATTGTGAGAGGTTTATATCACTACACATATTCAGATTGACAATTATAGTGACATGTATTATTCACGTATTATTCACATTATTTATGGTATATTTGATAGAGAGATTTGAAAATTCAAATTCAAGAGTTACATTTAGGGCTAATTGCATCAACGTACACACTATGTAATAAATAAAACAAAAAACACCTTATGTAAAATTAATAACATTTTAGAACTCTTGTTTTTTTAAAAAAATCAAGCATAAAGCTCATATGAGATAGGTAAATGTACTTATATTTTTATAAAGATAGAAGGTGAAAGGTGTTTGATTTTTAAAAAAAATAAGAATGTATTAGCATATTAATATTTTTTGGGGGGTTTAGATGAAACCCATTTTGGAATTCCACAAATATCCCACTATTTATTTTCCATACACAAGTTAATCCAAAATTCAAAAAGAAAAAAAAAACTCCTTAAATAGCCTAATTAACCACAAAACAAAAAAAAAATATTAAACTACTAAATTTGTCAACAACAATTAATTCAAATTTTACAAGACCATTTACAAAATCAGTTGTTACTAAAACAAACATGAGTACCAACGAATTCCTTATTTTGTACTTTCGTAACATAATAAAAATCATTTTACTAAAAAAATGAATTTAATTTAAGACCAAACACAAATGATTAAAGGAGGAGGATTGCGCCAGCGTAAAACTTTGGCAATTTGGCAATTTTCATGTATCACCCCTTTAACTATTTTTCTAATGCTAGGATGTTCCTTGGAAGGAAGGTGTTGCAAGGTCCGACTGCAATGTCTCGGCAAGGACTGCAACGTCTCTATAGAATAGCTAAATCAAGAAAGTGTTCAATCAAATAAGATGTATTAAAGACGAGTCAAGTAGGGTGTTAGTGAATTACTAGGAGAAGAGCGATGGGAGAGGCAATTTCATCACCTTTATAATGAAGGTCAAGTTATAATCAGCCTCTTATGAAATTTACGCAGGTTAGAGAAGTACAGAAAATTATCGAAGAATTCAAACTTCAAAAGTACTTGAAGCTTTGAAAATGATGAAGACCGAAAAGACGGGAAGACCCAATGATACTCCCATCGAGGTAGGCGTTGGATGACTTACAAAGTAATTTAATTAACAAGATATTAAGAAGAAAGAAAATGCCCAACGAGTGCAAAAAGTATAGTAATTCCCACATTTAAAAATAATGGAGATATACAAAACTGTGTGACGACAATGTACAGCAGTGTCAGAGCTACCAATTTCCTATAGGACTTGCCAATTTGGCTCTTTTGACTTGTGATCTATGTGTTATTTTCTTAAAACTTTGTGCAGTATGATAAATATAAAAATGAAAAAAATTGAGAACTAAAGGACACGAACATTGAGTCTAATTGAAAAAGAAGGCCACAGAGGAAAAATGTATTTTAAAATTTTCGAGTGGCATGTTTGTAGGCTGATACCGAAAGCTCCAAACTTGGGTTCGAAATTTGGACTGCACTACGTTGCATGCAAGCTTTTACACCTCATATCAGACGATGGAGATCGGAAGCTCCGATATGGGTTCGGAAGGTCCGAATTGCTACGTGATGATGCTTACTGGACGCATGACTGCCTTGTTGGTTGAGTGGGTTCAGAAGGTCCGAACTTACCTTCGGAAAGTCTGAACCTGCCTTTGGTCTTTTTCGAACCGTCTATTAATCAAATACTTTACTTTGGTTAAGCCATGACACTTTCATCAATGCACCCTTTATCTCTGCCCTCCACCCCTTTTTTTTTTTTTTTTTTTTTGAGCTATTATTGACAAATAGATCTTCTGAATTATCGGAAAATAAAATAAATTTTTATGTATAATGAAGATCGAAGAAAACAAGCCGTCCGAGCGCAACACATGGCTCCCGTGCTCGGATACAATCTTGTACTCGGGCAGGGGACAAGTGGGTTGCGTGTCTGCATCGTGCGTGGGTGTGCACTCACACTTATTTTTTTAAAAAAAAAATTAATTATGTTCTAATTTGTAGCCGAAATTATGATATTTCCAAACTTTTGTAATTTCGAACTAGTCGTTCAAAATTAGCTGTTACATTACAAACTAGTGTCACCAACTAGACGTAAATTTTATTTCTGAATAAAAATATAATATTAAATTATAAATGAAATTAATTAAAGTATAGATAAATTTATATGAAAAATTTAAATGATTTTATTTAAATGAAAAAAATATGATATTATTAAAGTGAAAGTTAGACCCATAAATATTTGATTTATGACATATTTAACTGTAAAATTTAATATATTTGAATAGTAACTAAAATATTTAATTAACGACATGCAAAAGGGATCACAAATATCTGAGATTCTCTAATGTGATTGCTAATAGTTACAAATGGCAAATAACATATGGTCCGTCCTTGTGGATGGCGGTCACTCCACGCCAATTTTGACAAAAGTTTGACTTTTTCAAACACTGGACACCACACAAACATACATGTATACTAGTTAATTACTATGCATACATATCGTCTGTGTACAAATTTTTTTTATCGATAAACTAACGTGTAATTTGACAATTTAAAGAGTGACTAAATTGATATTTGAATTGTTAAAATAAAAAAATATAAAAAAAGTGTGTGTTGAAACTCAAGAAAAAAATTACAAAAAACAAAAGTGTAATATTAGTGTCATATAAGAGTAAAATTGGAAAAAAAAGTTGGTGTCCTCTTAGGTAGTTACTATCATGTGCTCGACCTTAATAAAATAGAATAGATAATATTATGATGGAGGACGCAATAAATGTAAACATTAAATTTTAATATATCATTTAATTTTAAGTTTATTAAATAATAAATGTAAACATTAAATTTTAATCTGTAATTTAATTTTAAGTATATTGATTTTTTTGAATAAAATGTAAGCATGTTGATATAATTTTTTTAAACATTAAATTTTAAATGTAATTTAATTTTAAGTATATTGATTTTTTTGAATAAAATGTAGGCATATTGATATAATTTTTTTCAACATTAAATTTTAATATGTAATTTAATTTTAAGTATATTGATTTTTTTGAATAAAATGTAGGCATATTGATATAATTTTTTTAAAAGAAAATTGTTGTGCATATAGTTCAGGAACGGTTTGGGACTAGATTAAATCGGTTTTGTATATGGGGTAATGAAATCGTATCGATCTTGTTAGAAATTGGATTGAGACATAGAAGATTTATTGGATTAGGAATATAATTCAATCCAAAATCGAATATAATTGAATTGGTTAGAACATAATTATAATCACTTTTTTTAAAAAAAAATTTCTAACCACAATGTTCATAAAATAGTTAGGGATAAAATAAAGTTAAAAAAATTAATATATTTTTGGTTAATATTCAATCAAACCGAATTAAAATTGTTTCGAATTCGTCGTCGAACAATCTAATTATCCAACATTGATGTTGGATTTCTTTCAATAAAAAGCAAATTAAATTAAATAGGTTTCGGATTGAACTACATTATACGTATATGTATACATCATACATATACATAATATATATATATATGTGTGTGTGACATTCATGGTAACCAACCAAAGGTAGATTTTCTATTTTGTCATCCACTAATAATGATAAGTAAACTGATTGTTTTATCAAATGAAAAAAAAAATGACAAGAAATTAACCATATTTTGTATTAAAAATTTAACATAATTAATTAATTTTAATATATACGAACTTATTGCGTGCAAAGAATATTAGTAAATATATATTAAAAACAACAGCAAGTAAATAAATACAATTAATAAATAGACACACATTTGTTTATGGATGTTTGGAGATTAACAATTTCTACGTCACCCCTCCTATTGAGAATGATTCATTAGAAGACTTTGATTTATACAACACATTGTACAAGTCTATTTCAAATTACAACATATCAACCTTATAAATTGAACTCCTATTACACTCAATTGTAGGTCACAATATCACAATCTGTATAATGTTTAATGTCTATTATGACAAGACTACAAAAACAATTTTTAATGACTTTGTGTAAAGATTCATTTGAATTAACTTTGAAATTCAACTCTCATGTATATGTGTGACTAATTGTTTTTAAGGATTTAATCCACTATAGTATGTATATCTCTCAAATATATCATCACACTCGAGTTTGCTTTCATTCTAGTTAATTTCTTCATATTGCCCGCTCATACTTTAAATATCCTTCCAAATCTTATATTTGATCTTCAAGATGTTTTATATTTAGCTTCCAATAATGATATATACATTATACACAAAAATATAACTGTTTGAAAATGTTATGGACAATTTCTGATATTAAAATGGTTGAATCCGACTTATTGAATGATTTTCCCGATCCCTACTGATTTTGAGCCTTGCTGTCAATTATGCTCGTCAGTTCGGTCGTCAGCTAGGCTGATCAATCAGCTAGGCTTGTTTCAGGTAGGTGCTGATTTGAGTTCTGAGCCTTGCTAATTTCATCTTGTGCAGAATTAATAGTTTCATCATGATTTATCAGTTTCTTAAACTCCGATTCACACTTCAACTTATGAAGATGATTTGTAGATCACCGTCTTATCTTTGTAATGCTTACTGAATCATTCAATTATGATAACCGAGCTGATCAGACTGATCAAAATACGGAAATTACTAATGTCGTACTGATCCTTGCTAATCAGATAAACTGATGTGCCTCACTGCCATCAGTTTTCCCACATAACATATGATTTAGCTCAAATGACATGAAGTATGATTTTTCCTGAATTGCGAGGGATAATCGTTTGAGCTACAATAGCCCAATTCTTGAAATATTGAATATCGATATATTAAGTCGAGTTTGGTTTTCAAACCCAACGGAAGACACTCGAAATAATCTATTTTAACAATCAATTAAACATACTGAAAAATAATTAAAAGATATACAATTTGAATATGTAAAACATTTTTGTTTGAAACATTTTATCAAACACTTGGTATGTAATATTTTGGTATTTGAAGAGCACATAAAATGCTTAAACAATACATATTAAAAACAGTAGCAAGTAAATAAATGTAATAAATAAATAAACACAAATTTTTTTATGGATGTTCGGAGATTAACAACTCCTACGGCTCATTTCAATTTAGGATTTATCCGTTGTCTAATTGAAACTCCTAGCACACTCGATTATAGACAACAACCTTACAATCTACATAATGTTTAATGTATCTTATGTCAAGACTATAAACACAATATTTAATATTTTTGTGTGAAGACTCGCTCAACTAAACTTTGAAGCTCAACTATCATATATGAGTTTGAGTAATTGTGTGTGCTGATGTAATCCATTACAGTGTGTATCTCTCAAATGTATCTTCACACTTGAGTCTACTCTCATTCTAGCTAATTTCTTCATGTAAGTTGTCCATACTTTAAATCTCTTTCCAAAACTTGTATTTGATCTTCAAGATGTTGTATATATAGCCTCCAAGAATGATGCATGTGTTATATACAAGAATATGATCATTTGGGAATGTTATGCATAGTTTCTAGCATTAAATGGTCAAATCCTTCTTGCTGAACACTTTTCCAGAGCCATATTTATTTCGAGCCTTGCTGTCAGTTAAGCTCGTCAGCTAGGTTCGTTTCAGTTTGGCCGAGCCTTGCTAATTTGAGGTCTGAGTTTTGCTGATTTCATCAAGTACATAACGAACAACTTCATTTTGATTTATCAGCTTTTTAAACTTCGATTCAGACTCTAACTTGTGAAGATTTGTAGATAATTTTCTTAGCTTTATAACGCACACTGAATCATTTCGTTCTGATAATTGATCTGATTGGGCTGATCAAAATATGTCAACTGCTTATGTCCTACTGATCCTTGCTTATCAGACAAACTCATGAACTTTGGTGCCATCAGTTTTCCTATTTAACATCCGATTTAACCCAACGAACGTAATTGTCCCGAATTGAGTTTTCTGTTTATTCTTGTATGCGGCTTGTCATTTGCATTATCGAGCTGTGAGATATCATCAAAACACCGTAGTTCGTTAGATTTTCAGTTTGACTAAGTTCGAGTTTCAGTTTTCATCTTGAATTAACAACTTGACACTTGAGTAAAAATGTTAGAAACACGATAAATTTTTTTGTTATCATCAAAATAAAGATTGCTAAAATTTCAAAACCCAACATACTTGTATCACGAAATAATTAAAGGACAAAATCTGATTTATTTAAATACGTTGTAATCATATTAACATTGGTTTGATTTGGATTTTTGTCATTTAAGCATTGAACTACAACAATTTTTTTGTGATTTCGTTGATTTTTTAAAACCAACTCAAACCATGATGGATGGACTTGTTTTGGTTGTATGGATTTGGTTCGATTACTCGGACAACTTTATTTTTTAAGCAAACGGAACGCCTTTGTGTAGTGACCCGTTCCAGAATCACCTACTAATCAAAAACTAAGCATGCAATTAACCTAATAGACAATAATCAGAGATAACAGCGGAAAAAGTCAACAACTATACCGATTATACAACCCAATCGAAGTCTAGAATAACTCAAAATAAAATATCCAAAACAACCATATCGAATCAAAACAATACCGATAAACTAAACCAACCAGCTACTCAACGTCCTCCTCCTGCTCCTCCTGAGCTGTCCAACCTGAGGTCTGCCCCGAGGGAATGGGGTGTCCAAGAATAAACAAAACCGAGGACGTGAGCGATAAGAACGCCCAGTACAAAAGTATGAGTATACAGACCTATATGAAATGCACATGCTATGATCATGATACCGGGGTAGTCAAGAAACAGGAGTCACAAAAGGATCTCAACAATGCTCAGTCTAGAGGCGCCAAGTGGATAGTGCCGCGCGGTCCAACCTCTGGGTCACTGCATCCACTACAAGACAGACGTGGACCTAAAATGTCCCGGACCACCGAAGCCCTCCCGACCCGTCGGCCACTGTGTACTCTCGGTGTCCATGCGTCCACAAGACAGGGCTGAGCGGCCCCAAGATATAGCTTATCTCGAAAGAGATACAGCTCAACAGTAAAGGCTATCTCGAAGGAGATACGGCTCAATATGAAATGCAACGTGCAGTAATAAACGTGACATAATAGCATGCATCATATGACATATATCAATGCACCACATAATCATGCAACACATATATGAATGTATACTCAACCAGGATATCTCGGATAGTACTTTCGTACCTCTATCACTGCAATCCTAATCCACTGGAACAACCAGACAACAGGTCTAATCCAAGCCTATTCATCAAGTGAAAACCATCACTAAACTTATCTACCAGACTTAACTAGATAATCCTGAGATAAATACTGATAAAATTCCAAACCTTCGTCCGTCGCTAGCCCGCTGATGCCGCTAGCTCCCAACTAGAGCACAGCTCTGCTACAAGACCAGCAGCTCCCTGCTAGTGCCCAAATCTCGGAACAAGACTAGAACCTGTCAGAAACGACTGAAATGCTACGGAACTCTCTGAATTGGCGAGTCAAAATGAGGAAATCCGACCACTATTTATAGGCCATGTTCGGATCCTCCGAACACCACTTCGGAACGTCCGAACGCTACGTGTCCATTGGCTCTTGACAGCTCATGATCGGATCCTCCGATCATACACTTCGGACCGTCCGAACATGCACGTGTCCAGCTGCTCTTGACACCTCATGATCGGATCCACCGAACCCACTTCGGACCTTCCGAACTCCCACGTGTCGATCAACTCTTGACACCTAATGATCGGATCCACCGAACTCACTTCGGACCTTCCGAACTCTTCGGTGCTTCTGAACCATCTTCGGACCGTCCGATCATGACTCGGTCAAAATTACACATTAAACCTTCTTAATCACCAATACTCCGTTAATTACCCAATTTGGAATTCGGGCTACTACATTCTCCCCCCCTTAAAAATGATTTCGTCCTCGAAATCTAGGCAAGAGAATGAACAAAACGAAATAACAACATCATTACCCTCCAAATCTAAGGAACAACCCATCACTAGACGCTTAGCTAACCCCGAATGACCCATCGGAGTAGAAACAGAAAGAATGACGTCTAGAGAAACATGCGGTAACTTATGACGCTTAACAATTCGTCCTGGTCACCCCAACGACCTACACTTCCCTGACTACTCTCATCACCAAAGTGGTCAGCCATTGCTACAACAATAGAATGGGGAAACTAGTAAATTGGTCAACGGAAATCCCAAAACAAAAATCTATATCCCAAAATCGAATGCATGCTCTGATACCATAAATGTAGTGACCCGTTCCAGAATCACCTACTAATCAAAAACTAAGCATGCAATTAACCTAATAGACAATAATCAGAGATAACAGCGGAAAAAGTCAACAACTATACCGATTATACAACCCAATCGAAGTCTAGAATAACTCAAAATAAAATATCCAAAACAACCATATCGAATCAAAACAATACCGATAAACTAAACCAACCAGCTACTCAACGTCCTCCTCCTGCTCCTCCTGAGCTGTCCAACCTGAGGTCTGCCCCGAGGGAATGGGGTGTCCAAGAATAAACAAAACCGAGGACGTGAGCGATAAGAACGCCCAGTACAAAAGTATGAGTATACAGACCTATATGAAATGCACATGCTATGATCATGATACCGGGGTAGTCAAGAAACAGGAGTCACAAAAGGATCTCAACAATGCTCAGTCTAGAGGCGCCAAGTGGATAGTGCCGCGCGGTCCAACCTCTGGGTCACTGCATCCACTACAAGACAGACGTGGACCTAAAATGTCCCGGACCACCGAAGCCCTCCCGACCCGTCGGCCACTGTGTACTCTCGGTGTCCATGCGTCCACAAGACAGGGCTGAGCGGCCCCAAGATATAGCTTATCTCGAAAGAGATACAGCTCAACAGTAAAGGCTATCTCGAAGGAGATACGGCTCAATATGAAATGCAACGTGCAGTAATAAACGTGACATAATAGCATGCATCATATGACATATATCAATGCACCACATAATCATGCAACACATATATGAATGTATACTCAACCAGGATATCTCGGATAGTACTTTCGTACCTCTATCACTGCAATCCTAATCCACTGGAACAACCAGACAACAGGTCTAATCCAAGCCTATTCATCAAGTGAAAACCATCACTAAACTTATCTACCAGACTTAACTAGATAATCCTGAGATAAATACTGATAAAATTCCAAACCTTCGTCCGTCGCTAGCCCGCTGATGCCGCTAGCTCCCAACTAGAGCACAGCTCTGCTACAAGACCAGCAGCTCCCTGCTAGTGCCCAAATCTCGGAACAAGACTAGAACCTGTCAGAAACGACTGAAATGCTACGGAACTCTCTGAATTGGCGAGTCAAAATGAGGAAATCCGACCACTATTTATAGGCCATGTTCGGATCCTCCGAACACCACTTCGGAACGTCCGAACGCTACGTGTCCATTGGCTCTTGACAGCTCATGATCGGATCCTCCGATCATACACTTCGGACCGTCCGAACATGCACGTGTCCAGCTGCTCTTGACACCTCATGATCGGATCCACCGAACCCACTTCGGACCTTCCGAACTCCCACGTGTCGATCAACTCTTGACACCTAATGATCGGATCCACCGAACTCACTTCGGACCTTCCGAACTCTTCGGTGCTTCTGAACCATCTTCGGACCGTCCGATCATGACTCGGTCAAAATTACACATTAAACCTTCTTAATCACCAATACTCCGTTAATTACCCAATTTGGAATTCGGGCTACTACACTTTGTTACGTCAATCAATTTGTCGAAATCCTATAAAGTTAAATATAACATCATAAAATATAAAAAAAAAAAAACAAATCATTTCTGTAAATTTATATTAAATTATACAAACAACTTCAATTTTACTCTTATTTAATGAGTTCTTATATAAATTGTTTGTAATTTTTCTAATATTTAGTTAATTATAAGATATCAAATTAAATATGGGTATTGGATAGAAAAAATATGACTAAGTAATAAGTATGGATAAATATTTATATAATTGGGACGAACATTTAAAAAAAAACGAATGTAATACTTATTTATTCTTTTGCACTGTGACATTTGTGTTCAAGTGCTACGAATTCATTGAACGGGGCTAACTTACAAGTTTTTTTTTTATCAACTTTAGACAAAAACTTGTGTGAGACGGTTTCACGGGTCTTATTTCGTAAGACGGATATCTATTTGGGTCATTAATGAAAAAGTATTACATTTTATGCTACAAGTATTACTTTTTATTGTGAATATGGGTATGGTTGACCTGTCTCACAGATAAAGATCCGTGAGACCGTCTCACAAGAGATCTACTCTCAACTTTAAGTGTAGTCTCTATACATTATTATTATCATTATTATTAAATTTGAGACATCTTAATAATAAACTTTTTAAAATATCAACAATATTTTTTTCTAAAACTATAAAAGTATTATATTTTAATCAATAAAAATATTTTAAAATCTTTCTTTTGGTTCCAGAGGTGCTGGTTAAGTGAGCTATCCCGGCCGGTCTCCTAGGGTCTAAGACAAGGAGTTAGCAAGTTTTAGTAAATTTATGTATTCTTTATCACAGTCGTACCCATTTCCAAAATTTTTAAAACTATTAAAATATATTTTTTTAATTTTTATCCAAACTTTTTAATTTCTTAAATGATTATAGCATTCATAATATAAAAATATATGATAAAAAAATCAAAGTAAAAATAACAAAAAAATATCCCATATGTGCAAGTGATCACTATTATATATTATCTATATTATTATATTATTAAGTGTGAGAACTTTAAAATAACTAATTTTTTGTGACATTTACTGTTTTAATAATTATATATATTAATAATGTGTTAAAATTTAATGTAAATCACATGTAGTTCAGTGGATAGAACATTTGTTTCCTAATTTCAAGTTGTAAGTTGAATTCCTTATTTTGCTCTTTTCTTCTCTTTTATTTATTTATTTTTTACTTCATATATCAAAATCAGAATGTAATCTCTCACTATTTTTTATAATTATATTTTGATGCTCATTTAAATATAAATCAAATGAATTATAAAAAATATTATACAAATATGTCCTTGCACTAGTTATTATTAAGTGTAGGCATAACATAGACAAATCCAATGATGTCATGGTTTTTGTTTTCCTTTTGATTTTTAAAATTCAACATTTTAAAATTATATTTTAGGCTCTCACTAATTTTCAAAATTATAATATGTACTCATTTAAATATAATCATTTCAAAATTGTAATATGATCTTTTTAAAACCAAGATATCATTCTTTTTAGAAAAAACATCAAATTAATTATACAAAAAAAAAATTAAACAAACACTACTAATGCATTAGAATCACCAGTCTGATTGAAGTTACAGGATTAGAGAAGCAAAGCGACATCAAAGAATTGGGCAGGTAATATGAGCGTATGACAACCTTCGGCTTCGCTATTCCTTAAACAGAAACGAAAAAATAGTAAAAAAAGAATATTTAACAGTTGACTTGGGACTAAATTCCATTTTGAAATGACATCTACCCCATTTATTTTTGTTCACACTCCAAGAAAGATTATCGCGTGGTTTGATGTGAATGTGTGAGAGAGAGAGGCTGAAAAGTTGCCAATGTTTTGTGAGCCAGCATAATAATGACTCAAGACTCGACTTTTGGGATTTGCAGGCTTCCTAAACACGGCATGGAAGACTCCAACATCTGTCGTAAGTTTGAGGGTCTGTGAGTTTCTGTGTGAAAGAGAGAAGGGGAAAGACGATCCTTGCTCAAGAGTTTCTTTTGCCCTTTTCTTCGTAGGTTCGATTTGTCACTTTTGTTTGACTTTTCTCTTTATTGATATTGTGTCACAGTGGTGTTCTTGCTCAAGTCTGCAATCTGTTTATTTTATTGTTGATCCGGGGAGGATTCGTATAGAGTCGGTGCTTGTTATTCTAGACTTGTACTGTTGCAGTTCTTGAAAAAGGTACGTTTTCTGGAGTTTGTTGTTAATCGAGAATTGATTCTTTTTTTAGTTGCAGTTTGCTGGGATCTGTTTACCCTGAAAAGGATTGTTGCAATTTTGATGCAAATTAAGAAATTTCTTTTGCTGGACAAGTGTTGGTACCAGCCATTATAAAGTTTGAATCTTTGTCTCTCTTTTCTTTTTCTTTTTTTTGGTTTTCTGTTTTTGGTGAGACAAGGCTAACAAAATTTGGTGGGATTGTTTAAATTTTGGTGTATCGAGTGGCGATGGTAATTTTGTCTCCCTGATTCAGCTGGATCCATTTTCAATAACTTTGCTTAAGCACTGTTGCTTTTCTAACTCTAGTTTGCTGCAAAAATAATCTTTGGGTATGTGTTGTTTTTATCATGTTGCTACCATATTTGATCTATTTCAAGAATTTGCCGAAGTGCTCGGTTTAGAGCTGCTTCAGCAAATTATACAGTGGTTTGTGCTGAATTTACTCTGTTGCTGTTACATCCTATTGCAATTCTTTTCTCGTCTGTCTTATGTTGCTATATAACGTGGAAGCTCTGTAATTTTGGGAGAAGATTAGTTTTCCTGATTCATGCCTATTTTCTTTCACTTTGACTGGAGTGTCTGAATCAATGTCTCTCTATTTAAACCGTTTTAGTTTATAGAATACCATTTTGTTTAAAGAGTTCGTTCAATGGTAGTATACTAATAGTAGGTAATCAAACGAATTTGAATCAAACTTGTATAATCGAAAATTCTGAATTCGTTTGGAAAAGGATGAAAAAGAAGACCGGAGCCCAATTGGCGCCTACCGTCTCCTTTCCGCCTAGGCGGTTGAACATTTTTAAGCATTTTTTTTATATGTAATCATATATAATCATGCAATATAGTTATAAATAGTCTTTTTTTTGTGTGTAAGATGTATAATTAAATAATGCTTAAGCATGAAAAAGCTTCGTGCAATATAATATTATGCAGACAAGATGCAAATAAATGTATGAATACTAAATAACAAGGTAACTAATAAAAATTCATTAACAAAGATTCATCGTCATATTAATACTAACAAAGTAATATGATTACTTTTACCAAAAAGTATGTCAAATATACAATAACTAACCTAAAGGCTTGCTGGCGGCTGGAGGAGGCGGCGGGCGGTTGAGGCGTGTGGTGACTGGTGGGCCTAGTGGTTGATGCTGAGAAGTGAAAACACTTGAAGTTGGAACATAAAATAAAAACAATGGTTTGTGTTTTTATGACTAGGTTTTTTAAAATTTGTTAACTTTTGACTGGGTTTTCAAAATCAATTGACTTTGACTGGAATTTTAAACTATTGAATTCAACCGCCTCGGCCGCCGGATGGGTTAGGGCCGCGGCGGCCGCCTACATAGGCCTCCTGATGCAAAACTGCCTATTGCCTAGGCAAGCGGTCGCCTCGATCACCATTTAGAACATTGTCTTGATGTTGGATTTTCGCAAGCTTGAGATGTTGAATACTTCGCGAGAAAATAAGCTATTTCTCTCATATGCCATGTGTTAAATAGATTTTTTGTGAACTTGGGATTGGTAGTTCCTGTTTGATATGGAGAGCTTTTCATTATAATATGTTGGGTGCAATAATTATCCTTGTCGGAAAAAACGATTGAACCGTGGTGTTTGAGCTGTTATGTGGTTTAAAAGATTTGGATTGCACCATTACCACCAGCTGTAACTTTTGGTAAAGGAGCAAACGTTTGGTCCTAAAATTGGTATCAGAGCCAAGGTCACGGGTTCGATCCCCATTAATTTCAAGGAGTGCAATTATTAGGAGAGAGATTGTTGGGTGCAATAATTGTCCATGTTGAAAGAGCGATCGAACCGTGTTGCTTGAGTTGTTGTGCGGTTTAGAATATTTGAGTTGCATCATTATCACTAGCTATAGCTTTTGGTAAAGCGGCAAACACTCGGTCCTACATATTATTTATTCGTAAACTCGTGACTGCATTAATTTTATTTTTAGAACTGAACCACCAAATATGAAATTCACAAATAACATCAAATTTTCTCAAAACTTTGATGATTCTCTAGTTGTGAAGTCCACTTCCCTGCATTAAGTTTGTAGTTGTAAATATAACTGTAGATAGCCATGAAAAAATCCATAATAATATTAAATATTTTATCTTAAAATATTTTTAAAATATTTAGAAAAGCTCTTGCCTCATGAGCTTTTGAATGCCGTGATTTGGGTCCCAAGTTCAGCCTATCAAGAAGCTCGGGAGCTTGAGTTTGAGCTTGAGCTTCAATTAGGTTCATGTTGGCTCAACAAGCTCATTAGCCGGTTACTGGACTCTTTGATATTCTTTTCTGTATATGAAGATTGTTTTTGGCCATTTAATACAATCTCAGAAAACCATGTAAACTTTCTTTGGTGCGAACTAATTATCAAAAAAATTCCAAGACTTGGTTGCTGCGTGCTTGATAGAGAGCGGGTTAAGTTCATTATAGAATCATGTTCTGGTTAAGCATTGCTCTTGAGTTATGAACTTGAGAAGCAAATGTAACTTGTTATGCAAAAGTTGATGTTCTATTTGTATCTTGAGGATATGGACGTATAATCATACTCTTGTTCCATATTTTTTTCGGCATACCATCATCTCACAAGGATGACTTGGATGGGGTTTTGCATATTAATTTAGTTATTTGTGCAGGAAGTTTGTGTTTTGAGGACTATCACAGTTGATTGGATTGAAGTATTAGAAAATGACTCCTCCATCGAGCATGAAAATTCGACTGGTGCGATGTCCTAGATGTCGACAAGTTCTGGCAGAGTTGCCTGATATTTCTTTGTATCGATGTGGCGGATGTGGAACCACTCTCCAAGGTAATATTAATCTTTTGAATTTATTCTATTAGTATGAAGAATGATTCTCTGCGGTATTATTTACTCATATATTCTTTTCACAATCTATAATCGTACAGCTAAACAAAGGAAAATGGAGTCAAATCATGCAACAAATTCAGTTGCAACGATTCAGCGGGATAGTTTTCAAGAAGAGGAGGAAGCTAGAAGCTCTAATCTTGATTTTCCTAGTCCGACCAAGGAAGTATCTTCACCAGACAAAGATGATGTAGTATTTGAAGATGATGGAGTGGAAAGCAGTAGTGAACAGTCTGAGTACAGGAGTGCCTACAACGGACTTTGTAGTTCTCCCGAGTTTAGTTGCGACACAGGAGAATGTTCTCTTCGCTACGACTCTGAAATACACGACAACAAATTACACGATTCAGATGAGGATTCAAGTGAAGGTGGGAACTTTTCTGGTGAAATTCCAATCTCAATGGAGGCCTGTGAACGGGTGAAAGAGCATGACAACATTTATTTGGATCGCTCCATAGAAGTTGATAAATTTGATGGTGAACAATCTCTCAAAGTGTGGCAAGGAGGGGAGAAAATCGTGGATGAAGTTCGAATTTTTTATGGGCGTGAAGATCAGGATAGTCTATTGCAACATGCTGATACTGAACATAGAGAAGGGATGTATGCTAATTATGCTAACGAAGCTACAAGCTCGAACCATGATTTAACTAGTCCACCTAAGGAAGAGTCTTCTTCGGATAAAGACAGCAGAAATGTCTCCAATGGTCTTTTGAGCATGCCTGATGCTGACCATTGTCAGAATGAAGATTCACCAGTGGAAGAATCAGTAATTCATAACAAAGTAAAATGTTGTTTGGGCCTCGGTTCCAAGAGATATGTCAGAGAATTACACGACTCAGATGGGGAATCGAGTCCAGGTGGAAACTTTTCTGGGGAAATTCCTAGTTCCAGCGAGTTGGTTTATCAGGGGATCGATGAGTTGGCCCCAGAAGCTAAACGAGCAGGAAAAGATGATATGATGTATTTTGATCAAACCACACATAATGATCAATGTGACGATGTAGAATTTCCTGACCATGAAGATCTGGAGAATGGATGGCCACCTGTCAGTGCCCAACATAGGGAAGGGATATGCAATTATAATGTTAATCTAGAAAACAATGATGTTTCACTCGAGGAAGCCAGAAGCTCGAAACATGGTTTAGGTTGTGAACTTAAGGAAGATGATAAAGACAATACAAAATATCACGACGAACGTGTGGAAAGCAGTACTGAACTGTCCGAGGATAGAAGCATCTCCGATGACCTCTTGAGCTCGCCTGAAGTTAAATTTTTTGAGAATAAGGATACAGATGAATCCTTAAATCATGATAATAGCCAAGATTTGAAAAGGTCCAATACTGGATCACTCGATCTAGGTGAAGATGAGGAGAGTCTTTTGGATGGACCCGAGAAAGTAGGTCGATTTGAAGGTGGAGAATCCATTGGAGTGTGCCAAAAAAGTGACAAAATGGTGCACAATGTCCAGAACATTTCTGAGCATGAAGCTCAGGAGAATGGATTGTCAGCTGTTAGTATTGAACATAGAGAAGGCATCACCAATAACCATGTTCATCTGGAACTTGATGATGTCTCAAAAGAGGTTGCTGGGATTAACGAACATTGTGAAGGGATCAACAATCACCATGTTCATCTTGAAAGCGATGATGTTTCAAAAGTGGTGGCTAGAGACCATGCTCGTTTTGAAAACGATGATGTTTCAGAAGAGGTGGCTGGAAGCTTGAATCATGATTTAACCAGTCCACCCAAGGAAGAATTGTCATTGAATAAAGCCAACATTCGATTTCAAGATGAACATGTGGAAAGCAGGATGGAATTTTCTGTGGTCGGAAGGGTCTCGAATGATCTTTCTAGCTCACCTCAGGTCAACTGCTGTCAGAACGAAGATCCACTAATGGAAGAATCCTCGAACAAAGACCAAGATAGAAATTCTTTGAACCCAGATTTCAAAAAGCATGACAACGGGTTGCATGAGTTAGATGGCGAATTGACTGGAGGTAGAAATGTGTCTGCTGAAATTTGTAGTTCAACTGAATTAGTGTATCATGAGACTGAAGAGTTGATTCCAGAAGTGACTAAACTCGCAGAAGAATGCAACAAAAGTAATTTGGATCAACCCGCCAAAGTAGAACCAGTTCAAGGCGAAAAATCTTTGCAGCTGTGTCCAGAAGGTGACAATATCCTTAACGAAGTTCAGAATTTTTCTGGGCATAAAGGAACAAGGCGTGCTGGAGTAGGTTCTTCTGCTGCTGAAATTGTTTCTCACGAAGATGGCAATGCATCACCCGTAGATGATGGCTTTGAGGGTAGTCCTACATTTAATAGGGCAAACACCAATAATCCAAGTGTTGGTGATACTGTTGTTGCTTCTCAGGTTGTCTCAATGGAGACGCCATCCAATCTAACGTCTCTTGATGGCAAACATGGTGACCGTTCTCCAAGAAAAGGCTCCCGAAACTTTGGAAGTGCCAGCTCTGTGGAATTATTTGGAGATTCATTTCTCTCCGAAACTAGCCCTGAGCACAGAGTTAAACCTAAAGACACCACTAGTCCTGTAACAACCAGAGGTTATTATGCTTACGACGGGAGTGAATCTTCCAATGATGAAACCGATGGCCAGATCCCAGTATACGTTCCACATTCCTCCAGGAGAAAGGGCAAGGAAGTAGACTACAGCAGCACCACACTGAAAAGGGAAGGATTTGCGGCGAAGAATATGATGATGAGCAGTGAATCAGAGATGGAATACTGGGAACCAAGTCCATCAAACCAACATCATGTCATCACAGGCAGCCATGGAAATTCAGTTGAGTTGGCTGAAACCAAAAGTCATATTCTCGCCAGTGGAAATACAATGAGATTGAATGACGGAGGAGGTTCATCACTGTTTCCATTGACTTCGAGAAATCTCCATGCCAACCAAAGATTGAGAGGCCCTTCAGTTTATAGGAACAATTTGCCGCCACTCCATCCAGGTTTTCATTCACCAGTTAAGACTTCTTACTCAGAACCTGATAAAATGGACTTGTTAAGAACAGTGTGTGAGCTGAAAGATCAGCTCAACAGGATACAGTTTCCCAAAATTTCAAGAGACGGAAGTTTTCCTGCCGGAGTCAGGAGGGAAACGTTTTCCCCATCACCCTTCTACTATGATCACTTAATACAAGGAAGAGAGAGATATGTGGATTTGAATCACCATGGAAATTATCAATGGTATGATCAGGGAAAAGGTCGGGTCGAACAATCAAATGTCTCAACACTTGCTCTTTCTGGGGAAGCTGCATATTACCGGCACCAAGTTAACTGCTCTTGTTTGCATTGCCTGCACTCGAGACAGGCACTCCTCAGCACCGTTGCTTCCACATTCTTCACACTATAATGATCGCTCTGTGGCTCCTATTGGTCATAACTCCCATGATATTTCTAGTCCTTTGAGTTCCCAGAATTGCTCCAGCTATGAATGCTTGGTACCGGGCCTTGAAACAATGTCCGATAATCAGAGTCGTATTAGCAACGAATTGAGGAGGTTTTATTTGAGGGACAAATATCATGCTTCAAAGAGACATCTCCGTCCTGTCGCCGGTGGATCCCCATTCGTTACATGTTATCATTGTTCAGAAACTTTGCAACTACCTGCAGACTTTCTAGTCTTCAGGAAAAGATATCATCAGCTCCGCTGCAATGCTTGTTCGAAGGTTTTGAAATTTTCACTTGGAGGAGGAAAGAATATAGTTCCATATCTTAGTCACGGTCTTGAAGCAGGTAATTCAAGTGATGTCACCAATGAGAGAAGTCTAATAGCGATGCCACATTCGAATTTATGCCAACATGGTGAACCTGTTTCATGTTCTGATGACCATGGGCGATCTTTCTGTAGAAGTTGCTCGACTGAAGGTGAGGCCTCAGTTTTCGTACCATCCTCTGGCTTAGTCAAGAGGAATAGGTACAATAGGAAGATATCATCTGTGAGTTCTTACGAAGCCATGGAAGATAGAAAAATGAAGTCCACCATGAAGAATTCCATAGATAAGATGAAGAATAAGAACTCGGTAGAAACATTCGAATCAGTTGGAACTTCCTCAAAGCAGCCAAAGTTTGTGAAACCATCCTCAGAAATCGAAGAGCTTCCACCATCACCGAATTCCCCTCTTCACCGGCTAATGGGATATTCATCAATAAGCCAAGTATTGAACAAAGGACCTGAAATGAATAGGCAAAGGTAACGTTCTTGTTCATTTCGAAAAACCATTCTTATTTTCTGCGATTTCTTGCTTCTGATATAGTAGATTCGATGCAAAGTACCACGTGAAGTACACTTGATATAGCATATAATTTGCCAGACATTTGCCATTAAGGTTTGAATACCATAGGATACAGACACAAGTGGTCATTTGAAGTCGCAAAGTGCAATCTTGTTCATTCAAGCAGTCTCTTTCATCTTTTTGTCTTCACAGGGTTGTATGCAGTTGATATATGTGTGAATTCGTATTATACATAGTGAATAAGTTTGATCTTCATTGTTGTTGTATTGTCTATGAACAAGTCCTTTTTTTTTATATAAATATAATATTTGGTGTTAACAGATTACTATTATTATAAAAGACTCGGTGAGATATAGATCTGACATTGAGTTACACTATACCATTGGAGTTTGAAATATATTTATTTATTTATTTTATTACTATGGATCATGTTTTCTTAAACCAGTGTTTAAAATAAGCATGGAAAAGTGTGATTTTTTGGCTAAAAAAATTCATGTACATCACCATGTTAATAGTCAGTTCACAAGACGTGGGATGAATTCCATTGGCACACCTCATTCCATGACAATCAACAGGTGTATCGGATCACTCGTGTACAGCATCGGCTACAATATTATACTATAAAATAGCAAATCAACCGCCTCTCCTCAATATATAATAATCTAATACATGTAAGCCACCATCTCACGAAAAAGAGAAAAAAGAGCTTCAAGAAAATGCGGAGGCATCTACTCACACCACGTGGTCCTCGATCTACACCTGACACGTGGCAAGAACCCACCTCATCCCCTAACCACCCCCCTCTTAGCCTTATATTAGTGGCATGGGAATCCTTGGGAACTCAGAACTAAAGCAACAATGGAAGCAACAATAAGTTACCCATCCATATTCAGATTTCTCCACCCCATATCATCTATCCCACCAACTCAAGCCCACCAAATATTTTCGAAACAAAGGATTCCAGGAAGTGGGCAGCTTGTGTCAAGAATGAGATGTGGTAAAGGTGGATCAGTGCCAGAACTGGACAAGAAACTGGAAGAGGAGTTGAGTGGAATGAAGATATTGAGTGAGAACTGCAAGGAATTTGGTGGGATTGTGGAGTTGGTGGAGTGCTTGGAAAGGGAGGCCATAATGGGGGAGGATAAGGGGAGAGAGGCCAGTGATTATCATAGAAGGGCACATATTTTTGACCAGAGTTCCAGGGTTTTCCAGGCTCTCAAGGAGAGAAGAAGCTCCTTTGATTAGGTTTCTTTTCAATGTTTCTGTTTCCTCTTCTTTTGGTGCTTCTCAATTCTGGTAAATATTTCAAGATTGATGTATATATTTTATAAAATATCTCTCATATAAAGATGGAATTTTTGTCGTTTTGCAATGTTATCATTCATAGGGACGATATTGTGACAGTGTGTGTCATGGTTTCAATCTCCCATCAGAGATTGTTGCTCTCAACGATCCTTTCATAATAAATGTACCAATTTCTATTTTTTTTACAATCAAAACCTCGGGGAGGAAGCTTCGTATAGGTGAGCAGACGGCTCGAAGCTCCTGTCTCTAGTGCACCAATTATCCCCTCAGAAGAATCGTGTGTGAATAATTTAGTTGTTATACGAATGGTAGGATTTTATTTTCATGTTTTATAGAAAGGAGAGTATAATCCCTCTTCAAAGATAAATAATATATCAATGGAAGCATTGAAATATCAATCACATGAGTGGTAACTAAACCAAACTTGGAAGACATGTCGATGTAATTTACCCTCGAATCTAAAGAAATAGAATACCATTTTGATCTTACACTGGGAGCCTTACTTCTTTTTTTGGGATCAAAGGAATCTTACTAGTAAATCATATGGAAGGATTTGAAAGTCCCTAAATTAAAGAGTGAGAAGTGAGGATCATTAATGGAAAACTGATAGTGAAATTGTATCTTGGCTTCATCATGCTGAGCCTGGCATCTGCTCAGTAAGTCTCTCTTCCATTACACCGATTATGGTAGGTTTACGGCCTTTATCCGGACCACCAATAACACCCCATCTCTCAAATTGATTCTGTCTAGCTCTGGCCCTCTCTTTCTCTTCTTCGGATTTCGAAGAGTAGCAATATGGGCAAGTGACTCCATACTCCCATTCTGGCGTTTCCATATCGGCGTCACTCACGGGTTGTTTGCATCCATAGCAAAGTTTGTAAGTCCCCTGAGTAAGGCCATGCTCGACGGAGACTCGTTTATCAAACACGAAGCACTCGCCCTCCCAAAGGCTCTCTGCCTTGGGAACTTCCTCAAGATATTTCAGGATCCCACCTTGAAGATGATAAACCTAGCGAAACAGGGCAAGATGTCAGTGATTTTATAGTTACCATGTGAAATTGACTATTTTAGTAACATGGTTTCATTATTTTTGCCAAACGAGGACAGTTACCAATTAGTTGTCTGCAAGAGTTCACTGTGTAGAATTTTGCGTGCTCAGGAATATGGCGGAAAAATGTTCTCTCAAACGGTGACTTCACAAGATTTGATTGTTGTTTAGAGACAAAAGTGTACCTCTTTAAAGCCTTTGCCTAGGAGAAAACTAGAAGCTTTCTCACACCGAATTCCACCTGTGCAATACATCGCTACTCGGGGCATATTCTTTTCCATTTCATTAATTTGTTCATCCATGGTATTGTCTGAAGCAGCGGGCTCTATCTGGTTCTTGGGTTCGTTCGACTTGAATCGTTTCTCCACCCACTCCGGAAATTCCCGGAATGCTGTTGTACAAGGATCAACTGCTTGTTTAAACTTCCCAATTCTAGTTTCATAATCGTTGCGAACATCTATCACCACCTAAATCATGCAAATTAAAGTCAAAACATATAATACGAGGATAACATTCGCAAAGTCCAGATTATGGTATTTCATTAAACCTTAGGGATGATGACGAGACACAAGGAAATCAAGAAAATATCATACAGAAATAATACTAATGATCTATAAATCATGAGCTTTGTAAGATCTCATGATATGACAAGATTCAAGAGTAATGCTTGTGGACGATTTTTGGATCATGGTTTAGATAATGCCATCATAGCAATGTATAACCATTTATGTTTTTTTAGATCTAGGATTTTCAAGAAAGTGTTATGGCGAAAAGTCGATAAAAAATAGTTTCTCATTTTTCTTCCAGACAACATAGGCATCGATTGTCAGTGTAAATTAAATAAAGAAGATAATAGAAGGGCGGCAACTAGATGATACTACAAACAGATTCGCACAAGCATCTCCTTGATGTCTGCCTTCAAACCAAGCACGAAAAAAGGTTCTCTTTCTTGTTTTCCTCCACTTAATCCAAGTTCTCACATGACTATGCAATGACATTATTGTATACCATGTTGCAAAATCGATTGAATGTGGGGAGACAATGTTGTTCAAGAAATAAAACGAAGTAAAGCTGCTTACAGTATCAGGATCACTGATCAAGTTGTTCCACTCTTTGGGGCTTACGTACTCCCCAACTCTTTCCATCGGTGATACAGTAGGCATTCCAAGTGTAACTATCTGCAAATGATGTCCCAAATATTTAAGCAACTACAACCAGTCACACAGAAAAGCGCAACTCATAGCTATTACGCTAAACGTCTAAACCTACTTCCTGTTTCAATTTGACCCTCACATGGTCCCATCGGAAGGGAGCATCTTCTCCAGCGGCAAGAGGAGAACTGCTCATATGTCCATGGTGAATAGCTTCTTCCTCGGGACTTACAGGTGACTCGATGCACCGAAGACCCTTTAAACGGTCATCTGTTTTGATAAAAGCGAGCACTTCATCCACAGAATTACGGATTCCACATATACTACCATTGATTCCTTCTGGTGCCAATATAATACCTCCTGAAACACGCTGAGGTTATCAGCTTTAGTGAGGATGAATGATATGGGATAAACTTTGTGTGAATATACAAATAGATTGAAGATAAACAGAAACATGAAACACCGAAAGAGAGGATAGGGGAAGAAACCAAGTGCATATAAGAAATGGAAACAGCAAGTGAAGAGAGAGACTGTGAGAGTACAATCATCAATTCAATTCATCAAATTTTGACAACTCAAATGAACAGAAACAGCAATCATGTGAAGAGAGGATAGGGGAAGAAACCAAGTGCGTGTAAGAAATGGAAACAGCAAGTGGAGAGTGAGACTGTGAGAGTGTAATCATCAATCCAATTCATCAAATTTTGACAACTCAAATGAACAGAAACAGCAATCATGTGATGTTTTTGGTGACTTGCATTCGACTACTCTTTATCACATTTGATAAAACGTGACTATATGGCAGAAATACAGCCAACAATTCCACCATTCAGGTAGATGCAGCTCAATGTTAAAACCTCTACGAATCATGTTCAAACCTTCGCCACAAATTTCTACATGAACATGTTCAAGGCCCTTTACACATCAGTTTCTCATTTCTAAAATGCTTCAGGACACAAACCCAACTCTACTACATAAAAATTATACAAAAAAATCCATACAGAAATCATATGAACCATCAAGAGGGCATCAATCAGTTTAATTTGCCAAGAACAAAACAAGCGCCAACACAAAGCTTTATTGTAATGCTTGAAAAATGGCAAGAACTTTTCCAACAGAATGCAAGAAACTACTGAACAGTATCAGCTCAAGATTGAAGAAAAACACCGCAAAGAACTAAAATGGTACAAAATCACATTCAGAACAAGGAAAATGTAAAATCCCACAAGCCAAAATCCTCCCAAACGAAATATACAGTTGTATTAAATTACTTAAGATAAAGAAACAGAAATTACCAGGCGCTCACACAGCTCCTTCAACGGCATCCGTAAATTAGCATGGTCCGGAAAAACAGCGAACTTGTAAAACGAAACCACCACCAACGGGCACTCCACACTTTCACCAACGCATTCACTTTCAGAAACAGTGATCGGATTCTCACCTGGAGCTGAAGAGAAGCATTCAGATTGAGTGAGCCTCCGAGAATTGAAAAGGGAGTTGGTAGAATCTTTCGTTATGGGAAAATTGGTGGATTTTGAGGTGATTTCCGAAGTGGGTTTGGCCATTGGGATCGAAAAGTTAGGCTTTAGAGAGCTGATTGAAGTAGGAGAAGGTGTCATTCTCAGCGCCGCCGTGGCTGAAGAGGTGGTTCGCTGGAAAAGAAGAGGGTGGGATTGCAAAGAAAAGCGGAGCAATGGAACCATGGCCGTTTACTCCATTTGTGCCCTCTGACTCGATCCAATAAAACATTTTTTTTAACTAAGAAAATGAATTTTTTTAATAAATAAATAGTTTTTTCTAAAAAAAATTCTTTATCATATTCAAATTCGAAATCAATAACATATTTGTCATATTTATCCGATACAAATTGATTATGAAATATATCAAATAATATTTTTTAAAATTTTGAAAAAATTATATATATTATATTAGACGGCCGCTTAAGTGGATTTTGAGTCGCTAAGGTGGTTTAGACGATCAAGTTTTTAATAACACTATGAGATCTAAACTTGTCAAAATAAGTTGATTTTGTGATGTTAGTATTCAAAACTTTTTAGAATTTTTAAAATTTTAAAAATAAAATCTTTTCAATTATTTTTTAATAAAAAAAATTAAACGGACTGAGCTAGATTGATCATTTGGAAGCCCGCCAAAATGAATGCTCGGCCGCTCTGTCAGCCCGTTTTGACACCCCTAAAGACTTCACCTTTTTTAAAAATCGAAGAGGTATGCGACTGCTTAGCGGTTAAGCGACGTTTTTTAGCCCATTGTTTTTAACCATTAATTTATACCGGAGATCAGAAGAGTATAAATTAATAAATTATTACTTTCAGGGACCTTTTTAGGCATATTACAAATGAAAAGAGCAAAATGATTTTAGACATTAAATAATATTAACGAAAAAAGCAATTAACCCAAAAATATTATTATTATTATTATTATTATTATTATTATTAATATCAATATTTATGGATATATATTTTCTACCAAACCGATGAATGCCCTAAAACTTGGGATCATACAACATCGTCATTTCTTAATAACATGCAAGATCTAGAATAGGTAGCAGAGGGCAAAAACTTGTGTGAGACGGTCTCATGGGTCGTATTTGTGAGACGAGTCTCTTATTTTGGTCACCCATGAAAAAATATTATTTTTTATGCTAAAAGTATTACTTTTTATTGTGAATATGGGTAGGGTTGATCCGTCTCACGGATTATGACCCGTGAGACGCAGGGGCGGATCTAGGATTTTGGCATTGGGGGGGCCACCTTTGCGACAGTTTTCTCTAAAACCGTCGCAATATGGCGACGGTTACAATAAACCGTCGCGGAATTGGCGACGATTTTTGTAAAACCGTCGCGAAACCGCGACAGTTTCTATATAACCGTCGCTAAAAAATTTTTTTTAAATATTTGGGGGGGCCGTGGCCGCCATATAGCGACGGTTGTTGATAAAACCGTCGCGCATTTTGCGACGGTTTCCGTCACAACCGTCGCTAAAAAAATTTTTTAAATTTTTTTGGGGGGGCCGTGGCCCCCGTTCGCCCTACACTAAATCCGCCCTTGGTGATACGGTCTCACATGAGACTCACTCGGTAGCTGAGTGGTCCATTTCTCGGCCCAATGCTTGGTCATTCCCCAACTATCAACAATTACATGGACAGACTTTACAAGACACGTCTTCAATCCGACCTCATTCATAAAATAATTATTTTTTATGTTAAAAATATTACTTTTTACTCTAAGTATGAATCAGATTAACTCGTTTCACGTAAATAGATCCGTAGGACCGTCTAACCAGGGACGGACCTAACGATGATGTTGTGCACGAATATTGGGATTAATATTTTAGTAAATTATGATTTTGATCGATATTAAAACTAACAAAATGGTTTGACCCAACCAAATCAAACTAAACCGAGGTTGTAAATATAAAAATTATAAAATAGTTTGTTAAAAAATCAATTTACTATTATTTTTTCAATCAAAAAATATTTAATTTGATATTGAATTTACATTATACTATATGTATTATGACAATGAAAGTTTTTTTAATAAATGTTGTACCTTATAATAGTTCAAATTGCACATATTGTAGGCCCAAAAATCTATTCAAGATCTTGTCAAAAAAAAACAACTATTCAAGATGATAACTAATATAAAAAACAAAACCCAAAAAGAATTTAGAAAATATGTTCATAATAAGAATTTATTGATAATTAATTAATGATAATATATTATCATATATTACTTTGTTAAATGTTTTTATCATTCTGTATGTTGATATTTTGTTTCTTAGCTAGTTTAGAACATTCAAATTATATTTAATTTAATTAAAAAATTATTTGAAAATAAAAAAAAATCAAAATTTCATATCAATCAAACCCAATCAAACAAAACTGAAAATCTAGGTTTTTTTTTTAATTATTAAAATAGTTTGATCCGGTTTACTATTTCATATTTTCAGAGCATAAAGTTGTTACATGGATGTTCGCAATGGCGGAGTCAGAAATATGGAGCTGTCCGAGCTAGAATTATAAACTCTAGAATTTTTTAATATTTTAAATTGATCTATCCGAACTAATATTATATTATTCAAAAATTATACAAAATTTACAAAAATTATACAAAATTTACATATAAAATTTTTTAAAAAAATTTGGCCACTTGTGCTAAACACATGTGGCTCCGCCCCTGATAGCTCGTCGACTACTCAAGTAGAGTTCAAGCGCGAAACGCTGCTCAATCAAGTTCAAGCTTAAGTCCAAATATTATATTTGCCGAGTTGAAATCGAGAATTTTATGGACTCATTCCGAAACTATTTTTAAATATACGACCTTCTCAAAATAATTAGATACATTTTTCCCCTTATTTCTTAATTGCACATAACTCTAAAATAGTACTCAATATTCCAGTGTGGATCAATTGACTTTTCCTATCAACTTGATTCACTTTAATCTTATGTTCACACACACACTTGAATATTCAATCGAATGACTTTTTTTTTCCTCAAAAGTAAAACACCAAACGGGAAGAATTACTAAAACACGAGGGGAATTTTTTTATATTAATATTTCATTCGGCTTTAGTTAATTACTACTAATTTTTTGGTTAAAAAAAGATTTAGTTAGTGTGTGTAATAAAAATATCAATCAATTCGATTAATTTAAGTGAGTGTCACCTTATCGATACACATTTATGTGAGCACGGATGATGTAACAATCACCTATTTTATGTACAATTTTTTATATATAATATTGATATGCTTCACATCTATCATACATATATATAATATTGATATGCTTCACATCTATCATACATATATATAATTTTTTATGTAACAATCTCATACATATATATAATTTTGATATGCTTCACATCTATCATACACATTTATGTGAGCACGGATGATGTAACAATCACCTATTTTATGTACAATTTTTTATGCTTCATTACATCCAATAAGTGAGTGTCACCTTATCGATACCCACATAAGTCTGCAACATATCGAAAGTATATATAAACAAACCTATGTATAATGTATTGCTTATATTTATTGGACGAGTCTCTACATTATATCAAACATATTTCATTAAATGTAATAATTTCGAATTTTAAAATATATCCACCTCAAAATTCGAAAGGAATTTTTGTGAATAAATTGATAATTAACAAAACCAAATTTCTTATATGTAAAATATAATATGGAGGCCACATTTCCACGTTTACTAAACAAAAATAAAATAAAATTATCAATAAATCCAGAAATAGGGACCCGCCAACTAGTAAGTCCTAACATGCCATCATCATAGTGACGCAGCCACATGACGTCATCATTTATCCAACCTCGATTGCCTGCCTACTTCCTCTCACCTTCCTCTCGCCTTCCTCAGACTTCTCTTTCCTTCTCTTTCTAAAACTACAAAGAATAAAACTACAAACCCTAATCTCCCCAAATCTCGCACAAACTGAGCACTCACCGCAGGTGTGACCCCAAGGAAGTTAAACAACAATGAATCCGAGCGGAGATTTGCATTCAAGAATCATGGAAACAGCGATAATGGAGTTGTCGAGGGGCAAAGAGAGCGCGATCCAGCTTCGAACCCTACTGCAGAACCCTGATGAAGATGGCGGGGTTGCCTCGCTCGATCAGCTGATGCTGCACATTTCTAGATCTTTCGAGAACACTATCTCCAAGCTGAGTTCGCGTAGTACGGATAAGTCCGCCCCGATCCCCGCGGTTGGGGGCGGAGATGGCCGTGGCTCGGCATGCTCCGACGGTGGGAAGAAGAAGGCCGCGGCGGGCAGGGGCCGGAGGGGTTGCTATAGGAGGAGGTGAGGTTTTTATTTCTATTCTTGATATTATTATTCTTTAACATTTGTTAGTTGGATTGGATTTTTTCCATTGGTGTTATTATAAAATGTAAGTAGCTTATTTATTCAACTTTGTTTTCACTATAAAATTAATGACTTGATCAATATCAGGGTTAAGCATTGTTTCCATAAACTTAACTATTTTGGAATCCATATTTTTTATTATAATAATCGTTTGGAGTAATAAATATTTATGTCCAGAGAATGGTCCAAACGTTATATCTAACGTATTTAAGTTGCACGTTTACCACCAGTCATTACTTCGATCAATTCCAGTGTTAAATGTTACAATAATTATTTATAACCTACTAATGTATGAGAACTTCTGTTAAACTATATTGTGTGTATATAATCCAAAAGATTATGTTAAGACCAGATTATAAATGATCTATCGATGTACAAGCATGAAAGAGATAGGTACATGCACCTCAAAATTCTTTAGTGTTCAATCATTGAATAAATTATAATGCTCTTTTACGCAGATTTAATTAGTTATACCAGGGTTTTTAACCGATGATTTATAGCCAATATGCCTCTGAGATCCTAAATTTGGAACGAGTTTTTGGGTCTGAGATCCGATTGTAATAAATTTTCGACTTAAAAAACCTTTGACATCCATTTATATGAACACATACTCACACACATGTGTATATATGTGTGTGTGTAATAAAACAAATGAAGAGGTAGCTTTTGGCTCTTGAATGCATGTCGGCAACTAGTGCCACTATCCCCACTAGCCCATTTATTGGGACAAAAATAAAATAAGAATAATAATATTTATTTTTAAAACGTGATAAACATAATACTTTGTGTTATGTTGTCAAGTTTTTTTTAAATGATGTCCATATTCTTTAAATTTATATTTATATATTAATGCTTTTAAGAACTAACTAAATCATGATAGAAATTTGAGGTTTCTTTGTAATAAATTTGACATTATTATTCTATGCTTTTTTGTTGGAAATAATAAGTTATAAATTTATTTTGTTCATGTGTTTGCAGAAGAACCTCAGATTCATGGATAACATTAAGAGGAAAGATGGAAGATGGACAAGCATGGAGGAAATATGGACAAAAGACAATCTTGAATTTCGATCATCCTAGGTAAAATTATATTAGTGAAACTAGCCTCGTACCCTCGTTAGTTAACAAGAATAATTCCAAATTATATATATATATATATATATATATATATATATATATATATATATATATATATATATATATATATATATATATATATATATATATATGTATGTATATATATGTATGTATATATATGTATGTATGTATAAAATCCGTGACACGAACACAAGATTGCGAACTAATTAATTTGCATTGTTTGCGTTGTTCAGGTGCTATTTTAGGTGCACCCACAAGTCCGAAGGTTGCAAAGCTACAAAACAAGTGCAGGTAATCAAACAAAATCCTACGTTGTACCAAACCACGTACTTTCATCGTCACACATGCAAAGATTCACTAGCTTTGTCCGCACAAGTGGATTCAGATCCTGTGGACTGCAATTTGATTAGTTTCCAAGGAAATATTGTGCCATTAAAAGAATATTCTCCAAACCCTATCGATGTTTCTTCTCCACAAAGTGAATATCTCACTTCAAACTCGTCTTCGGATCCTTGGGAGGATATTTTCGACCTGGATTCGGTTGGTTTCAAACCTGAATGGGATTCATTGTCGGGCTCGAATGGGGAAGAAATTTTCTCGGGTTTTCAATCGTTCGACGTGGAGTTTGATCGATTTGGTGAAATGGATAGTTTTCACTTCGACGAGTCTTGAGTTTTGTTTGTACAATAGTTGAAGGCAGCAGCGTGTTGAACTTTGATATTGTTGTACAAAAGCTAGAGTTACTAATTAGACGTACGTGGTGGCTACATGTGTGAAGATATATGTACTTTGTTCCATGTCTTTTTTGGCAATAAGTTTTCTGTGTGTATATATAAATAAAATTAAAGATTTGTTATAATACTTATATAATTAAGGCAAAATAAAACAAATTTCATACATAATTATCGAATAAAACAATGGCAAAAACTTGTGTGAGACGGTCTCACGGGTCGTATTTTGTGAGACGGGTATATTATTTGGGTCATCCATGAAAAAATATTACTTTTTATGCTAAAAGTATTATATTTTTATTGTGAATATCGTTAGGGTTGACCCGTCTCACAGATAAAGATTTGTGAGACCGTCTCACAAGATATGAGATATCTACTCTAAAACAATTTACTTCTACGATTTTTATAGTTGAATCGTTGCCTTTCCTATGAGTAAAAACTTGTTGATGCCAAATATGAAATATCAATAAGAAATGGGAAATAATCCATTTCGCAATCCACATGCTTGGACCATAATTGTATAGTGATTTTCATGTGGGGATGCGATGATATATATATTTTGGATCATCTACCCCACCGAAATGTTCGATTTTCGCCAAAATACGTTGATTAGATAATGGTTAAAACACATTTTGGTATCACAATCATTGAATGATTCTGATGGAATGTATAGAACTTGTAAATTTGTTTGATTTATTCAAAATTTTTATGTTAGGTTACTTCTAAATAAATTGATTTCCCTTCAAAATCAAGAAATCCGCAAATTTTTGGCAACTTTAAATTTAGCCTTTCTCTGATCAGTGTTTTTAGACAAAAAAAAACTAAACATTTCGATGATATATAGATGTACCAAAACAACTAAAATTCACAAGTTATTGTATCAAGGGTAAAAAATTGAAAAGTTAGTAGATCCAAACTAAAAAAAGACAAGTTACTGGACCAAAAAAGTTATTTTTCCGATATTTAATTATCATGTCATAAAAGCTATAAAATATATTTTTGCAAGTATGCTACATTTTTTGTCTTATAATTTACAAATTTTTTTACTTTTCGTCGTGTTAACGGTGAATTTGTATTTTTAATCCTATAATTTGAATGATTTTCCCTTTTTTAAATCATGTTATGATGAATTTTCAATTTAGTCATGCAACATGAATGTTTTTTTTTTCATTTTTGATCATATAAATTGTATCTTTTGTTTATTTTTGGTCTTTTTGACCTGCATATATGATAGACTCGGGTAAAAAAAGGGTCAACAAAGGAGCAAAAATGAAATAAAAAAAGTACACGTTACATTATTTAAAATGAAAATTAACTCTAACAAGACCAAAAATGAAAAAGAAATGCAAATTAAGGGTGTATTCATTCTATACTTTCAAAGACTTTTAATGACTTTTTTTAAATGATAAACTTTTGTGGAGTTGATGGATTTTTATTGACTTTTATGGAATGTCATAGAATTGTAAAACAAATTTCATAGACTCTTATACTTTTTTCAAGATTTTTGTAGACTTTTGTAAACATTTTCATAGAATTATGTGAATTTTATAGTTTATAATTGTGATTTATTTTTTATTAAATTTTTTAAAATAATTATTGGACATAGATAACCTCTTAAATTTTAAACTATTATTTTTATTTACGAATATAAATGAATTGTACTTACTTAAAAGTTAAATCAATTTAATTTGTGAAAAACAACAAATGACTATCTAATTTATTGAAATCAAAATTTCAATTCTTTATGTCAATTCAACATATTAATGAATAATATTTTGATGAGTTCATAATAAAATTTTATTAAAAGAACACTCAAAATAATGAGTATTCTTTTATAAAAAAAATTCTAATCATTACTGACAATTTGATCAACATCGATCTACATTCTATTGGCTATGATATCCCTCCATGCATTAGCATTTGCTCGTTGTTGTTTTTGAGTATTAAATAACTGATCAAAGTCGTCACCTTCATAAACTTGTGCTGATGAAGACAATTGAGCATCATTATCTAGTTCAATTTGAAATTCATCAAATTGACACTTCTTTCAAAGAAAATTGTGTAATATAGCACATGCCAATACAAGCCCTGTTAGGGGTGGGAAAAAATACCGAATTTTCGGTATACCGAGATTACCGTAAAAAAATATTGAATTTACCGAATTTTAAGTATACCGAAGATTTCGGTACGGTACGGTAACAATACCGAATTTTTCGGTACGGTAACGATATCCAATTTGACAATTTTGGTATATACCGAAATACCGGAAAAATATACAAAAATTTTAAAATATATAATATTTTAAAACAATAAATTATAATTTTTTTAAAATGTATGGTTTTTTTGGTTCGATATACCGAAAATTTTGGTATAGTATCGGTATGAATTTGCTTATACAATAATTTAAGATATATAAACTAAAATTAAAGAAAATAATTAAAAATAAAATGTTATATAATAATTAATAAAAAATTAAATTTTAATTATGTTTTAAAAAAGTACAAATAAAAGGAAAAATAAATATATGAGAAAAGAATGAAAGTTTGTATTAAATGTATATCAAATCTTTAGGTTGAATCAAAGACTTTTGTTGACATTTTATTGTTGTACATTAGGCTATAATTCTTGTACTTAATAGAATTCCATAGAGTCATTAAAAGTCTACCGACATTTTGGTCAATGAGATGCTACCCATGTGGGCATTGCCCCCATAAGAGGATGGATGGCCAAGATCTTGCCAAACATACAATTTCAAAAAAAAATTGTGGGTCCTACATATGCATGGACAAATCTTGACCATCCATCCTATCATGGGGGCAATGCCCACATAGGTAGGATGAAATAAACCGACATTTTGAATACTTATAGATTTGGATGTACATTTAATACAAACTTTCATTCTTTTCTCATCTATTTATTTTTCCTTTTATTTGTACTTTTTAAAAACATAATTAAAATTTATTTTTTTATTAATTATTATATAACATTTTATTTTTAATTATTTTCTTTAATTTTAGTTAATATATCTTAAGTTATTGTATAAGCAAATTCATACCGATACTATACTAAAATTTTCGGTATATCGAACCAAAAAAACCTTACATTTTAAAAAAATTATAATTTATTGTTTTAAGATATTATATATTTGAAAATTTTTGTATATTTTTCCGGTATTTCGGTATATACCAAAATTTTTAAATTGGATATCGTTACCGTACCGAAAAATTCGGTATTGTTACCGTACCGTACCGAAATCTTCGGTATACTTAAAATTCGGTAAATTCAATATTTTTTTGTTACGGTAATCTCGGTATACCGAAAATTCGGTATTTTTTCCCACCTTTAACAGGGCTTGTATTGGCATGTGCTATATTACACAATTTTCTTTGAAAGAAGTGTCAATTTGATGAATTTCAAATTGAACTAGATAATGATGCTCAATTGTCTTCATCAGCACAAGTTTATGAAGGTGACGACTTTGATCAGTTATTTAATACTCAAAAACAACAACGAGCAAATGCTAATGCATGGAGGGATATCATAGCCAATGGAATGTAGAACGATGTTGATCAAATTGTCAGTAATGATTAGAATTTTTTTTATAAAAGAATACTCATTATTTTGAGTGTTCTTTTAATAAAATTTTATTATGAACTTATAAAAATATTATTCATTAATATGTTGAATTGACATAAAGAATTGAAATTTTGATTTCAATAAATTAGATAGTTCATTTGTCGTTTTTCACAAATTAAATTGTTTAACTTTTAAGTAAGTAAAATTCATTTACATTCATAAATAAAAATAATAGTTTAAAATTGAAGAGGTTATCTATGTCCAATAATTATTTTAAAAAAATTAATAAAAATAAATCACAATTATAAACTACAAAATTCACATAATTCTGTGAAAATGTTTACAAAAGTCTACAAAATTCTTGAAAAAAAGTCTATAAGAGTCTATGAAATTTGTTTTACAATTTTATGAGATTTCATAAAAGTCAATAAAAATTTATCAACTCCACAAAAGTCCATCATTTAAAAAAGTCATTAAAAGTCTTTGAAAGTATAAAATGAATACACCGCCTAAAACTAAAAATATAAATTCATTGTTAATAGGAATAAAAGTGAAAACAAAAATGAAAATTACATGACCAGAAATATAATTTATCCTATTTATCCGTTTATTTTTATCCAAAAATAATATTTCGATAAAGGTGGTTCTGATTGGAATTTTGGGATGCATTAACAAGTAGAAGTAAGAAGTAGCTGAGAGCATTAAATGTGGTTTATGGATTAAATTTTTTTTATCAAATACTCTTTTATCTCACTTTTCCCCATTTTAATTTATTTGTTTGACTTTTTTTTTTGCATTTGTTTTCTTTTTTAATTTGAAAATATTAGATTTTTTTTATTTTAGTATTTTTTACTGATCATTTTATTTTGTATTCAAATAATTATAAATAATATTGTTTAACGTGCTTTACTATTTTTTTAATATTATGTATATTGGCAATCGATAGTTGTTTATGTGAAGAGCGACCAAAATTTGATGTTTAAGTCGTTATATGATTAAAAAATTTGAGCTGCATCGTTACTGTCATTTATAGGTTTTCGTAAAACAGAAACACTAAATCTTACAATTGGTCTCAAATTCAATGTCATGTTTTCTATTTTTATATATTACGAAAAGTGTAATTATTGAGAGTGTGATTGTTGAATAATAATTGTCTCTTCTGATATAACAACGTAATGTTCACTTAGAGTGTTATATGTCATTTGAAACTTTGATCTAACGTTATTGATGAGTTCAATTTATAAATTGTAATAGTTGAATTATCGGGGTAAATTTGCATTAACTAAGGTTCATTTTCTATTGGAAGGTACGAGGATGAAATACTCTTGCATTGTTTTTTTTTAAAATGAATGTAATTTGAAATACAGTACACGTGAACTGGGCATCTCCAGCATATAAGTAAATCCAGTAAAGCTCTACAACTCCCTACCAAAACAAACCGTCATACAATCAAGTAACAGTAAAAATGAAACTCGGAAATAATCTAAAAATGAGTATCTTGATTTTGTTAATAATTGCATCCACGTGCGGCTTCTCATTCGCAAAGATTGCTCTGTTCCTTGCATTCCAAATGTGATACACTGTCACTCCAAGAGCAGAGGTCCTCATCTTGGATAGTATGGAGTTCCCACGAAAAATCTTTCTAAATGCCCTAAGCACTACTGAATCTGACCCCATTATTTTCCGCATACTAAGCCATTGTCGAATACTTGCCCATATTTTTTCAGAAGTCGGGCAAATGAAGAAGAGATGAGCCATACTCTTGTCTGCTACATTGCAAAGTTCGCACCTTATGTCTTCGATAAATACTAGTCTGTCTCGTGTAGGGTGCTTTCGGTGTGCGAATAACCAAAGTACAAATCGATGCTTTGGGAGTATGCATGATTTTATGAGTAGCGGTTTCCATGGCCACCGAGCCTCCTTGAGAATGAAGAAATCATAAGCCCTTGACAATCCACCATCTCGGCCAAACCAAGAATGTAAGCAACAGATGGCTTCAGCTATTGACCCCCTTCTGTCGACCAATATATCTCTAATTCGAATGATTTGTTTGATGAGAGGCGAGTCCTCTTTCCGGCAATCCCAACACCACACACTGTCATACTTGCTATACACATGGTTAACCCACCTAATCCATAAGCTGTCTTTTTTGGAATGGATTTTCCATAGTGTCTTTGCTAATAGTGCTTTGTTCCATGCCGATAGATCTTTCAGAGCCATTCCACCATCTTCTATCGGTTCGCACAACATTTTCCATGCAATAGGTGGATGCTTAGTGGACCACACAAATTTAGGGCATATAGTGTGGGGACCCGGACGCTAATTCAGGTCTTAATCATTATTAATGTCAAATCTAACAATTAAGAAAAGTGGGACTAAATTTTTTTTCTTTTTAAATTATAAATGCGGAAACATAATGTAATCTATTAAATATACATGTCAGTATAAAAGTACAGATCAGGTACTACAAGTCTCTATCTCAACTAAGTTCAACCGCTATACATCAAGTGCTGAATCCTACTCTGCTTCTGGGCCCGGATCTCCACGCTAACTATAATCTCTTATCATATTCCTGGTTCTGATCTCGTCCCAACTGTTGTCATGCACACATACAAACAAGACAACAGCCGTATAACTCCGGTGAGAATTACATTCCCAGTATAAATCATGTATACATGCATTTCATATAAACAGATATAAAAGCATGAAATAGATATTCATAACATGTATCAAATCAGAAACATGAATCAATATCAAACTATAAATCATACTCTGTATATGTCTCAAATCAGAAACATTACTCGATATCAACTATGAATCACACTTTGTGACTCTTCGACACTGAGTCGACTCAATCCTAATCTAGGGATCCCGATCTGAATAAAAACGTAACACCCACCTACTCTGCCGATCGCGCTGGTGGTACATTCTTATTTACGGACTCTGGCCCTCTCTGTATCGAATTTCGGCGATAGGAGCTGCTCTTGTAGTATCCCGATGCCTAATTTGAGTTAATTATTGGATTAATTATATTTCGGTGGGATCGGAAGGACCGAACAGGGTTCGGATCGTCCGATCAGGGTTCGGATCGTCCGATCAGGATTCGGATCGTCCGAGACAGGTGGATGGAACCGTGGAAGACATGCAGGATTCGGATCGTCCGATCAGGGTTCGGATCGTCCGAGCCAGGTGGCTGGACACGTAGAAGACATGCAGGGTTCGGATCGTCCGAAGTGTACCGGATCGGAGCTTCCGAAGTGGATCGGATCGTCCGAACGTTGGCTATAAATAGAGGCGCGAGGCTTCACTTCTTACTCGCCAAGTCCGAGCGTTCAAGAGCATTTTAGTCGTTTCCGATTGGTTTCTAGTCTTTTCCCGAGGTTCAGGCACTAGCGGGGAGCTACTGGTTTTGTAGCAGGAGCTGTGCTCTAGTTGGGAGGTAGCGACATCAGTGGGCTGCGGACGCAGACTTGATTCTAGGGCGGATTGTTAGGATCTGCTGGTTTGAGGTACGAAAGTACTATCCGAGATATCCTGGTCGAGTATACATTCTTATATGTGTTGCATGATTATTTGGTGCATTGATATATGTCATATGATGCATGCTATTATGTCACGTTTATTACTGCATGTTACATTTCATCTGGAGCCGTATCTCTTTCGAGATAGCCTTTATTGTTGAGCTGTATCTCTTTCGAGATAAGCTATATCTTGTGGGGCCGCTCAGCCCTGTCTTGTGGACGCATGGACACCGAGAGTACACAGTGGCCGACGGGTCCGGAGGGCTTCGGTGATCCGGGACATTTTAGGTCCACGTCTAATCTTGTAGTGGATGCAGTGACCCAGAGGAGTACCGCGCGGCACTATCCACTTGGCGCCTCTAGACTGAGCATTTTGAGATCTTTTGTGACTCCTGTTTCTTGACTACCCTGGTATCATATCATAGCATGTGCATTTCGTATAGGCTTGTATACTCATGCTTTTGTACTGGGCGTTCTTATCGCTCACGTCCTCGGTTTTGTGTATCTTGGACACCCCATTCCCACGGGGCAGGCCTCAGGTTGGATGGCTCAGGAGGAGGATGTTGAGGACGTGGAGTAACCGGTTGGTTTAGATCTTCAGTACCATTTGATTCGATATGGTTGTATCGCATACTTTCATTTTAATTTGAGTTGTTCTGGATTTTCGAATGGGTTGTATAACTTTCATTTGTTGACCTTTTCCGCCATTATCTCTGATTGTTATTAGTTAAGTTAATTGCATGCTTAGTTCTTGATTAGTAGGTGATTCTGGAACGGGTCACTACATTTATGGTATCAGAGCATGCATATGATTTTGGGATATAGATTCTGTTTTGGGATTTTCGTTGACCATTTTACCATTTTCCCCATTCTATCTTGTAGCGATGGCTGACCACTTTGGTGAGGAGAGTAGTCAGGGGAGTGTAGGTCGTTGGGGTGACCAGGATGATCGTAGGCGTCATCGTGAACATCGTCATCGTCGGGATGGCCCTAGGCGTTTTGAGATGCACCGTTTCATTCAGATGGGGCCTAAGCCTTTAGTCGGTGGTGAGACTCCCGATGATGCTGAGGATTGGTTAGAGCGCATGGAGAGTTGTTTCCGTGCATTCCAGTGCACCGAAGAGCAGCAGATGGAGACCCTTAGTTTTCTTCTCGAGGGCCGTGCGCGTAAGTGGTGGCGATCGACTTCTGCGCCGATAGTCCAGTCTCAGGGTAGGGTGACTTGGGCCGATTTCCGTGCAGCTTTCATGCAGCTATACTTTCCTCCAGCCCTTCGTCAGGCAGAGACGATTGAACTTCTGAATCTTAAGCAGGGTAGTATGTCTGTTGATGAATATCAGCAGAAGTTCTTCGAGTTGTTACCCTTTGCTCCTCATATTAGTGGCAGTTCTGAGGCCAAGTATGACCATTTCCTTCAGGGTCTTAACCAGGAGATCTTTGATCGAGTCACTGTCTGCGATAATCCTACTTCTTATGATGGGTTAGTGAACCGGTGTCGCCAGGCAGAGATCAGTCTCCAGCGTGGTAGGTCTATTCTTTCTTCTAGACCTCCGAGTACTTTGAGCCCTCGATCTCAGTCTTTCAAGAAATCTGGTTCTTCTTCTTCTGGATCTGGATCACGGTCTAGCGGTGTTTTTCGCTTTGGTAAGAAGAAGGTTTCTTGTGTGCATTGTGGGAAGAACCATCCATCGGAGCAGTGCCGATCAGCCGCGGGAGCTTGTTTTCAGTGTGGAGAGATGGGTCATCTTAAGAAGAATTGTCCTCAGTTGCGAGGTGGAGCAGGATCTGGTTCCGGATCTCAGACGACTGTTCAGCAGAGGATGCAGGGTCAGGCAATGGGTAGTTCAAATCTTCGACCTCGTGCCCAAGGTCAGGTATTTGCGCTGAACCAGGATCAGGCTGCAGATGAGACAGGGAGAGTTATAGCAGGTACTTTTTGTTTATGCGGTATTCCTGCTTTTGTTCTTATTGATACCGGAGCATCACATTCATTCATTTCTGCACGATTTGTTAAGCGTCATAAGTTACCGTATGTTTCTCTAGACGTCATTCTTTCCGTTTCTACTCCGATGGGTCATTCGGTGTTAGCAAAGCGTCTAGTGATGGGTTGTCCCTTAGATTTTGAGGGTAACGAATTGACTGCAAATCTTATGATCCTAGAGATGGAAGATTTTGATTGTATTTTGGGTATAGATCTATTGACTACCTACCGAGCTACTGTGGATTGTTACCAGAAGCTTGTTCAGTTTCGTACGACTGAGAGCTCTAGTTGGTTTTTCTATGGTGAGGGAGCGCGACCTCCGATGCCAGTGGTATCTGCTCTGAAAGCCTGTCGTGCTTTAGAGTCGGGCGGGGAAGGCTACCTCATCTATGCGATTGATTCGTCCACAGGTAGTGTTGGTATAGATGATATTCCAGTGGTTTGTGAGTTTCCTGATGTTTTTCCAGATGAGATTCCTGGTTTTCCTCCGATTAGAGAGGTGGAATTTAGCATCGAGTTAATGCCAGGGACTACACCGATTTCTCGTGCCCCCTATCGTCTTGCTCCATCAGAGATGAGAGAATTGAAGCAGCAATTGCAGGATCTTCTTGATAAAGGTTATATTCGCCCGAGTGTTTCACCTTGGGGAGCTCCAGTCTTGTTTGTCAAGAAAAATGATGGATCGATGCGATTGTGTATTGATTACCGCCAGCTGAATCGTGTGACGATCAAAAACAAGTATCCATTACCTCGTATTGATGACTTGTTCGATCAGCTTCAGGGTACCTCTGTTTATTCCAAGATTGACTTGCGATCGGGTTATCATCAGATGAGAGTCAAAGATGATGATATTTCCAAGACTGCATTTCGTACTCGATATGGGCATTACGAATTTCTAGTTATGCCATTCGGATTGACAAATGCGCCAGCGGTGTTCATGGATCTAATGAACCGTGTCTTTCGGGATTTTCTAGATCAGTTTGTTGTGGTTTTCATCGACGATATCTTGATTTATTCTCACAGTGTGGAAGAGCATATCCATCACTTGAGGATTGTGTTGCAGATTCTTCGCGAGAAGCAATTGTATGCTAAGCTGAGTAAGTGCGAGTTCTGGATTAATCGTGTAGTATTCCTTGGTCATGTAATTTCCAAGGAAGGAGTTTCTGTGGATCCTAGCAAGATTGAGGCAGTGTTGAATTGGTCACGTCCGACGACAGTGGCCGAGATTCGTAGTTTTCTAGGTCTGGCAGGGTATTATCGTCGCTTCATCGTGAATTTCTCTCAGATAGCTAGACCATTGACGCAACTTACTCGGAAGGATGTTCCATTTGAGTGGTCATCTGAGTGCGAAGATAGTTTCAGAGAGCTTCGTCGACTTCTGACTTCTGCACCTGTTTTGGCGTTACCGTCAGGATCTGAGGGTTTCAGTGTTTACACCGATGCCTCTTTTCAAGGCTTAGGGTGTGTGTTGACGCAGAATGGTCATGTGATCGCTTATGCTTCCAGACAGTTAAAATCTCACGAGGAGAAGTACCCTATTCATGATCTAGAATTAGCTGCTATTGTGTTTGCGCTAAAGATCTGGCGTCATTATTTGTACGGTGTTCAGTTTGAAATCTTTACTGATCATAAGAGTCTGAAGTATCTATTCACTCAGGCTGAGTTGAACATGAGACAACGTCGTTGGATGGATCTACTTAAAGATTATGACTGTGTGATCAAGTACCATCCAGGTTCTGCGAATCTCACAGCCGATGCTCTTAGTCGCAAGGTGAGAGCCTCTGCACTTCAGACCAGTGCTATGTCTAGTACTGTCCAGGATTGTTGTTCGTTGGGGTTTAAGTTCAAACATCGGAAAGGTATGGAGAGCATTCGTGTTGCTACCATTTTATCTGAGCCAACTTTGTTCACTCGGATTCGAGATGCTCAGATGTCTGATCTCAAGACTCAGAGATTAGCTCGGTTGGTTGGTGGAGATAGTAATTTCCATTATCAGTCTAATGGTCTTCTGTGTTTGTCTAATCGGGTTGTAGTACCAGAGGATGATACTTTGAGGGAAGAGATCTTGTCTCAGGCTCATCGAAGCAAGCTGAGTATTCATCCGGGAAGCAACAAGATGTATAAAGATTTGAGGACACGATTTTGGTGGAAAGGGATGAAGCGCAGCATTTATCAGTTTGTCTCCAAGTGTCTAGTTTGTCAGCAGGTTAAGGCAGAGCACCGTCGACCGGGAGGATTATTGTTGAACTTACCTATTCCTGAATGGAAGTGGGAGCATATCGCGATGGACTTCATTACTCACTTGCCATTGTCTTCGAGGAACAGTGATGCTATTTGGGTAGTGGTGGATCGACTCACCAAGTCTGCTCATTTTCTGCCATATAACCGTGATTTCACTTTCGATCGTATGGCTCGATTGTATATTCAAGAGATTTTACGTTTGCATGGAGTGCCAGTCAGTATTGTTAGTGACAGAGATCCTCGTTTTACCTCACGATTTTGGGGTAGTTTCCAGTCAGCATTGGGTACTTCACTAAGTTTGAGTACGGCTTATCATCCAGAGACCGACGGTCAAACAGAAAGGACTATCCGTACACTTGAGGATATGTTGCGAGCTTGTGTTATGGATTTCGGAACCGCTTGGCAGGATCATTTGTCTTTGATTGAGTTCGCGTACAACAACAGCTATCATCGTAGTATTGGTATGGCACCATTTGAGGCGTTGTATGGGCGACGTTGTCGTACTCCATTATTCTGGGATGAAATTGGGGAACGACATGTTGAGGGACCGGAGTTAGTCCAGCAGGCTATTGATAAGGTTGCCGTAATCAAGAAGCGGATTAAGATTGCTCAGGATCGACAGGCTAGTTATGCGAACACCAAGCGTCGACCTCTTCATTTTCAGCCAGGTGAGAAAGTGTTTCTTCGAGTTTCGCCTTTTCGCAGGATTTTGAGATTTGGTCTCAAGGGTAAGCTGTCTCCGAGATTTATTGGTCCATTTGAAATATTGGAGAGCGTGGGAGATTTGGCTTACAGACTTGCATTGCCGCCGTACCTATCAAGTATTCATGATGTGTTCCACGTATCTTTGTTGAGACGATATGTAGCAGATGAGTCTCACATCTTACATCCTTCTGAAGTTCAACTTGATTCGGATTTGTCTTACGTTGAACGACCAGTTCGGATTCTAGATCGCAAAGACAAGGTGTTGCGGAATAAGATCATTCCTCTTGTCTTAGTGCAGTGGCAGCGCCGAGGTACTGAAGAAGCCACTTGGGAACTAGAGAGTCGTATGCGGTCAGAGCATCCAGAGTTGTTCTAGTTGTAGTATTTTCAGTTATGATTGTAATTTCAGTTGTACTTTCGGTTGTACTTCATTCTTAAGTTGAATGTATTGTTGTTCAGAATTGTCATTCTTCAGACACGATTTCGCGGACGAAATCCTTTTTAGGGGGGGAGAATGTAGTATCCCGATGCCTAATTTGAGTTAATTATTGGATTAATTATATTTCGGTGGGATCGGAAGGACCGAACAGGGTTTGGATCGTCCGATCAGGGTTCGGATCGTCCGATCAGGATTCGGATCGTCCGAGACAGGTGGATGGAACCGTGGAAGACATGCAGGATTCGGATCGTCCGATCAGGGTTCGGATCGTCCGAGCCAGGTGGCTGGACACGTAGAAGACATGCAGGGTTCGGATCGTCCGAAGTGTACCGGATCGGAGCTTCCGAAGTGGATCGGATCGTCCGAACGTTGGCTATAAATAGAGGCGCGAGGCTTCACTTCTTACTCGCCAAGTCCGAGCGTTCCAGAGCATTTTAGTCGTTTCCGATTGGTTTCTAGTCTTTTCCCGAGGTTCAGGCACTAGCGGAGAGCTACTGGTTTTGTAGCAGGAGCTGTGCTCTAGTTGGGAGGTAGCGACATCAGTGGGCTGCGGACGCAGACTTGATTCTAGGGCGGATTGTTAGGATCTGCTGGTTTGAGGTACGAAAGTACTATCCGAGATATCCTGGTCGAGTATACATTCTTATATGTGTTGCATGATTATTTGGTGCATTGATATATGTCATATGATGCATGCTATTATGTCACGTTTATTACTGCATGTTACATTTCATCTTGAGCCGTATCTCTTTCGAGATAGCCTTTATTGTTGAGCTGTATCTCTTTCGAGATAAGCTATATCTTGTGGGGCCGCTCAGCCCTGTCTTGTGGACGCATGGACACCGAGAGTACACAGTGGCCGACGGGTCCAGAGGGCTTCGGTGATCCGGGACATTTTAGGTCCACGTCTAATCTTGTAGTGGATGCAGTGACCCAGAGGAGTACCGCGCGGCACTATCCACTTGGCGCCTCTAGACTGAGCATTTTGAGATCTTTTGTGACTCCTGTTTCTTGACTACCCTGGTATCATATCATAGCATGTGCATTTCGTATAGGCTTGTATACTCATGCTTTTGTACTGGGCGTTCTTATCGCTCACGTCCTCGGTTTTGTGTATCTTGGACACCCCATTCCCACGGGGCAGGCCTCAGGTTGGATGGCTCAGGAGGAGGATGTTGAGGACGTGGAGTAACCGGTTGGTTTAGATCTTCAGTACCATTTGATTCGATATGGTTGTACCGCATACTTTCATTTTAATTTGAGTTGTTCTGGATTTTCGAATGGGTTGTATAACTTTCATTTGTTGACCTTTTCCGCCATTATCTCTGATTGTTATTAGTTAAGTTAATTGCATGCTTAGTTCTTGATTAGTAGGTGATTCTGGAACGGGTCACTACAGCTCTTCTCCCAAGCAACATCGATACGACCAACCGTCCAATGTCTTGGCGAATCAGCCACAGACTGGGCAACACCGCCCTGGCGAATCAGCCAATAACTAGGCATATCAACCCTGGCATATCCTGCCAAACCTCTGTGACAATGTGCAATGGGCCAGTGACGAATCCATCACAATCTGGCACCTCTGTCACGATATCAATCATCTATGACTAGGCGCATCAGCCTATGACTCAATACATAGATCAAAGATATCAATCTCATTTAATTGCAAATATCAATGCAATAAAGTAAAGTATGTGATTTTGGGAGACTCGAGTTGTGCAATCCCACATCAAATACCTTTCGTTTCGTTCTGTCGAAGTCTCGAACTCACTGTCTGTCCAAATCAATCGGGCAATATTAATATCGAATATACTGTATCAATGTATAATTCAATTCAAGATCTGTTCTGATCAATACTCAAATCAAAACATACTCTGATCAATGTCAACGATAGAACGATACAATCTTAATCAATACTGAATCTGATCAATACCAATCTACTGATATTTCGATGGCATAATAATACAGTTTCGATAACCCCGTCAATCTCAACATCATAGATATAATACCGCAACTCATAAACGATATCAATACAACTCATAATCTTAACAATAACAGATCATAATCTCAAATCTGTACAATCTCGATCATATCAATTCTAAAAATCATAACAATTGCATAAATAGTCTGTTCTTCAATCTGACTTCAATTATATACTGATCAGTATATCCAGAACACATAATAATAAGCAAATCATAATTCCTCCAATATCATAATTTCAAACCATGTCAAAACGTAACAAAACTTACATCCAGTTGAAGCCCTCGTCAATAAGAATACAGTACTGAAGTCGGATTGAAAATCAAACGGGCGAATCTTGCACAAACCACAAATCTATAAGATAAAAGGCGTAAGGATTTCTCATAGCTTTTCTCTGAAGCTTTCTACGTTTCTTCCTTGCTGATTCTGAAGAAATTGTGTTTATATATATCCACTTGCATGATTAAGCTACGTGTCTTATTTTTCTTAAATTTCAGTCGGCACTCGGGCGGTCGAGAAGTACCGCTCGGGCGCGGAACTTTCTGTCCGGATGCTTAGCTTATTATCCATTGGCGCTCGGGCGCAAAGTTTCTACCGCTCGGGCGCCATAGATTCTGTCCGGATGGTATTCTTATTGAACACTGGCGCTCGGGCGGTCATATTCTACCGCTCGGACGCCATACTTTCTGTCCAAATACTCAACTCGTGGTGCACTGGCGCTCGGACGGTCTTTTTCTACCGCTCGGGCGCCAACAGTTCTGTCAACTTCTTGGCTTGTTATGCACCAACGCCCGGCTTCTCCTTTCATGTCTTACTTTAGCTCCTGAAATCTCCATTCATTCAATTAATCAATATCTCATTACAGTGATTAAATCTCGGGCCTTACATATAGCATACACAATATCAATTATATTTGATGGTATTGGAAGAATGGAAAGCCAGAAACACTCGACACCTTGGATAACTGATCTTAGGAGCTCAATTTTCCCCGCATAGGACAAAGATTGTCGTGGCCAGGAATTAATCTTCGATGTGATAGCATCCACAAGTAAGTTGTAATCCAAAGTTCGTAAACGGGCCGATGCCAAAGGGATCCCCAGGTACCGAAATGGTAGGTGGACAGGAGAGAATTCAGTGTCTCAAGAATTTGCTGTCTAACATTCTCATCTATACTTGCCATGTAGATACACGATTTTAGATGGTTCACCCGCAATCCCGTCATGTCTCCAAACTCATTCAAGCACTTCATCACCATTGATACACTATATACATCTCCACGAGATAGTAAAAGCAAATCATCCACATACGCATGGTGCGTAATGTGCAAGTTGAGACATTTCGGATGGAATCCAAAAGATGATGATCGAGACATATGTTTAAGAGATCAAGACAAACCCTCAAGACATAGCTCAAAAAGTAATGGGAATAGAGGGTCACCTTGTCGTAAGCCTCTCCTCCCATCAAAGAGTCCTTGGTATGTTCCATTTAGCACTATAGAATATGAAGCTGTAGAAACACATTCCATAATCCATTCAATAAACCTGCAAGGAAAGTTCAAATACGTGAGTATTTCTCGCAAGTAGTCCCAATCTACCGTATCAAACGCTTTTGCATTGTTGCTTTGCTTCTACCTAGTCACATAATGTTGAGTAAATCGTGGCAAAAATAAAGAAGGGCTACTACACATGATCAAGTTACTAATCGCTATCCATTCATGCACTTTGAACCTTGAAAAATAGAGAGAATGCAAATAATTGAAGATCAAGATATTGATGAGTTCAAGTATTGTCCAAGATTAAAGATCATGTTATTTAATTTATTAAGCTTGTTTATTTATGCATTTTCATTTAACATTGCCTGTTTCATTAGGTTGTGAACCACAATCTTGTATATTAATTTTATGTAATTTTATGCATTACATAATTTAAGTTATGAGCTCAATTTAGCTATACTTTAAGCCAATATAGCTATTTTCATAGGTATTCTCTCATAAATTTGACTTATATGGGAACATTGTGAAACAAAAAAAAATCATTTTGTGTTCGAATGATATTGGAGAGTTTTTCACTTATGTTCATCTTGAACATATCAAACTCATCAAGATTCAATCTTGTGACATTTAAACAAAAAAACTTATCAAGGTGTGGTCTTTGTATAGAGATGTCAAATGGTCTGTCCCACCTCGCCGTAGGTTGCGGGTTAAGCAGCTCAACCTGTCAAATTTAAAAAAAAAAAATCAATGAAATTTATGAAAGCAACATCAGTAGTACTTGAGATTTGAATCAAAAACATTAACAACGTTACATAATAACAAATAATCAATGTGACAGTCAAACAAATCATATAAAATTTCAATATCACTTATTATATTTTGAATAAAAATTAAACCACATACTTGAGCAATACTAATAACATAAATAGAAATTTAATTATATATAAAAATGTAAGACATTAAAAACATTATCGAATACATACATACTTTAAAAATAAGTGTGTTGATGCAAAAAATCACAAAAAAATAATTAAAAATGTTAAAAATAAAAACTAGCGCCCCGGCCAGCCCCATGCCTCAACCTGGAACCTACATGTTTTTAAGCATTGGTACGAGATTTTTATCACATCAATCGAATTCAAAAGCTTCGAGCCCGAATTCATTAAATTTATTTATTTGTATGTTTTGTTCTTTTCGTTTCTCGTTAAAAAAATAGTCTTTTTTTTTTGTTTATTCCGCCGTTTAACTTGATTTTCATATCCTTAGAAAATAAAATTTATTAGGTTCTTGTGTGATATTTAATCGAGTGTAATCATTTTATAAGAAATAAAGGAATAAGACCAAAATCCAACGATCGGCTAACGCAGTAGCACATGCTCTGATAAAATTTTCTATTTCAGCTCATATACCTTTATTTTGGTTGTAGGGTGATTTTCCGTTCTGGCTTGACAAACTTGTAACCGATTGATACCCCCATAAGGATCCGGATCATTGATGACCCGGGTACTATCCTCAAGAACCCGAGCACTACGTCTCTTCCCGGGTGTTCAACCAACAGCCCGGGCTCTCACGCAACCACCCAAGTACTCTACTAACCGGGCCACCTTGAAACTTGCATCATACTCGAGTGTGATGTATACAGGCCGTCTAATCTGTCAGAACTACTTGGACTTGGAGTGTCCTAGAAGCCAGCAGAAGCTATAGTATGGGCAACCGACTTGCCATACTTAGTAGGTGGCACTGGAATCGAGGTACCTACCCCATTTTCTACTATAAATAGCAGGTATATTTCTCATTTAATGATTCTAAAATCTCAAGCATTATACATATTTTCTCTCAAATATCGCTTGTGTTCATCTGAAAACTTGCTGATTTTAGCATCGGAGCGGCCACATCGGACACCCCTCCGACGTCCATTCACGAGTTCTTTTCATTGTTTGCAGGTACTATCGCAGCCATTATCTTCACTCAAAATTCCCAAACACTATAAATTGTTGATTTGATCCGTTAGAGCTCTTAACCCGGCTCACCCATTTCAGCGAATCTCATCACCGATGATCTTTGATTATTGAATAAAGAGTGCAAGTTTTCTCGTAAAATAAAATAATAAGACCGAAATGATAATATGACCAAGTCAAGAATTGCAGCGATGGGGTATGCATTGTGACAAACGTATAAATTTATTAACTATATCCCGTTTGTTTATTGAATATGGATGTTAAAAGAGTCTCAATCAGTCAACTTTAATCCAGTTAATTAGTACGGTGTCCATGTAATAATATAAATTAGAACAGCCTTATTTGAATACTAACTATTTTATTAACTATGCTCCATCTTAATTTTTATTTATTAATTTTTAATATTCTTGTTCTGGTAATTGATTTTTATTTTAGTATAGACTTTCAAAACATGATTTATTACTTTATTTTTCATGTTTATTGCAGTTAAATATTTGAAAACACTGTAATTTTGGTCATATATGTTTTTCTCTTCAATTTTAGTTTTAGTCTGTTTTTTTTTTTTTTTTTTTACAATTTTAGTTTTTTTTTCTTTAAGTGATGTTGATATAGAGTGGATCTCACAGCACTCATCAACATCCCTTCAGAAAAAAGTCTAAATTGTCAAAATTTAAAATATATATGACTATAACTAAATTTGTCAGTATAGAGAATAAAATCGCAAATAAACAAATATATAAGATCATAATTATAATTTTTCCTAAAATATATATATATAAAAACATATATCCTTTTAATGAAAATATTGTAATCGTCATCATTAGATTAACGTTAGACAAAGGGATTTACAAAAATAATGTAAATTGTTCGCAGAGTGGGTTTCATGTGAGACCGTCTCACGGATCATAATCTGTGAGACGGGTCAATCCTACCCATATTCATAATAAAAAGTAATACTCTTAGCATAAGAAGAAATGTTTTTTCATGGGTGACCCAAATAAGAGATCCGTCTCACAATATGACTCGTGAGACCGTCTCACGCAAGTTTTTGCCTTGTTCGCAACGAGTCCACGGTTAACCAATTGTGATTCTTCTATTACAATATGTTATGTACAAAGTTTGATGAAAATAAATATGCACTTAAACTCTTTAATATCCGCTCGTTGCTAGCATTTGGTAAACAGATCAATCAACCTCTCTCAATTGAATACAGAGAACTGTTCGCAGCCCGAGAAGGAATTATCCTACTTTATGAAAAAGGCTTTACTATTAATGTCCAAGACGCATCTAATTCCCTATTGGCAATGTAAGCAGTCACTAACAATCAAAATATTCTTGATATGTTGAACTTTGTGCAGCTGATATTAAAGAGCATTTGATGAAAGAAGTGATCTTCGAGTGCATTCATGTTTATCGCTCGTCGAATAAAGTTGCTTATTGCGTGTTTTGCTTTTTCTTCCCTTTCACCATTTGTTGGGATGAATTGTGAGTTTCTTTTCTGGTTTGTTACGATTGTAATTGATGATTTTAATCAATAAATTTACAAGTTTTACCTTCAAAAAATACAAAACTTAGCTTACAACCAGGATAATTTCAGGATAACTCAAGTTAATGATTTGTTAAAAAAAAAGATCATAAATTAATTCTTGTTTATTGCATCAAAATTGTTTTTTTAGCATAAGTAGTAGTAATTAACTACAACTAATCTTTCTTTTCTTCTGAATCCCACTTGTGATCGGAGAAGATAAGATCCATGCTGTTGCTGCTGCTACTGTTAGAATTAAACATCGCATCCGCCATATCCACCACCGGCAGCTGGTAGTCATGAAACCTTACCGCAGACGGCCCCGCACCGCCGCGGCTGTCCACACCTGCAACGGCGGTGTCGCTGCTAGCGACTGCGGAGCCAACAGAAACACCGCGAAGATCTTGAAAGACTTGCATGGAGAGCCAGTGGGTCGTTGCCGGCAAAGATGTAGAAAAGGGCGGCTGTAGCTGAATGCCCGTGGCGGTGGTGTCGATGAACGACGTTGGCCCTTGCTCCGGCAGTGATGCGGCGGCGGAGGGGGCGGTGGAGGACATGTGGCAGGTGTGGGTACCTCGATATGTGACCTCGAATATGAAGGGATCAGTTGTTTAATCGTTGGACTTGTTTCTTGGCGGGGCAGTCGTAGAATTTTTGGTGTGTGCATCTATAGTAACTCCTGTCATTGAAGTTCAATATAATTCATTTATTAAGGAGTAGAAATTAAAATTTTCAAAAAAAAAACTCTATTATTAATTAAATTTTATCTAAACATTTTATTTGAAGTAAGTCTCGTGTGAGACAGTTTCACGGATCTTTATCCTGGAGACGGTCAACTACACCATATTTATAATAAAATCAATACTTTATACTTTTCATGGGTGACTCAAATAAAATATATGTATCACAAAATCGATACATAAAACCGTCTTACAGGAATTTTTATGTTTTATGCATGTGTTTGTATAATATAGTAGGAAAAATAGGAAATTTATTTAAATTGAATTTCGGTCATCTTGTTAGTCAAAATTAGCATTTTTAAAGGAGTCAAAATTAGTTTTAAATGCAATAATTTGGTTCTTCTAAGGATATGGTGCTAGATATTACTGATGTTCGATGTTATGACATTAATCTAGCAAAAAGATGACCAAAAGTATGGAAAAAAAGAGTCAAACTATCGCACATCAATGGATTTTTTATTAGTTAGCAGACTAAAATTTAATTTATGACGACTTACATTATAAAATTGTTATTTCATGATTAAATTTACATTTACATTTTAATTTTTAGGCTAATTTAATTATAGAAGCATACTAATTACTTTGGAATGCTTTAATATATATATATATATATATATATGGAATTTATTTTTATTTGAAACTAGGGATGGATTAAATTGAACTCGATCTGAAAACTAGTTCGATCACGAGTATTTCACGAGTAATATTCGAAACAACATGAACTGGCCGAACTTGATTTTTTCAAGTTGAAGATAATAATTCTTCAAACTTGTGAGTTAAATCCAATTTCGAGAAAGGAAAGTATAAATTGTTGTAGCCAAGGATAATTCTTCAAATTTGTGAGTTTAATCAAATATGTGATTTCAAACATATATTTATTCTTAAAATAGTTTTTAAAATATTTTCTAATATTTTTGTAAAAAAAATTATAACTTTTTTTATAAATAATTTTCCAAACGGATACCGGGCACCTCTATCCAAATGGTGGCCGCAACTCATTATCTAAAACTTTTATTTGGCTAAATATTCCCTCATTTATGTTTATAAACTCTGGTAATCATAAAATAACAAATATTTAGAATAAGTTAATCCATAATAGAAGAAATCAATACAACTATATCTCAAATTAAATTTCACCCTTCAAAAAAATTAAAATTTTAAAAGAAATTCGATCCGTTCGACCTTTTTATTCGAAAAATTCCTTTGATCCTATATTCAAACTAATTTTTCGAACCCATTTGAATCGAAAGATTAGTTAATTTACTCGTTGTTTTCTACAATTAATTCGTTGAAATGTAAACCACGACTTCAATGAAAATGAAAGAATGCTTTTTTGACGTTTTCAAGTAATTGGACTCGGCCATAGATTTTGAACCATTATATGCATGCCTATTGTGGGGGGAAAACATGTTTTTTATTAGTAAAAATAATAATTTTCAGGGATCGAGTCAAATAAAAAATCAGTCTCACAAAATTGATCTATGATATAATTTCATATGATTTTTTGTGTTTTTATTATTACCTTGCATGTAAAAAAAAAAGTAAAAAGTTATTGTTTTCATTTATTTACCTTGGATAAGTGGATCCCATGATTTCTTTTTGACCATATTTTCTCCATGTATAGCCATCCTCGGGGGGAAGTTCAAGATTTCCCATTATCGGCGCGGCCACCCTCTTCACTATTTTGTCACTTCCACTATCCTTTCTGTTTCATTTATAAAAAAATAAAAATAAATTAATAAAAAAATAAATTAATATATATATTAATTTATTTTTAATAGGGTCCGATCGATGCTAATTAACTTTACTTATCTCGATACGTATACCAAATCATAAAATAAAATCCACGATTAAAGATATCATTCACTAAATTATGCGAAGAGCAATGCCGAGCTAGCAAGAAATCTTACGAGGTTGATCATGAAGCAAATATATATATATATATATATATATATATATATATATATATATATAAGCAACAAAGTCATTTTGCTATATTCAAATAAGCATACCAAAAAGATTGAATTAAAAGATTAAGAAACAAAATTATTTTTGTCAAATAAAGTTTTGGAAACTAAAGAGAGAAATTATAATCTCCAAGTACTTTTAAACGTGGAGTTATAAATTAACGTGTGGGAAAGAAAACTATTAGATATTGATACACACTCATTTTGTAAATCATATTCGGTTTAACTTCGAAATTAAGATAATATCGTCAACATAAAAGTCTCAACTAGCATTACGAAAAATAGAGTTTGTATAAGCAGCATTTCACGGAACTGTACTTACTCCGAAAAGCCTTCGTAGCTTAATGCACGTACTTAATTTATTCGGGGAAAAAAAAACAACAACAACAACAATGACGACGACAATCTATCTTCCTAAGTGTCATTCAATTGTAGCTAATTCCAACAAAATATGAAGTTGAAAAAGTAAAGAAGATTCATAGAACGGGAATGTTTGTGAGTCGTGTAAGTGATATATACAGATTTTGATCATCTAAGTTGTCGATAAATAAAGTATAGTATTAGCTAAATAGGGGTAAAGAAATCCCCACGAGCAACAAATTAAAGAACCCTCAACAAGATTATCTAGCTACAACCATCATCTCACAATCTGATCATAAAGCACTCAGGTGCTTGCGGAGATATGGTGGAGCAGTAAATTTGAAATGACAGATTTGATTTGGAGGATAAATTTCAAATAATGTTCATATTAAATCGATGCATTTGAAATCCATGAGAATTACTATTAAAATTGCATAACTTGTGAATTTGAAATTCACTTGAAGTTCGTTCAGAACTTGAAATCCATCGATCCGAGCACAACCTTATGGTATATGAGAGGGAATGTGACCTACGTACATGTGGGGATTAGTAAATGTGTATACATTGAGATCACTGCCAATTCATCTAGGGTATGTCAAGAGGGAAGGTAATCTACATGCGGGAATTAGTCGACGAAGCTCGGATACCTTGGATCATTAAAAATAAATAATGAACTCGCGCTACGTCCTGACCTAAGTAGCAACCTTAAATATTTCTTGAAAACTCAGTGCTAGGTACTCACTTCTTTGTAAGAAAGTAGTAGAAAAGAAAACATGTGTATATCATGTCCTAACTCTTAACCACAAATTCGTGTTTGTTAATTAAGTTGGTGACAATGGTAGGTAAACAAACTTAATGGAAGATATCTACGTGCCATTTGAATAGATCAAACCTGCATTTCAGTAGAGTTACGGACGAAATTTAGTCATACAATTTATCAAACAGTATAGAACGGTTTTCGCGGTGCTCGAATAATAGATTTTCCCGTGGCATAAATCTTGTATGTAATGACAGTCCAAAGTTAGAAAGGACCAAACCCTATAACTTCATTCTCTAGACAGCTAGCTAGGTAGCAAAAATGCACATTTCCCACACAATATATAGTTACATTTTTATATGTATGAATATATATGTGTGTGTGTGTCTATATATGTATATATGTATGTCTGACCTCTTTCTTTGTCTAGGCAAAATTCGGTTGGAATCCGAAGCATTAATCAATAGTTGCATTTCGCCACTCGCCCGGCCCCCGGAACTTTCCACGATATCCCTGAATCCAATATCAGGTTCTTCTTTCTGGAGCTGCATCCCTTTGATCATTCTGCTACTAGTACTCTCGTGCTCATGTACGTGTTCGTGGAACGTAACGCTCGGAGTCGCCTGATGGACACTGGAGAGGACAGCTCCGCTGGATTTCAGCCACTGCCGAATCCCAACGCCAATGTCATGTCCAAGTTGTTGCTGCAGCTCTTGGGACTCCCCAACAATACCTCTCATTTGCTCCAGAGAAATTTTATCTTTGATTCTACTGAAAACAGAAATTATTTCTTCAGATGATCTCAGGATGATTTCTGGATTATTCACTAAATTTGGCAGGTTTTTTTCGAGATCTTTCGCCAACTTGCACCCATGATACAATAACGGCAAGGTTTCCTCCATTTTGGGGTGATTTTTCCTCTATTTTCCTTTGGTTGTCTATCTTATTTGGGATTGGACATTTACGTACCATGTGTGTGTGTTTATATATATATCACGCAAAAGATGGGAGAGAATGGTAAAAAAAACGATATATAATTTTTAGGGTGACAAAATTGCAATTATGAGTTTTAATTATTATATTTGTGTATAATTGTTAATTGTCTCACATCGGTTGGATAAATAACTTTTAAGTGGTATATATGAGATTGGACAATCCTCCTCTTTGAGCTAGCTTTTGGGGTTGAGTTAGGTCTAAGTTCCAATCTTAACATTAGTAATATTTTTTTAAAAAAATTCAAATTTATTTAAGTGAAATTGTGTTTCACCAATATCAACAAATCGGGTCAACGAGTGGCTTTCTACGAGGGAACTGAAAAATGAATTTGAAAAGTTGAAATTCAAAGTATTTGCAGATTTGTTGAATACGTTGAGTGGAAGTGGAAGAAGCTTCAGAAGTGATGACTGAGTCATTGGTCTATAATTCTTTGGTTTATTTTCATTTAAGTCAACCACAAGACTCGGCCTCGTGGAAAATTAAATACAATTTGGACCATGAAATTTTCTTAGGTTTGAAGGTGTGACTTGATTTTTATTTTTATTTTTTTAAATTTGAGAAATAGGTTTGTCTGAATTTAGTGGAACAATGACTTAAATCATTATTTGGACCAATCAATTATATTTATGATGCAACCAAAAAATAATATTACTCAAAATGAGAAAATTCAGGTAATTGACGAGAAGATGAAATAGTATTGATAATGAACTTCATTTGTTGTTTCTAACTACGTCACAAAGCAAATTCAGGGAAGCAGAGAGTGTCACTCTCACGTTTAAGTCAGTATTTATATAAAAAAAAGTATTAAAAAAACCGATGATAAGATAGTGTACATTGATTTATAGAGTTAAATTTAGGGATCTCAATAAATCATTAGTAAAAAAATTAATCCCAGTTTTGTTGCACTAAATAATTAAATTGAGCTGCAACTTATGAGTCCAAAAATTATTTATATATATGATTTTAATGTGCTTTAACGGCATATATTATATATATCCATGTGATGAAATCCGAGTAAATTAAATTAATTCTCAATTGATTCGGGATCTTACTTGCAATGATTGTAATGTGTTTTTCCGTGAATATTTTTTTATGTGAAAATTGCAAAATATGTCATATAAATTGGTTTTAGTGAAGGTTTTGCTAAGAGTCCAAAATTTGATTTTAGTTTGTAAGTTATGATTTTTTCGCATTTAATACGGTTTTGTCAAAGTTTTCGGTGGTTGATGATGCCAAGTCAGTAATTTTTTTTGGCCATTCAAAATTCATGCGACTAACAGCTAGGGTTTTTAACTACACTTAATTAAAAAGAATCTTATAAACTCTAAGATCTTATTTTAAAAGAGAGTTGTTAAAGTATTTGGATAAAATAAAATAACTAATTTTAAGAATGTTGATGTATTTGATATTATGAGATTTGTTTACTACCACAAAAAAAAAGAAGCATAATACTATAAAAACAATGCAATTATTAGTTTTCACTTAATTTTTTTAAAAAATATAACTATAATAATATTAGTCATAATAATTGTTACGTTAAGTGTGCATGAGTAATAATAGTCTTTGGATGAGTGACTTTCTGTGAAGTTCTCGTGCGTCAAGTTGTTTACGTTACACCGCTTAGTCTGATTGACTAGATGGACCATAAAAAAACGACGTCAATTCTTAACAGGTAATGTTTTCTCTACTGAGAACAGAGCCGACAATAAAAAAATGATAAGATTAATCTCTAAGAAATATGAGACAGAACCAGCAGATGGACACACGCCTTCTTGAACTCATGGACCTAATAGCCTGACTCATTAGCACTCAAGTAGGTGCATTCTGAATAATCACGAGTATAAGAAAATAAAGTTGTTTATTGGCTAACAGATATAAGTTTTGGCCTAGTGGGAAGCGCTTAATCCTAATAATCAGTATTATAGCGAGGTCATGAGTTCAAGTAACTTAAAAAGCATATTTGTATACTTTTTGGAGAATATTGGGTTACTTGTGCGTGAGTGAGAGTAATACTGAGATGTGTGACATCTTGAGAAGTTCTCGTGCGTCAATCTTTAGATCTAGTTGGCTAAGTGGGCTATAAAAAATGACGTCAGATCTTAACGGATAACTTTGTCTCTGTTGGAGACAGAGTTGTTGGTAGAAAAGAGGAAAGACTGATCTCCAGATCTAGTTTGCTAGGTGGGCCATAAAAATGACGTCAGATCTTAACGGATAATATTATTTCTATTTGAGACAGAGCCGATTGTAAGAAATGGGTAAGACTGATATCTAAGATATATGATACAGTACCATCAGATAGACACACACGTCCCAGGACTCGAGTGCCTTACAGCCCGACCCATTAGCACCCAAGTAGGTGCACTATGCACTGCCATGAGTACAAGGAAATAAAGTTGTGTCTTAACTAACAACTATAGCTTTTAGCCCAAACGCTTGATCTTGAGAATTGGTATCAGAGCGAGTTCATGAGTTCAAATCTCCCAAAAAAACATATTTCTATACTTCTTGGGGAGGAATGTTGGGTTAAGCATGCATGAGTTAGAGTAGTACTAGTATGTGTGACCTCCTGGGACGTTCTCGTGTATCAAGCTACTGACATTGATGCACTTGACCTATAAAAAAGTGACGTCAGTTCTTAACGAGAAATAATGTCTCTGTTAGGAACAGAGCCAGGCGGTAAGGAAATGGTAACACTAATCTATAAGATATATGATACAACATCATTAGATAAACATGCACATTCTGAGACTCATAAGCTTAACAGTCCGACCCATTAGCGTCATAATAGGAGTATTTTGCGTTGTCATTAGTATAAGAAAATAAAATTATGCTTTGTTTAATAGTCATAATTTTTGGCATAATAGTAAGCGTTAGATCCAAATAATAATAATAAATGAAATAATTATATAATTATATATTAAAAATAATTAACGTTATAATTATAATTATATTATTATTATAAAATTATAGGTATTATTTATTTATTTATTATTTTTATTTATTTGAAATCAAATTGAATAATTTACTATATCATGGTAGATTTGATATATAACTTATTTTAAAATAACATATAAGATGTCAAACAATTTATTTTTATTGCTAATAAAATCTTTTAATAAAATTTTCGAAACAATATTTAGAACTTATCAGTTGTCAGTCACAACGTTAAATACTTTATGTCAATAACAGAATTAGATATTTCACGTAAATTGGTTCTATAAGTATTCATGAGTTGTATATTTAGACTGGGACAATCATTTTCATTTGAGCTAGTTTTTGAAATTGAAACAAAACTTCGCGACGGTTTTTAAAAACTTCACACACACACACACACACACACACACACACACACACACACACACATAGATATATATATATATATATATATATATATATACTATACTATACGTGCCCATCTTCTGGAATATTTGGAAAATGGGTTTTACCTAATTTGGCCCTTAGCGAGACTCACAAACTCGTGGATATTATTTTTTAGTGCTCACTTTCTTTCTTTTTTATGCATGGATTACTCTGAACCTTCTTCTTGTCTTCCATTCTGATTACTACACTTTATATTATATTGAATTTATTTTATTTACTGAAGAAATTATTTTTTAAATGTTTTTTATAAACTGATTATCATGTATCCACTTCTAATTTAAAAAATATATATTTTTTAAATAGAAAATAGTAATGAATATAATATTGAAAGTTAACATTTAATTATTAAAAAAATAGAAAGAACATTAACCTTAAGACAATTTAGTATAAATTAAACATGACAGAACGAGTTCTTACAATAATTTTAACTATATCATGTTAGGTAATAGATTTGATAACACAAACATACAAAATTGAAGAATAAATGCATAAATATCTCGTAAACTTTTTATGATCACAAAAACTCTTATGAGACGGTCTTACAGATCAATTTCGTGGATCGAATATCTTATTTGGGTCATCCATGAGAAAGTATTATTTTTTATGATAAGAGTATTATTTTTTATTGTGAATATCGATCGATATGGTTGATCCGTCTCACAGATAAAGATTCGTGAGATCGTCTAACAAGATACCTACTGTTTTATGATTATGAATCAAACATGGAACCATGTCTAGATAGGTATCATATTTTCTGAAAAACTTGGTGAAAATAACATAACCAAATATGATCGAGGACACCGTTTTTGCTGAAAATCGCATATTGTTCCATAAGCATTACTGTTCCAGTTCCGTTGACATTTCGCGAACTGTCGTAACGATAGTGCCACCGTTTTCTTAATAAAAAAAAATTAGAAAATTTTGATTGTTGATTGCTTGTCAATTTAAAATTGTTTCTCATTAATGACATTTAATTGGTTCGAATATAAGTATAAAAGGAGAAACGTTTAGAAACTTTATTAAATACAAGAAATTAATTTAAAGAAACATTCCTAGTTTTGGAATATCCTCGTCATCCATTTTAAGCTCACTTCTAGCAATATTTTTCATAATAAAATTCATTAGATAAATAATGAGTCAATAAAATGGAAAATCAAAATCATATTTTCATGTGTAGTTTTGTTTATGCTTAATAGCTAATACATTCATTTAACTCTAAATGATTTCTTGCAAACAAAATTGAGGATTTTATTATTTTTGATTTTTTTTTCTTATTCTAAATTTAGAGGACATTTCAAATTCAAAGATTTTGTTTTATTTTATAATTTGATGCGATCTTATTTCTTTTTATATCTATATTTTCTAGGATAAAAAAGTATAATTGACTTTAAATAAATTCTTCTTTTTTTAAAGCCAAACCAATAAATTAACACGAGGATTTTGACTCCAGTATACCATGATTTTAACAAGACAGAGAATCTGCATGAAACTCTGTTAAAAAAAAGTCAAAAGTTGGAAAAATTAAAAAAAAAAAATTGATTGGGTCATTATACAGCCCAACAAAAATCTTTAAACTGGGCCTTTGCCTAAGAAAATCACTAACCTAGACCATTATAGGTGAGGCCCAATAAGAAAGGGGTTAGCCTCTCATATTCGAAAGTTGTTAAATCAACGAATTGATACTCTACAACATGACTCGTATAAAAAAAAAAGCTCACGTTAAGAAAGAGTTTGAAGTGTTTACTATGCGTACTTGGGCGACGTGGAGTGAAAGATTGCGGTTGATTCACAAGAATCAGGGAGATTGGAAATTACTAACACAGATTGGAGTGAAATCCTACTGCATGATTTCCAACTGGCTCAAGATGCTCTATCGACATTGTCTGTTGATGTACAGTGCTCGTCCCCTGCCGTGTGATTAGGGGTGAGCAAAAATTCGGTTAAACCGATTTAACCGACCGAACCGAATTAATTCGGAAATTCGGTTCGGTTAAATCGGTTAATTCGGTTTCGAAATTTTCAAATATCGGTTAATTCGGTTAATTCGGTTCGGTTTCGGTTTTTGTAAAAAAATATCGGTTTAACCGAATTAACCGAATTATTAAATAAATAATTTTAATTTTATTTTATTATGTTTTAAATATAATTTATAATATTTTTATATTTAATATTGTATATTATAATTAATTTTTTTTTATGAATAAAGTGTTTTCTTATGATTAAAATAGAATATTAATTATTAATTTTATATATAATTTTTAAAATTTTAATTTTTTTAGAATATTAATTATTAATTATATATATAATTTTTAAAATTTTATTTTTTTAAAAAAAAATCGGTTAATTCGGTTACCGACCGAAATAACCGATTTTAATTCGGTTCGGTTAATTCGGTTTTTGTGAAAATTCGGTTCGGTTCGGTTAGTCAAAAAATTTTCGGTTAAATCGGTTTTCGGTTAATTCGGTTCGGTTTGTAACCGAATTAACCGAATACTCACCCCTACGTGTGATTGCCGCCACCAGAATACAAGCTCCGATTAGATGTTGACGCGGCCTATATAGAGGATTCTAACAGCTGTGCAATTGGAGGAGTGGTGAGAAATCACGAACCAGTAGTAGTTTTGGACAGAAGATTGACATGCCCCAGTCGGTTACATGCTCCGAGCTTTCTTGTTGTTCACAGGAGTTTAAAACAAGCTCAACTTCATAACTTACAGATTCATCAAGTTGTCTCAGATTCTCTCCTTGCCGTGCAAGCAATCACAAGCCGGAAGAGAACCTCAGCTATTCAGGTTCCATTGTTACATATATCAAACTTCTATTGAATTCTTGGAATAGCACTTCACTTTTTCATGTTCGTCGATCGACAAATGTGGTTTCTCATTCGATAGCTGCTTTTGTTATTTCTTCCAACTCTCAAGTTGTATGGGGACTGGAGATTTTTCCTTATGGTTGATTCATCTTGTAACTACGGATATCTTGGCTTTACAATAATTACAAGTGTTAACCATTAAAAAAAAATCCATCTAAGTAAAAATATAAAGGAGAAAATATAGAAAAACAATATCCAATACTTAAAAATAGGAGAACAAATGCCTGTAGTTTTCCTATATTTTTACTTAGGTGGATTTTAAGATGTGTAATACTTAGTTACGTGAGCCATGTAGGAGAATATTGTTGTCAAATAAGCAATATTTAATAGATTTAGTGACTTCGGACGAAAAAAGACAAAATTTTTAAAAAAAGAACTGAGTTATATTTTGACAAAATTAAAAGACTAAAATCTAAAATATTTCAACTTACCATACTAAAATTACAAATTTCCCAACATAAAATGAGAAACTACATAATAATAAAAATACCTAAAGGTAGTGGGAGTTTGCTTACGTGAAGAGACAATGGAAGATAAGTTGAATACACGATCTTCTTAACAATGGGTTTGATTTTGATTTTTGTCTAACCCCAAATGGTTAAAGATTAAGGCAGAGTAATTAAATAAGATAATCTTCCTAACTGAATCCATTTGAATTTTGAAATTGTTATATGTACGATGGGTGTTGCAGATTGAATTATAAAATACATTACAAAATTATTCTTTCATTTTACTTGGAAAACTCTTTCAAAAATACATTTAAGATATTTTTGTCATTTCAAATATATTTCATAATCCAATACGTAATTCTTATTAGACAAAAACTTGTGTAAAACGGTTTCACGGATCGTATTTGTGAGACGGATCTCTTATTTAGATCACCCATGAGAAAGTATTACTTTTTATACTAAAATTATTACTTTTTATTATGATCCGTGAAACGGTCTCACATGAAACTCACCTATTATACATGTAGCATGATCGTTGATTTTTTTAATTATAATTTTAATTATTTTATTAACTTCATCAGTTTCATTAAATAAGAGGCACCGATGATGATGTCAAGGGAAATGAAAATGACACCTAAATTTTAGCAGATCGTCATCTGCTCTTATATTATCGACAAATCACCCTCCACTCCCTTTTTCTTCACAGATTCTTGATACCCATTTCATTTGTTATTTGCATTGATTCGGACGGCGGAGGAAAAAACAGTGGGGAGATGTTCTTTAGCAGAGTGATTCCATGTCGAAAAATGGGCATTTTTGTTGGGGTTTTGCTGTTGTTTTGTACGTTGAGCAAAAATGGGGTGAGGGGTTCGATCCATGAGTATAAGAATGAGAAATTCATTCCTCGCTTTGATTCCTTCTTTTTCCATGGTGGGAGTGAAGGGCTCTACGCTTCCAAGATTCTGGACCCTTCTAAAACCGCTCCCGCTGATGATAAAAATAAGCCCCTTAATGGCAAATCCTTCATCAGGTATAAAGATTTACTGGGTTCAACTTAAAATTTGAGTGAGTTTTTGTTTGTGGTAAGTTTTGCCCTTTTTATGTTGCCATTTTTTTAAAAAAATTTAGCATGATTACTTAGAGGTATGTAAATGGCTTTTAGATGTCTGGTTTTTTTAATCTCCTAGTAATTTAGAATGTGTTTTTTTTTCTGGTGATGTGTGTGTGTTGTGTTAATTGTTTTGATTGATCTCCATGCATTGATTTGATCTCTATTTACATTTCAACTGAAAGGTCTGATTATGAAGAAGATTCTGTTTTCCTTTCCCTTGTGTCGGATTTGGAAGGTCAGTAGAAGTTTAGTGTACCAAGATTGATGAACGTTTTCACTTCATAGGGTTTTAGACTGTGAGTTAAAATGAGGATCATAAATAATGGTGAATTTGAACGAGCCGCATTTTGGCATATGAAAGTATTTGATTTGTGGCTCGCTAGCTGGACAGTTGACTGTTGAGGCAAGTAATCTTCCTCGCAGATAGGACGAGACCGCGTGGAGGAAATGGAGCTGAGAGTATGCTATAAAACATTTAGTGTCCAGTCGTTATTTGTTTAGATTTGTCGCAATTAATTCGTTTGTCGGTTTTATGTTGTCGTCACTTAGGTGCGTCTTTGACACATCATTAGGATTTTCTATTTGGAACTTAGGTTGTTACGGTTAGTTTATTGGAATTTTCATGTAAACATTTGTTCAGTTGCGAAGCAAGACGTGGCTGGCAGGGCGCCGCCTTCCTCCATCTTTTAAATTCTTCTATATGTATATATATATATATATATATATACACGAAAATGTGGTTGTGTCCCCTTTCCTCCAAGTTTTTCAAGTTTTAATTGCATCTACCTTTGTCTAACTTTTGGCTTCGCTACTGTTCCTATTGGCCTGCATTGGAGCCCAAAACCATGATTGCAGTGCTTCATGGTTGTGGGACCCGACCATATGGTTTTTAGTTCTCTCTTGCGATACATATTTAAAACTGTAACCTATTTTCGCATATACCACATGCTTCAGGTTTGAGTCGATCACATTTAGGAGACCAAAGGACGTCGCCAGCAAGCAAAATAACATGCATTCAAGTACGGGAGTGGTGGAGGCCATAATAGTGGAGGTCAGAGATAGAGATAAGATTGGTGGTAGTCATATAGGTTCCAATGCAATTTGTTGCAACCCTACTCTTGCCAAGGATGGGTTTTGCAAGGTGGGAGAGGTTATCATCCGCCAAGACCCTAATAACCCAGATTGGCCGAAAAGGCTACGAACTTCGTTTGGGGGAATAGATGTTGTGGCTAATATGGATCTTCAAACTGTTGAGATAAATAAAACTGGGATGTATTATCTTTACTTTATGTTTTGTGATCCAGAATTGAAAGGAACAATAATAAATGGAAGGACCGTCTGGAGAAACCCCGAAGGCTATTTGCCTGGGAAAATGGCACCACTAATGACATTCTATGGCTTCATGTCTCTAGCATATCTCGCTCTTGGTCTCATATGGTTTGTGCGATTTGTACAACACTGGAAAGACATTATACTGTTGCATTACCAAATCACTGCTGTAATTGGTTTGGGAATGTGTGAAATGGCATTTTGGTACTTTGAGTATGCAAATTTCAATGCTACTGGAAGTAGGCCCATGGGGATTACGCTTTGGGCAGTTACCTTCAGTGCTGTTAAGAAAACCGTCTCTCGGCTTCTTCTCTTAGTGGTCTCGATGGGTTATGGTGTTATGCGACCAACTCTTGGAGGCATAACCTCGAAAATTATTCTTCTTGGTGTTGTGTATTTTGTGGCATCAGAAGCCCTAGAGCTTTTTGAGCATTTGGGAAATATCAACGACTTTGCAGGAAAAGCCAGGCTTTTTTTAGTGCTACCGGTGGCACTTTTGGATGCTTGCTTTATTCTTTGGATCTTCTCATCATTATCTAAAACTTTGGAGAAACTTCAGGTATTAATGTCAGCATCCTTTGGTGTTGGTCGCCACTGCATGTTTGGTATGTGTGCATTTATTAATTCATTTATCAGGGATTCTGGTTTCGGGCTGATAATTTTCCTCTCTATCATTTGCCCTTCAATTTTTCGGCAAATTAGTCTTTGATACTTCTCTCCAGGCTAAAAGAATGATAAATCTGCTATGCATCGAGTGTCCGAGTTTTGCTTAATCTGTTGTAAAGGCTATTTATGCTGTTCAAAATACTTGTTATTGAAATAAATTCTCTTTAATTCTTCTACGTTCTTGTGTGCAAATCATCAACTTTGTGATCCTTCCCAGACATTTTTCCCCTTTTCTTTTGCTTTATTTAATTTTTTTTTGTATCTCAATTTTGATCCTTTATTGAAGTGGAAAGAGCGTGAGTTCCTTGTATTCATAGTGGGAATGATGGAAAACTGCTGCTGTTATGTCCTGTATAAAGTATATTAAGTTGCTATAATTCTGATTTAATTTTGCTTCTTGAATTCCGTTTAAGATTCGAAGAAGCATGGCCAAACTTGAGCTTTATCGAAAATTTACCAATTCTCTAGCAATATCAGTTTTGCTTTCCGTCGCTTGGATCGGCTATGAGGTAATTCTCTGTTATATTCCCCTCCCCCAATTTTGTTTAATGTTATAGTTACTAAATAAACTTGTGAGAATCAACTAATTTTCGCAATGCAGTTGTATTTCAATGCTAGTGACCCTCTAAGCGAACTGTGGCGAAGATCCTGGATCATCCCTGCATTCTGGACCATACTCGCCTTTTTATTATTGGTGGTTCTATGCATACTCTTGGCTCCTTCTAATAACCCAACTAGGTAAGTTCTATGTCCTTTCTATTTTCTTTTCTATTCATAATTTGTTGGGAAGCACCAATTATCACGATTTTCCTATATACCACATTGTCTCGTCGATCTAGGCATGGTGTTTTGGCTTCTGACAGTATACAAATTTGAATTGCCATCTTAACACTTGATATTATATTGGTTTTAGATGTTTTGAGATCCACTTGATTTAGTTCATAAAATGCTCATAAAAGGTGTGTAATTTTTCTCTTGTTCGTTTAAAATATAGGTATGCCTATGAGACTGGTGATGATGAGGAGGAAGGCATAGCTCTAACAAGCACAGCAGTACTAATGGCCGGAGACATGGCGTCCAAAGTGGAAAGAAAAGATAGGAAGACATCAGTTGCAGCAGATAGTGTCTTTGGACTTGTCGAAGATCTCGAGGAGGACAAACGAGAGTGATAGCTCTTGTCTAATAGTTTCCTTCAACTGCATCATCTTGTTCATATAGTATGCTATACCAGATCCTCCTGGGCCTAGATCTCACCTCCTTGTAAAAACTAAAGTTAATAACTTGTGATGAATTTGATACATGAAATTACCTACCTTTGACCCCTTATGTTTGTGGTACTGCATCATTTTGTTTTTCTGTAGGTGGTTTTCTCAAATCGCTGGAATGGCTCCTTCTGTAAATCACTACCAAAATGACTAAATTTACCCCGATGAATACTGCTGTTATTTCAATCCTGGATTTTTGTAAGATGCCGCTATTATCTGAAGTATCATAGTGTCTTACAGCATCCCCTTGTCTCAACATAACATATGTTAAACAACTGTCAGGATTATCATGTGTATTCGCCTATGTGGCATCGAATGGCTCCGCGAGATATTTATCTATAATTTTTTTGTAAAACGACAATGATTTTATTCTATTATTGATATAGAAGCTGACATTATGTTTTAAATTCCCACAGGTCGCTCATTGAAACAATTGCATGTTAGATTTACAAGGCCATACCAACATCACAATGTTACCATAAGTTAAAAGAATATTTTTTTGGCACATTGTTTGTTCTATTACTTTTTTTATCCGTTTGCTCGTTCTATTGTCGCCATGACTTGAACAAAAATTTATGTAGAGTCAAGTATGGATTCCACATATTTTGATCAATTATAGTCGTCGCATGAGCAACGAGGAGAATACGTCACTGTAGTCTTTCAGTAATCATAGTAGATTTAGTTCAACTTACCTTGAATCCTTACATTATTTCCTGATAAATCCAATTATCAAGATTACATTTTGGAAAAGAAAATTATATGGGATCAATGCTATTTTAATCAATAATAATCGTTCGATCAGCAGTGAAAACAATACCTGCGCTATAGCATCTCATTAAACTTAGTAGTACATGAGATGAAAGAAGGTTCAATATGGTGTCGTATAATGCATCAAATCGAAAATGATCACGAATTGTTCTTCAATTTTCATGTGCACCATCCAACTATACAGCAGGATACCACATTGTATAAATCGAGAAGCCGATATTTCATGTTCTATACATCTCTTAACATTTTCCTTTACAAGATGTACAAACAACATGATAAGATTCATTACAAAATGTAGCAGAAAAAAGTTGACCGCAGGTCTTACTCAAAAGTTAGGATTTCTTCAAGCCTAATTCGTGTACTTCACACAGAAAATTATGTGGAGTGGCTTGCTAGCTCTTTTACTAAACTTCTTCAACCTACAGAACAAAAAATTAAGTGCTTTCGTGTCATAGACCACGACAATGAGAGTGGCAACAATCAAATCCTGGAGGAGTTGTTACATTCATAAATTATGTTCAATAACAAACCTGTGGGAGATTCATAAGTTCGAAAACGGCTTTTGTTGGTGTCAGTTCATTGTCAACAATTCGAGCAACTGCTGTCAAAACTGGCATTTTGACTTTGTATTTCTGTGCTAATGCAATCACAGCTCCTGCAGTGGAGACACCCTCAGCCACCTACAAGATATAACTGTTAAAACTGCTATGTATTAGCAAGAGTTGAAATATTGCTTGGCTTTGCTATGCAACCCAAAAATTTTCAGCACCTGATTCATGGAACTGAGTATATCATCAAGCTTTTCCCCGGATCCAAGACGAACCCCGACTGTTCTGTTTCTTGAAAGATTCACGAAACATGTGAGCATGATATCTCCAGTTCCGGATAAACCAGTCAGTGTTGTTGACTTGGCACCCATCTGAAGTGAGAGAGACATATCAACATCGAATAGTAGATATCTTAGCGACTTACGAAAAGTTTAGAAGAGTTCAGTTGTCACAGAAAATGGGACCCAACATACGTGAAGAAATACTCCTCATATATCACATACAGTTGGCTATCCATAAAAGTCCCTATAAATTTAATGTAGAGCCATACATATTTCGGAACATCTTCTGGTTTATGCCATACAGAGAGTGATTTTTTTTATATACCACATACTAAACTCTCGGACAGATAGCAAACTATGAAGTTTTCTTAACTATCACTTAGCCAAGAAGACAGATATCTCGGCCATATGCTTACTTTTAACTCCTGAAATAACCAATGGTACAAACACATGTTGAGAATGGAAAATTATATTCACAAGATGATTCCAAATACCTGTTCGGAAAAAACTGCATCAAAGTACAATACCAACAATGCTCGGGTGGAAAAGAGTCAACTAACCTTTGTTGCCAACCACCTTATCTCAGAGCAACCTTGTGCAACAAGAGCTGCCATAGAATTATTGCCAAGATTTAGTCCTACCACAATCCCAGCAGCTATTGCGAGTACATTCTTAAGAGCACCCGCCATTTCCACACCTATAACGTCACTGAAGCATCAGGGGTTACTGCTGGGCAAAAAGCAATATGTTCGTGAACATGTTTTCACACTTCCTATCAAAACATAAATAAAACCCAACTTTTCTCAGTTCTCACTTTTCATTTGGTTTGGCATGAGGACATACTGAACTTGAGTGTGCATGTTCGAATGTTCCAAATGAGCCCTATGAAAATTTGAACAAACAAATACAAGGTGATATTTGCTATACAAGTACTACCTTGATGTGTTGATTCTCAAGGTTCTCGAAGCAAGAAGTTGCTGAACAGCATTTGCCATCTTTTTGTCTTTCGAAGCCACAACCATTGCTTGCAAACATAAAGCAGTTTCTCCATTACTTTAAACCAAAACGTGAAACATTGATTCTGCAGAGGTACAGTGACTCGAAACCTAGGGAAGTACCTGTTGGCAACTTGTTCATCAACTCCAGCGCAAATGAAGGTCCTGACAGAACCACATAGGGCTGGCGTGGATTTCTCAGAGATCGAGGGATTATTTGAGACATCATTCTATATGTATTGAGCTCTAGACCTTTGCTGAGAGAAATGAAAGGTAAGCCTGGATCGACATAATCGGCAATGCTCTCGAGGAATAAGGCACTGAACTGCCAATAGGATAAACCAAAAACAGATAACTGTAAAAAATAAGGATATTTTGTACGACAAAATTCAAATTTTAGTTCAACCGTGAAAACTGGACTGCATATTGAGGTACACTCTCATTAACAACAGAATGTTAAACGCGAGTAATTGAAGTTTGATGGGATCTACAAAGAAACCTGGACAGGCACAGCATGGAAGCAAAAGTCAGCACCCCGCAGAGCATCTTTGACATCCGTTGTTGCAATGATGTTTTCTGGCAACTTGTGTTCCGGAAAATACTTACTGGAACAGAAAAAAATATGGTCGCTAAAGTAGAAGAGGAACATAAGAGGAGATGGTTTATAAAAATAGTTTCACACTTTCACCTAAATTCAGGGATTTGGGGAATTGATTTTTAAACAACTGGATAATGGAGAACTAGCATGAGAGTATTTACCAATTTCGATGATTGTTGTTTATTGATTCACAAATTTCACGGTCTCGTACAAGTATATTAACTTCTAGCTGAGCCTTTTTATCAGCAACATGGGCAGCCATAGCTGTTCCAAAAGATCCCCCGCCAAGCACCACCACCTAATGCCAAAATAAATCAAGACACGCTGAGTCCTTCATTCAAACCAAAAATCCTATCAATAGGCATGACTATCCCGATCGGAACTACCAATAGATTTAGATATTTCACCAATATTGGAGAACACAAAACATGAAAGTACCATCACTTCTTACAATGCATAAAACAAAATACACTCCATTAAGTCACATTTGATATATCTGGTTTGAATTTTCGCAGAGGCCGACGAGATTAATGCTGCTGCTGAAGCTCAAAATGGGTATTCACAAAGAATGACTAGAGAGCCTGATTCTTTACTTTCATACAGACTGCAAGACAATGCAGTTCTTTCTTTAAGCATTTGATTATAAATATGTATCAAACCAATAATTGCTGGTCGACAGCCCTTAGGCTAAAAAAATAAGAAAATGGTCCACGAAGTGCCATTCATAAAAAGCCAGCCAAAAAGGTACAACGAAAACAGATGGACAAAAGAAAGTTCGAAATTTTCCCAGCAGGAAATAAAGAATTTAAAAAAAAAAAGGATTGAGACCTTATTGGTGCGTTCAAGAACGTCGGACTTGGCCTTCGACCTCCAAGAACGGGACCAGCGGACCAGCTTCTCCCACGCCAAGCCAACAACCTTGCGCCGGTCCTTGCTTCTCTCAAGCGCGAGATTATAATCATGTCCAGAAGTATCAGCCGTAAGCGGAAGTAAAGGCGACGGCTCTGGTACTGAGTCGACAATTTCGTCGCCAGCGGCGCAGAGGTGGAGTGGGGTGGCATTGGTTGGAGTGCGGAGAATAGGTAGGAAATAATGTATGGGTTTTGAGTTATGGGGCTTGTAAGAGTTATTGTGGGCGGCGGGCAGTGTCGTGGAGGGTGAAAATTGCGGCGGCTCGAGCAGAGAAGCCATTGGTGAAGCTTGAATTTCTGGGATTTTTGGGGAGTTTTTTATCCACACTCTTCCCACGTGTATGTTGTTTTCTAGTGGGAACATTTTATTATTCATTATTTAATACTTTTTTTTTTAAAATATTATTTAACACTTTAACGCAGCGTTTGGTTGGACGGATTAGGTGTGATAGATTATTTTATAACATATAATCTTGCGTTTGGTACGATTTTTATTTAACCAGCTCAATCCTTCCTATGAGTGATTAGGTGGTATTACGTGTGATAAAATAATACATCCTTCCTCCGTAGGATTATTAATCCCTCTCCTCTATCCCTACTCTCTTTCCAATTTTATCCTTCTTCCTTCATCGCTATTGAACCACCTCGGCTGCCGGACCGCCGCCGCCCTCGCCGGACCTCCGCCGCCCTCGCTGCCGCCGTCGGAACACCGCCGCAGGACATACGCCGGACCGCACCGCACAGCCGTCGTCGGACCTTCGCCGGAACGCCATCGCCGACTCACCGCCGTCGTCGGACCGACGTCGTCGCCGCCACGTCGGCTGCCGGATCCGTCGCCGGAGTGGAAGACGAAAAAAAAAGAGGAAGGGCAATTTTGTCATTTCATCAAAAATTTCAAAATTATTCTACATTTAAAAATCTTACCAAACATACTACCATATATTACATATCTACGACAATCATTTTTTTTATCATTTACATACTAATCATTAGTTTATTTTATCATACAACCAAATACAGCCTAAATTTACGTAAGGATTGACAAATTTTAAATTCATAGATTTTATCTTAAATTTTAAATATTATTTTTTACATATTTATATAATATTGTATATAAATAAATATAAATGTAAAATTCACCTAATAATAAAGTTGTTTGAAATTCATAATACTTTATACAGTTTTGATATTCTGCACACCTACCGTGCACACCTTTGTGAGCACCGATGAGGTGTCACTCACCCATTGGATGCGTAATTTTTCTATATTTCATCACATCCAATGGGTGAGTGACACATCATCGATGCTCACAAAGGTGTGCACAGTAGGTATGCAGGATATCAAAACTAATACTTTACATTATTATTTATATTATTATTATGTAAATTAATAAGATTTGAATTTATGATTTGATCTACTATTTTATTATAAAAAATAAAATTATTCCAAATTTATTATTTTCAAATTCATCTCAATTTTCAATTTTTTTATTAAAAATTATATCGCTATACGAATATTAATAATAAATTGATATTTATTATCATAAATGACTTAGTTCGTACATGCTTTAATTAAAAAAATCAATGTTAGCTCTAACCTAAATTGCTAAGTCCGACTGTTATGATTAAATTCAACTATATATACATTTTGAATAGACACACATTAATTTTTCAAGATTATTTTATTATTAAAATTATAGTATCATTGGTTTTATAAAACAATTAAATCAAGTACTTCGAAAACAAAGAAATACATTACACTTGCACGAACATAATATTTATAAACAAAAATTTATGTGAGACGATCTCATGGGTCGTATTTTGTGAGACGGATCTCTTATATATGTTATACATGAAAAAATATTACTTTCTATGCTAAAAGTATTACTTTTTATTGTGAATATCGGTAGAGTTGATCCGTCTCACAGATAAGATTCATGAGACCATCCCACAAGAATCCTACTTATATTCATATATTATATTGTTATTTTTTGCTCATACTGCTAATGAGTGATCTTGTATAGCTTTGGGTTTAAACGTATAACTAGAGATCGGAAGAAACATGTAATTGGAACACTACAAAAAAGATGCTAGCGACAGTCAAAATCATCACTCAAATCGTCGCTAATTAAATTAGCAGACGGTTTTGAATTCCATCTGGAAGTCGATTGCCGTCTTGGTGACGGGTTTTTTAAGAATATTTTCGATATTTTCAAAAACATACAATCGATTTTATGTCTATTTTAGGAGTGATTTTAATGAAAAAATGTCGTTAAATTTAATGAAGAAATTAAAAACCATCGCTAAAATAGTTTTAATTTAAAAAAATCTTCGCTAAATTCAGCGACTAAATTAACAAATGTCGACGATTTTTGTGAAAAATAATCGCTAAATTTAGAGGCGAAAATAAATTTTTTTGCCGTTAATAACGATAGTTCTTTTTAAAAAATCATCGTTGAATTATTTATTTTAATTTTTTTAATACTAAAATAATATTTATAATTAATGAAAAATTTATTTTTAATATTTAAAATTAATTATTAATATGTTTTTATATAAAAAAAATGTTCATTAATGAATCTGAATATGTATCAAACATTAATAAATTAAGTTAAAAATTTTCCAAAAATTATCATCAAACTAATATATATATATATATATATATATATATATATATATATATATATATATATATATATATATATCAAGCAAATCTAATTGATATTATATAAATATATATATAATATAAATTTCAACTTTGACTAATATATAAACTAAATTGTGCAATAAAGATGTATTCAATTTCATATCTTTGCAAATTGTAAATCAACGGATTATGTCACTCGTTCATATTGCAAATTGTTCTTCCGAATGAATTAAAAATATAAAATTTTATAGAAGTTATCTAGGCTTCAATATTTCAAAAAGAATAGTAACACAATCAAACATGAAGCAAAATTCGAAGATTAAATTAAATTAAGCGACGTTCTGGGAAATGATTCCCTTCAATCCCAATAAATATAAACTTTAGCTACTAAACATCGTCATGAAATTATCAAAACAATTATTAAAACAAAATTCCAAAACCAAAAGTATTAGAGGAAATCATGCCCATATTTCTTTCATTTTTTTTTATCACAATCACCTACAAAGCAAACCGAAACACACAAGAACAGCCAATATGCATAATATAAATAAAAAAGAACTACAAATAAACACAACATAAACGATTACCACAGTTTTTAAATCAATACTAACAATAGAAACAAATTAATTTAATCGTCACTAAATTAGCAACTGTTTAGGTGAATTTGTCGCTAATTTTATCACGTTTTAAAAATCGCGATATTTTGCCCACTGTTTACAAAAAAAACATAGAAAAATTCAATTTATCCATGATTTTTTGAAAATCGTCGTTAAATAAAATTTTTTTTTTAAAATGAAAGTGTATTACAACTGTTTAGCTACTAAACAGTTTAGCTAAACGATTACCACATTTTTTAAATGAGTACTAACAATAGAAACAATTTAATTTAATCGTCACTAAATTAGCGCATGTTTAGGTTAATTTGTCGCTAATTTTATCACGTTTTAAAAATCATGGTATTTTGCCCACTGTTTACAAAAAAAACATGGAAAAATTCAATTTATCCATGATTTTTTGAAAATCTTCGCTAAATAAATTTTTTTTTTTTAAATGAAAGTGTATTACAACTGTTTAGCTACTAAACAGTTTAGCTAAACGATTACCACAGTTTTTAAATCAGTACTAACAATAGAAACAATTTAATTTAATCGTCACTAAATTAGCGACTGTTTAGGTTAATTTGTCACTGTTTAGCGACTGTTTAGCTACTAAACATCATCATGAAATTATCAAAACAATGATTAAAACAAAATTCCTAAACTAAAAGTATTAGAGGAAATGAAGAACAGAACAAAAGTCGCGTGAAAATTCTGAGTTCCTCCTGCCTCCTCGACTCCGGTCTTAATTTATCTCGTGCGATGGCTCTCTACGGTGAAGTTGATATGTCAAAAATCACTAATGATGCTCATAAATCGTATATTTGGGCTTCCATGTAGGTAGGAATCAAGAAACATGGAAACAAATAGATCAAATCATGTTTTATCGGATCGCGCTAGGGTGGTCAAAATCACTCGTCCCAGCGCGAGCTGCTAGCGTATTTTCTTTACTTGAGCGCCTTGGGGTGTCCAAGATACCAGCTTTAGCGCGAACTGCTCGACGTCCATGATTTATTTTCCAGTCGTATGTGCCATGGGGCAGTCAAAACTACATGCCCTGATGCAAGCAAGCTTTGCACAAATTTCACTAATTTTCATCCTCAGCGAACTGGGACAGACAATTTCACCCATCATAGAACGCAATGCTCGAATATCTAGCCCATATTTCTTTAATTTTTTTTTTATCACATTCACCTACAAAGCAAACCGAAACACACGAGAACAACCAATGTGCATAATATAAATAAAAAGAACTACAAATAAACACAACATAAACGATTACCACGGTTTTTAAAGTAGTACTAACAATAGAAACAATTTAATTTAATCGTCACTAAATTAACGACTGTTTAGGTTAATGGGATGCTGGTCTTGGGTATTATTCTAAAGTTATATTCAATTATCCTTATTCATGTCACTCCTTTCAAAAATATTAGGAACCGTAAAAATAAAAGTGGATTGTTGAATTCATATTTGGAATTAATAAAAAAAATTAGGGTAATATAATTTTAATCAGAATCATAGCACCATACAAAAAAAAATCAAGTCCGTTTAGGGGGAAAAATCCTGGTATTTTAGTTTAGGCAAAAACTTGTGTGAGACGGTCTCACGGGTCGTATTTGTGAGATAGATCTCTTATTTGGGTTATCCATGACAAGGTATTACTTTTTATGCTAAGAGTATTACTTTTTATTGTGAATATGTGTAGGGTTGACCCAGTCTCACATATTAAGATCCGTGAGACGGTCTCACATGAGATCCACTCTTTAGTTTATTTCATTTTGTAAATAAACCAAATAAATACTTTGAAATAACCGGGTTTTCATTAAAGAAATCTTTTAAGTAATTCGGTTTGATCGATTATCTTGATTTAACTAAAATTTCGTTCAGATAGATAATATAAAATTCACAAAAATATATATGAGATTATCTCACGGATCAATTTTGTTGGACAATTTTTTTAACCAACCGGACCCTAGTACTCTCGTTCTCAACAATGACTGGCCCATGTTCTTTTGGGCCAGCTGTAGCTCGATCTGATTTGGGCTCTTTTGCTATACTTGGACTTTTAACTATTGGCTCGATTTTATTTTCTTTTCGTTTGGGGGGGCAAACACCAACTTCATATGCTTGGATCAACAAATTAACATTGATCAATATATATATAGACATAGACGTGTGAGATTATTTCATGAAAAATATTGATCCGATCGATCTTCTCGTGAATATAAACATGTGATATTGTCTCGTAAAAAACTTACTCACGGCCAGATATAAACCACACAATTTGGGTCAACGACGACTATTTGATTATTAGTGAAGATAAAATACATCCATTAGAACTTCTCATTAATCATTTATACTCGTCTTCATGAAATCGCGGGAGGACATAGTCATACGTACTGATTACATCGGGATTCAATGGTTAGTTAACCATTCCATTTATTATTTGTGCGGACCAAAATACTATTTTAAATAAAATGAATTCTACATTAATATCATTGCTTTGAAATATGGGAAAAAAATTCTTTGTCGCAGTGTGTCTTTTTTTTTTCTTCTAAATGAGTTTGAATTTTACCCCATTGGCTGCATCACGTGGACCTACCAAATAAACATATTCGAAGCTCGATTCGAAACTCGAACTTTTATTATTTTCGATTCGAACTCGATTCGAACTGAGGCTCGAGTTCGAATTCGATTCGAACTTTTCAAATACTAAATCGAATAATTCGAATCACTACTAGAAATGATGAACGTGTTCGGTTCGATTCGATTCGAACATTGAATATATATATACATACATACATATATATATATATATACATACATACATATATATATATATATATATATATATATATATATATATATATATATATACTTAATAATATTTTATTTATTTTTTAAATATAATGCTAAGGTTCGCGAACAGTTCGTGAGCAATCGAACAATATAATTTTAGCTCGAATTCGATTCGAAAAATATTCGAACATGTTCGAGTTCGGCTCGAATTCGAACCAAATATTATTCGAGCCGGCTCGAAAAGTTCGTGAACGTGTTCGGTTCTTTTACACCCTTACTCAGAACTAATCAACATATTTTACTAATTCAACTACATATTCTTTGCACCATTTTTGTGACAATGCATGTGTATCAAGTATTAATGTATTATACCAAAATAACATCAATATTGTTGTTAGAATCTAATTTCTACAAATCAAAACGAAAATGGATTTCCAACTCGATAGTTTTTCTAATCTATTAAGCAAATACGATGTCAAAAACAAAAACAAAAATGAAGAAAAACTACTGGAAGTTAGGAAATAAACTACCGACATAATTTATTTTTACAATAATATGTAGCCTGTAGGAATTTACAAAACATGAAAATATAATAAAACTTGATTAGAAACACTATAAATTGTGAAATTTGCTAAAATCTGGAATGACAATATAAAATATTCATGAACTAAACTAAGAAATTGTAGGACCGAGCGCTTGCCGCTTTACCAAAAGTTATAGCTAGTAGTAGTGGTGCAACTCAAATCTTTTAAACCGCACAACAGCTCAAGCACCACGACAAGCGCTTTACCAAAAGTTATAGCTAGTAGTAATGGTGCAACTTAAATCTTTTAAACTGCACAGCAGCTCAAGCACTACGGTTCGATCGCTCTACCAAGCAAGGACAATTATTGCACCTAACAGAAATCATACTAGAAGTTTGCAAGAGTTCTGCCACATGCGTTGTGTTCTTTGAGTTGTCTTTCGATCTCTTCCTTTTCTTCCGCTTCTAGAGAATTATTTCTTTTAATTTCTTCCATGATTGCAACCACGATCTCACCTGTTTGAATTCAATTGATGGGCTTTCCCTGTGTTACTTTGCCCACTAAAATTTTTCGGGCTTGGACTTTTCACAAATTTGGCTAATTTTATTTTTATCGTAAACAAATGTCCTTAGCAAGCATCGACCCAATGAACCAAAACGTTTGTATCTAATATCAACGTCTTTCTTTATATAACTCGTGAAAGATCATAAAAAAAATAATTTATAATCTATAACATAATTATTTTTTACTCAATTATTATAGAATTTAAGTCGAACTTAACAAATAAAATACATAAAATCTTATATTTCGTACCAGTTCTAAAAATCATGAACATATGATAGCAAATAGAATATTGGTAAAAGGGGGGATAATGATGAACGGTGGACCTCTTGAGTTTTAATGGAATTTAAAGCATGATGGAGGAAAAAGGTGGAGGATTCCTTTTAACATTTCTGTACCCACTAAATAAATACTCCCTTCTTTCTCTTCATAGCCGCCACCCACCCACCCACCTACCCCGCCCATCATACCACCCACTTTCCTCCATTTCTTCTTTATTATTTTATTTATTTTATCTTGATGTTTTATCATTTTTCTCTTTCTTACTGCCCTTTTTTCCGGTTTATGTATATAGTATATCCAAGTTTGGCAAAAATTTATCAGATACGGTCTCACGGGTCGTATTTTGTGTTACGTATCCCTTATTTGGATCATCCATGAAAAAATATTATTTTTTATGTTAAGAGTATTACTTTTTATTGTGAATATCGGTAGGGTTGACCCGTCTCATAGATAAAGATTCGTAAGACCGTTTCACAAGACACCTGCTCTCCAAGTTTTTAACAAATAAGATTTTTTTTCCAAAATACTTGAAGCATAAACATTGCATGTGAGAAAAATTAACGATTAATTCGAAATCTAGAAATTTGAGAGGGTGATTATTTTTATTTGAATGTAAAATCGAAAAGATATGTGTAGATTGTTTTGGATTGAAAATTGAATAAGTGATGTGTGTTGTGAAAAAGTAAAAATTTATGGTAAAAAGTAAAAATCTCAAACACTCAAAATTTACCAAACTACACACTTTATAATATTTTTCTCTCTACTCAATTGTGTTTTTCTTCACAAATGAGAGATCTATTTATAGGAAATCTTTACACATAATCCAAAAATAAAATACATCATTACCTACATCATCACACACTAATTTTCAATATTCAACACCTATTTTTCAACATTCAACATTCACATTTTCAACACAAATATTTTTCACATTTTAAATAATATTTCAACACTCCCCCTTGTGATGATGATCATGATACGATGATGTCTTCATTACGTGTTTTGTACTGCCTCGTTAAAAACCTTACTTGGAAAAACTCATTGGGATAAAAACCATAGTAAGGGAAAAAGAGTGCAGTCACGTAAACTCCCCCTGATGTTGACATGAACAATTCTTCACAAATTTCGTAGATTGCGCATCCCAATATTATATATGTGCTTTCTGAATATTTACGTAGGAAGTGTCTTTGTGAAGAGATCTGATGAGTTTTCACTTGATTGAATGTGACGAACATCAATACATTTATTCTTCTCAAGCTCCTTGGTGAATGCGAAGAATTTAGGAGGAATATGTTTAGTTCTGTCGCTTTTTATGTATCCTTCTTTCATTTGAGCAACACATGCAGCATTATCTTCATATAGTATCACAGGTTTCTCATCGAATGATAATCCGCATGAGATTTGGATATGTTGGGTCATTGATTTTAACCACACACATTCACGACTTGCTTCATGTAGTGCAATAATCTCAGCATGATTTGATGAAGTAGTTACGAGCGTTTGTTTCTGTGAACGCCAAGAAATTGCAGTGCCTCCACGAGTAAATACATATCCAGTTTGGGAACGTGCCTTGTGTGGATCAGATAAGTATCCAGCATCAGCATAACCAATCATACTTGAATTAGCATCTTTTGAATACAAAAGTCCCAAGTCTGTCGTTCCTCGTAGATAACGGAATATATGTTTAATTCCGTTCCAGTGTCTCTTTGTTGGATATGTGCTAAATCTTGCCAACAGATTTACGGCAAAAGATATATCAGGCCTTGTACAATTTGTAAGGTACATAAGGGCACCGATGGCACTTAGATATGGTACTTCTGGACCAAGAATATCTTCATCATCTTCACATGGACGGAATGGATCCTTTTCTATGTTTAATGATCTAACAACCATTGGAGTACTTAAAGGATTTGCTTTATCCATATTAAAACGTTTAAGGATCTTTTCTGTATAATTTGTCTGGTGAACAAACATTCCACATTCTTTTTGTTCAATTTGTAAACCCAGACAATACTTGGTTTTTCCAAGATCCTTCATTTCAAATTCTTCCTTCAAGTATGACACAACTTCTTGAATTTCCTTATTCGTTCCAATGATGTTTAAATCATCAACATATACAGCAATAATTACGCATCCGGATATTGTTTTCTTAATGAAAACACAAGGGCATATTGAATTATTTACATATCCCTTTTTCATCAAGTGATCACTTAGTCGATTATACCACATTCGACCTGATTGCTTTAACCCATATAATGATCTTTGTAATTTCACAGAATAACATTCCCTGGGTTTTGAACTTTGTGCTTCAGGCATCTTAAATCCTTCAGGGATTTTCATATATATATTACTATCAAGTGATCCATATAAGTAAGCTGTAACAACATCCATAAGACGCATTTCTAAATTTTCAGATACCGCCAAGCTAATCAAATACCGAAACGTAATTGCATCCATCACGGGAGAATACGTTTCTTCATAATCAATTCCAGGCCTTTGAGAAAAACCTTGTGCAACAAGTCGAGCTTTATATCTTACTATTTCATTTTTCTCATTTCGCTTTCGAATAAAAACCCATTTGTATCCAACAGGTTTTACACCTTCAGGTGTAAGGACTATAGGTCCAAAAACATTACGTTTATTTAGCGAATCCAATTCAACCTGGATAGCATCTTTCCATTTTACCCAATCCTGTCGATTTTTACATTCACCAAAAGATTTTGGTTCATGATCTTCATTATCATTTATGATGTCGATTGCCACATTATAAGAAAATATATCATCAATTTCTTCTATATCTTTTCGGTTCCATATTTTTCCAGTATTAATGTAATTGATAGATATTTCACGATTCTCGTCAGTTTGTGGTTCTGACAGAACATTTTCATCATCATGTGTTTCTTCAGGAACATCATTATCTATTTTGTGATCATCATGTGTTTCTTCAGGAACATCATTCTCTATTTTGTGATCATCGTGTTTCTCTATGAATTTTCTTTTTCGAGGATTTTTATCCTTGGAACCGACTGGCCTTCCACGCTTCAGGCGTTTAATGACATCATGAGTATTTTCAATTTGTTTCTTTGGAATTTCAATTCGAGCAGGGGCATTTGCAGCATGTATATATGATTTAGTTACCCCTTTTGTGTCTGCAAATGCATCTGGTATTTGATTTGCTATTCTTTGCAAGTGTACAATTTGTTGTACATCATTTTCACATTGTTTTGTTCTTGGATCCATATGTAACAATGATGATACATACCACGTAATTTCCTTTTCGGTATGTTTCTGTTCTCCGCCTAACATTGGGAAGATTTCTTCATTAAAATGACAATCAGCAAAACGTGCTGTGAACACGTCGCCTGTCTGAGGTTCAAGATATCGAATGATTGATGGACTATCATAACCGATATAAATTCCAACCTTTCTCTGAGGTCCCATTTTCTTTCGTTGTGGTGGTGCAATAGGCACATACACCATACATCCAAAAATTCTCAGATGAGAAATGTCTGGTTCTTTACCAAATGCAAGCTGCAATGGGGAGTATTTATGATATGCACTTGGTCTGATACGAATTAATGCAGCAGCATGTAAAATTGCATGTCCCCATATAGAAATAGGGAGCTTTGTTTTCATAATCATTGGTCTAGGCTCTAGCAATCATTTGCAGACGTTTAATCAATGATTCAGCCAATCCATTCTGTGTATGTACATGAGCAACAGGATGCTCAACAATGATTCTCATAGACATACAATAATCATTGAAAGTCTGGGAAGTAAATTCACCAGCATTATCAAGTCTAATTTTCTTGATTGTATAATCGGGAAATTGATTCCTCAATTTTATTATTTGAGCAAGTAATCTTCCAAATGCAACATTTCGAGTTGACAATAAACATACATGTGACCATCTGCTGGGGGCATCAATCAATACCATAAAGTATCTGAATGGTCCACATGGTGGATGGATTGGTCCACAAATATCACCCTGAATACGTTCAAGAAACATTGGTGATTCAGTTTGGATTTTGGTTGGTGATGGTCTTATAATAAGTTTTCCGAGAGAACATGCTTTACATTGAAACTTATTATTCTGAAAGATCTTCTGGTCTTTCAATGGATGACCATGTGTATTTTCTATAATTCTTCGCATCATTGTTGAACCAGGATGTCCTAATCGATCATGCCAATTAATCAATATTGAAGAATTATCAACTACCATGTTTGATTCAATTGGACTTATATATGTATAATGCAATCCAGTAGGTAGCATTGGTAGTTTTTCAACTACATATTTCTTTCCTGATTTATATGTGGTAAGACACATATATTTCTCATTCCCTTCATTCATTGTTTGAGTATCATACCCATGGGAATATATATCATTAAAACTCAACAAATTTCTTTTCGATTGTGGTGAATATAAAGCATCATTGATCAAAACTTTTGTACCATTAGGTAACAAAAATTGTGCTTTACAACAACCTTTAATCAAGTCTACAGGACCTGATATTGTATTCACCATTGTTTTTGTTGGTTTTAGTTCCAAGAAATATCTTTTATCTCGGAGGATAGTGTGCGTTGTACCACTATCAGGTATGCAAACTTCATCTTTGTTCATAGTATTTTCCATATTTGAACTTCAAAAAAATATGCAATGAAATAAAATTACCGACAATACATTTATAAAAATACAATACATATGCCAAAATATAACACACGATAAAATATTATCATACAATTACATGAAAAATAAAATGTTTTACATATTTATTCCACCCGCAAATTGATCATTGTCTGAGAAATCAATCAGAAAATCTCCAGCATCAAAATGAGTTGAATTACTCAAAGGTTCACTGTTTTCAGCGAAGTTGGTCTCCTTTTCTTTCCCCTTTATTGATTCTTTATAAAGTTTGCAAAGGTGCTCAGGGGCTCGACAAATACGGGACCAATGTCCTGGATTACCACATCTGAAACAAGAACTTTCAAATCTTTTTGAGTGATTTTCATTTACACTCATGTTCTCTTGATGCCTTTTCGGTGGATGATTTGAGACGTTCCTTTGAGATGAGTTATTGAAGTAACTATCTCGATTATTTTCAAAACCACGGCCGCGTCCACGACCACGACTATTTCCACGTCCCCGACCATGTCCACGACCACGACCACGACCTCGATTTCGTCCTCGACCAAAATCTTGTCTATAACTTTGATTTTGGTTGCCAGATTTAAATTCATTTTTGCTTACGACATTTGCTTCAGGAAATGCCGTTGAACCAGTAGGTCGTGCCTGATGATTTCTCATTAATAGCTCGTTATTCTTTTCCGCCACAAGGAGACAGGCGATAAGTTCAGAATATCTCAAAAATCCACGCACTCTATATTGTTATTGTAGAGTTATATTCGATGCGTGAAAAGTGAAAAATGTTTTCTCAAGCTTTTCCAATTCTGTAATCTCGTGCCCACAAAATTTCAACTGCGAGATTATTCTATACATCGCCGAGTTGTAATCGCTGACTTTTTTAAAGTCTTGGAATCTTAACGTATTACATTCATCCCTAGCGATCGGAAGTATAACTTCCCTTATATGTTCGAATATTTCTTTTAATCCCTTCCATAAAGCCATGGGATCTTTTTCAGTCATATATTCACATTTTAATCCATCGTCGAGATGTCGACGCAAAAATATCATGGCTCTTGCCTTTTCTTGTGATGTGCATATGCCATTTTCTTTTATGGTCTCATTTAGACCTAATGACTCAAGATGCATTTCTACATCGAGAGTCCATGGCATATAATTTTTCCCAGTAATGTCAAGAGCGATGAACTCGAGCTTTGTCAAGTTTGCCATGGTGGTACTAAAAATCACGATGCATTTTATTAGTTAATAAATATTGCAATACAAAGTAACGGATAAACAATAAGTACAAGTATTTCTAAAAATAAAGAAAACGCACGAGGAGGATATTCTCCGATAAATACAAGACTCGTGAGTATGATAACCAAAATAATTAAAAATATCCTTGAGAAAGCCATCTTCTTTTTTTCTTCGAAAAATTTGATGATGAATAATTTTTAGAGAAGAAGAGAAAGTTGGAGTGATTGAATGTGTTTGTGAGATGATATTTATAGGGCAAAAACTAGCCGTTTGTTATCGTTTATGACCGTTGGTGTACAAAAAATAAATGTATGTATTTGTATAATTTTATGGTAATAATATGATGTATATAATATTAGACATGTTTAAATAATTATGTATATCATATCATAATATTATAATGAGTGTCATAATTTATTTTGTTTAAAAACCTTATAGGCTTTTATACTTGTCGTATCCCTTACCGGGAGTGTGGGATGTCGTCTTAACATCCTCCCAGGATTTATAACAAGTTTATGAAAAATTTATTTTTATTATTTCTAATAATAACATTATATTGTATATTAAATAAATACACAATAAATAAATAACAGTAAAATAAATATTATTACTTTTTGTTTAAAAACCGTATAGGCTTTTATACTTGTCGTATCCCTTACCGGGAGTGTGGGATGTCGTCTTAACATCCTCCCAGGATTTATAACAAGTTTATGAAAAATTTATTTTTATTATTTCTAATAATAACATTATATTGTATATTAAATAAATACACAATAAATAAATAACAGTAAAATAAATATTATTACTTTTTGTTTAAAAACCGTATAGGCTTTTATACTTGTCGTATCCCTTACCGGGAGTGTGGGATGTCGTCTTAACATCCTCCCAGGATTTATAACAAGTTTTATGAAAAATTTATTTTTATTATTTCTAATAATAACATTATATTGTATATTAAATAAATACACAATAAATAAATAACAGTAAAATAAATATTATTACTTTTGTTACCTTTTTCTTCTGTTTGGAGCTTGGAATAGTATGTAGGACTTTTAGAGCTTCGTGCTGATAACGTGTTGTGAAAAAGTAAAAATTTATGGTAAAAAATAAAAATCTCAAACACTCAAAATTTACCAAACTACACACTTTATAATATTTTTCTCTCTACTCAATTGTGTTTTTCTTCACAAATGAGAGATCTATTTATAGGAAATCTTTACACATAATCCAAAAATAAAATACATCATTACCTACATCATCACACACTAATTTTCAATATTCAACACCTATTTTTCAACATTCAACATTCACATTTTCAACACAAATATTTTTCACATTTTAAATAATATTTCAACAATGAGGATTTATTAATTAAATATCTAATGTATTTGTACGTAAAAAAAGAAGAAGATATAAGGTATATATTGGAATTTTTAAAAAAAAATATTCAACAACATATGAAAAATTAGTCACTTTAGAAAGTTTAATTTTAACTAATAGTATAGATAGATAATAAAATATATAAGATCCAAAATATTCATCTTGCCATTTTCGTGATAAAAATATTTATTGAATTTGTATAATCAGGATGTTCCAAATTTATTAATTTATCCTTTTAACTTGTGTAGAATCCTTAAAATTTGAGATACAATAAGATTTGATAGTTTATTTGAATACTAATTAATTAAAATTATGCCATAACGAAGTTCAAATTTGGCACGATGCTTGAGCTTATTGGATTTTACACAAAATTCATCAAATTTTAGTCAGGGATTATTTGCCATCATTAAAAAAAAATTATTCTAAGTTTTTTTTTTCTTCTTAAAACACTTTTTTGCATGTTTTTAAAACTCGGATTCTGTGTTAACTTCTGCTTAATTAAATTCAAATCTAGTAGCTAGTGAGATGTTGATTCTACTTCTAGAAAAGTGATTCGGGTAACAAGTTAGTATTATAAACAGCTATTTATAATAATAAAAAAAAAACTACATGTTTCAGAGTTTCAGCATTTCATTTTTATTTCCAAACATTATTTTTTTTTATAATTTATAAATTTAATTATTTATTTAAAAACATAATTGATTGCAAACATCGTCTTAGCCTCTATCGATACTCATCCAAGTGTTCACTTACAGTCGGACATCCTCTGTTAAAGGTATGAATGGAGTAAGAAACTACATGGATTGAAAGAGCTTCTCTTTTGATTCTCATCCCATTTTTAGGATACAAACTACCTCAAACTAGTTACTTAAAAGGATGTCGAAAATATTTTGTATGTTGTCGAACATGTATGCGCAAATATTTATATTTCGGTAACATAAATAATATTTTTCACTCATTTCTCTCTATGCATAAATATATTACACAAAAACTCTTGTGAGACGGTCTCATGGATCAATTTCGTGATACGAGTCTCTTATCTGTGTTATCCATGAGAAAATATTACTTTTTATGCTAAGAGTATTACTATTGTGAATATCGATAGGGTTGACCTGTATCACAGATAAAGATTCGTGAATCTCATAAGAGACTTACTCGATATATTAATTAAGATTTTTTGTTTTGAGCCCCACGAAAGAAATAAATTAATTCATGTCCTACTGTAATTAACCTGAATTATATCATTATAATAGAAGCCTCACAAAAAATCTCAAGCAATACCCCTACACGATTGTTGGACAAAGTTAGTTGTTCATCACTTTGCTAATCCACAAACTTTTGGTCCTCCAACAATGAATGGATTTTAGACGAGACATCGTGATTTGAGTAGGTATTTTGTGAGACAATTTTACGAATCAAATTTTTTTAGACATGTCAATCTGATTCATAATTACAATGAAAATTAATATTTTTAGCATAAAATATAATATATTTTCATGAATCAATCGAATTGAAGATCCGTCTCAAAAATTGACCCATAAAATAATCTTATCTGAGTTTTTTTTTAATATAATTTGGAATATAAATTATAACATTCTCATTGCCCAAAAAATGCATTAAGTAGGTTTGGTGATGTGGTCCATGTCCCTTAAAATTTCCAAATTTAAATCGCCAGTGGACCCACTCATGACTCGCAGCTCATGTCTCTTCTTTAACATATATTTATCAAAATATGAATATTTTGTTCTATTTATGACACAATTTGTTGAATTTTTTTGTAGAAAAATTAATGTAATGAGTATTTTTTTTAAACAGTATAATTAAAACTACAAATGCAGTAAGTGATTCAAAATCTCATTTGTAATTAGGGATGCAAGGAGCGTCACCTCATGAACATTTTGAGCTGTTTTGAAAATTATTTGATTCGTGTTAAAAAAATATTTAATTTTGTTAGAACTTTTACTATGTTCAAATTATTTTCAAGTCAACCAAGCTTAAATTATTTTGGTCCATGTTTCATGACCGCTTGTGAATTCTAATATTTTATTAATACAATCAAACTATATATTACATAAATATGTTTCGAACATTTCGATAGTCTTTTCAAATAATAATTCGATTAGTTTGCAAATATGATCGAATATTAGATCTCTAATAAAGACACAAATATTGAACTATTCGAGAGTTGAGCAAAAATTCGAGCGATGAATTTTCCTCAGTATTTGGTTTGATTATGTTTGTTTATATCCCTGTAGAACCAATCGCTTTTCATTTTACCAAAAGTTATAGTCAATGGTAACAGTCAAATATTTTAAATCCCACAACAGCCTAAGCATCATTATTCGATTATTCTATCCGCAAGGACAATTATTGCACCTCAACAATCCACCTCTCATAACCTTGATTTTAATATCAATTGTATGATCAGACGCTTACTACTAAACCAAAAGTTATATATGTTAGCCAATGCGTAATTTTATTTCCTTATACTTATGGCAGCACGAAGTTCACTTGCTTATGTGCTAATGGGTAGGTCATGTCCACGAGTCGAGGTAAGTACGTGTCTAACTGCTGATGATGTCTTATATCTCTCAGAGATTGGTATTACCCCTTCCTTAATATCGGCCATGTTTGTAGGTAAAGATCCGGTGTCATTCTTTTACGGTCCACCTAGCCAACAGATCAAACAATGCAATGCCAGCAAATTGACTCACGAGAACTTCCAGGATATCACATATCTCAGTACTACCCTCGCTCACGCACGTTTAATATAGAGATATGTTTATTGGAAGAGTTGAACTATGACATCGCTATGATATCAATTGTTAGGATCGAGCACTTGTAGTTTTACCCAAAAATATATCTGATAATAAATCTGCTACGCAGATATTTTAAGTCGTACAACAGCCCAAATGTCATAGTTCGTTTACTCTATCAGACATGACAATTATTGTATCTCAACGATCGACATATTATGAATAATATATATATATATATATATATATATATATTATTTTCATTTAAAACATTTGTGAGTAATTAATAAATTAAATGACAAAAAGCTGCAATTGATAAGACGAGACTAAGCGAATGTTATGCATACTTTTGAAGGAGTTAATTAAAATACAATCGATCGTACTTCAGAGGAGCAAAGTGAAATTTGCCCTAAGCATTTTTCTGGGTCCATGAATTTTCTTGGAGAGATGTTACGGTGTTTATATATTGAACTATACCGGATCAAACTGCTAAACTAAACTAAACTAAACCGCATGGTTTGGATCAGTTTTTATTCAGTTGTGATCGGAATTGGTTTCATAATCAATCGAACCGAAAAAATCAGTTTGGTTCAAGTTTCAAACTATATATTTTAATATAAAAATTATGTAATAAATTTTGTTAATTTAATACAATTTTTCTTGGATATAAACATATTTATTTGATTTTAATTTTTATTTCATTATCAGTGAATCTCTATTAGTCCAATTACATTGATGATTTATTTATTGCAAATTTAAATGGAATCCCATTAATTGATAATTTATTTATTTATCAACAGAAAGTTTAAAAATAAATTTATAAAATTTTGATAAATTAGATTTTTAATATTAAAGAAACAATTTTTTTAATAAAAATCTCTTATTTATAGAATTTTTTTAATATAAAATATTTTAAATATATTTTGAATAATTTTCTCGAAAATATACACAATATAAATGTGCATAAATCGACAATATATATTTAAATAAATGTTACTTTATAAAATTTGGGAAGAATATTTAAAATTTGTGAGCAAGTTATAAAAATTTATTAGTAAAAATAAATTTTTTTCCTTTTATGATTCAAATCCCATAAAATCTTAATGAAATCTAATCAAATTCTACCAAATATCAATTTCATTTTGCAATTTCATCTTTTCCAAGACTAAACTGATATTTACAATTCCAAATCTCGCCGAATTTACTTGAATTTCACGTTTCAGAACACATTTAGGGTACTACCCCACGTATGCATCTAAAAGTGGATATTTATGAATACCACAAAAACTCATGTGAAGTCTTACGAATCAATTTTGTTAGACGAATATCTTATTTAGGTCACCCAGGAAAAAATATTATTTTTTATGCTAAAAGTATTACTTTTATTATAAATATGAGCATAGTTGACACGTCTCACAGATAAAGATCTGTGATATCATTTCACAAGAGACGTACTCTAAAAAAACATGTGATCCAATAAAAAAACCAATGGACCATACATATATTGATAAATATTCACACTTAAATGCATCCTTAAAATAGTATCCTAAAGGGTCGGGGTGAGGGACGCCTAAGATGAGCGATTTCACTTTTTGGAGCAATTAAAATAGTACCCTAAAGACATCATCTAATTTCTCAATTAATTATGGATAATACTCAAATGAATTATGTCTGAAACAACCTCTGTTTTCCCCAAATGTTAAACTTTGTTATTTTCCTAAATACATATATAGAAACTTCTTCTTCTTGAAAAAAAAGAAGAGGAAATTTGGCATTGTATTATTTTTCTAAAATAGCACACAAAAGCTAAAATTTGCAATAAATAAAACATTACACCATTTTAGTTTTTAAATTCAAAAATAAATTTCTCATATAATTATATTTTTTCAGTCTTACACAACGAATGTGTATTAAATGTTTTTTTAGAACTGTTTCCTACCTATAAAAATTAAATATATCAAATCCTCACCCTTACAAAATAAAGTTATCGGACAAAGTTAAGACTTTTTACTCTATTAAATTAAAAAAATTGTGAATTAACTCTGTATTTAATACACACGTTGAAATGTTGGACGTCGCACTCACGACTCTTTTGCGAGTGGGATGACCTACACCGTCTAAAGCGTAACAACATGACATATTATCATCCAAATGAGTGAGTCTCATGTGAGACCGTCTCACGGATCATAATTTGTGAGACGGGTCAACCCTACCCATATTCACAATAAAAAGTAATACTCTTAGCATAAAAAGTGATAATTTTTCATGGGTGACCCAAATAAAAGATCCGTCTCACAAATAATACCCGTGAGACCGTCTCACACAAATTTTTGTCCATCCAAATAGTGGCATCCTCTTATATCCATCCATAGATTAGCATGAGATCCTACACTACTACAATATGAAAAATAAAGTTTTGCATCGCTAAAAGTGGTAAGTGCTTAATCAAAGATATACATATTGTGAAATCGCTCTAAATTTGTTAGGATCAAAAAATAGTTCAAAGGAAGGGAAATAGATTTTTTTTTAAATTTCTTTTAGGACTTGAGCTGATTTCAGCATTTATTAGTTGTTAAAATTATTTCTTGAAATACTAAGTTTAACTAGATCACTTCAAATGATTTTAAGTGCAGAAAATGATCAGAATAAACTTAGTGATAAAGTATAAATTCAATACAAACAGCAATTAACAAGACGGTTAGAAATAAACGAGCTAACATGATGAAATGTGTAAAGTAAATGAGACAAAATTTATCAATGTTCATATATAAATACTCATATGTTACACGATCTTCTACTTAGGAAGAAATCCATTAAAAGACTTTGGTTTTACAACGTTTTGCATGTACTTATTTGGACTAGGACTATCGTTGTCTAAATCGAAACTCTAAGTGATATCTCAATATAAATTTGGTTGTTTAAGAATCATCGGTTAATCAGAAATCAATACAACGACCAATGGTTATCTTCGATGGTTTGGAGTTGGTAGGGTAGCAAAAAATGATCCTTAAAAGATATGATATAAACTGATATATGTATGCTAAGTGAGAAGGAGTGTGCTCTTAGTCTTTTATATATATATGCTGATTGAAAGCTTGAGTCTTGTTAATTGAATCATTGTAATCTGTATTCTGAATCTACTTATTTTTACTTGAAAAGCTCCAATGATCGGAAAACTTTTCAACGATCGTCTGTATTAAGTCCGACATAATGACATTGTCAACTTCTCTTCACTGTAAAATGTAATAAATACTTCTTTGTTTTTTACGTGTTCGGCTCGTAGATTGTGAAAGTTGATTGACTTTTTTACACTTTAGGAAACTTTTATGTGAATCAGGAGTTAATAAGATATTATGCAATAATACTTTAACTGATAATATTGAACGACTTGAGTTGGATTATCCATCTCGATTAGGAATGACAATGGGATGGGGGTGCCATTTTTATCTTCATCCCCGTCTACATACCTGTTATGTTCTTCGCTTTTTCGGGTTCGGGGAAACCATGGGGATGAAATCCTTATCTCCGTCCTGTTCTCATTTCAAAAATATTAACTGGGCTGGATGAGAGTGAATCTCCGAACCAAAACTTATTGCTATCTATTTCTATTAGTGATAATATTAATATTAATAGTATTATTATTGTTAATAATTTAAATAATAAAAAAATAATATATTATTGATATTATTATTTTCGGAGTGAGTTCGAGAATGAGAGATATCGTTCTCATACTTGTGTCAAACTATTTCGGGGATTTTAAAAAACCTTTGAACCCAAAAAAATTGGGGACCACTATCACCGTTTTAGATATTTCTCATGAGACTCCAAACCCGTGAGAAAAATTAACATCCTCAATATCGATCTGCTAAAGTTTGGCCACTTGTAATGTGATTAGACTTGTGCACTTTACTAATGACACGGTCTGGTTAGCAAACAAATGACCTTCTAATAATTTATGCAGCTTGAGCTTCTGATACAATGTTAAGAGGTATGACTTTGTCCAGCAGCGATGGTCTTGTAATTACATAAAAGTAGTTGACAGCTAGACATGAAACAATTCGAGAGTGTTTTTGTTATTGCCAAAACTTATGGTGATTTAATCTTAAAAAAATTATTATTCGATATATTAAGAACAAATCTAAAATAACATTTTGACTCGGTCCCGACTCGGGAAAATATGTTAAATTTATAAGATAATAATTTTTCTCAAGACCTTATATAATATTTTAGACTGTACAACAACAAAAAACGCTATGACTCGATCGCTCTCATAACAACACAATTATTGCACCCTCAATACTGTTGTTATTTTATTTTTCTTTAAACTTAAATTTAGCTGGATTTCATCTCTAACTTTTCTATTGAACTCATACATGCAAATGACTTGAATTTACATTTTACAATGAATTTTATTTGGTTAGTCCATACGATGAATATTTTTTAGTTATTAAAAATATGAATATCATTTTTTAGTTTTATTTTATATAATATATGTAGAACAAAATTTATTTATTATATGAATTCTAAAAATATGATACGAAGATTAGTAAAATGCAATGATTTTTTAAAGCAATTTCTATTGTATTGTATGTATGTATATCAATATACATCCCCCAAGCACAGGAGAGTTAACATGATTTTGGGTGATATGAGTTGATATATCTTAAAATCTCAAGATCGATCGTCGTGTGAAACATATTTTCACTTCGATGTTGTAAGAATAACGTGGATGTTGGTATATGACATCATCTCTTTCGGATCGATTTAACTCCTTGGCTGATTCAAGAGGTCTTTGGGCTGATATCGTGAGGTTTATTACTATTGCAAACTTTATTGGAAAAATATACATGTATGAAAATTGGGTTAATCAATTTCCAAATTTCTCGATTTCCCAACTGACTTGGGTTGAATTCATTTTACAAAAAGCTCCACTCTTAATATTTTTTGTTTTTTTTCCTAAAAGAAAGAAAAAAGTATGCCAAATCGCTGTCAAACTAAATGTTAGATAGATAAAACAGAGATGGATTTAAATGCTTCACTGACTTCCGTTGGCAGTAAACGCCATTCTATCCTCCACTATTCCCGGCGTACTCATCGGTGAAAGCTAAAACTCTGCTGAATCTCTTTTCTCAATCTTTGATCTCATTTCTTTCCATCTTTAGATCCAAACTTCACCTTGTCGCTTGCTCGCGCCACCCAAGTTTGTTGTTTTCGCTATACCGACGCTGTGTTTGCATTCTTGTAGTAGTGTTGCCACTTGGGACATTTTTCATTATGTTTCTTGGGAGGTTTTGGGGGGTTGTCTTGTAGTATTGTCGCTGTTTGGTTGGCATTATAAGCTGTTTTTAGCTTCCATTTTTCTGGGTTATCTACGTTTTTCTTTCAGGTCGTAGTTTCTAGCCGTTGAGAGTCATATCTCTCGAATTAGGTGTGTGGGTACGACGGTTTCGAGAAAGGTTGGTTCTTGAACCGTTTGGATGCTTTTTAAAACCTGAGTCGTTTCAGGTGCTAATTAAAGTGGGAGTATTTCGCAGTTAATAGGTCTCTGCTTTTCTCAGAAAAGGAAACAAGTACAAATAGTTTATTGTGTTTGTTTCACCGAACAATGCGTTGAGTTTTCGGCCTTCCTTCTGTTGATTTTATGAAATGAAGATCCTAGTCCAAGTTTTACTTTTCCTTTGTTTATCACCGTTTTTGGTGAAATCTTTGAGCCCATCTTTAAATGATGATGTTCTGGGCTTGATTGTGTTCAAGGCTGATGTTATAGATCCAAATGGAAGGTTGAATTCTTGGAATGAAGATGACGAATACCCTTGTAAATGGGATGGAGTTACGTGTAGTCCCAGATCCAATAGAGTGACTGAGCTTCTTCTTGATGGCTTTGGGCTTTCAGGAAGATTAGGCAGAGGTCTCCTTCAATTGCAGTCTCTGCAAAAGCTATCTCTAGCAAAAAACAATCTTACAGGAAGCTTAAGCCTCAGTTTAGCGCAGCTTTCTGATCTGAGAATCTTGGACTTGAGTGAGAATGCCTTATCCGGTTCAGTTTCTAGTGATTTCTTCGGCCAATGTGGTTCTTTGAGATCGATATCACTGGCTAACAATCAGTTTTCAGACCAAATTCCCGACAGTTTAGGGCCGTGCGCAACACTTGTTTCGGTAAACTTTTCGGGTAATAGGTTTTCGGGCTTGCCACCTCAGGGGCTTTGGTCGTTGCCTGCTCTTACGACACTTGATTTGTCCGATAATATGTTGGAGGGTGAAATTCCAAAAGGCGTTGAAAGTTTGAGCAATTTGAGTGTTATTAGTTTGAGGAAGAATAATTTTTCTGGTGGAGTTCCTGACGGAATTGGGAACTGTTTATTGTTGAGGACTATATATTTAAGCGAAAATTTACTATCCGGGGCGCTTCCTAGCACAATGCAGAAGCTTACACTATGTACTGAACTAGTTTTAGGCAACAATGGATTTACAGAAGAGGTGCCTGAATGGATTGGAGAAATGAGTAGCCTTGAGGTGCTCGATATCTCCGGAAATGACTTTACTGGCCGAATACCGGATTCTATTGGGAAGCTTAAGTCTTTGAAGATTCTAAATATTTCCAAGAATGCTCTATCTGGGAGCTTGCCTGAAGCTATAAGCAGCTGTGTAAACCTTCTAGCTTTCGATGTTAGTAGTAATTCATTAACGGGGAATCTTCCTTATTGGGTATTCAATATTGGTTTAGAGCAACTTCTAATTTCTAATAACAGATTGAGTGGAGACTTTGGTAGTGTTTTTTCTTCGTCAACCGAAAATTCTCGAAAGAATCTGGTGATTTTGGATGTTTCCCAAAATGATCTATCCGGTGAAATTCCATATGCTATTGGGGATTTAGCCAGCTTACAATTCTTGAATATGGCACGGAACTCATTCAGCCGCAGCATTCCTGAAAATATTGGAGGATTGAAGATGTTACGCTTTTTGGATTTGAGCGAAAATCAGTTGAATGGTAGCATTCCTATCACAATCGGAAAGTGCTCTTCCCTAATGTTTTTGTAAGTTTTCTGCTCAATCTTGGAACGTATTCAGAAGTAAAACCACTTGGTTCTCTGTCGTTCTGTCTGTTTGAGCATTCTTTGTGGCTGTAATAAATAATCTCATGTATAGTTTAGAAGTTTTGAGTAGTTTAAGTTGATTGAATATCTGTTTCTAGCATTTTATTTCCAGGTTTGTCGCATCATTTGCTTTATACATGCTAACCATAAATCTTCTTGCCATTTGCCATCTAGATTCCTCCCGGGATTGAAAATATTAGACTAGGATAAGTTTTTGATAGATCACAAACGATTCTATGAGCTAATGTGCATGTAGTGTTTGTTGCAAAAATTTTCTGATAATTTCTTTGCGGTTTTGACCAAATTTGCCAGGTCTCTTGCTCATAATGAAATAACCGGCGCGGTTCCTGCATCCCTTTCTGATCTTATTTACCTACAAATTGTCGATCTATCCTACAATGAGTTAACAGGCAACCTGCCGAAGCAGCTGGTAGATCTAGTACATCTTCAGTCATTTAACATTGCACACAACCAGCTACAAGGCGAACTTCCTTCTGGTGGGTTTTTCAACACTATTTCACCTTCTTCTGTGTCTGGAAATCCAGGACTTTGTGGGGCTGCAGTTGGTAGAAGCTGCCATTCGGTCATGCCTAAACCAATTGTACTCAATCCCAACTCTACCGATGACACATCTGACATCATCCCTCAAAGTTTTACTCGTAGGAAGAAAATCCTAAGCATATCTGCTCTAATAGCTATTGGTGCTGCTGCCTGCAATTGTGATAGGTGTAATTGCTATCACTGTACTTAATCTTCGTGTACGCGCATCTGCATCTCGCTCTGCCGTAGCTCTTGCTTTTTCAGGTGGCGATGACTTTAGCCAATCTTCTTCTACAGATGGCGATTCTGGGAAGCTCGTTATGTTTTCTGGTGATCCAGATTTTAGTATTGGGACACATTCTTTGCTCAATAAAGATTGCGAACTTGGTAGAGGCGGATTCGGAGCTGTCTACCAGACCACACTTAAAAATGGGCGCTCAGTCGCCATCAAGAAACTCACTGTATCGAGTCTGGTCAAGTCCCAAGACGATTTCGAAAAGGAAGTTAGAAAACTTGGGAAGATTCGCCATGGCAATCTTGTGGCACTCGATGGCTACTACTGGACACCATCACTACAACTTCTTATATATGAATTTGTCTCTGGTGGGAATCTGTACAAGCATCTGCATGAATCATCTGCTGGAAAGTACCCCAACTGGAACGAAAGATTCAACATTCTTCTCGGTGTGGCTAAAGGGTTGTCACATTTGCATGAAAGAAATGTCATCCACTACAACTTAAAATCGGCCAATATACTAATAGACAGCTCCGGAGAGCCAAAGGTTGCAGACTATGGTTTAGCAAGGCTTCTGCCGTTGCTAGATCGGTACGTTTTGAGCAGTAAGATTCAAAGTGCCCTTGGTTACATGGCACCCGAATTTTCATGCAAAAATGTGAAGATAACCGAAAAATGTGACCTGTATGCGTTTGGTGTGCTGGTTCTTGAGATAGTCACAGGAAAAAGACCAGTTGAGTACATGGAGGATGATGTTGTAGTGCTATGTGATATGGTTCGAGGGGCACTGGAAGGAGGAAGCATTGAGGAATGTGTTGATGGGAGGCTAGAGGGGAAGTTTCCATCAGATGAGGCGATTCCAGTTGTTGAAGTTGGGCTTGATTTGCACATCACAAGTGCCTTCAAATAGGCCTGACATGGCAGAAGTGGTTAACATATTGGAGCTTATTAGACATCCCTCGGAAATCCATGGTGAATCCGCAGATCTTTGCTGATTTGCTAGAAGTCAAGCCAAGGCATTGACAATGGCCGCTCGGTGAAGAAGAATCCGGTCAGTCTTTCTTGCATTAAGTATTGTTTTTTGTTATCTAAACAAATTTTTTGATGATTTGGTTTAAGTTTATGAATTGTATTCAGTGTATGCTTGGTTTCCGGATTCGATTTCACCAGCTTCTATTCGAAAATCTGTTGGATATTTCTTTTAACCGAGTCTTGATTTTTTACTACTGTTATTTTGAGCTGAGTATGATTGTTGCTTGATTGAAGCGACTAATCTGCTTCATTCTTTGCTAGTTTAGTTTTGTGCATAAAGTATTTATCACTTCTTGTTTTTCTAAATCAACACTTAATGCAGTTAAATTTTGTGATATAGAAGTATTTCATAGATACCGCGGATGTGTTTCTTTGGTTGAGTGTATAGTATTCGGTAGAAAATTTTAAGCATTTTGATGGCTTATAAAATGTTGTAAAAACTAACATATCTCTAATGTTATAATAACTTTTCAAATTTTAACGAGACAGATCTCATAATATATTTATGTGTAGGTTTCTTTTGAACGATCTCACGGATAATAATATATTACCGAGTATATTTTTTGTGTAATGGTCTCATGTATTTAGATTCGTGAGATAGGTCGATCATTTCTCATAATATATTTATGAGTAGGTTTGTAATGCACATGGGCTGTTCCCGATCGGGCTTAAGTCCCCTCACGGTTATCCTATTACCCATTACTCATAGAACTTCTCCAACCCAGACACCGGCTGTCAAGATCTATATAAGTCCAGGAGGTCTTGGGTTCTAATCCTGGGTAGGTAAAAGCTCCGGTGCCTGGGCTGGAGAAGTTCTATGAGTAATGGGTAATGAGATAACCGTGAGAGGACTTAAGCCCGATCGGGAACAGCCCATGTGCATTACAAGGTTTCTTTTGTACGATCTCACGCATAATAATATATTTATGATCATGTTTTTTGTGCAATGGTCTCATGTATATAAATCCGTGAGATAGGTCGATCATTTCTATATTTACAGTGAAAAATTATATTTTTTACTAAATCAGTATATATTATATACTATATTTTTGACATAAAAAATATTATTTTTCACCCAAATTATCATAAATTATACAATATTTCTTTATAAGACAAATAAAATAATGAATTTTTGTAGTGAAAAAGGATATTTCAGACACAAAAAATAATATTTTTATGGGTTTAATATTTTTAATTTAAATCAACATGTATTACATAATATTTATTCGTAATCTAAGTAGCAACAAATTATAAAGAAATAATATTTTGGATATAGTAACAACAAAATAATATTTTGGATATAAAAAATAATATTTTTCATGAGTCGAATACTTTTAACTCAAATAAACATATATTAAATAATATTTCATAATTTAACTAACAAATAATGATACTTTTGTAATGAAAAATAATTCTTTTCAATATACAAGTGATACTTTTAATAGGTCATGTCAAAAATCTATTTCACGAAGTTGACTTAAGAAAACATCTCATAAGAATTTTTATGATAATGTTATTATTCACAACATAATATGATTTTCTAACTACACCGATGATAATATTTATCTTACCGAATATATCAGTATCATGAAATTTTATTATTTTATTTTATCCAAATATCGTCAACACATTATTTTTTAAAACAACACCTCAAAAAATAAGAACTTAGAGTTTACAAGCCTCTAAAACGGATTATATTATAACCCATTTAAAAATATGTTCTGCCTTCTCTTATAGTACGGGTTAGATCTTCTTTTCAATTCAAGAAAGATTAACAAGAAATGCAAAAATTTGTGTGAGACGGTCTCACGAGTCGTATTTATGAGACAGGATTTCTTATTTGGGTCACCCATGAAAAAAGTATTATTTTTTATGCTGAGAGTATTACTTTTTATTGTGAATATGAGTAGGGTTGACCGTCTCACGGATTATCCGTACACGGATTATGATCCGTGAGACGGTCTCACATGATACTCACTCAACAAGAAATTGAATGATCGAGATTTGACTCATAGATGAACATGTATATATATATATATATATATATGTATATAAATTGTTTATACTCTTGAATGGTGGCACGAATATGTGGCTTTAGAGATTCGAGTCTCTAGAAATAGTGTTTTAATTGTTCATTTATGGGAGTTTCAATGAATATTTTGAGTTATATCTAGAAAGTATCTTAATTGAAAAATTGTTGAGAATCTTATAATATTCATAAAACAACTAAATCTTATAAGATAAACTTTATGATGATTAAACATGACAATAGATACATCCATTAGTAGGTGCTATTCAAGTTCATTATATATATTTTTATTTTATTTAATAAACGTTTGTACTTGCATTTGTTTTGGTTAATATATAAGATTAGATAAAGATAAGTCATGTTGTGATTATTAAAGTGAGTGTATAGGATATTGGATAATAAGAAATTGGTATTGATATGCTTATTTTGGTTGATTTTATCCTTTTACCAGTATTCTGTGCAAGTACGATTATATAATAGGTTCTGTGGTAACTATTTCGTATTCATTTTCGTTTTTAGGAAAATGATTAATTCAAATTGTTATATAAGTCTATTGTAGCTCATTATAAATCTTTTTAAACTTTGATTTTTAACTAATGTGATATAAAGATATTACAATCACATATTCTTCAAAATACGACGCCTTTATTGTGGCATGTCTCACGATCCACTAGCTAGAGATGACAATTTTTCCCTCGGATTCAGGACCTCGCGGAGAAAATCCGAAACGGAGACGAGAATCTCTGTTTTTCTTGGTTCAAGAATTTTTTAAATCTCCAAAATAGTTTGGGTTTGATATGAGTGTACTATCCTTATTCCCAAATATGTCTCGAAAATAATAATAATAATAATATTATTATTATTATTTAAAAATATTAAAAATATTTTTATTAAATAACACCGATATTAATAACAATATTATTATTAATATTGATATTAAATTAATATTAATTTTATCATTAATAATAGAATAATAATAAGTTCGGGGTCGGGGATTTCTGCTCCAGCCTCATTAATATTTTGATATAAGGATGGAGATTTGATGAAGATGAAGATTCGATCTTCGCAGGTTCGGGGAAAGCAGAGATCAAGAAGGTATGAGTGTGTAAATGAAATTCGAGACTGAGATGGGGATGACAAACCCGCTCCGCCTCCGCCATGTTGTCATCCCTACCACAGATGGTGGTGTCATCCCTAGAAATCGTCTATGGTGGTGTTTTTTCAAAAATAATATTTCAAAAACATCATGAATGATTGAGTTTCACAAAATCACCGTAAAACTCTACCATCAATGACGGACGCTGCAAAATATTGTAGCATCCGCCAATAAAGACATTGGATGCAATGAAAAGCTACAGCAACCTTTTATGTGATTCTCAGCTTTCTACGATTCACGACTTAAATGAATAATTCATGATAAATATTAAAATTCTTCTCGCATTTCATATCAGATTTCATTGACTCTATATTTCCAATTGATCCAATCCATTTATAAATTGTTTTTCTTTATAAAAATTTAAATACACGATTCTATATATCTAATTTCTCTAATCAGTTTCATGGATACAATGAAGGTTCTATTATATTTTGGTGGTGATATTATTATTGGGAACCAATTGATAGAATATAGTATTTAACATGTGATATCGGTTCGAGTATTACGATCTATTAGTTTATTGGAGTTAGTTTAAATTGCGAGTACGAAGTTAAACACTAATCCAATGAAGTTTACTATCAAAGTGTTAACTAAATATTCATTCATAGAGAAATCCTTTTGGAATGAAGTACTGTAGATTTACAATGAACGTGTAAATAGGTCATAGAGAATTTACTGCCTTTAAAATGTGATAGTCGAAGCTCATATACTAGAAAGTCGAGACATATGTTGTCATTATTTCATTGTATGTGAATATCTACTCTAGTCACCAGCAATTTTCAAGACCCAAATAATTGAAACATTTTGTAACATGATTGTTGCCTCGCCACATTTAAATATATTGTATGTGGCTCATGGAACCAATGTTCAACTAGAATAGTAATAAGATGATTATAAAAAAATAGAAGCCACATTTTAAACACCATATTATCTCATTATATTTTAAATACGTCAATACATGATTGTGTTTATTATTCCAAGGATATAACACTCAGATAAAATTATCTGAACGCTTCATTCGTAAAATATAAGCAATTTCAAAAAACACTGATGATGAGATATGTGTAGTTTGTAAATGCAGAACACTCAATTTTGTGGATCTTAATTTGCAAGCATCCTGTGACAAATAATATTAAAAAAATAAATTAGTGTTAAAAATATTAATATTTAATACAAATAAGAAATAAATAAAATAAATATTACTAACTAATTTATTAAATATAATAATAAATTTAATAATTACCCATACAAATATTAATTGTGAATTTAATAATTATTTATTATTAAATTATGAAATGATATTTTATTCTTACTTGTTTTTTTTAAAAAAATATTAGTAATTTAATTAAATCAAATTATTTAATAAGCGTATGTCCGTGTTTAATGGACCTACAGCGTGCAGGTCCATGTCTCACGGACATGAAATGCGATATATTATATTATATTAACATAATTATTTGAGAGTGAGTTTCATGTGAGACCGTTTCACGAATCATAATCTGTGAGACGGGTCAATCCTACCCATATTCACAATAAAAGGTAATACTTTTAGCATAAAAAGTAATACATTTTCATGGGTGACCCAAATAAGAGACCTGTCTCACGAATGCGATCCGTGAGACCGTTTTACATAAGTTTTTGCCATTATTTGATGCGTTTGAATCAACTTCTATATATTCTCTTTAGTTTTGTTCCGATTCAGACGACGTAAGTAAGATTTAAACATTTGCGTAAAATATTATTATATTGATAACTGATAAGTGACCATATCATAATTATTTTTAATAATTATTAAGTTTATTGTTATATTTAATAATACTTATTATATTTGTCCTAAATATTAATATTTTTTAATACTGATTTATGATTTATATTATTTGTTATTGGATAACAGCAAATCTAGACCCAAAAGATCCGAGTGTTCTGCATTTGCAAACAACACATATCTTATCAGCAATTTTTTTTGAAAATGTTTATTATAGTGTACGAGTTAATCATTTAGATAACCTTGGCTGAGTGGTATATGAGAAGAATATACATAATCGTGTGACGACGTATTTAAATCATATGATATTATATAATGTCTTACAATGCGACTTCCGTGTTTTTGATAATCACCATGAGACACATATGTTTCACTTTAGATGTGGCGTGACAACAATTACGTTTGAAAATGTTTCACTAATTTGGGACCTGAAAGTTGATGGTGACTAGGGACTGGAGTAGATTATTCATATATAGTGAAATAATTACAACATATATGTCTCGAATTGCTTGGATGAGCCTATACCATCCTATTTTAAAAGCAATCACTTGTCTATTGCTTCATTACATGCTTATTGTAAATCTATAGTGATTGATAATGATAGCTTGGAGGTAGATGTTATTAAATATAGTTGATGTGTGACGTTGATGAAATAATGTTTTCAAATTATCAAGGAAGGTCAGCCAAATTTATGTTTTTGCAAATACTCCAGGATATTGATCGAGTGAAATCCTAAGTCGGGGCGTACGGTATTAGCTTTTCTTTATAGTGAGTTATGTAATGCAATACATATAGGAAAGTCTATTATAGTTGAGCCTTTATATATCTCGCAAGTATATATAATGTATTTTGATTATGTATTTATATTTTGATTATTACGTATAGGAAAGTCTGTTGTAGTTGAACCTTTATATATCTTGCAAGTATATATAATGTTTTGATAATGTATTTATATTTTGATTATTTAATATATAATTTGGTTTAATTTTAACTTTATTTATTATTATTGATAGATATAAGCCTGCAACATGATTGAAATTTTCAAGTGAACATTTGTAGAAATATGAAGTCTACGAAGGCCTTTTAAAACACTATTTAAGAACTCCAACATGTTGGTATCATCACCCAATGATGCAACCACCATCATGAGCTAGAATTCATTTCTCCTTTGAAATTCCAGCCAAATACTTGTGCACCGAAATGTTTTTGTTCTTGCCCGCCTCAACTATCGTTTCAAACTTATAAATTTTCCATTGCATACCCGCTTTCCAGCATAATCTTTCAAGTGCACGTCTTTGAACTTAGCACTAAAATTTTAGTATACGTCTCTCAAACAAAAACAATATAGACTTCAACTACTCGTACAATTCCCTTATGCCTATCAGAAATTAGGCACATATAATTTACATCACAAACAGTTCGGCCGAGATTCTCCAAGAACCGTTTCCATGAGTTAGTTTCTTCATTCACATTGGAGAAAACTAGTGGTTGAACTTGATTATCACATCCAGACTTACAATGATCAACATTTTATGCTTATATTGTGCGTACTAAAGTGTACAATCGACACTACTGATTTTGCGATAATGTTGGAACTCATTTATGCACAACTTGAAAGCCCAAAAAACATAGTTCAATATTTTTCATCATTTAGTTGTTTGATCTGATTTGATTTCACTCCACAATTATTCTCAAATTGTATTTTAGGCAGAGAACATATATATTTTTGGAAATAGTTTTACAAGCTCTCATCTGTACCATAAACAATCTTCATCATGCATTGAAAACTTCACCATGAATTCTTATACGAGATTAAATATTCAAATTTATCTTTCACTTGCTTAATTATATATTTAATCTCGAACCAAAGATCATACCGTAAAATGCCCAATAATGTATTTGCCACCATTTCACTACTCAAGTTGCGATGATCTGTACTGACATTAGAAGAGATACATGTATGCAGGGGCTGAGCCAGGAATCTTAAATACCTGGGGCTGGCTCCATCATGTGAAACAGTAATAGATTCAATTAAAATTGAACCGAATATTTTAAAATCGAATTAACTGAAATTTTTTCTTATAACAAACCGAACCGACCGAACTTTACTACGAAAACCTAACAAACCAAATCGAAACAATCGATTATTTCGATCAGTAACACAATTAACCGAAATTTTATAATTTTTTTAAAATAATCGTGTTTTAAATAAAAAAAATTGCAATATAAAAATTAGATTAAATAAATTTACATTTTATTTATTAAAAAATATTTTTAAATATAATACTATTGTATAATAAATTTTACTAGAAATTATAATATTTATATATTTGTAAACTTTATTCGACCGCTCTACCTAGTAGGGATAATTATTGCACCTCAACACCGAATCGAATTTTGAAATTAATTCATTTCGATATATTATTTTGGTTGAAATTGATATTCTATTCAATTATAGACTGTAATTGATGTTTTCCCGTTATTTTTTGATATATGTTCTTTTGGTTTAAAAATAACTTGACAGTTTTATTTTCTTCGTTCTCTGGGTTGCTTAACTAGAAAAATTCAATATTTTCAAAATTTTATAACAAAGAATTATTTTTCAAATTTCATACTTATTCAATTTTCGATTATTATAAATTGAAAAATCACAAAACAAGTCCAATACTAATTACACATCAATAATCATTATACATTTCAACCAATTGATTATTATTTCGAAAATATGCAACAATAGATTTTTAGATTAAAAATTCAAATTCCAAAATTCATATACATCATAAGATAATATTATTGCAACTTGAATAATCACATCTAAATATTCAATATAATTTTAGAGTCGTTGAATTTTTTTTTATCTCAAAGTTGCATAATTTCATAGCATACGACAATAAACAACTCATAAACAGTAATGAGTTATGATTTATGAGAATTATTTTATTTTTAATTTAAAAACATGAGACTAAAAAAATTAAAAAAAAAATAAAACTTATAAAAAATTTGTTTTAATTTTAATATGTGCTGAAAATATAAAATATAAAATTACTATTTTTTTTTATAAAAAAGTAGGTGGGGCTGGAGCCCACCCTAGCCCCTAGGGTGGCTCCGCCCCTGCATGTATGTGACCCACCATATTTCGTTAATTTTTTATATCCGCCATCGACTTGAAAGAAGCTCGAAGACCCCATCAACATGTAACCATATATGAGGTGTTTTTGCACCATAATTTTCACAAAATATGTGTGCTCTCAACAACACTATTCTCTCGTCTGACAACTCTAACGTAGTAATTTTTCATAGATGCAATCAAATTAATCTTATATTTAAAAATCATGTTTACATATAACTTTCTTTTTCTAGGTTATAATAGCTAGATCACAAATCATAAGGTATACCAATAGAATTAGGAATCTCCTCCCTTAATACATTATCAAAGAAACATAGCATCTCAGACATGCCTATCTTAAATGGTACGACTTTTTTTTTAACGTGTCGCTAGGTGGTTCGAGTGATGATGTCCCATCATAGGAAATGCACATATATTCTCTTTTCTATCATCATTTATCTCATCTTCATCGTTATCATGTTCTTCTCCATACTCAGCATATGACATCTTGGTTTCAGTATCTCTCCTAAATGCATCGTGATTATTGTCGCCAACACCTGAAAAACGATCCTCCGTATCAAGTGCATCATCAATTGGATCCCAACATGCTCCAACATTTTCAGCCCAAGTTGATGTTGTATTTACCGAACATGTGGGATTTTCTTCGGACGTACATTTGATATATCAATCACACAATCCACTTTCATGCTCCAAATGTATATTGCTTAATCCTTCAGTGACATGTGAAATATATGATTCCACCTCATGAAAACCCCGTAAGTAGAAGTGCCTGGTTGGTTATTGCAACCATCTTCGGCGACTTGTGGAATGTATGATTCAGGTTCATTCATCCCGAAATCTTAGTTAATTGGCTATGTTTCTACATACAAATGCAACATTTGCGTATTTTTACATTGCATTATAAAACTCTAAAACCTCGTTAACATGTACTTTATTCCAAAACGATTCTATGAAAAAATATTTAGTTGAAATTATGATAGTAAACTTCATTGGATCGATTTTTAACTTCTTACTCACAACTTGAACAAACTCCAATAAACTAATAGATCGTGATACTTAAATCGGTCTCACATGTGAGATACTATATTCGACCGATCTGTTCCTAATAATAATATCACCAGCAAAATATAAGAGAACCCTGATTATATCCACTAAACTGATTGGAGCAATTGGAAATATAGAGTTTACGAAATCTGAGAAGAAGCCCAGTCTTTATGATGAACTATTCAGTCAAGCTGGGAATCGCGGAAAGGGTTGTCCAAGATCTTGCATCTTTTCGCAGTGCCCGCCATTGATGATTGAGTTTTGCGAGAATTTTGCAAAACTCCACCATCCATGGTACTTTTGAAATATTAATTTTTTAAAAATTTTAATTTTTAAAAAGCTCAACAGGAGGTGGCCCTGTAATATAGATATTTGTTCCAAAAGAAGAGATGACTCCCAATGACATAACACCTTCCCTTATATAGCACTTATTTCTCATTTTTAAGGCTGGTGACCATTTATGATACCATTTCTCATTGTTCACGATGGCGACCATTTCTGATACCATTTTGTCACCTTCACAAGTCGAGGTATGAATCGAAGATTATGATATTGATAAATAATAATGAAAATATGATTTTTGCGCAGGCTGAAATCAGCAAGGTTTGTCTAACCAAACATCATGATTTGGTTCAATCTAATTGACGAACACAACTGAATGATTAGCTTAGCTGACGAGCTCAACTGACAGCAGACCTCAAAATTAGTAAGACTCATGAAAAGTGGTTAGCAAGGCGAAAATAATCGTTTTAATATCACAAACAATACAAAAACTTTCCAAACAATCATATTCTTGTTTGTAACGTATATATCATTCTTGGAACCTATAAATACAACATCTTGACGATCAAATACAAGTTTTTTGGAAGGAGATTCAAAGCATGGACAATTTACATGAATAAATTAGCTAGAATGAGAGCAAACTCAAGTGTGATGATACATTTGAGAGATACATACACTATAATGGATTAAATCCTCACACAATCACTCACATATATACATGAAAGTTGAGCTTCAAATTTAGATGAGTGAGTCTTCACATAAAGACATTAAAGATTATGTTTGTAGTCTTGACATAATAGACATTAAACATTATGCGGATTGTGAGATTGTAGCCTACAATCGAGATTGTGCTAGGAGTTTCAATTAGACAACATATATGTCTTAAGTTGAACTAGGTTTGTATGAGGAGTTGTATAAATAAAAAAATTTTCTAATAGATCCTTCACAAAAGGAAGAATGAGTGACACATGAGTTGTTTATCTCCTAACATCTATAAACAATATCTTTTCTATTTATTTATTGCATTTAGTTATTGCTATTGTTTTTAAGATGGATTATTGAAGCATTTTACGTATTATATTCAAATACCCAAAATATTGCACAACATTATTTGATAAAATGCTTCAATAAAAAAACTCTTACACATATTTTTTAAGTGTTATACTAAAATATTTAATCCATTTCTACTAAGTATTATTTTGAGTGTCATCCGCTTGGTTTGAAAATCAAACCCGATTTAGTTAATCCGCGTTCAATATTTCAAGAACCGAGCTATTATAACTTAACAATTTATCTCTCAATCGATCCTATCACTTTAGAACAATGAATTAAAATTGAAAATGTCTCACAATAATGAATTGTGGATATTGGAAATCGAAATCATAAATCATAAATTAATAATAAATTTTAAAATTGCGGAGCTTTAGTTAACAAGTAGTCAAACCAGTATCTCCCGTAAGTGATTTCTATACTACATGATTGATATGGAGCTTTAGTTAACAAGTAGTCAAGTACCCAAAACGCACCGTTGGAAGTTTTCACAAGATTTTGGGGAAATATTTTGCTAAAATTTTAATTAGTTTCAAGAACTTAAATATTACAAAAATAAAATCTATATTGCTTTTTTCTCGTTTGATTAAAAAATTTACCATGTTGTCCTAAAACTTACATTTTGAGTTAGTTCTATCAAAGTGCTTGAAGCTTCATAATTATAACCATATCACATAAAGTTTGGCTAAACATGCATTTTCAAGTACCTTTAACAATCAAGTTATTTACTTTCAGGTGTCAAATCCAAGTCAAGTAAAAATCGTTTCAAGTATCAATAATGGTTCACAATAAAGTAGAATTATAGGTGAAGTGGACATAGTCCTCTTTTTGGGTAGTAGAATTAGACGGTCTTTTAAGGACACGATCTCTTCAATAATTCTCAATTTAAAGATCAATTTAAGTAGCATTGTAAAATCTATCGACCAAATCGAATAAATTATTATTATTTTATTTAACCAACCACTCTAATTTTTTTTCAAAAAGAACCACACTAAATTGACGGTCATAAATTTAAGATTTGACAAAAATTTGTATGAAACGGTCTCACAGATCGTATTTTGTGAGACGTATCTCTTATTTATGTCATCCATGAAAAATGTTACTTTTTATGCTAAGAGTACTATTTTTTATTGTGAATATCGGTACGATTGACCCGTCTCACAGACAAAGATTCGTGAGACTGTCTTGCAAGTGACATATTCTTAAGATTTATAAAAAAAATTATTAAATTAACAACCGACTTTTCAAATTAAATCGATTCGTGCATATTAGCATACACGTTCGAACCTATTGGTGCATTTACGCTTAAGAAAAGAGAGAAAAAAAGAAAAACACTACCAATGCTCAAACAAATTCACATGACCATTGATTTGTAACATTTTCATCCAAATTATACAAACTTGAAATAAGTGTATCACGCCGTGTTAACCAACAACATCAATCTTGTGCATTTTAAGCCCATGATTTTTCATTATTTTTTCATCTGTCCAAGTCATATTGATCCTAATTTTCAATGCAATTACACTTCTTCAGCAACAGGAACATCACCCTGCCCTGATACATTTCCCGCCTGCCTTCCACCCGCGACCTCAGCCTCCACCACACCACCCAATTCCCCCGGCTCCTCTGCCACGGATTGTCGGCAAGTTGGGCACGACGAATGTGAAGCCAGCCAGATATCCACACATCTAACATGAAAACAGTGGTGACATTTAGGAAGCACCCTTATTTTCTCCCCATCCAAGAAATCACCTAGGCATATGGGACAGTCGGTGAATGCTACCCTGTCGCCTGAACCATACACCGCCACCGGAATCTGGCGGATGGTCCCCTTTCTTAGGCCTTTCCTACCAAAAACAGGCAGTGTTTCATCGGTTATGTCCAAACTCATCCTACTAAAACACCTCAGCACACATCTTACAATAGAGTTTATTCCTAGAGCACATATCAACGCACACAACAAGGCTGCAAGTATAATCACCATATTGATATCGAAATTCACCCCTCTGCCACCCCCATTGCGGCTTCTATCACCACTATTCGGCGGTGCGCCGCCATTTTTTGCATCGAGGAGTAACCGATGGAAACAAGGATACAGATTCATTACAATCGAATCACTGCAAGTGAATAATCTCAACCCCGAGCAACCGGACTTTCATTCACACTATTTTAACTCCCCTTTTCAACACTACCACACAAGTACAGAGGCAAATCGAACCACAAAAAAACGGATAGCAAAGTATTCATATATGTTATATAATCACTTATTTTCTTTCTTTTTTCCAAATTTCCAATCCCACTTGAATCTTGAAAAGTCTACTCGACGCTACTTTCAAAGCTTAGAAAGGCCCAAAAAACAAGCTTTTGCAAGAACTGAGAAAATCTATGCAAGCACAAAACCACCCACTCTTGCTTTGTTTTTGCTTCTTTTCCACTTGAGCAATTGTTCAAACATGTGGTGCTGATTACGCAAACCTTGTTCGGCCGAATGGATAAGAGAGGAAAAAGGGAAATCTTCTGACAAGCAGACTAAAAAGTAGCCAAATCAACCAACCCTCGTACACAAACTTCTCAAGAATCAAACTTTGATCCCACCAAACAGACCCAAAAAGGAAATCCCCCAGAATTGTAGAGAGAAAACTATTAGACCTCACAAATGCTGCACCAATAACTCAAGGCCGACATTTCTTTTGCTCCGAAGTATCTTTCGTCGAACAAAGAAAGACGAAGAACTTCAGCTTTTTGGAGATGTTCGTAGGATTTAAAGATGCTATAAAGAATTCATGGTGCGAAGACAGACACTGTACAAGAATGAAGATACCCAAGTGATAGTGATTTAACGTCAGTGGTCATTTTAGCTTAGTTTTTCAGTCTTAAACTTGAAAACTTAGTTTACCGAAAGATGGAAGGAATCTTGTTGATCAGCTTGATATTATCGACTTTTATAATAAAAAATAATATTTTTTTATAAAATCGAATTCTCACGTGTCTTAATCTGTGAGATGAGTTAACCCTACCCATATTCACAATAAAAAGTAATACTTTTAGCATAAAAATTAATACTTTTTCATGGATGACCCAAATAAGAGATACGTCTCACAAATACGACCGTAAGACCATTTCACACAAGTTTTTGTCAATACACATTAATTTCATAAAATTAATCTACGAGACAATTAAATTAATTTTTTTGTTTTTACAGAAATTTCAATATTAATCTTTTAAAAAAAAGTTGTATATAGATTTTAATATATAATATTTTCAAAGTTTTAAAATTGTCATATTATTCGTATTATATGCTTATATGGCCTACTCAAAATTTAAACATTGTCCCACTTGTATAACCATAGGTTTTCTAAGATGAACACTCTCGGAGATTATGGCATGGATGGATGAGTTTTTGCATTTACAAATGATAATAATAGATACATTATTCCGCTCTATTGAACAAGATAACTTGAAATATTTTTAGAATATGTCTCTTGTGAGACGGTCTCACGAATCTTTATCTGTGAGATATACAGTCTCACAAAATACGATCCGTGAGATCGTCTCACACAAGTTTTTGTCATATCTTTAAGGGTTAATATCTTTTTTGGTCTAATAATTTTTTTATTTTGAGATGTCAGTCCACTAACTTTTCATTTTTGATACATTTTTCAGAGTCTTTTTATTTTTTTGGTCTTGATACATTATTTCTTCATATTTCATTATTTTGGTCCATTTTATCTCAAACTTTTCAAAAAAAATGATGTGTGCCTGATAATTTATTTGATTAAATAACTTGATCCCACTCAACAACAATGATTATCTTAGCTTATTTAAAATAAAAAATGTCAAAGTTTGGCACCAAATCCTTCTCCCACTCTGGCACTCTTTCCTGTGTATTGCTTGTGAAGCTATTCCACAAGGCCCATGGATTTATCATTACCAAGATTTGATCTTTAAGATTTGGTCTTGAGGTTAGATCCTACATACATGTCATTTTTCTTTGAGGGAATCTTATTTCTTGCATAAATTTATATTATAATTTATATCATCACCAGCCATGACATAATGACAAAAATCAGTGGATTATCCATTTGATATATTCAAAAATTAACTTTTATGAATTTAGCACATGTTGGACTTTATCTACTTTTTTTCGATAATTAAGACTTCTACGATAGATTGATATAATAAATGTTACTGATGTCTGGTCTCTACTGACCATGTCGCCAAAATCTATAACAAAATAGAACATGAAGTCTTGTTGGATCCATATCAAATCATCCAACTTAATATGCCATTGCAACTTCTCAAATGATATAATTCTAATATATGTTGCAAATGAGTCTCACATTTTTGGGTTGTGATTTAATATGTGAGAGGGGTAAATGAGTAAATTTGCCAAGGCAGGAGACAAGTCATGCATATCCTCAAAACTGATAAGACTCCATGCAATTCATGTCATGTCTTCACCAACTTTTCTAACATTTAATGATCAAAATTAATATAGTAAGTCTCTTATGAGACAATCTCACAAATCTTTACATATGAGATGAGTCAGTTCTACCGATATTCACAATAAAAAGTAATATTTTTTTCATGGATGATCCAAAAAAAATATTTGTCTCACAAAATACGACCTGTGAGACTGTCTCACACAAGCTTTTGTCAAATTAATAAATACATGACTTTAATTATTAGTTGAAAAAATAAACCAATATGGAAATAAGTTGGAACCACCATCATGTATCTCATAAATTTTCCTACGGATACTTAAAATCTATATTAAATTTTATATCTACTGGAATATATGTTAAGAAAGATTTCGTGTATAATTATATTGGTATTTTGAAATATATTTTTTAAGTGTTCCTAAAATATTTCTTTTTGACAATAACTATTGTTTGTATTGTTTTGGAAAGATCAACAAATCAGCGCGTGATGTCCGAAACACCAATATAGCAACACATGAAAAATCTCATTCATTCAAGATTTACATAACTCCAATTACCGAAAGCTTCCATGTTTTATTTAGAGATTTCTGGTCAATTTCGTGATTTTCCGACTTGTACTTTGTTAATTGTCCCACATCGGTTAGATAAATAACCTTTGAGTGGTATATATGAGATTGGATAAACCTCCCCCCTTGAGCTAGCTTTTGGGGTTGAGTTAGGTCCAAGTTCCAATCTTAACATGGTATCAGAGCCCAGATTTCACTGTTATGTGTTGGACTGTCTATAATTAGACCACCCGTTTTGCCCATAATTGGGTCATTTGTAAACTTCACGCTTCAGATGTTCATTCCTGGACGTGAGAGGGGTGTGTTAATTGTCTCACATCGGTTAGATAAATAACCTTTGAGTGGTATATATGGGATTGAACAATCTTCCTCTCTTGAACTAGCTTTTGGGGTTGAGATAGGTTCAAGTTCCATTCTTAACATACTTTTAAAATTAAATTTTGATGGCTTTTTCAATGATGCATGGCTGCCGAAATATCGATACGACAACACATGAAAAATCTCATTCATTCTCGATTTATAACTTTCACGTTGAATATTTTTTGAATTCCAACATATCATTACCATATTTTGAAAAACTAAAATGATAATTATTTTTTCTTCGATCGTTCGAAAACCATGTCTTTGAAATCTAGACCGACATTTATTTATTATATTTTTTTCAATATGATAAAAAAATATTAGTTTACTATCTATTTATCACAATATAATTTTTATATAAATATAATTTTTTTAAAAAAATTAATTAATAAATTAAATTAAATAACCTTCTAATAATAAAACGTGTACCAAATACAAAATTTATTAATAATAATTTGACTTAAAAACAATTTATGTTAAGGGTAAATTTGACTTTTTAACTTCATCATGTACTAATTTGTCAATTTATAAATATTTCATATACCAATTAACTCATTTACAATAATTCATATACTAATTTATCAATAGTTCTTATATCAAAATAAATTTTACTCTATTATTGCTATGCATTTGCTCTTGATTAGAAAGCCCGATATAGCTCGTTACGATAGTGCTTAATGGTAGTTTGAAATTTCCCACGAGTAAGATAGTCATGCCTCCTCATTTGGGATGTAAAATTAATTCCATTGAGTGCATTTATTTCAAGCTTTATTATTTTTCTCTCGATAATATTTATTTTATCCATTTTTATATTTAATGGGGCATATGATAAATGATTAAATAACATTATATATGTAGAGAAGAATAATATGGTAATTAATCATCCTTATTAGGGGTGGGGAAAAACCGAATTTTCGATATACCGAGGTTATCGTACCGAAATATCGAATTTATCGAAATTTTGGTATATCGAAATTTTCGGTATAATAATGGTATGAAATTTGAAATTTTCAGTATATACCGAAATGCTAAAATAATATATATAAATTAAAATATATAATATTTTTAAATAATAAAGTTAAATTTTTTAAAAAATATAAGGTATTTTTTTAAAATATTTTTAAAAAACATTTATATCAATACCGTACCAAAATAAAAAATTAACTTCTTTTTGGACTCATCATGTTGGAATGGTCCAAATAAAAAATCAGTGAAATAACTCGACTTATAGTTGAGAATTTAAAATGTTGAAAGTCTTATATTTGTCGTCTAACCTTACAACTAGCTAGAGAATTGGATGCTGGGTCTCGAGTTGTTAAAAAGTTGTCAGGCTTCAGAAATCACACAACCTCATACATTGTTGCAAAGATAACGGATGAAGAAGTCACATATATTACGGTTGAAGTTTATTGGTGTTCATTGATGTTTTGGATCTCCAGACACATGTTGCAGTTGTTGTTTATTATCTTGATGGATTTGTTTTGTATATAACTTTCCTAGTTCCTTTGACTGTCTTGAGGGATTTGTTTAGAATTGGTGATCACTGTATTGGAATTACGAGAGAATGAAATTTTTATATATACTTATGGTATGATAGTATTTTACCGATACCGTACCGAAACTTCAGCAGACTAGCAGACCGAATTTTCGATACGATATATGATATCCAAAACTTCGATACAGTATACCGTATGGACCACCTCTAATAGCTATAACAACTTATACGTAGACTTGATAATGATCCTTAACTTGAAAATTTCCGTTCTTAAATTGATTATTCCAATTTAAAGGTTAACTGATATCACTAAACACATAAGCAATGTCCGACTCCACATCAGCATTTTCTGGAGCCACAACAACATTCCGGTGAAAAATGACTAAAATTGAAAAACATGTAAGTTACATAACTAAAATCGTGAATTAATCGATAACATGACCAAAAATAAGAAGATATATATACAATGTATAAGATAAATAGTGTAATTTTCTCAATATATAATATCTATATTGCAAAATATCATTGATATTTTCTTGAGGTGTATTAATTGTTCATGTTAAGATAGCGATCGAATCGTCACGCTTGGGCTGTATATGATTAAAAGATTTTGAGTCGTACCATACCACTAGCTATAACTTCTGGTAAAACGAAAAACACTTGATCATACTGTTTTGATTTTGAAACCAAAACCGAAAACATAGTTCGAAGGGTTTCGATTCGATTCATGATTCCAGAACACTTTGGTCGGGTCCAACATACCATACAAACATGTGCGAGCGCGCACACACACACCCATGTGTGTGTATATATATATGTATATATGTATCATGTTGGTTCACGTGACTCTCTTGCTGAGATCACGTGAAATCATTCACTCATTAATATTTTTATGTTCGATTTTTAAGCTTTCTATCAAAACAAAATATTAAAGTGCCCAAAGCGTCATTTAGTGCAACCATCTTCATTAATGTCATGTATCGTATAATGTAATATGTGCAGTATATTTTAATACTCTACATTGTATTATACAATAAAGAAAAGTAAGCTTTTATAAAACAATTATAGGCTATAGCCTACCATGCTCAGCTTCAGTTCTACTATTATTGAAGCTAAAAATTAATTATATTATATTATTTTATATTTTTATTTTTATATTATAAATTATTTATTATCGCATCTAATGAATATATTTATTAACAAGCTGCCAATGATTTATAAGCTTTATTTATCTTTGTTTATACAAATTTATTTTAAAAAATAATTAAATTAATCTCAATGTTTATTATTATGCCCGAATTATGCTTCGATCTATTTTGTCTTGCATCTTTCTGATATTTTAATTGGTTTTTATTTTGTTTCCATATTTAAACTTATTTTATATAAATCTCGTGTGAACACTACATTCTAAATTATAACAATCCTATATATATTTTAAAAAAAAAACTAATGTGAGATCGTCTCACAGTTAAATTTTGTAAGACAGATCTTCATTCTGACCCAATCAATGATATTTTTTATGTTCATATTATTATTTTCCATTGCGCATATAGATCGAGTCAATTTTTCTCATGGATATAGATTCATGACACCATATAACAGTGACAAAAACTTGTGTGAGACGGTCTCACAGGTCGTATTTTATGAGACTGATCTCTTATTTGGATCATCCATGAAAAAATATTATTTTTTATGCTAAGAGTATTAATTTTAATGGTAAATATCGATAGAATTGACTAGTCTCATAAATAAATATTCGTGAGACCGTCTCACAAAAGATCTATTCTATAACAGTAGACTTATTCGTTTGAGAAACTTTTTCGAATCTTGAAACCAATTTTCAAAGTAATTTCTTTGTGATATTTTCTTATAATTAATTTTAGAGCCTTTTTCTAACATTTAACGAACACGATTTATATGATTCCTCCAACTTTAAAAATCAAATTTCATAATAATAATAATAATAATTTACTGTTTATTTTTTCGTCAACTGCTATCCTAAAAACAAAAGAAAAAACAGTTACTCCTCAAGTCCTCCCACCAGTCTTTTCACTACTCAAACCTTTGAACTACTCTAATCAAAATCCGTGTGCACAAATGCAAGATCCCAACTCCAAGCATTCTCTGAACCAACTGCCGCCGTTCTCCGCCGCAATGAGGCCTTCCCACCACAGAAGGGCCCACTCCGAGGTGAACTTCCGGCTGCCGGAGGACCTAGATCTGGTGTCCGACCCTTTTGATGCGCCAGCTGGGAGTTTCGAGGAGCTGGGATCCGAGGAAGATCTGTTTTCCACTTACATGGACATTGAAAAGCTAAGCAGTGCCGCCTGCGCCGTCGGCGGATCTGGGGTCGGAGAATCTTGCTTGGGCAATGCCGGCGGAGGAAGTGTCCCCCGCGAAGCGGAGGAGGTGGAGAAGGCTGGCGGTGTCAGGCCGAGGCACAGGCATAGCAATTCGGTGGATAGTTCGAGTTTGCTGATGAATGAGAGTAGTATCGAAGCTAAGAAAGCGATGCCTCCTGATAAGCTTGCTGAGTTGTGGACTCTTGATCCTAAACGGGCCAAAAGGTAGAATCTTTCTTCTTTTTTTTATTTTGTTTCTTTTATTGTTTTCTCTTTGATTTCTTCAATGTATGAGTCGAATACCAGTGGGATTTAGTCGTGTATAATTATGGGGTTATATTGATCTTTGTGAATCTTGTGCTTGGTCTACCAAATTGACGACTTGTTGCAGCAGTTTTCTTACCGTATTTGCTTTACTTTCGAGGAAGAGTAGCGCTCGCGGGTTCCAAAATAGTTAGGCAAAAACTTGCGTGAGACGGTCTCGCATAAAAGCCACTCAAATAGTTAATATTTGCTTTTGTCAATGGTAACGTTGTAAAGAAACGGAGCTTAGATTTTTCATTGGACTGGCTACGTGGCAATGGCAAAAATTAAATGGATTCATACAATGCATCAAATCTTATGTCTAAATTTTTGGAGATGTTAATCAGAACTGAATTTTTCTTAACGTATGCTCATGATCGTGTTGCGGACATTTTGGCGTGCGAATGATGTTCTATTAAGGAGATGTTGAGTTGAGTTTCTGATTTAAATATTAACTTTGATGTATTCACCTTATAATCTCAAGTTTTGATAGGATAGGTCAGGAGACAAATATTCAGGTATTCTTTGTTTAGTTTAGTCACCGGCGAATGAAAGTCGGACAGACATATGTGAGTCTCATTCATAGAAACACACAAACTATAATCAAAATATGTCACGCATTGCTTAACATTAGTGTAACAGATTGACCATATTATGCAGGATTTTGGCGAATCGGCAATCTGCTGCTCGATCAAAAGAGAGAAAGGCTCGCTATATATCTGAACTAGAGAGAAAAGTTCAAACCCTTCAAACTGAAGCCACAACTCTATCCGCGCAACTCACGTTGTTCCAGGTGTTTCTTCTATTTTAGCTACCATGGAACTTAATGCTGTTGATTGATGAAAATGTAAATTGAATGGTGCAATTCTATATGTTACTTTGTTAACATTAGAAGTTACTGTAAATCAAACCTTCATGTTTGTGGGGTGACATCCAGCTGGAAAGATCGAAGAAACACAGAAGTTCTTATACCGAAAACAATGTCTTTTGATGTTGTTTTATTTTGAATCAGAATATGCCAGGTTTCCACTTAAAACAGCTCTAAGATTCCATCATCCACCATTTAAGTGCCAACAAGCTTCCATAACATACATGATCGTTCAATCCCGAATACCAATGTTGCTTTCCATCCTATATATAATTTCATGATTATAAACTGAAATACTTTGTCTTGCAGCGGGATACAACAGGGCTGAATAATGAGAATACAGAGCTTAAGCTTCGGCTACAAGCCATGGAACAGCAAGCTCAGTTACGTGATGGTAAGCAGTCCCTCAACCAGGAGTGAACTTTTGGATTCATTTCCTAGTGATGAAATAGTTGGTTGTCTGAAAATACAATAATATTTCAAATAGCTGTGTATTTGTCCAGTAGGACTGTGTCCCCGAATCTTGACTTGTGTCCATAGTACTGCTCTGCGTTTATTTTTACCGATGAAATCGGTTATAATAATAGATCATGTATTTGCAGCCCTTAATGAAGCCTTGAAGCAAGAAGTAGAAAGACTCAGAATCGCCACTGGAGATATCTCGACCTCCTCAGACACATTCAGCTTGCCAATTTCCCATGCTCCATATAACTCATCGGCCTTCTTTTCGAGTCAACCTCAGGCTGGTACAAACGATCTCCGAAATTCACAGATGCCACAGTTTCATTCCCTTCCGGCTGGCATGTCTGCTCACCATTATGCAATGCTCTCCACAGCTCAAGTACAGGGTCTTACCGACTCCTTGCACCACGATTCTCTCGGTCGTTTTCAAGGTCTCGATATCAGCAGCAGAGGTTCTCATATTGTCAAGTCAGAAGCCCCTTCGATTTCCGCCAGCGAAAGCAGCAGTACGTTCTGATTCGGGTCTTTTCCAATTTGCTCAAGTTTAACATCCCGAATCATCATTTTTCTCATTCTTTTTCCTTTCGTTTTAACTGGGGTCTTAGTGTATTTAGGACATGTTGTAGGTTCCTTGGTATTTCTGTGCTTTATAACTTATTCGTTTGATTTGAAAAATAATCTTGGGATACAAGTTCGTGATAATGTTGATAGCTTCGGTTCATCTTGTGATAGTGTATCATTTATCGACTGAGTGGGGCTTGGTCTGCTAATCAGTATGTCATTTGTAATGAGATTTAAGACATCATTTTGTCTTAGTCAAACTATAACATTCTGTGTCGTAACATCAGTAACTTTAATGTTATCTTCCTATGATTTTCCCACATTTTGTGGATAGTCTCAACAATACTCGCATTCCCAGAGATTGAAAATCTTCTACTGATCTGCATTCGCGAAATTCGTCGACTCGAAAGCCAAAACAGTTACCTGGTGCTCTTACTCCTGCTGATGGAGCTGGTGTAACTATCAGAGGTGGGATCATGGTGGATCCAAGATTTTGAACCTTGTTATCTTTTCTATCCATTTATCTTCGGTGTCATGAATCTTGGTTTCTTTGATGCGTTCGTCATTAAATTATATTAGTACTTGTGTGTGCTACATAAAATTATTTTTATATATAAAAAGAAAATTAAATTTACTTAAAAGATAATAATTTATTTAAAATATAATTAAAAATATTATTTATTTTATAGTCTTAATAAAAGGATCGAAAAATTTAAAACAAAATTATTTTAGGAAAATAAAAAATCAATAAAATGATACAATGATTGTTAATATCACAAAATTACACAAAATTCTGTCACTAAGATGATCTCTCGCTTAATATGATAGTATAGTATAGATACATACTTTTTTTAAAAAAAAATAATTTATTAGATACAAATTACAGTTTAAATTCAATTTTTTTATATATAAATTATTGTTCAAAATTTCTAAAATAATGTAATGTTTATATTTTTCAACTTTTAATTTATTTGATAACAACAATAGCATATAACAATTAATATCAAGCATATTACCGTTTGGAATTGAAAGATATGGATACCAATTTTTTTTAATTTGAATTGTTACCGAACTCGAGCCAAATGCCAGATGAAACAAAGACATGAATTATAATCTTTCGCACCGAACGATACCTAAGATTGATAATATACTAGATTTTAATGTTACAGAATGTGACTCTCAAAAATTATATTCATGAAAAGGAGACTTGTGAAAAAAAAAAACATTGATTTTCTTATCCAATGTAGAAAACTAGTAAAATAATGATATCAAGCAACATTATGTAAGAAGGAATCCCCTTTGTCTAGGGCACAAAATGGCCTTTGGACCACTCAATAACTTCCCTTGTAACCTTGCAAGGGGCCTGTGGATGCCCCTTCCCACCCCAAATCACAATCAAATTGCACATGGCAGACATAAGAGCCTTCAACTCAATTTCATCTGCCTCACACACACACACACACACACAGACATATATATATATATATATATATATATATATATATATATATATATATATATATATATATATATATATATATATATATATTATATCACACACAATTCATACCTTACGTTACATTACGTGAGACCGTCTCACGGATCTTAATCTATGAGATGAGTCAACCCTACTCATATTCACAATAAAAAGTAATACTCTTAGCATAAAAAGTAATATTTTTTCATGGATGACCCAAATAAGAGATCTGTCTCACACATATGACCCGTGAGACATTCTCACGCAAGTTTTTGCCTAATAAATTTCAAATAACGCAATTGTCGGGAGAATTTGAAATCCATCATAATTAACATAAAATATTATATAAACGTGCGAATGTGAATTTGAAGTTCATGGTCTTACTGATATAAAACAACAAATATATATTCGATCAAATTCATGAATCCAAACGCTAAACATATAACAAGTTATGTCAATTAGTGATGGAATTAGGACGATATTAAAGATCGTTAATCCACAGGGAAAGAAACTTTGAAACAACTGATATGTATGACAATAATTTTTGAGTTCCGGGATAACACGATTTTTTTTAAAGAATGAGATAACATGATTTCGATAATTTTTAGTCGGCGACAAAGAAACTAAGAAAAAAACTATGCTGTTAACTTAGTCATTGTCACGCCCCGAGCCCGACACGTTGGTGACTTGAAAATGACCCTATAATAACTATTTCGTATCGTCATCGCTTTACAAACAATGATTAGTCCAAATTGTAAATAACGTCTATTGTGCAGTCACGCAGGCGCGAGACCGAACTCGAGACGTGACAGCATATTGGCTACATAAATTCTTTTTATATTAGAAAGAAAAATTAAATTTACTTAAAATAATAATTATTTAATATATAATTACAAATATTATTTATTTTAGTCTTAATAAAAGGATCGAAAAATTAAAAATCAAATTATTTTAGGAAATAAAAACCAATAAAATTTGTCACAATGACGATTGATCGCAACACAAATTATTTAGGAAATACAACCATAAATAATGATATCAAGCAACATATATACGATGTAATCCCTTTGTCTAGGCACAAAATGGCCTTGGACCACGGAATAACTTCCCTTGTAAACTTGCAGGGGGCCTATGATCCCCTTCCCACCCAAATCACAATCAACTTGCACTGGCCGACATAAGAGCCTTCATCTCAATTTCATCGGCCTCATCACCCACACACCTACTATTAACTTAGTCATTGTCACGCCCTGAGTTCGGGCCCGCGTCTGCGTTACTGCACAATCGCCCCTTAACAACTATTTCGTATTCGTTCTCGTTTACAAAATGATTAACCTAGTTGTTATAGAAAGTCTATTGTCCATTCACGAGAGTGGGTCCGACCGGGACGTGACAGTCAAATTGTGCTTTGGCTTTCTTTTTTCAGCTCGCCTGAACATTCTTCAACTTTGTCGTTGGAACTAAAATGAGGATTTTGTTGAATGGAGAGAAAAGGATATGATTCCCTAAGTACATGCACCCAATGATGCTGGTCTATTTATTGTTTCCTAAAAAAAAAAACTCAAAAACAGAGTTTTACCTAGCTTAGAAATGAGGAATCACGTTTTAGTTGGATAGGAATCGGATTCTGGATTGCTTCACTTAATTTTCACGATTATGCAGATTTTTGGACCCATAGGCTCGCGAGACTCGTGCGTATTTTCCTCACTTTTCCGAGCTTCGGACAACATTACACGACAAATAAAAATTCAACCAACATCCTAAATGTGTACACGTTTGGAGCTCTTTTGTAAGAGTGTCAATTCAAGTGGATTGAGTGGGTTGGGTCGGGTTGAGCAATAGTACTATTCAAAAATTGCTCATCAAACTAATACAACAGTTTGCAAACCACATTGGATAAGCCATATATGATAAACTTGTCCAAGAAGATGATGTTAGAAGAAATCAAATTCTCAACCTTTCACCAAACTTGATTTTTATTTGTAATAATAAAAAAAATATTATATAATTTTAAATACAATTATTAAACAACTAAGTTAAATTAGTTAGATTACTTCTCTAGTTATGCATTAATTTTTTCATTGGCCAATAAATTTTAAAAGAATAAATTTCAGTCAAATCGATTCAAACTCGAGCCGAAATCATACTAAATCATGATTCGATCTCATTTCTATTTCTAATTAACTCGGAACTGTCTGTTTTAAAAACAGTGATCAGATGCTGTAGTAACATATAAAAATATCTATTATGTAGTAAAATATTCAATGGATTTGGATCAACACTTTGGTCGCACCAATTCTTTGTACAAAAATGACACTGTTCGATCGCAATATCAACCATTATCTATTCTTATAATATATTAAGTAATAAAAATTATATAATATTAATTTTATGAAATAAATTGCTTTTCAAAACTGTTTTTACGTGTTATTTAATTAATCGAATAGTTTAATTGTTAGATTAATATTTAAGTTTTTTTTTTTGCATTTTTTTATACTTATAAATTTTCAAAAAATAATATAATAAAAAACAATAATTGGTGAAGGCTGCATGAAGTCTATGAGAGCCTCATACTTCGTAAAAAGTATAAATTATTGATATGAAAACATCCTTGAGATACAAAATCCGAATAATTTTTCTTTTTCTTTTTTTTTTTTGAGTAAAGAATAACTATTTTAATATGAAACAAATAGACAAAACACATGCCAAAATGTTAGGTGTGAATTGGCCGGATGTTGTTTTTTGTTATTATTATTATTATTATTATTATTATTATTATTATTATTATTATTATTATCACATCAAAAATCAATTTCATTTATATCGAATTTATGAAATTTTCTGACTAGAAATTAATTTATTATATATATATATATATTCTAATTGCATGTGCATGTAACGTGGTAGGCCCTATATTTATAATATTTTTCAACCAAACCTCTTTTAGTTATACCTGTAATATGCTAACCAACTATTAATTGGCCTATGATTATGACATCGTACTCAAAAGTTTATTTTTTGTATAAATTTTTTTTTCATAATTATGAAATCGATAGACTAATTATAACACGTCACACGTGGCCATCGAAAATTATTGACAATTTTGTAAGTACGTGACTGAACATACACATTGTGTAATATACATATATTTTTGAGTTTTGTTGCATCATTTGATTACCTAAAAATATTTATTGTATACTATTATTGCTTTCTATATTAACCTGTGTCTATAAATCAGATTTAGTTTTGAAAAACTTTCATCAATGTGATAAATTTGAACAAACTCTCTTGCTTGAGGTGCTCATCTTTTGAAGTTAATTCGATTCAAACTCGAAAAATCTTAGGTATGAACCTGTTACATATATAATACATGTTAGGAAGAACCCTATGAAGCCCATGAAACGAATAGAGAATATAATTTAGACATAAAGATCGAATCGTGATGCTTATAACACGAAAGAATAGACCATAAATTTGATTTTAAAAAAGTATACATATTTCATAAATATTTTATCATGTGTTAGTTGTCCAACATCGGTTGGATAAAATATCCGTGAGTTATATATATGAGCTTGGAAAATCCTTCATCTTTGAGCTAGTTTTTGAGGTTGAGTTAGCTACGAATTCTAATATTAACATCATGTCATATATAAATTGATTTAAAATACTTAATTTCACTTATAATATAACAGACCAGCCATTGTTCTTCCACACACACACACACACATATATAAAATCAGAGTTTTTGTCAAAAATAATAATTTCCCACCAAAATGTCATTTCTAAATGATAACGTCAATTATTGCTGCATTGATTATATCAATTCATTTAGTTTAAATTTGAATTTAATTTATTTTTATATTAATTCAAATATAATTTATGTATTATATGTGTTTTTATTTTTTTATTTAAATTGAAATTAATCTCTATTGAAAACATAAACTACATTAAATATTTTTCATTGATTATATCAATCAATTTAATTTGTGATATGATTTTGTGTTACTATATATGTATGTATGTATGCAAAGTTTTTGCAAACATAATAATTTTCAGTCAAAATATCATTTTTAAAAAACAAAGATATATCATGAATATTGAAATATGTGTACTGCAATAAATGGTCATTTCATTAGCTTGCATTGATTATATCAGTTCATTTAATTCAATTTTGAATTTAATTAATTTTTATATTAATTCAAATGTAATTTATGTATTATATGTTTTTTTTATTTTTTATTCAAACTGAAACTAAACTCTATTGAAAACATAAATTATATTAAAAAATTGCATTGATTATATCAATCAATTACATTAAAAAATGTAAAATAAATTTAAAATACAATGATTGCAATGTTAAATATCACTCATGAGATAAATCATTCAAAAATATATTTTGTTATTTTAAGTAATTTTCTGTCCAAATTACTTACTATAAATGAATATAATATTTAAATGGTTAATTTAATTTTCTAAAAATGAAATTGGTTGAATATTAAAAGTTATCAGTATAACAAGGTTTTCCAATTGACATTATATTACCATTTAATAATAATAAAATTTTAATCTCAAATGCATATTATTCGAGATTACCTTAATTTGAAAGAATTAATGTATTGTAGTTTTCTTCCAAAACCATATGTATATTGTATATCTTGAATTGTCTTTTTAAACATTCAAATAAGAGAGCCCAATAAAATTAAAAGAGATAGAATCAAAAGAGTTTCAAATGGACATTAAATTATATTCAATAAACATGTATATTACCCTCAATAATCAGAAATGTTGACACCCAATGCATGCAATTCGAGATTTCCATAATTTCAAAGAGTTAATGTATGATATAATTCTGCCAAAAGCATCCAATGTATAATTTTTGTCCCTTGAGATGTCATATTTGAATTTTAAATTATAAATAATGCAATATTACATATTATATGAAAAACCAATTTTATTCTATTTATCTTACTAAATTTATCTACTCCAAAATTGAATTCTGAAATGACTCATCTTTTCAGCACCATATCTGAGTTGAATCCTTCCAAGATGTAATTTTCGTTTATATTTAGATTTGTTTGTTGTTATGAACTACATAAATATGGAAACAACGAGACATTAAGTTTGAAATCTGACATTCAAAATCACAACCTATTTGGATAAAGATATTGATGAAAAGATTATTGTTATCATTCAAATGTGCCAAACACGTGTCATGTCACAAAATTGTTTGTGAATGTAGATTTAGATGAAATTATTGAATTTTAAAAAAGTATTTCTCATTAATTTTATTGAATTTGATTTAAAAATATTTTTTATCACATGTTAAAAAATAATAATATACAGCTTTTCAAAAATTAAAGAATTAAATATGTATTAAGGTTGGTGGTCAACATCAATACACTAAACATGATAAGCATCATGTCATTGACATAGACTAATTAACACAATCTAAAATTTTGATATATGATAGTGATTATTAGCCAAAAAATTATTCGACATACGTTATATTTTTAAAAAAATTAAAATTAGCGAAAAAGTAGTTTTTATAATTATGTTATTTTTTTCAATTTAAATGTCTATTTATTTTTCACTAATTTTTAATAATATCATCTCGTGCATAGCACGGGTTAAATACTAGTAATATTTAAATATAAGCTATCACATGTTATGCACTTAACAAAGTATGGCTCTAAAAATTTCATACGATCAACATTATCACATTACGCACAGTTACAATGTTGTGCGGGTAAGAGATACAATTAATAATTTTCTTATAAACTAATTTATGTTATGGAAAAAACATTAAAATATACCAATTTTGACTTATACATACATTTATATGTAAAATTAATAATATTTTTATAAACTTATTTATGTTATGGAAGGAACATAAAAATATATCAATTTTGACTTATACATACATTTATATGCAAGAAGATTTGAAGTCGGCAAATCAAATCATATAATCACCGATATAAAACAAATGAAGAAGAGAAAACAAAATCGAGCAGCCGGAAATTACCTCAATTTTGGACGGACGATGCATGCGTTACTTTAATTTTAGACTTTTTTTAGACTTTTGAGACACACATTTCTTCTTGACATTTAGGCTCCCGATCTCAATCATTGATGGTATAAGAATGTCTATGAATAGCAACGTTTGATGTCCACTAGAAAACAACTCATAAGAACAATTTTACATCATCTACAGAGGGTTGGAGTGATTAGAAGACTTGAAATCGGAAGAAATCAGAATAATTATATTCAATAGCTGGAGGTAATACTCGTTCTGCAATCGTATATTTAATTACTCATCATGTTCATCGATACATAGAAACTTGATTTTGGTTTGAGAAAAAACTCCTAACAATATCTTCATACTATCTCACAACTTAACCAGTATATTAAATGTCAATACGAAGAGAGACACAAAACATTAATTTACCTTTTTAAAAGTCTCATTAAAAACTCTTTGCATGAGAGTTTGAGAAAATTGTCGGATTCCATATTATCATAAAAGAGTTAATTATTTGTTCTAGCCAAATAAGTCACACGATTATTTCTTTTTTAATCGTATTTCCCTTCTTCTTTTTTATTGTAATTTTCTATTCCAAGAAAACAAGAACATTAGAAACGAAAATCCCAGTTCCTAAAAAAAGTTTAAGATTGTGTCACGAATTCGTTTAGATTTCCCGATACGAGAAATCAGAAATTCAACGACTTATGATCATCCCAAGATTAAAAATAAATAAATAAATAAATAAAGTTGTATCCCGAAGTAAATCTGTCACGCCCCGAGCCCGAGCCTGCGGTTGCGTGACTGCACAATGAGCCTCTATAGGAACTACTTCGTATTCGTCTTCGCTTTACGAAAATGATTAATTCAAGTTGCTATAGTAGTCCATTGTAAGCCATTATAAACTAATTTTAAATATTTCATTTTTCAGATGTGAGACAAAGGTATCACAAAATCACTAACTCAAAACAAATTAAGTCGACGTGCGGCATAAAAGTTATCAATTTATGGACAAAACTCAAACAAATTTAATAATGAGATAGGAGATATAGATACAAGGAAGATGCTAAGAATGCATGTGCTTGTAGGGTCTTCAAGCTTAGCCTTTGGTAGTTCAAATAGGAACAAGTGCATGTGCATCCCAAAAATATTTTGAATCACTTCTTGTGGTTCCAACTACAAGAAATTAATGCCACAAAAATTGTCACTTTCCACCATATGCTATATTATTTTTTATAAATATAGCTCAATTTTCCTCTATATAAATAAATCCCAATTTTCCAAATCTTGTACAAGTCCTGATCACCACGAAAATTAAACTCCCCTCTCCTAAACATTTCAACTTTCTACCCAAAATGGCTATTAAAATCTTCTCCATGGCTTCACTCTTCTTGGTCTCGTCCTTATTTGGATTTTGCCTACGAGCTACTAATGGTGACTGGGAAGGCGCGTTCGCCACCTTCTATGGTGGGGGCGATGCATCGGGCACAATGGGTCAGTTGAATCGAACCACGTTGTGTTCATTTCACTTTCTTGTCCAAATATTGAATATAGATATTATATCAAATATTCTTTAGTCTAGCATTGTCTCTTCTTGGGTCTAAATGTGTTAATTGTCCCACGTAAGTAGGATAAATAACCTGAGAGTTGCATATATTGACTTGGACAATCCTCCCCTTGAGCTAGCTTTTGGGATTGAGTTAGGTCCAAGTTCCAATCTTAACATGGTATCAGAGCCCGAGTTCCACCGGGAGTTGCATAAATTGGCTTGAACAATCCTCCCCTTGAGTTAGCTTTTGAGATTGAGTTAGGTCCAAATTCCAATCTTAACAAAATGATAGTAATAACTATTTTTTTTTTAATGTAGTCACCGTTTGCACTCTATTTTCCTTTACTTACGTTTCACCATTTTATTTAAAATTGGGATAATTTTATTCATAAATTGGAGAGCAAAAAACATAACTCGAGAAACAATTATAAAATCGAAAGCAATTTCTAATATATATTTTCTTTTTCAGGAGGTGCTTGTGGGTATGGCAATTTGTATAGTCAAGGATATGGCACCAACACTGCAGCACTCAGCACTGCTCTATTCAACAATGGCTTGAGCTGCGGGTCGTGCTACCAGTTAACATGCTCGGGAGGCGCCAAATCGTGCATACCGGGCACGATCACGGTCACCGCCACCAATTTCTGCCCGCCTAACCCGTCTCTGCCGAACAACGCCGGTGGGTGGTGCAACCCTCCCCGCCAACACTTCGACTTGGCCGAGCCGGCCTTCTTGCAGATCGGTCAGTACCGAGCCGGGATCGTCCCGGTTTCATTCCGAAGGTAAAAAACCAACATCACCACCACAATTTTTCTTGAAAAAGATGCGACATAAGGCCTAACATGTTGATAATATGTTGTCTTTTAACAGAGTCCCTTGTGTCAAGAAAGGAGGAATAAGGTTTACTATCAATGGTCACTCCTTTTTCAACCTAGTACTGGTGAGTAATGTAGCAGGCGCCGGGGACGTCCAGTCGGTATCGATCAAGGGTTCGAGAACCGGGTGGCAGCCCATGTCGAGGAATTGGGGCCAAAACTGGCAGAGCAACTCGTTCCTTAACGGCCAACCGCTCTCGTTTCGAGTCACGACGAGTGATGGCAGGACTCTTATTAGCAACAATGCTGCCCCGGCCAACTGGCAATTCGGCCAAACATACGAAGGGAGCCAATTCTAGTTGGATTCAAATCATAAATATATAATATTTCATTCGAAAGAGAACTATATCAGGCTCGAGTCCGACTCGAAATCGTATCATGGGAAGGGGCTAGTGGAGCTGGGGGTGACCGGGTTCGCACCCGCTTAGGCCTAACATACATTTTTATTTAAGTTACAGGAATCTTTTTTCTTTTTCTTTTTCTTTTTTTGAATTTTTTGGTGAGAAGATATTAAAATTATGGCTAAATTTGTATGAAGCCGCAAATGATATATTTATTTAAAATTGTAATTTAGTCCTTTTTCCGGACAAAACTGAAATGGGATATATATAAAATAAGATTGAAGTTATAAAACTTTATTTGATTGATTGAATTTTTCCTTTTAATGGCTCATTAAAATGCTTCCAATTGACCTCCAATTGGGTATTTCAGACTTTATAATATTAACAAAGGTTTGACAAATATTTTTAATATGAGCATATAAGATGTCTAAATAAGTTTTTCTTGTCCAAACTTACCTCTAATGTCTTACTTTAATTTTTAAAAGACAAATATATCTTTAGATATAACTCTACCACAAAATTCAGTGACACATATACTAAAATACATTATAACATCACATATATCAACAACTCGGGTTAGTAAACGGCCTTCATATTTAAATAGAAAATTATATCATGGACCGGAAATCCTAAATTCGGTCATATCATATGATGAAAAAACACGTAAAATATTTGAGAGCTGATAAAATATTGAGCAGGAATCGTGTGGGATGATTTAAAAAAAAAATAGATTAGTGAGACGAGTCAACTCGATCTATATTTAAAGTGAAAATAACATTTTCAGCATTAAAAATAATATATTTTCATGAATTGAATAAGTTGAAGATCAATTTTATAAAATTAACTCATGGGACTGTCTCACAAGATTTTTCTGTTAATTGTTTATAATAAATTTAACCAAATAACATATTTTAGGAAAAAATATGTGGATAAATTATTTTTTAAAATATGTGAATTTCCACCCAAATCATAATCATTATTAATGACTATGGGCCACGTTTGGCACTTGGATTAGTATAGGATTACACTTTTAGTCAAGCGTTTTTTAAGACCACCGCTAATGGGCCCGAGAAATGTACACTGTTCAAATGTGAAAATGCAAGAAATAAATCTCAAACTGAAGAAGGTATTCTCAGTCCTAATTTCCACAGTAGAAGAAATAGATTGTTTTTTCCCGAAATTACCCTTTGCCCTACTTTAAACGTGGTTTCTCATTTCTCGCATATTTGTTTTCTTCTGGCCGCCGTCGTTGTTGAATGAGGTTTTTCACAGATCGTCCATAGAAGTCTAGTTCGTCCTCGCAAATTGTCTCTCAAATCCTTACCATTATCAAAAGAACTTTGTATGGTTTACAACAAAAAATCAACTGTCCACAAACCTACAAAATTTTCTTTTCCAAAACACAAAGGTATGAAAATTAATGAACATAAATGAATAGTTAAACACTTTCGTTCTCTTTCACACGTAGAAAAGATCGGAAATTTTAAAAAAATATTTGCATAAGATTTGTTTGTAACCCATCACCTTAACTGTCTTTCACAGATTTACTTCGGTTCTACATCAGATGTGCGATCTAACAAATGCCAAGAAACAATGTTGAGTGAGAGAATAGTTGGGTAGATATGTGTTTCGGGTCAAAAATAAGAAGCCTGATATGTACCGTGATAGGGATAAAGTTGGAAAATTAAATTTTGTAAAAAAAAAAGGGCGTGAACCCCACCCCCGAGGGCCCCAGCCTCAAGCCCCACCGTGAAGGGAGGTAAATCAAGATAATGCACCGACAGCAGGTATCCAGAAGAGAGGTTGGCAAGAAAAAATTAAATTTTGTAATAGTATTTATCTAGAAAAAATAAATGGAATCAAACAGAAATGAAGTTAAAAAACTGATACTAAACTTTCTTATCCCTATATCTTCCAATGATTAATCTTATCCTGTGTATCTCAAAGGTGAATAATAACTGTTCGTATGAGCTTAGTTCAGTTGGTCAGCAGCAGTGAATTTTGAAGTAATAATCAGGGATCGAGTCTCGCAAACGGCAGTGTGGGAGTTAAATTTCGTCCAACGAGGGGGAGTTCCTTGTGTGTGGCGTAGCATAAAGTCTAGTTGCTGCTGATTAACTGAGTCACCATGATTTACTTCCTTTCACAATCTTATCGGACCGAGACGGCTGACGTGAGCGATTTAACCTTTCTGGAGCAAGGTGAATAATAACTTCCAGAAGCTACGCCGGGCTCATTCAATCGCTACGCAGGTTCGGTCTTAGCAACCACCAAGAACTGCTCCAGCGGGAGGTCCCCGGCCAGTTGCCCTTAGGTTTTCGACGATGTCTTACGGCGGAGCTGATAGCCGTCGGATGGTGGAGTTTCCGATCTGGGAGTCGAGTGTTCTCAAGATTCTGAGAGGTGACATCACTGAGTGGTCTGTCGACGGTTCGTCGGATGCCATAGTAAGCATCTCTGTTTTCTCTCCTTTTTCGATTACTCGTTTTTGTGATTTTATTAGTCAATCCCGCTTCGCTGTAGTGTGATCGGGCAGGAGAAATTGTTCTTTATACATGATCCATATCTGTCGAAATCACTTAACACAGATGGAAAACAATTGAAAACTCTATGGTTCTATATTATCTGATGAAGCTAATCGCCTGAGGCTATGCATGGGATTGCTAGTACATTAACTTTAGCATCGTTTGGCGCACATCTTTTTCGTCTGAGGATTGACTCAAGTTCTATTTGGATCAAATTCTACAAATGATCAAAGTCACGACATTCTGTTATCATCGATATTATTGATTTAGCATCCCTATATTATACATTCTTCATGATCTCATCACACGAACCAAACCGTGTCTTGTTTTATGCGCACCATCTTTCAGCAATGTTTTATTATCTGCCTAAGTCAGGATATTAATAGTATATAGTTGTTATGTGTTGTAAGATTTATTAGATTCATTTGATTGTTTGCATGGTTTTTGACAGGTGAATCCAGCCAATGAAGGTATGCTTGGAGGTGCTGGTGCTGATGGGGGTAATAATTTCAATTTCCTTTTTTTTTGTGAGGAATGTACTCCTTGGGTGTCTTCCTCATGTAATTTTTCCTCCCTCCCATAAATTTTTGCAGCAATACATAGAGCTGCTGGTCCAGAATTATCCAAAGCATGCTATAAGGTCCCAGAAGTACGGCCTGGAATTCGCTGTCCTACTGGAGAAGCAAGGATTACCGCGTATGTCCTCATAGATAGTGTAATATGAATAAATTCAATGTGCTGTGTATCATGCACCTGCTTTCACTGACATGCTAACATTTTAAAATGTCCAGGGGCTTCCGGTTGCCAGCTTCTCACGTTATTTATACAGTTGGACCAATTTATGACATAGATAAAAACCCTGAAGCCTCTTTGAGAAATGCGTATAGGTACATACTTGAATGAATGACAAGTCCCCTCCTTGGAGGTTTGATCTGTGTTTAAAGTGTGGTTTTTTTCTTTTTTTACCGGAACATGATGCAGAAACAGTTTAAGCATCGCCAAAGAGAATGGTATCCAATACATTGCATTCACAGCAATATCATGCGGTGTCTACGGGTATATTTCGCATCATGATATTGTTCAATCCTTGTGAGCATACTGCAATGCTTCTCTTAACATGGGGCAGCTTTTAACCCATGATTGCGTGTAGTGAAATGGGAAACCTAGGTTTGGAAAAATGATGTCTCCCAACTAGCAACGACATGCTGTTTTCTTCCATAGGTTAGTTCCTTGTCCAATACTTGTTACACTTGAATTCAGGTATCCTTATGATGAAGCTGCCACAGTGGCCATTTCTACAGTCAAAGATTTCGCAAAGGACTTTAAGGAGGTAGTTTCATACTTTCTTTCCTTTTTGCATTTTATTAGTTGGTTTGGATCCTCCACTGTACTTATTTTGTTGGGAATCTTGTATTATTTGTTGCATAATGGGCTATAAATAAGGCTACAATTTGTGATTCTGAGTGCTAAGTCGAACCAACGCCCTGCTAACCAACTTAGAGATTTGAGTTAATGGAGGTAACTCTATCAAGTGGGAATTATTTAACTTTGATGCAATCAATGAGAAGGACTAGCTCAAATAAGAAGCCAGTTTCTGGTTTGATTTATGTTACAGTTTCGTTTAATGCAGTTGAGTGGGAGCTCAGTTTCCAAGTTTTGGGGTCGTTTACTTGGGAATAAATCATCAAGTTCCATAAAGGAGGTAAAAAGCCTTTTTTCCTAATCATTAAACAACATGAATCTTGTGAAGTAATTCTAGGATTGGAGAAACTTTAACTGCATGCTTGCATGTAATGAATGAAAATAGTGTGTGAATTTCAAACTTCCAAAGCTAGCATTCGTTTAAAACCTCGTGTAGTCGTGTTCATATAAATGAATAAGAGATTAAACACTGTCATGTGACAGCTTTCTTTCATTATTTTGTAATAAATTGATTGTGTTGAAGCTCTATGAATGAGAGAATACAATCATCACCAGTTGCATTGTCTTTCAGGTGCACTTTGTTCTGTACTCGGATGAGATTTACGATGTTTGGTTGAACAAGGCCAATGAATTACTTCAAAAATGATCATGTTTGATCTTTAGCTAAACCCAAGGGTGTATGCAGCAGAGGCAAAAAGCAGTTCACTGAGTTTGCTTGTTTAAAATACCACGGGGAGGGCCAATTGATCGTCGAATAAATGCTGGGTTGATCGTATGACATCCCTTGATTATTAATCAATTTTATGTTCATGCCGTTTGTTGCCGAAGATATAACCTTACAACTGCACCCACACACTGCAGGGTGAAGGTGACTTTTATAGTCAGTTCATCTAAACAAATCTACCTGAAAATTGAAGAAAGCTTTGGTAATGCTTTTACAATGATGAAGGTATAGTGTTTGTGTGAACTCTGATCCTCAGGGCCAATATTCAAAATAATTTAAAAATAAATAATTTTGGTCAGATAGATAGTTCGATAGTCCTAAAAAAGGAGCGTCTAACACGGTTTCTTGAGCCAATTCAAGAGCTTGGCTTGGAACCAGAGGTGTAAATGAATCGAATCGAATTCCTGACATGTTTGAACTTTTTTTATCTTGAAATCAAATTATATTTTTCGAGAGTAGTTTGTGAATCTTGATATTTTATTAATATAATACAAATAATAATTTAATAACTTTCAAATATTTATTTTTAAGTAATAGTTTAAAAACTTAAAAGAACACTTTGAACAAAAAATTTCTAGCTACGAATCGAGTTTATATATATCTATTTTGAGTCTTAATTTTTTCATCACGGTTTGATTTAGTTTGTTTACACTTTTGCTTGAAACTCGCACTTTTGGAAGAAATTTTTTAGCTCAAATTTAGATATTTAAAATCTAACGCACAAGGTTGCTAGTTTTTCATTATTTCAATCTGAGTGAAAGTAAATACTTTGCTACAATTGCCATTAAATTTTCTAACATGTGTGTTTTGATTTCAGTATGCATCAGAGCATTTTGCTTTTGTAATGTAAGCGTTGACAATCAATCATATGGTAAAAAATATTGACATCAAAATATTCTTAGAACCTATTGAATGTTTTATCGTATGTTTGCCGTGTGTTTATTCCCTGACTCAAGGATCTTTGTCCTTGGACAGTGTCCGTGGCAATCTGCTATGCAAATTTTCATCCACAATTTTGTAATGCTTCGAAAATTTACGATGAACCATATCGGCATATCGATCTACATGGTCTTGAAATTTGTCATATAGAGCTGGAACTGTGACAGAAATAATGATCCCTGCTGCCAAATAGTGAAACGTCAAAGTAGCAAATCGAAATACACAACAATTCAAAATCCCAAGGGAAGTTTTGTTACAATAGCAAAAACAACTTTCGACAACTCACAACCAAGCTACCAGAATTTCGAAAGATTTAAGAGCCATGTCGCTGAGGGATAATATTTTACACTGATGGAATTTTACCAACATATCTGACGAATGACTAAAAAAGCTTGAGAGGCATCATGATACATATGGAAACATATAATCCGTGTGTAGAACATTTGGAACTGCCACAAACGCATGTGGCCTCAATTATCTTCAAAGTAATATTTTATTATATTTTCCTTTGTTAATTTACTTCAAGACAACTGGACCTATCACATATAATTATAACACTCTAACTCCACTGTTAACACTAAAGTAACAAATAACCATTATATTGTTCCTTAACAAAACAATCGTATGGAATAACAAAGTGAAAATATTTGCATCATATCATCTTCCACTAACTAAAGAGTCAAATTTTCTTCCAAAAATTTGAATACTTGCTCAAATGTCAGCTTCCTAGTAGTTCTGAAAAAGAAGATAATAACACATGGGAACTAACGATTTGGTATTGTGTATGCAACATAGGAATAACACTGTGGGACACATCAAAACACGTGTCAATCCTACATGAAATATATGGGGGCCACATTTATTCAGTGTAACATGTTACTCCTACTCCCAATGTAACATAGAAAAGAACCCAAGGATCCATAGGCATCATAAAACATTGAAGAGTTGAAAAGCCAAGGATAAAACATCATACCTATGTATGCGAAAGTGAAGAAAGATAGCAGGCAACCAATCACAGACAAAAGCCATAAAGCAATCACGACCTGCAAGATTCAAAAATTCTTAGTTAAGTTTCTGTTTCTCTGAGTGATTGATCAAAATTTCAGGGTTGATAGAGAAACAATTATATCCATGCTAACAGTTCTATAAAGCAGTTCGAGTTATGATAATCAGTAGGAGGTACAAAGAATATATTGGCAAACCCTAGTAAGCAAATTAATATGACCGTTAAGTCCAACTACTTAATGGCCTCTCTAATATAATCAGAGAAAATTGACTAGGGAGTCAAAACATCTCAAAGCTAACACACATTCAGAACTAAGTCATTTGTATACATTTATGGCATCATGTCTGAAGTTGGAATTTGGCAGAAATAGAGACCAATAATTCGCCGATTTTCAAAAGCTGACAAAATGATCAGAGCCCAGAGGAGTGTTTTCAAAGGGGAAAAGTGTTGATCATTCCATCCTCTAAAATTTCACGGAAAGAAATGAATAAGAGTTACTGTTAGAAAGCAGCCATATCCGGTAGGATTTGAAATAATAAATCAAGTTTACTGCTTGATGTCAACTATAATGATTACGAGGTATCTGGTGAACAGTCCAGGGACAGACATCTAATCTAATCCAATATAATTATATAAATGTATTACTCATTGCCGCATATTGTTCCTCAAAACCAAACAAAATATGTAAAACCTATTCAAAAGTGAATTCACGTAATTGTTTTGCTAGTCTGTTGTATACGGCAAAAAGCTCTCAGCAACTTCAGAAGCGGATGATAAGACTTTTAAGAGTATTTAATAAAAAATGCTACTATCCAAGAAGTTATATGAGGATCATGCTTTGCATACCCCTACCAAAAACATTTCCCTGCATTTAAGGTATGACCCATCATGCCTTATGCAATTGAGAATTGACTGGAACTCATAAATTTAGATCCTCTGCTTTTGTCTTTATCACCACTGTTTTATGGATGAATTGACAGTAAACATCTTTTTTTTTCCATCAACTAAAGAAAAAGAAGTCCTAAAGTGTGGGTGGTCAGGGAAAGACTTTTCACAATTGCAGTTCATAGTGTAGAATGTTGCACTCTTTCAGTCTTTATAAAATTAGTTATCACTAACCTTGAAGAAAAGTCTGAAGTCCTTGCCTAGAGTTATGTCATGAGCCATAAGCAGCATATAATTGATTTTGACACGAAATGATGCTGCAGCATTATTGACCATTTCTTCTGACAAGACTAGTTCTGGTAGTGCCTGGAGTGGTCTGTTCAAAAAAGGTTTCACGTGATTCCTATTTGAAACAACGCAAACCTGATTTTATAACATTATAGATACATATACAAGCATCGTACTTGTTTCTAAATACCGCATAATTTGCCCGAAGAAACATCAGGACAATTAAAATCAGCAAGACATCAGAACAAAGTGGTAAGAATGATATCCCTGAGCGCTCGATTAATAGCCAGGCAATAGTAGCAATTACTACTACACCAAATGAAACATGTCGCCTTCTCCAGAGCATAACATCAGCAGCTAAAGCCAGAGTGAAAAAATGGGTGAGATGAGGCGATGGCTGAAGAAGAGAAAGCCATTGTTAACAAAGATTGCATCCATAGAAGCATGACAAAAATGTTGCAAGCTTCTGCACCAAATCAGTTAATGAAAAAGGATGGAGGGCTATAATGTTTTATACACAATGCAAGGTGCCTCTTTGTATTCATCATCCATCATGGTGCATCATAGAGGCATTCCCTTTTGTGTCTAGAATATGTACCTTCGGAATCAACATCCCTGACATTGTACAAAATATTGAAGTATGCAACTCCTAGAAACAGAAAACTAAATTGCTAAAATAAAAAATTGCTCAACTACCTACAAACTCAAGCAAAAGAACTGAGTGCCTGACTTCACATAGTTTCTTCTTTCAAATATCGTCCAATTTCCTCACTAATTTACATCACCTAACAGAAACCCAGTCAAATGACCACTATTTCTAATACAATGGTTGATCGATCTCTATAAAATTCGGATACTTCAGCATGAGCACCTGTTCGCAGAACAAATTCGAAATAAATATGTTAAACACTTGAGGTTGAACACCTCCACAACAATAAAATGCTTTCAACAACTGCAAACATACGGACTGAGCAGAGATAAATTCAGCACCGATCATCAATGCCGGTAACTTTACTAAATAAAACGCATGCATAAAAACCAGCTGGGAGACATCAGCAAGCAAACAAACAAACAAACAAGCAAGAAATGAACACAAATTACTTCGTATCACGTTCATTTATTCATCGTAATCACCTTTGCCACCGCCCATCATCTGATGAACAGTTGCTTGACGACCGAACAATTTGTACGATGAGCTCGTCGACGTCGGATTACCGATTCTCACCTCTTCGTTCGGCTCCACACCGCATACATCTTCATTATTTGAATTCTCCATTCCTGAATTTCCAAAACAGAAAAAAAAAATCGAAAAACCATAGCCCAAACCAAAAGAAGAAAAATTCATCCGTAAAAATTACCGTAAAATCGAACACTGTATTGAATCAATCGGAGAATGATTGATCGAAGAGGTTTGTTGAGGTTAACTTGTGCATTGGAACGTCCGCTGCTTAGCGTTTGACTAAAACCGTAAGAAGATTCAAAGCATACGACGTCGTATCTTGGGGGTCAGTCTTTGTTCGGGTTTCGGATTAAATAGGGTTCACCCGAACATATTTGGGTTTTATTGATTTCTTGATCCGACCCGATATTTATGCTTTTACGAAAATGTATCACGGGCTCAATGAATTCGGGTTCATTCCATCTAGGAGCACTACCTTTATGATAAAATCAAGAGTTTAAATTTAGTCATACATACATATGGTCCACTAATTTTTTTTTAAAATCACATATATGTATGAATCTTGTCCATCCAAACTATGTGAGATTTCGGTTAATTTAGAGGTCTAAAAACATCAAATTGGTTAACGATTTTTTTTAATCAAGTTCGAGGAATATTTAATTTGTATTTAAATTTATTTTTTTCATAATTCGCGAATAAAATTTGAATCAAATTATTTTATTTAATAGTTCGCGAACTAGTTACAAGCTTTAATGTTATATTAATATAATTATATATTAAATATGTATTTTGAGAAAAAATGTTAACTCTTCGAAATGAACTCGAGTAATTTGAACTTTAAATATTTCTCATATTCGATTAGTTTATACCTTTACTTGAGTTGTTGTAATATAGTGTACTTTTTTTATGTCTTTATTAATTTGAGTCATGCTACATATACAATAAGATTTGTACAACAATTTTTATAACAAAAAAAAATTAATTTATCGAAATCTCATCATAAATACAATACAAAATCTCATAATATAATTGTTATAAATATCGATGTATTATATTAATTTTCAAAGTTTATCAATCTTTACAATATAAACCAAATTTATCTTCTATGTTTAGTTTGATATTTATGGTTGAACTTTATATGATATTTAATAATATCACAAAATATAATTAAAGTACAAAACAAATTAATGATATAATAAACTAGAATTCTCAATCAGCGAATCAATGCTCCGACGATGGTGACACGAATTATGAGATTTCTTTGAACAGTTTGTTGAAATCCTACATTTCAATCCTACATTTCTTTGAACAGTTTACAAAACAAATTAATGATATAATAAAAATGAACGATGGTGTCACCATAAATAGGTTAAAAAAATGAACTTGCTCCAAAATTAATGATTAAAAAAATGAACTTGCTCAAATTTTAATATCAGACTTTGATATTAAAAAATATAACAGAGAAAATTTGACTGAATTTATTGCAGAATCTTCTTTCTCTCTCTCGATTCGATCTGTATATATATAAATAATTGTTGATGAAATCATATGCACGCTAGTTCAACAAACTGTTGGTGAACAATCTACAGTGACTGCCCAGCTTTTGGACCTAATTTAAACCTGTCGTTTCCTAATCACAGATCCGGCATTCAATCATTCAGTCGATTCAGCTCAGGTGCGGATTTTTTTTATTCGGAATGTCCTTGTTGTAGTTTTTGGCGATTGTTTTGATTTATTGGGATTTTCGCTACAGGGGAAGGAGGAGAAGTAGAAGAAGAAGAGACGAAAGGGGAGATGGGTGATAGCAAGGGGTTTCAGCTGGGGACGATTGGGGCGTTGACTCTGTCGGTGGTTTCGTCGGTTTCCATCGTGATTTGTAACAAAGCGCTTATGAGTTCATTGCACTTCATTTTTGGTGGGTTTTTTTGGTTATTAATAATGTTATTTTAATTTCGGGTGAACTTTGTGAGAAATGTAGGATTGAGTGCTTCAAATTCGAATGTTCTGTTGTTTATTTCCGTTGCTAATATGTGGTAAAGCTTTGAAGCAGTCGAACTAGCTTAATTGAGGAAGTGAGCATTTTGTTTTGTGCATGAATCTGAATGCTTCAAAAGAGTCGGGAAAAACAGATCTCACACCCCTTAAGATCGACATGATATATCCCATCAATCGTACATGATCCCTGAAAAATTTCATATAAATCTTGGCGCAAGGAATAGTTTGTGTACTTACAAGCCTGAACTATTTATGGTATCAAGTTTTCCTTAAAACTTGGTGTGAAGTATAGATCAATTTACGAGGACTTGACTGATTAAACTTGGTTATCTGACTGGTTGCTTGTAAAGTTGTTTGAATGTTTTTTTACTTTATGGAAGTAGTAGAAAGGAAAGGGAGTCACTTTTCATTATAAATAGGTTTTGTGAGGGTTAGGATGCATTAGAAAAGATACAAGCACATATATGGAATAACATCGCTTCAATTTCCCCCCTATACAGCTACAACTTTGACAAGCTGGCATCTACTGGTTACTTTCTGTTCTCTTCATGTGGCACTGTGGATGAAGCTTTTTGAGCACAAACCAATAGATTCACAAACCGTGATTGGATTCGGCATTCTAAATGGAATTTCGATCGGATTGTTAAATCTCAGCTTAGGTTTCAATTCTGTTGGTTTTTATCAGGTAAAATTTTCTTGTTTATGTTTCTTTACCAACAGGTTCAACCCTGAGCTGCTGCATTCTCTCTGACTTAAAGGTGTACTTTTATTACTTGACCAGATGACTAAGCTGGCAATTATCCCATGCACGGTACTATTGGAAACCCTTTTCTTCGGCAAAACATTCAGGTTGGTGCTCGCATATCTTGTGGAAAATTATTTATATTATAAAATATATCTGCATGTTTGTCCTTTTTACTTCATTACGGTTGAATGATACAGTTAATTTTTTTTGGCCGTGCTCAGTAAAAATTGTTATGCGAGCTGAGTGGGTTGTTCTATCTGTATTTTCACTTTAATTGATATTGTTACTGGGAACTATTTTCTGAAGGGGCTATTAGTTAGACTATGTGGGGTGCTAGACTAGTGGATTGTTTGAGTTAGCCATTACTGTGGTTCAGCTAGTTTGTCCTATGATGACTTTGTACATGGCAATGGACAAAATCATTTTCTTACATCCGTTCTGACTTCTGTGCATCTGACTTCTTCTAAGAAATGTGATTTTTTATCATCTGATTTGCATACAAAGTGATTTGTGGGACATGTTTTCATTGATCTGTTCTGTCTCTAATATTTGTTTTGGGTTGTGACAATTGCAGTAAAAGCATAAAGTTTTCTCTCGGAATTCTTCTTTTAGGTGTTGGAATTGCCACCATCACTGATCTGCAGCTCAATTTTCTGGGATCGTTTCTATCTTTTCTTGCAGTTGTTACAACTTGTGTTGCTCAAATTGTATCCTTTTTCTATATAGATTCATTCTTTATGTCATTCATTCAGATTAAACCTTGGCTCTTTAAAACTAACTCTTCCAATGCTACCACTAAGTCTGAAAATTGTGTGAACTACTGCCAGAAGAAAAACATGTAGTAGGATAAGACACGAGCATATTTCTGGAGAAATGAGCTATCAGATTGCACTCAGAGACGTGATATATGTAAAACTTGTTGAAACTTGCTGATACTAATATGATGATGAACTAAATATGAGTATAAAGCCACTGGGCGCCCTTGGTGGCCTAGGCTACTGCTTATAAGGGGATATAAGGCGAGCGTCGTGTTTCTCCCTTTTTGCTGCCATATGAACTGAATAGGAGCATATAAGGGCATACTCAGCGCAAAAGGCTCCTGCTTATAAGGGGATGTAAGATGAGCTTTATATTTTACCCTTTTGTGAAGACTAATTCCTGTGTAAACAAGGAAGCATTTAACTTTGGCCACTATTTCCTTACCTGGGTCAAAAAAAAATCCAAAATCTGGTGACAGTTAGCTGAAATTATAACCTTAATGATTCTAGTACTTAAGTTAGAAGCAGAAAGGAAAGATGTTACAGTACCATCCCTTTAATTTAAACTATTTTGCGTCATTGATCTTAAACATAAATTGACGGAAGAATTCAGGAACTCTTGACTATTCTTCGTCAACGTCTTGAAACTCATCTAGAGCTCGCTTTCACTACAATTATTTTAGCAGAGACTGTGAATCTGTTTCTTCATCCTACAACACAATCATCGACAAATAATCTTCAGGGTTTAATCTGTCAATGAGTTGGGATGTCTCCCAAGCTGCAAAATTTGTTGCAAAATTTTTTTCCAACCATCAAATCCATCAGAATGATGCCTTGGGACGTTTCATGTTCATATATGGTTTGGCTTTTCTAGAAGAATGTGTTTAAGGACTGTTTTCATTCATCATGAAAACTACAGTACTAGGCATAGAAAATAATCTTCAGATTTAATCTTATAAGGGCCAGGATATCTTACCTGAAACAAATCTTGTAAATCTAACTTTTTTTCCTACGATTGGATCCGGCAGAACGATTACCTTTCAGCATTTCATGTTTTTTATGTGGTTTGGTTTTTCTATGAATATATTTTATGGGCTCGTGACATAACTATCTTTACACAATGCATCGCATTAGATTTTTGGATTATTTGATTGTTTGAGATCTTAACAGTTTATTTTAGATGACTAATACCATCCAAAAGAAGTACAAGATTTCTTCAACCCAACTTCTGTATCAATCTTGTTTTTATCAATCTGTCACCCTGCTTGTCTCCGGTCCATTTCTGGATAAGCTTTTAACTGGCTTAAATGTATTTTCCTTCGGATACACCCCACGAGTGTTGGTAAGTAAGATACGGCTTAATATCTCTATTACTAGTTTTAAATACCAAATTGTGTAACTAGAATCAGAATTCAATTGTTGTGTTGCAGGTGTTCATTGTTATATCCTGCCTGATCGCGATCTCTGTTAATTTTAGCACATTCCTCGTGATTGGAAAAACGTCTCCTGTCACTTATCAAGTTCTTGGGCATCTCAAAACTTGTTTAGTATTAGCATTTGGTTATGTTTTGGTTGGTGATCCATTCAGCTGGAGGAACATTTTTGGGATTTTGGTTGCTATGGTTGGAATGTTTCTATATTCTTATTATTGTACTATCGAGAATCAGAAAAAAACTGAAGAAGCACCAACACTGGATCAGGTATGAGATACTATCTTTTCGTCCTCTCAAATCTAGAAGATTGTTTGTTACTCTGTTTTGAAGAGTAGACACCTAATGGTTACATCCTGTCCATTGTTTTGCTTCTTTTGTTTTCCTCTATACAGCTGAAGGAATCTGAATCGGATCCCCTTTTGCATGTGGAGATTGGAGCTGTGAAGTTTAACGATGTTTCTGCCCCGAAGGACACAGTTTGGGAATCAGACAAGGATCTGCGTGCTTGAAGGTCTATGTTTCGATACAAAAACTTTTGAAATTTATTACGCTTCACTAAAGCCTCCCACATGTCAAGCATTGGCGTGAATCAAGGAGTACTTCTCTCTTCTCCATCTGCTTGGACATTTCACATACAAATGCTGCAGTCTTTCGTGAGATTCTTTTTATTGACCGTATTACGTATTAAGATTCAAATAACTTGTTTTCCCGACTCAGAGATATTAACATCTTTTGTAAAAATGTCTTTTTGTCACCTCAAAGGGGAAATATAAATTTTGTGCACAATATAGGTTTTATATAATATACTTACTTCAATTTGGTTTGCTTCTGTCACATTGTTGCATGTTCTGATCTTCTATTTTCCTTGTGAATTATCACCAAGAACTACAGGTGTCAATTCGGGTGGGTTGGGTCGGATTGAGCAATAGTACTATTTAAAAATTGCTCAACCCGACCCAACCCGAAAACACTCAACCCGAATCAACTCGATTAACCCGATTTCGAAATTTTTTTAAAAGAAAATAAAAAATATTTTAATTTAAATACATAATAAAAAAAAATCTATTTCGTATATATGATTCAAATTTGAAAGTCTAGAAAAATAAAATATATTTACTAAATTAAATAAAATTGTTTAGAAAATAAAATATATTCAAAATAAATATTAAATTATGAAAATTTATGATATAAATATACAATAAATATTTTTTCAGACATACAATATATAAAAATGTATGTAATATTTATTAATTATATTTTTAAAAAATTAAAATTTTCGGGTCAACTCACCCGGGTTGACTCGAACCCAACCCAACCCGATCATTTTTTCGGATTAGCTGTCGGGTTCAACCCGATCTGACTCGAACATGAAAACTCCAAACCCAAATTTGATTTTTTTCGGGTTGAATCGTGTCGGGTTAGTGAGTCGTGTCTGATTTTAAAACTCCTACAAAAAAATATAGTCTATTATCCTTATTTATGTCTTAATAGAATGGACAAATTTAAGCTCAATGAAGGGAAATACACAGTGGCCCGCTGAGAATGTGTTTTTATATCCCCATCCCAAGTTATATTAGCTCCAAATGTTTATTTATTTAATAAAAATTAAATATTGATATTATTTTAAATAATGAACTTTAATTAGGTCGATTACTATCCTCTTCCCTAGCTTCTAAATCATATGTAAAAAAACGTCTTTTTTAAATCGATTCAAACCATAACCAAATCAGATTGAAACCTAACCCAAAAGTTCGGCTCAGGTTCCACTTTTTATTAAATCGAAGAATAATGTTTCATTTATAATTAAATTTGTACATTAATTTTTATTACACAAAAAATTCAATACAAAAATTATATTTATCTTAATAAATTTAATATAAAATCTCATAAAATATAATTATTATAAATACCCCTAGACGATAATAAGTGGAACGGTCGATTTTAGAACAACGTTAACCTATAATTAACTACTATTTGATATTCAAATTTAGTATAATGACATAAAAGCATTTATCCTTAAACGTAGCCACGTGTTGGCGGCGCTCTTAGCTGACGGCAGAGACCATTTTCAACCTGAGACGGACTCAATCTTCTCACAGCAATTAGTCCCTCGGAAATGTCTCTTCGAATCCTAGCCGGCGCTAAAACCCTAGCCAGGAGTGGAGTTCTGGGGCTCCGCGGACTTCAGACGTTCTCCTTGCCGGATCTTCCCTATGATTATGGCGCGTTGGAGCCCGCAATCAGCTCCGAGATCATGCAGATCCACCACCAGAAGCACCAACCAGACTTACATCACCAATTACAACAAGGCCCTGGAGCAGCTCGATAGCGCTATCTCCTACGGCGATGCGTCCGCCACCGTCAAGTTGCAGAGCGCCCTCAAGTTCAATGGAGGAGGTCCTAAAACGTTGTTCCGATATACTTGATTTCTCGATTCATATTTGTTAGTTTCGGTTGACTTCCGGTGGGATGTCATTGGAAAATGATCTCAGAACAGTATATTATGATTGTGAAGCTGGAAATTTGAATATAGCTGCATTTTCTGATCATGGTGGAAGTTGATGATTGTTATTGGACTACTCAAACATGAGTTTGGGAGGCCAGACTTTTACTGCAACAATTCTAAGACGATCATTCTAACTTATTTTAGCACTCTATTTATTTTATTTTTTGAAATCGTTTCCAGGCCATATTAATCACTCAATTTTCTGGAAGAATCTTGCTCCTGTCCGTGTACGTTCTATGTTTGGCATCTTGGATTGTTAATCTCCTTTCATCAGTAGTTCTGTTTCATAAATTTATTAAATATGTTACTGCAGGAAGGTGGTGGTGAGCCACCAAAAGGCTCTTTAGGTTCGGTTGTTGACAGTAACTTTGGATCATTGGAAGCTCTTGTACAGAAGATAAATGCAGAAGGTGCTGCTTTACAGGGGTCTGGATGGGTGGTGAGTATATTTTACTTTTGCTTAATTATGCGTTGCTTGCAATTTAATCGTAAATATGAAAACAATCACGCTCAAGGCCTCCAATGTTACATCGGGAACCTTGTGTACTTCGAGTTTCAGTTGCTCGGGGCTCTATTTGGTTGGTTTCTTGCAATACAATACAGATGTTTTTGGAGTCTGCTTTTCATTTTAAGTTGTTTCATGCTTATTTTTCCTATTTGATGTTTGCTCAAATTTCGCCAGTGGCTTGCTCTGGACAAAGAATTGAAGAGACTGGTGGTCGAGACTACTGCTAATCAGGTAAGTGACGTACTCTATTTCATCAGTGTATTGTGTGTATCTTATGTTCAACACTGTAACTGCTTAGTGACAAGTCTGCTTTATCCTTGTGTATATTGAGGTTTAAAATGGTCCGTTTAAAGTTGAGTTCATTTTGCTTTAGGAAGATTTACTTACTTGCATGTATTGTATGTGCAAGCTATCCCGAACTTGCCCTGCATTTTAGAATACAACTGCTTGTCATGCAGCAACGTGATGCAGGGTTTTGGATTAATTTTCATATGATCATTGATCAAATGTTTTTCGAGTCTTTAGACCATCATTACTATATTAGGAAGAATTGCTGGGAGAGTGCACGTTCTTAGTCGGAAATATGGCAGTTCTTAGTCTCCCCTGTTTGTAAACTTATGTCTGCTTGGTGAATTTTTTGGTGATCTTCCTGTGCAGGATCCACTGGTTACTAAAGGTCCAAGTTTGGTTCCTCTGCTTGGTATTGATGTCTGGGAGCATGCATACTATCTGCAGGTACTTCTGACAGTCATAAAATATCCCCCGAGCCAAGTGGAGCATGCCCATAAGTTGATATTTTGAACCCGCCTCAAGTCAGTTTATGATGCTTTCTCAATCTTTTCTACTAGAATATTTTGAAAAATTCTGACGATTACCATATCCTAGAATAGAATAATTGAGAGAAAGATATTGTGATGATAAAAAAATCGTACACACTAAGTATAAGCAATTATATCAAAAGGTGATCTCTCATGTAAGATTCGAACCTAGATGAAGAATGCGAATAAGGTCTACAGTTTCTAAGCGTTGGAAGTTTCTTTTAATTCTCATTATTTCATTGGTTGTCTTGGCTACTGACTTCGCTTTTTGACGCCCCATCATATATTTTTGGCGCAGTATAAAAATGTGAAGCCAGACTACCTGAAGAACATATGGAAAGTCATAAACTGGAAGTATGCTAGCGAAATGTATGATAAGGAATCCCCATGATTGGATGAGCTCGATACCAGTTCTACAAAATAAATGTATGATCCCGTTTGTACTCGTTGAAACGCATTACACGGTTCATAAAATAATCGTTGATGTAAGCACTCCATTTATTTTCTGCATTTGGTGATTGCATGTTTAAGTTTAAAGGCAAACAAAGACCTGCAAAGCAAATTGGAAATCATTTTGCAGTGGAATGATAATCAGGCCCATCCATGAATCGAATGAAACCCTAAAATATAAGACGATGTTTGGTAGATAATTTGACATATTTATATATTAAATTTACATTTTTCAGCAAAAGACAAATTTAAAGAATAAACTGAATTTTTTCTTAATGTTCCTGTATTTGCCCAGGTCGGTCACACTGGGCATAACCTTGGTTGGGCACTTGATAATGATGAATGAATCTTCATGATTCTTTTATCTTTTAGCCATGCACTCTTTCAATGCTTCACCTTTGATGGAACCCATGGAGTCTGGTCAATCTGGCTCAGGATCTTGCACCTCAGGTCTTGATTGAACAATGCTCGATCATAGAATACAGGCTTTGTCATGCCTTCAAATTGAAATGAACCGGTAGCGCTTTCCTTATATTTAATTGTTAAGCTTCAATGGGCAGACAGAATTTGTTATCTTCAGTGTGTTGGAGTTGCTTCACAATCCTGACACAATCAACCATGGAACAATTTGTCTTGATTGCATTAAAGGCAATGTGTGATCTAACAGCACCGTATCCTTCCTGCACTTGTGCCAAACAAATTAAAGATGAGAGTCATGGAATGAGAGGAAACTGGTCGAGTTTTCTGATTATTTATCGATGGAGAAAACAATTACGTCGGTTGTTGTACCATTTAACAATTGCCACCATTTGGCATGAGTTCCAGTTAATTTGGTTATTGGGAGGATCGTTAGAGCATCAATTATTCTTGCTAGTGGAACAATCAAAATGTGGTACCTAGATTGACATGCTGTTTGAACTTTGAATTTCAGTGTTAATCCTAGTCATAAATTCCGATATAATGGTACGTGACTGATCCTTCATTTTCCCTAATCTTCGGGTTGAGAAACATCTAATTTTTTGTAAAAATTAGTACAAAATTAGTAGCCAAAACAATCAAAATTAAAGTGGCATTTGTATTGAGTAGCAGTAGAAATATTTGTCTTAGAAAATTCAAGGGAAAATTTTGCAGGTAGAAATATTAGAAGGCCAGGTACCTTGTGCAGGGTGCTTAATAGCGTATCCAGGCGAGGCGAATTAGCTTTAGCTCGACTCGTCGCCTGAAACATTGTACAGAAACCATGAGTGGACGAGCAGTAAGTGAAAGTGAAAGTGAAAGTGAGTGAAACTGGCAGTACTGTCGCACGGTTTAGACAGTTCGTATTTTGATCGACTGACTTCAAGCATACCTCTTGTAACTTGATGTATCCAAATGGCAACAAGGGGTCACTTTCATCGATCATTAGTTTGATCAATGTCTCAAGATTTTTCCCAGTTCCATTGCTAATCCAACCCCATTTCTCAGCCAAATCGCGTATTTCAGCTAGAAAGGTTGCACAGTGAAGAGGTCCTGTCCATAGCGGCCCTGAAACAACAAGCGAACCTGGAACCTAGGACAAAATAATAAGCGCAATATTTCAAGATTAAACAAGAAATGCCACAGTTCTTGAGAAATAGTGTTTTCTTAATACCGAGTCTCAGTATTTCTATAAAACAGTTATAGTAGGAAAGCAAAAACATGGGAATCTTAAGCAAACACAACAGTCCATTATGTTGAGCAATAAAAGAAGATTCTCTGGATTCGTTAACATGGCCATGGAAGATGGTAAGTTGTCAGGCTTACATTACTGCAAGTGCATAATATGTGGCCAAGTTCCTTCCATGAAACTTCCCGAGAATTTCCACACTGAGTGCAGTAGCTGATGAAGCCATAATGCCTGGTATTCGAATATAATATAATCAACCATGAGTTTAAAAACAGATGATACGATTCATATACAAGACAGACGATTCGCAACCAGTGAAGACCTGTTTTTGGGAAGCTTCCCACGTCTAACTTGGAACATCACTCGAAACACGGGACCGTGGAAGGAGTAGTATGAGAAAAGCGGAACGACGTGATAACCCAACACAGAAGCCTCCCGAACAGCCCCACCTATAAGCATTCGTAGGCCAATTTCATTCGAGTATGGTGTTGGCCTAATGTATGCTCCGTATGCAGCCAACGAACTAGAAATCAAGTAGTAAAAGCCACAAACTGACTTTAAGAAATCAAGCAGAATACAACTACCATTCTCTAGTGAAATCCAAGAAATAATTCTGCATTTAAACTTGGATATAATTTTAGATAGAATCTTTTATTTTCGAATAGGAAGCAGACCTCCAGCGAGCAGAATGATCGGCTTAGATAAAAGATTGAAAAACTAACCGAAATTAAGCTAACGTGACTCACTGTTGAGGCCGATGACCACCGGAAGTAAACCCATCAGTGGAAGTAAGATACAAAAGCCCATTCAACTTCACGGCACGCATAGCATCCCGCAAGAAGCTCGACTCGCTCCCGAACGAGTCTATATCAATCAAGTCAAAATAATCCCTCTTCAAAAAGCACTCGGCAAACACCCGGTTCGCATCCGAATGCGTCACCAGCCACCTCTTCCTTTCCCTCCCCGCCTTCTCCAAATTCCCGGAGATAATTGTCCCGCAGTCTTCGTTCGCATCGTTGGCCAGTACGAAGTCGGCGTCCGCTTCCACCAGGTAACGCAAGGAGCGGATTCCGCAGCCGCACATTGCGTCGAGCACACGGAGGGCATTATGGGATTTCTTATAAACAGCAGCGGAAAGCACGGCGAGGTCACGGCCGGTGGCGCTCTCCTGGCGGAAGAATGTGTCGCCGACGTCGAAGGTGAGACCCCTTTCGGTTTCGGGTCGGTTCATGCAGCATTTGGGTGTCGGGCTTGGTCCGAATAGGGTGAAGGGTTTAAGATGATAAGAAACCATGGATTTGTACCTTGTGATCTGGGCTTTTGGAGTCATTCTTACAAAAAGTTTCACTCTTTATTCATTTAGATTTATTTACACTTCCCTTCACCTCCCATTTAAGAAGTAAACAAACCGAATCAAGTCGAATATGACGAAATTTAAAAGATCGAATTTGATTTGAATTAGTTCTATTCGAGTCCGAGATCAATTCGAATTGTTATTCGAGATCTTATTAGTTCATCCAACATCATCGCATCTACCCCTTTCACGACGAAGTCAAAAAATAATCCTCATCGAGTCTATAAGAAGTATTCCATTTTTTTCGTCGGGTCTGAGTAATAGCGCCCTAATTATTAATTTATCTTGCATCTGAAACCAAAATAATCATATTATGACTTCAAGAATTCAATTTCATTGACATAGTCGATTCTAATGATAATTTGACTAAATAAGAAATTTTATTAAAACTCAGTTTCAATTCTGTAGTGTGTAGTGTGTTTTTAGTAAATTCAACCACTGCTTGCATTTCACTGTCAATTACTCGAGTTGAAGCAAAAAAACAAAAATCATATCTTTACTGTATGAAATAAAATGAGTATGTCTCTTTCAGACGGTCTTACAGATCTATTATGTGAAACGAGTCAATTTCATTCATACTTGAAGTGTAAAATAATATCTTTAGCATAAAAAAATAATATTTTTTATGAATTGAGTTGGGTTTGAGACTCATCACACAAAATTTACCTGTGAGACCGTCTCACATTAGTTTTTATGGAAATGAAATTGACATTGCAACAAATTCTAACTAAATTAAAATTGAACAAAGAGAATTTTTTTTTAAGTTCAAATAGCATATAGACTGAAAAAATATATGAATGTGAGGCTATGGAATCGCATTTCTTCTAATCAATCTATTGACACAAAAAATTTGTAGATCAAAACCATCAATAATTTCCTTAAACATAATTGGTCTTCATCAAAAATTTCAAGAATGGGCAGTATTTCAATTAAATATAAGATAAATTTGCTTATAGGGGAGGGTAAAAGGCAAGGCCGATCCTAGCAATTTTTGGGCCTGAGTCTAACTTTTTTTAAAAAATCTCTCATCATGTGTTCATATTTTTTAGTTCCATAACAAATTTTTCGAATTAAATCAATATATTAAATTAATAAAAAAAATAAACGAATAAAAAGATCAAACATGTCCAAAATGATAACTAAAAAATCACTTATAGAGCAGATTTATACATTTCGCCAAACAGATTGTAGACAACAGATGGAATTGTCGGATACTATAGCAATACTACTGGTCTAGTGCTAAAATTTTTGTGCTCGATGAAGCAAAACAATCTTATACGAGAAAATAAAAAACGAAAACCAACCTCCAAAAATAGTCAGATACGGTAAAGAATATAGCGGAATATTCGTGATTATCTAGAAAGATTGAGAAACTTCATGGTTTAGATTAATGAATCTCGATTCTAGGAGCGTCTGTGCCGCTTGCTGGCGACAAGAAGCGGTAGCGAACGTTTTTTTTCAATAGGTTCTCTATAGTCAATTATTTCATACGAACTAGTAGTGTTTGGGCATAAGAATTGCGCGAGCTAAAAGATAGAGTCAAAAATATTCTTGTCCACTAATTAAACTATGAGTAGGCAGAGCAATTTTTTTCTTTTATGCGGGTTAAGAGTTAAGAAATACTAGTTACTCTGCACACGCGATGTGTGTGTACAGTCTTTTTTATCATTATCGATGGACTAAAGTGAAATTTGACAAATTATGGAGGGATTAAATTGATATTCGAATTGTTGAAATAAAAAAAATAAAAATAAAAGTGTGTGTTGAAATATTTTTTAAAAAAAAAACTAAATGTAATATTATTATCATATAAAAGCAAAGTTGGAAGAAAAAGTTGGTGTCCTTCCAAGTGACCAATCTCAACTTTAATAAAATAGAATGATACATGAAATATTAAATTGAAATTAAAAAAAGAATAATTGTTATTTTATAATAAAAATATGGAGATATCAACCTCCCAAAGTAGTTATTACAATTTCATATTTTTAATAATATAATTGCAAGAAATATTGAATATTGACAGGAAGACGATGACTTATTATGAAAAAACCCAAAATAATATATTTATGTTGGAAAAACATATATTTTAATTATAATAAAATTTTCAAAAAATTATAGGCCCCATAAAATAAATGGGCCTGAATCAATGGACTCTTATGCCTCTACATTGGCACGGCCCTGGTAAAAGGGTTAATGAGATCCTACCTATGTGAGCATTACCCTCATTTTATTTCAACAGATAAGATCTTGTTACACATACAATTTCAAATAAAAAATTGGGTCTTATATATGCATGGACAAATCTTGACCATCCATCCTATCATGGGGACAATGTCCATATGAGTAGGATGAAATAAACCGGGTAAAAGTTAGTTGTTGATAATCTTGAGATGCAAAAAACTGGGAAAATTTTGGGAAAGAAGATGAAACGTACGTAGACTGAAAGTTGTATAAAAAAATTAAGATAATAAATATCTTGAGATCACAAACATGCATGCATTAAGACCATGATATACAACCAAAGTTCTCTCCATGGCCCTATCTTATATACAAGTCATTATTTTAACAAAAGAAAAATCTTTGATATTTTTCCAACATGGAGTCTAGAATGTGACAAATTTGCACTTGCTCTCCAAGTTGGCCACTTGCCCATGCAAATATGCAAGTGGGTATCAGTCCTATTTGATCGTCAGAAAATTCGGTAGATCGGATTTTATTTATGTGGGCACTATTTTCGTTTAATTTCAACGAGTAAGATCTTGTCACACATACAATTTCAAAAAAAAAATGGGTCCTATATATATATACATGGGCAAATTTTGGCATCCATCATATCACAAGGACAATGTCCACATAGATAGGATTAAATAAACCAGGAAATTCTATCATATATGTGTGTACTATTATCTATTATTAAGATTTGACTGATTTAATGTGAGATCTACAGCTTTTTATATAATCCCAACATTCATAAACGAATAAATCTAAAAAAATTTGTTGGGTATGAAATATATAATTTTAAAGAATTATGAACTTCTTTCATTTTATAAGGCAAGAGCAAAATTTTGTCTATTAAAACTATTTCGATCGAATGGTTACTTCGATTGGATGCCACTTACAAATTTAGAAACTTTATATAAATAAAATTAAATTTGCTAGCTGTTGGATCAACATGTGAATTTATTTCCATGTTCAATCTTTCTCATTTTCTCACTGTTATAATCAAGGTTTGATGAAAAATAATTAGTAACCGTTGGTGATTTGTCGTTACAGCTAATTAAAAAAGTTGTTACTAAAAGTTTCAGTCCATCGTAAAAAAGACTTCAAATCCAATTAATTTTTTACAAAAATTTAATAAATAAAATCTTCTAATTGAATATTTTTATTGGTGAGATAAAAGAAGGCTTATAAAGATTTCGTCATCGAACTTTCACAAATAAATTTACTCTCTTATTTTCTTTACTTGTTGTTTTATTAATCTCCTAAGTTTGATAAATCGGAGTTTGCCCTCCAAACCATATATTCACCTTGCCCGATTTGAGTTATTTACGGACTTAGTATATACTAATTAGTTACTCAACTGATCGATTTAGATCAAGAATACTCTTGGTCGGTTTAGATCAAAAATCGTCTAAACTTTCTAATCGACCCCAATAGTGTGTGTGAATATACACACATAATTAATTTAAGATAAATCTCTTACAATAAATAATATTTGATATGTTGATAAAGTTTTTTAAAAAATACTTTTGAACCATCCAACTTCATATTCCAATTTTTTCATCCTATTTTAAAACAATTTCTTAAGTTTCATTTTATTTTGTTTTTGTTTTTTTAAAAAACAAAGTACTTTCTCCTCTATTTTTTTTAGTTACTATGTTGTACGTTTTTTATATGATTGATGGGAAGATATTAAAAAGGAAAAATATATTGCTTTCCGATTCGAACAAAGGACATTTTGAAAAATATCTTCTTTTTTATATTTGGTGATTAATTGAAAAATATCTTCTTTTTTATATTTGGTGATTAATTGAAAATATTTATTAAAGCAGTTGCACGTTTACATCATGATCTTCCGTTGTTAATTTACTAATTAAATTGGCTGATTGGAATTTCGTATATCAATTTTTTTTTATCACCGAAATTAAGTTTAAAATAAAATAAATATATAATTATTAATTCCAAAATAACTTATGTCTATACTTCTCCTATTGGCTATTTGTTTTTCTACAATCATGATTTTTCTTACTAAAAAATATATTTTTAAACTCAAATTGATTTTCCTAAAATTAAGATATCAATTTTTCCTAGATAAAGAATGTGATTTGATTATCATTTTAGGCACGTAATTTAATTTGAGTGGGTATCATGCGACACCGTCTCACGGATCCTAATCTGTGACATGAGTCAACCCTATCTGTGAGGCGAGTGAACTCTATCGATATTCACAATAAAAAATAAGACAAAAACTTGTGTGAGACGGTCTCACGAGTCGTATTTGTGAGACGGATATTTTATTTGGGTCACCCATGAAAAAATATTACTTTTTATGCTAAGAGTATTACTTTTTATTGTGAATATGGGTAGGGTTGACCCGTCTCACAGATTATGATTTGTGAGACGGCCTCACATGAAACTCACTCAAAAAATAATACTCTTAGCATAAAAAGTAATAATTTTTCATAGATGACCTAAATAAAGATTTGTATCATAAAATACGATGTAATTTATGTGAACAACTAATTTTGGTTACTTTAATATTAAAATAATTTAAAAATATATATATAATTATAATAATTAATTGAATTGAATGTAACTTGAGCAAGTGGATGATATCCGATTCAGTGAACGAAATTCCCTATAAATAAACGAATATTAGCTTCCCATGATTCCACAGCAACAAAAAACATAGAGAAAAATAACAATTAATTAATTAATTAAAATGGAAAGCCACTTTCGTGTATCACTATTAGCAGCTGCTCTGATCTTAATCTCTCCATCTCTTCACTTGGCCTCCGCCGCCAGGCCCGCCGCCGGAACCACCAGCACCGAGTTCATCAGAACTTCATGCAGCGCTACGGCATATCCAACCCTCTGCTTCTCCTCCCTCTCAAGCCGTGCAAGTGCCATACAGCGGAGTCCCAAGCTGCTTGCTCACGCAGCTCTATCTGTCAGCATAGACACCGCCCGCGCCACCTCCGGAGACATGGTCAGGCTCTCGAGAGGCACCAAGATGACCCCAAGGGAAGTGGGCGCCATGCGCGACTGCATGGAGGAGCTGGGTGACTCGGTGGACAGACTCAGCAGCTCCATGGCGGAGATGAACCAAATCAACGGCTCCAATTTCGGGTTGATGATGAGCGACATTCAGACGTGGGTCAGCGCCGCCTTGACGGATGAGGACACCTGTATGGAGGGCTTCGCCGGAAATTACATGGCCGGCGGTGTAAAGACAACTGTAAGGGGGAAGATTGTGAATGTGGCTCATGTAACCAGCAACGCTTTGGCGCTCATCAACAGCTATGCTTCTCTCCATGGTTGATCCTTAAGCTATATATCCGTAGTGTGATATAAAATTTTGGGTGATCTGCGTGGCCTTTTTCAATTTGCATTATATTCTAATTTGATATCAACATTTTGTTCTGTACTTTTTTATGCCGAAGAATGATACATTTACATATATAAAAAAAAGAAGAAGATAAACTTTTATTACAAGGGCTTAAACTTAAATAGGGAAAAAGATTAGTCTGTTATTCTCAGTTGACCATTTACCTTCTTGCTCTTTCTTTATTTTGGAAATTGTTGGACATGTTTATGATAGTTGTGAAAAGGTTTTTAACTTTAGATTGACAGAAATGTGGCACATCATATAAACTTCTCTCACGTGGAATAAACATGTTAAACAAGTGGCATCGACCCGACCATGTGCTGCCCAAATGGCACTGCCACACAAGCATACTTTGTCCATATGGCACTAACGTGCCTGCACGTACGTCACACCTTTATGGTATATGGAGGTGTAATAATTGTCTTTGTTGTGTAGAATCATGACGTTTGGACTGCTATGTGTTTTAAAACGGTTTGAGTTGCACAATTAATATCATCTATAGCGTTTGGTAAAAAGACAAGCGTCGTTCCTACAATTGACATCAAAGTCAATGTCATATATTTGATTATCATTCATTACAAAGAATGTAATTATTGGGAAAGAGAATGTTGAGGTAAAATAATTGTCCCTGATGAGTAGAGCGATTGAACCATTGCGCTTGGGCTGCTATGCAGTTTAAAAAAATTTGAGTATATGATTTGAAAAGATTTGAGTTACACAATTACTATCAACTGTGGTTTTTGGTAAAATGACAAACGTTCGATTTTATATGACCCTAGATGACAATTGCTATAAATTTAACTTGTAGTCCCAATATATGGACCATCATGGCTCAAAGTTCAGGCTAAACCAATAGGGTTCAAAACTCAAACTAATCCCTAACTAAAGCCAACAAATCAAGCCACCCAAAAGCCCCAAATCTGTTTTGAAAAATTGATATTCTAAAAATATTTATTCGAAATGTAGATTTCAATTTTCCAAATATTTTCAACTTTTGTTGAACGAAGTCCACTCAAGCTATTTTTTCAAGAATAATTTAGCCAAAAACCCAATTATTTTCCAACAATACTTAGCACTCGTATTCGTGGAACTAGGGAAAAAAAATTCATCCCATCCAGTCAAATATGATTAAGACATTTAGCTACGTAGGGCATCATGCATGCACTTTGTTCAATTGGAATTGAAATATAATAAAATAATAAAACTGGAACCTGCATAAACTGACAAATTCAATTTGGCTTGGTCGATGTACTCAATTTGCAAATTTTTATATAACTTCTCATGTATGTAGACGAACCAAACTGTTTGTGAGCTATTCAAAGCTCGATTCGGTAAAAGCTCGTTTAATGAGGCTCGTTAAGATAAACAAACCAAGCTCAAACTTTATAGTATTTGGCTCGTTAGCTCGTTAACATGTTCGTTGGTAAGTTCATGAGTAATATTTTAAATGAAAAAATAATAGTTTTGATATTTGATTTATTGATTTTGCATATTATTTTTGAAATATATAAAAAAATCTATTAAAGATTAATATATTTTTCTTTAAATATATAATTTATTTTTTAATTAATTTAATGAAAATTTAAATGTATAATTCATATTTATTAAGCTTGTTTATGCTCGATAAAAGCTTGAATAAGCTCGCGAGCCATGCATATATTCGTTAAATAAAGCTCGAGCTCGGCTCGATTATAAACGAACCAATTAAGCTCAAACATTCAAGAGTTCGGCTCGGCTCGACTCAATTACATCCCTATAACTTGTCCATATCATTTTCATGTTTTTGTCCATTTTTAGCAATATGGTTTCATGAATATTACTGTTACTCTTTTAATTATTCAAATTTTGGTTTTAGTGTAATATTTTTTTTTGTAATTATTGAAAGGGAGATTGTTGGGTGCAATAATTGTCACTGCTTGGTATAGCGATCGAACCTTGGTGCTTCAGTTGCTGTGCGGTTTAAAAAAGATTTGAGTTATACCATTACCACTAGCTATAGCTTTTGGTAAAGCGGCAAACGCTTGGTCCTACAGTTATATTAAGATCAAAATTTTGATTAATTAGACTAACATAAAATTTAGACCGAATGACAAAATCAGCTTAATTATCCCAATCTGGTCTCATTAAAGTTCGACGTTTAAGCATCAACATATATGGAGTTTTCGACGATATTAACACTTGCATGTAGGCAAGTAGCCCAAGTCGGCCTGTCGTAATAATAGGAAGATACGTATTATTATTTTATAGCCATAATAATATAAAAAAATAATATAAAACTAATAATATTAATATCATGAATAACATCAATAATGATAACAAGTAAATATTGTGGGCTCAGTTTCTTGCTCTCTCTTTATTTTGAGAAATGATTTTTTAGTATATTAGTTTGTTCAATTTTGAATTTTGAAAGTTTGGTTTTGGTATATTAATCTTTAATTTTTAATTATTTTGGTTCAACTTGACATCTAACAATTCTATAGTTTTTTTATGTTAAATCAATATTTATCAATGTCATGTCAATATATTCTAGTTTCATAACTTCAATTTGACAAAAATAACAAAAATTTTCATATTTATATGTTGGAAAAATAATAAGCAGTGAATGAAATGAAGTGAGAGTAGTTTTACATTGAAAAACGTGCAAAAAATAATCTTCTTTATTAGCTCCAAATTTGAAATAAGGGTTTGAGCCCCGAGTTTTTGGAAGAGGAAGACGTTGATAGGACTGGTCTCGGTGAAACACACGCTCGCGGGGCTAGCCGACTCGATATGTTATTAATCATTTTGGATAAATTTAATTGCGAAATACTTTTATTTTTGCGAAATAAAGGTTGCACCCATTCAGAAATAGTGTGTCCCTTAGCCTATCACAGAAAACGTTCGGTTCGGACCAAACAATGTGTCCGTCTGCGTTTGTATCAAACAGTGCGTCCGTCTAGCATAGTGCATCCTTCCAGAAGGCCATGTTTGATCCAGTGCGTCACTTGGCCTTTCATAGAAAGTTGTGTTTATATCCAGAAGGTTGTGCTCCTTATACGCAGTTGGTGAACTACTACAAATAATCCTTCCATCTGCATTGCTCATATTTTTTCTCTCGCATCTTTGCTGAATTTTTTTATCGTTAGTTTTTGTGTTTGAAAGTTTTGCATATCTCGTTTGTTGTAATCAAGACCTTGATTCAAAATCATATGTTCACCTTGTCGGATTTGAGTTATTTACGTACTTAACACATACTAATTAGTTACTTCACTAATCGGTTTAGATCAAGAAAACACTCTTGGTTGGTAATAGTGAACCAAGCCAGTTGATTCAACAATCATCTAAACTTTCTAGTCGACCCTGATAGAGTGTGTGAATACACACACAATTAATTGAAGATAAATCTCATACATTAACTAAATTTGATACGTTGATTAAGATAAATCTCTTACAATAACTAATATTTGATATGTTGATAAAGTTTTTTAAAAAATACTTTTGAATCATCCAACTTCATATTCCAATTTTTTCATCCTATTTTAAAAAAAATTCTTAATTTTCATTTTATTTTGTTTTTGTTTTTTAAAAAAACAAATTACTTGCTCCTCTATTTTGCTTAGGTACTATGTTGTACAAAAACAAATTACTTGCTCCTCTATTTTGCTTAGGTACTATGTTGTACGCTTTTTTATATGATTGATGGGAAGATATTAAAAAGACAAATATATTGCTTGCCGATTCGGACAAAGGACATTTTGAAAAATATCTTCTTTTTTATATTTGGTGATTAATTGAAAAAGAGTGAGTCTCATGTGAGATCGTCTCACGAATATTAATTTGTGAGACGTGTCAATCCTACCCATATTCACAATAAAAAGTAATTTTCTTAGCATAAAAAATTATACTTTTTCATGAATAACCCAAATAAGATATCTGTCTCACAAATTCGATCCGTGAGACCGTCTCACACAAGTTTTTGCCTGATAATTATATATTTATTTTATTTTAAACTTAATTTTGGTGATAAAAAAAATTTGTTGTACGAAATTCCAATCAGCCAATTTAATTAGTAAATTAACAACGGAAGATCATGATGTAAACGTGCAACTGCTTTAATAAATATTTTCAATTAATCACCAAATATAAAAAAGAAGATATTTTTCAATGAATAGGTCTCATGTGAGACCGTCTCACGGATCTTAATCTGTGAAACGGGTCAACCCTACCCATATTCACAATAAAAAGTAATACTCTTAGCATAAAAAGTAATACTTTTTCATGGATGACCCAAATAAGATATCCGTCTCACAAATACGACTCGTGAGACCGTCTCACACAAGTTTTTGTATTTGTTTTTCTGCAATCATGATTTTTCTTACTAAAAAAATAAATATTTATACTCAAATTGATTTTCCAAAATTTAAGATATCAATTTTTCCTTACATAAAGAATGTGATTTGATTATAATTTTAGGCACTTAATTTAATTTATGTAAACAACTAATTTTGGTTACTTAAATATTTAAATAATTTAAAAATATATATATATATATATATATATATATATAATTATAATAATTAATTGAATTGAATGTAACTTGAGCAAGTGGATGATATCCGATTCAGTGAACGAAATTCCCTATAAATAAACGAATATTAGCTTCCCATAATTCCACAACAAAAAAAAACATAGAGAAAAATAACAATTAATTAATTAATTAAAATGGAAAGCCACTTTCGTGTATCACTATTAGCAGCTGCTCTGATCTTAATCTCTCCATCTCTTCACTTGGCCTCCGCCGTCAGGCCCGCCGCCGGAACCACCAGCACCGAGTTCATCAGAACTTCATGCAGCGCCACGGCATATCCATCCCTCTGCTTCTCCTCCCTCTCAAGCCGTGCAAGCGCCATACAGCGGAGTCCCAAGCTGCTTGCTCACGCAGCTCTATCTGTCAGCATAGACACCGCCCGCGCCACCTCCGGTGAAATGGTCAGGCTCTCGAGAGGCACCAAGATGTCCCCAAGGGAAGTGGGCGCCATGCGCGACTGCATGGAGGAGCTGGGTGACTCTGTCGACAGACTCAGCAGCTCCATGGCGGAGATGAACCAAATCAATGGCTCCAATTTCGGGCTGATGATGAGCGACATTCAGACGTGGGTCAGCGCCGCCTTGACGGATGAGGACACCTGTATGGAGGGCTTCGCCGGAAATTCCATGGCCGGCGGTGTAAAGACAACTGTAAGGGGGAAGATTGTGAATGTGGCTCATGTAACCAGCAACGCTTTGGCTCTCATCAACAGCTATGCTTCTCTCCATGGTTGATCCTTTAGCTATATATCCCTAGTGTGATATAAAATTTTGGGTGATCTGCGTGTCCTTTTTTAATTTGCATTATATTCTAATGTGATATCAACATTTGGTTCTGTACTTTTTTATGCCGAAGAATGATACATTTACATATATAAAAAAAAGAAGAAAAACTTTTAATTTATTACAAGGGCTTAAACTTAAATAGGGAAAAGGACTAGTCTCTCATTCTCAGTTGACCATTTATATATCTTCTTGCTCTTTCTTTATTTTGGAAATTGTTGGAGATGTTTATGATAGTAATTGTGAAAAGGTTTTTAGTTTTTAACTTTAGATTGATAGAAATGTGGCACATCATGATATAAACTTCTCTCACGTGGAATATACATGTTAAAACAAGTGGCATCGACTCGACCATATGCTGCCCAAATGACACTGCCACACAAGCATACTTTGTCCATATGGCACTAACGTGCCTCCACGTCACACTCGTATGGTCTATTGATGTGCAATAATTGTCTTTGTTGTGTAGAACATGACGCCTGGGCTGCTATGTGGTTTAAAACGGTTTGAGTTGCACAATTATCACCAGTTATGGTTTTTGGTAAAAAAAAAAAAAACAAACAAAAGTACGGTCTTACAATTGGTATCAAAGTCAATGTTATATGTTTGATTCTCATTGTATATAATGAATGTAATTATTGGGAGGTAGATTGTTGAGGTGAAATAATTGTCCCTGCTGGTAGAATGTTCGAACCATTGCGATTGGGCTGCTATAAGTTTTAAAAAGATTTGAGTATGCGATTTAAAAAGATTTGAGTTACATCATTACCACTGATAAAGCGAGAAACGCTTGATATTGCATGACCCTAGATGACAATTGCTATAAATTTAACTTGTAGTCTATGGACCCATATGACTTAATCATGGCTCAAAGTTCAGGCTAAACCAATAAGGTTCAAAACTCAAACTAAGCCCTAACTAAAGCCAACAAATCAAGCCACCCAAAAGGCCTAAATATGTTTTGAAAAAGGCAAAAATTTATATGATACAGTCTCACGGGTCATATTTTGTGAGACATATATTTTATTTTGAGTATCCATGAAAAATATTAATTTTTATACTAAGAGTATTACTTTTTATTGTGAATATCGGTAGGGTTGACCCGTCTCACAGATTAGGAACCGTGAGACGGTCTCACATGAGACTCACTCTTTGAAAAATTGATATTTTAAAAATATTTATTCGAAATGTAGATTTCAATTTTCCAAATATCTTCAACACTTGTTGAACGAAGTCCACTCAAGTTATTTTTTCAAGATTAATTTAGCCAAAAACCCAATTATTTTCCAACAATACTTAACACTCATATTCGTGGAACCAGGGCAAAAAAATTCATCCCATCCAGTCAAATATGATTAAGACATTTAGCTACGTAGGGCATCATGCATGCACTTTGTTCAATTGGAATTGAAATATAATAAAATAATAAAACTGGAACCTGCATAAACTGACAAATTCAATTTGGCTTGGTCGATGTACTCAATTTGCAAATTTTGATATAACTTCTCCGTAGACGAACCAAATTGTTTGTGAGCTATTCAAAGCTCAATTCGATAAAAGTTCGTTTAATGAGGCTCGTTAAGATAAACAAACCAAAAATTCTACTAGTGAACGCTTGGTCCTACAGTTATATTAAGATCAAAATTTTGATTAATTAGACTAACATAAAATTTAGACCGAATGACAAAATCAGCTTAATTATCCCAATCTGGTCTCATTAAAGTTCGACGTTTAAGCATCAACATATGGAGTTTTCGACGATATTAACACTTGCATGTAGGCAAGTAGCCCAAGTCGGCCTGTCGTAATAATAGGAAGATACATATTATTATTATTTTATAGCCATAATAATATAAAAAAATAATATAAAACTAATAATATTAATATCATGAATAACATCAATAATGATAACAAGTAAATATTGTGGGCTCAGTTTCTTGCTCTCTCTTTATTTTGAGAAATGATTTTTTAGTATATTAGTTTGTTCAATTTTGAATTTTGAAAGTTTGATTTTGGTATATTAATCTTTAATTTTTAATTATTTTGGTTCAACTTGACATCTAACAAGTCGGTAGTTTTTTATGTTATATTCTAGTTCCATAACTTCAATTTGACAAAAATAACAAAAAATTTAATATTTATATGTTGGAAAAATAATAACCAATGAATAAAATGAAGTGAGTTGTTTTACATTGAAAAACGTGCAAAAAATAATCTTCTTTATTAGTTCTAAATTTGGACCAAGGGTTTGAATCCCAAATTTTTGGAATGTGAAGATGCTGATATGCCTGGTCTCGGTGAAACACGCGCTCGCGGGACTAGCTGACTCGATGCGTTATTAATAATTTTGGATAAATTTAATTGCAAAATACTTTTATTTTTGCGAAATAATGGTTGCACCCATTCAGAAATAGTGTATCCCTTAGCCTATCATAGAAAACGTTCGGTTCGGACCAAACAGCGCGTCCGTCTGCGTTTGGATCAAACAGTGCGTCCGTCTAGCATAGTGCGTCCATCCAGAAGGCCATGTTTGGTCCTGTGTGTCCCTTGGCCTATCATAGAAATTTGCGTTTGTATCCAGAAGGTTGTGCTCCTTATACGCAGCTGGTGAACTACTACAAATAATCCTTCCATCTGCATTGCTCATTATTTTTCTCTCGCATATTTGCTGAATTTTTTTATCGTTAGTTTTTGTGTTTGAAAGTTTTGCATATCTCGTTTGTTGTAATCAAGACCTTGATTCAAAATCATATGTTCACCTTGTCGGATTTGAGTTATTTACGTACTTAACACATACTAATTAGTTACTTCACTGATCGGTTTAGATCAAGAAAACACTCTTGGTTGGTAATAGTGAACCAAGCCAGTTGATTCAACAATCATCTAAACTTTCTAGTCGACCCTGATAGAGTGTGTGAATATACACACACAATTAATTGAAGATAAATCACGTACATTAACTAAATTTGATACGGTGATTAATTTAAGATAAATCTCTTACAATAACTAATATTTCATATGTTGATAGAGTTTTTTAAAAAAATACTTTTGAATCATCCAACTTCATATTCCAATTTTTTCATCCTATTTTAAAAAAATTTCTTAATTTTCATTTTATTCTGTTTTTGTTTTTTTTTTTTTAAGAATTACTTTCTCCTCTATTTTTCTTAGGTACTATGTTGTACGTTTTTTTATATGATTGATGGGAAGATATTAAAAAATACAAATATATTGCTTGCCGATTCGAACAAAGGACATTTTGAAAAATATCTTCTTTTTTATATTTGGTGATTAATTGAAAAATATCTTATTTTTTATATTTGGTGATTAATTGAAAATATTTATTAAAGCAGTTGCACGTTTACATCATGATCTTCCGTTGTTAAATTAGTAATTAAATAGGCTGATTGGAATTTCGTACATCATTTTTTGTATCACCAAAATTAAGTTTAAAATAAAATAAATATACAATTATCAATTCCAAAATAGCTTATGTCTATTCTTCGCCTATTGGCTATTTGTTTTTTTTACAATCATGCTTTTTCTTACTAAAAAATATATTTTTTTACTCAAATTGATTTTCCAAAAATTAAGATATCAATTTTTCCTAGATAAAGAATGTGATTTGATTATCAAATTAGGCTCTCAAAATACGACACGTGAGACCGTCTCACACAAATTTTTATCATTTAATTTATGTGAACAACTAATTTTGGTTACTTTAATATTAAAATAATTTAAAAATATATATATAATTATAATAATTAATTGATTTGAATGAAACTTGAGCAAGTGGATCCCGATTCAGTGAACGAAATTCCCTATAAATAAACGAATATTAGCTTCCCATGATTCCACAACAACAAAAAACATAGAGAAAAATAATAATTAATTAATTAATTAAAATGGAATGCCACTTTCGTGTATCACTATTAGCAGCTGCTCTGATCCTAATCTCTCCATCTCTTCAGTTGGCCTCCGCCGCCAGACCCGCCGCCGGAACCACCAGCACCGAGTTCATCAGAACTTCATGCAGCGCCACGGCATATCCAGCTCTCTGCTTCTCCTCCCTCTCAAGCCGTGCAAGCGCCATACAGCAGAGTCCCAAGCTACTTGCTCACGCAGCTCTATCTGTCAGCATAGACACCGCCCGCGCCACCTCCGGTGACATGGTCAGGCTCTCGAGAGGCACCAAGATGACCCCAAGGGAAGTGAGCGCCATGCGCGACTGCATGGAGGAGCTGGGTGACTCGGTGGACAGACTCAGCAGCTCCATGGCGGAGATGAACCAAATCAATGGATCCAATTTCGGGTTGATGATGAGCGACATTCAGACGTGGGTCAGCGCCGCCTTGACGGATGAGGACACCTGTATGGAGGGCTTCGCCGGAAATTCCATGGCCGGCGGTGTAAAGACAACTGTAAGGGGGAAGATTGTGAATGTGGCTCATGTAACCAGCAACGCTTTGGCTCTCATCAACAGCTATGCTTCTCTCCATGGTTGATCCTTTAGCTATATATCCCTAGTGTGATATAAAATTTTGGGTGATCTGCGTGTCCTTTTTTAATTTGCATTATATTCTAATGTGATATCAACATTTGGTTCTGTACTTTTTTATGCCGAAGAATGATACATTTACATATATAAAAAAGAAGAAGATAAACTTTTATTACAAGGGCTTAAACTTAAATAGGGAAAAAGATTAGAGTATTATTCTCAGTTCACCATTTATCTTCTTGCTCTTTCTTTATTTTGGAAATTGTTGGACATTTTTATGATAGTTGTGAAAAGGTTTTTAACTTTAGATTGACAGAAATGTGGCACATCATATAAACTTATCTCACGTGGAATAAACATTTAAAACAAGTGGCATCGACTCGACCATATGCTGCCCAAATGGCACTGCCACACAAGCATACTTTGTCCATATGGGTGCCTCCACGTCACACCCATATGGTTTATTGTGGTGCAATAATTGTTTTTGTTGTGTAGAACCATGACATTTAGGCTACTATGTGGTTTAAAACGATTTGAGTTGTACAATTACCACCAGCTATAACTTTTGGTAAAAAGACAAGTGTTCGGTCCTACATTGATATCAAATCAATGTCATATGTTCGATTCTCATTGATTACAATGAATTTAATTATTGGGGGGAGATTGTTGAAGTGAAATAATTATTCCTAATGGGTAGAGCGATTGAACTATTGCGCTTGAGCTGCTATGCGATTTAACAAAATTTAAGTATGTGATTTAAAAAGATTTGAGTTACATCATTATCATCCACTGTTGTTTTTAGTAAAACGACAAACACTTGATATTGCATGACCCTAGATGACAATTGCAATAAATTTAACTTGTGGTCCCAATATATGGACCCATATGACTTAATCATGGCTCAAAGTTCAGCCTAAACCAATAAGTTTCAAAACTCAAACTAAGCCCGAACTAAAGCCAACAAATCAAGCCACCCAAAATGCCTAAATCTGCTTTGAAAAAGGTAAGAATTTGTGTGAGACGGTCTCACAGATCGTATTTTGTGAGACATATATTTTATTTGAGTTATCCATGAAAAAATATTATTTTTTATATATAATAAGAGTATTACTTTTTATTGTGAATATCGGTAGGGTTGACCCGTCTCACAGATTAGGAACCGTGAGACGGTCTCACATGAGACCCACTCTTTGAAAAAATTGATATTTTAAAAATATTTATTCGAAATGTAGATTTCAATTTTCCAATTAATTTCAACTTTTGTTGAACGAAGTCCACTCAAGCTATTTTTTCAAGATTAATTTAGCCAAAAAACCCAATTATTTTCCAACAATACTTAGCACTCGTATTCGTGGAACTAGGGAAAAAAAATTGATCCCATCCAGTCAAACATGATTAAGACATTTAGCTACGTAGGGCATCATGCATGCACTTTGTTCAATTGGAATTGAAATATAATAAAATAATAAAACTGGAACCTGCACAAACTGACAAATTCAATTTGGCTTGGTCGATGTACTCAATTTGCAAATTTTGGATAGAACTTGTCCTTATCATTTTCATGTTTTTGTCCATTTTTAGCAATATGGTTGCATGAATATTACTCTTACTCTTTTAATTATTCAAAGTTTGGTTTTAGTGTGATATTTTTTTAAATACTTTTAGTTCGATTTTATATGCATCATGTTCATCATGTTCACATTATTCATTGTCATGTCAACACTTTGGCGAAAATCATATTGAAATTGCAAAAATAATATATTTGTTATTGTTGGGTGTAATAATTGTCCCTATTTGATAGAGTGATTGAATCGTAGTGCTTGAGCTGTTGTGCGGTTTTATAAAAAAGATTTGAGTTGCACCATTACCACTAGCTATAACTTTTGGTAAAGCGGCAAACGCTCGGTCCTACAGTTATATTAAGATCAAAATTTTAATTAATTAGACTAACATAAAATTTAGACCGAATGACAAAATCAGCTTAATTATCCTAATCTGGTCTCATTAAATTTTGATGTTTAAGTATCAACAAATGGCGTTTTCGACGATATTAACACTTGCATGTAGGCAAGTTGCCCGAGTCGGCCTGTCATAATAATAGGCAGATACATATTATTATTTTATAGCAACAATAATATAAAACTAATAATATTAATATCATGAATAACATTAATAATGATAACGATGATAAGTAAATATTGTGGGCTCAGTTTCATGCTTTCTCTTTATTCTGGGAAATGATTTTTTTAGTATATTAGTTTGTTCAATTTTGAATTTTGGAAGTTTGGTTTTGATATATTAATTTTTAATTATTTTGATCCAATAATTGATTTGACATCCAACAAATCAACAATTTTCGATATCATGTCTATATTTTTCGAGTAAGTTTCTTGTGAGACGTTCTCACAAATTTTTATCTGTGAGACGGGTCAATCCTACCGATATGCACAATAAAATGTAATACTTTTAGCATAAAAAGTAATATTTTTTCATGGATGATCTAATAAGAGATTCGACACACGAAATTGATATGTGAGATCATCTCACAAGAGTTTTTGTGATATTTCTCAATGGTTACATCAATATATTTTAGTTTCATTAACTTCAATTTGATCAAAATAACCGTTGACTAAAAAGTTAATATTAATATACCAAAATCTTGTACGATTGATCTAATTATTATTTTTAACTCAAAAATAGTTTTAAGAAAAGAAAAGAAAGAGAGATTACGTACACAAAGACTACGGATGGACACAGCTAGAAAAAGACAGTCCCATAAATAATGGTATAAAATAAATTATTGTGATTTTTTTCTTAAAAAAATATAAAATTTTCACTAGGGTTGAAGGATTTGTTAGCATTTACTCTATTTTTTAAAAAGAATTTTTGATAAAATTATTATTAAATAAATAACCTAATATCTTCACAATTTTTTAAAAGCACAAAAAATTTAAAAATTAACCTTCTATTTTAGAATGTGAAATTCCCATTTGCAATCCAAGATGGTCCACCACAGTATAGACAAAATTCTAAATCACAATCCTAATTAAATACGTAGTCAACAATAATAAAAGAATATTTCTCAGGTCCAAGTATAAACACATTGAATAAGCAGGTTTAAAAATTAAATATGTTTGTTATCAATTGTGGTAAAAACGGTTTATTTCATCCTACTCATGTGGTGGATGAAATGTAAGGTTTAAAAAGTAAATATGTTTTTTTTTTTCAAATTGTATGTATGTGTGGCAAAATCTTACCCGTTGAAATGAAGTGAGGGTAGTGCCCACATAAGTAATATCTCATATACCGGCAAAAACAGTCAACATTTGGACACTCGAAGCTCTTTTTACAATTTCCACGAGCAAAAATAAAAAAATAATAATTACTTAAACAGTAAATTTAGGAGTTTTATATCGTATCGTACCGAAAATCTTATACCGTATACCGTATCGAAAATCTTATATCGTATGCCATACCGAAAATTACGGTATAAGAAAATTCATACTGATACCATACCGAAATTTTCGGTACATATAACTAGCATACCGATTATATCGAAATTATATGGTATACCAAGATTTCTGTATGGTATCAGTATTTACCATTTTATACCTAAAAAAACCTTACATTTTAAGATTTTTATAAATTTATTGTTTTAAAAAATTATATATTTTAAAATATTTCTATATTTTTTTGGTATTTCGGTATTCCGGTATATACCGAAATTTTCAAATTGCATACCGTTATCGTACTGAAAAATTCGGTATTGTTACCGTACCGTACCGTGCCGTACCGAAATCTTCGGTATAATGAAAATTCGATATTTTTTCGGTACGGTAATCTCGATACACCGAAATTTGATATTTTTTCCCACCCCTAAGTAAATTACCATGAAAATATCAACTCCAATATCAAATGTATACATACATATACAAAGTGTTTTTCAAAATTTGTTATTTTGTTTATTCAAATTTTGTAATTTTTTTTTAAAATATTGAATCGAGTCGAATTGGACCCGGACCCTTCGGTTAACCGAACCCGTACATGGACTACCGGTTCCGTAATCCGGTGGACCAGTTAAGAGTCGAGATTTTCTAGACCTGAACCTAATCCGGCCCGTGGACATTTCTATCAAGTGGGGGATAATTTCAATTTTTTATTTAAATATTTTTTTTATTGTTTTAAATATAATTATTGTTTTTTGTGAGGAAAAAAAATTTAATGCTGCTGATAAAACCTCTCCAAGTTGATTTCGAACTTGCTATCCAAGTTGACCACTGGTCCACACACACACACACACAAACAGGTTAACATGCATTGTTTGTGCTTTAATTGATTGAAAAAGATTGAAAAAAGTTGGACGTATATTGACCCTAGTCGGCTATTATATCTATTTTATCCCGAAATTGCAAGGAATAAATAATTTAATTTTTTTTTATGAATCACTATTTTAATATGATAAAATCTTCTGCTACACATAATTCACCATCTTATATTTATTATATCCATTAGATTTACTAAAATCAATTATCATAAATTCCTGGCTAGAGGTAAATTTTGATGATGGAATGTCGTTTATAAATGAGTAGGTATCCTGCAAGACGGTCTCACGAATCTTTATTTGTGAGACGAGTCAACCCTACCGATATTCACAATAAAAAATAATACTCTTAGCATAAAAAGTAATACTTTTTCATGGATGACCCAAATAAAATATCCGTCTCACAAAATATGACACGTGAGACCGTCTCATACAAGTTTTTGTCTCATTAAATTTGGAAATATTATGAATAAAATTTATATTTAAAATAATATTCTCTTTTGGTGAATTTCTTTCCATATTTACACTTACATACCTTGATTTCATTTGGAACTGTTTATAAAATAAATTTTCTTTAATTCATAAATTTGTTTAAAATTATTGGGGGCCACCAAGAAATGGTTTGATATTTATTGGTATGCTTTATATCCAATACAAAGGAAATCATTTTATATATTTTAATGGGCCTCGTTGCCTTTTCAAAAAATATTTTGACTACATATTCGATCATTTATCAATATAAATAAATAATATTACATTATATTGGCTGATTGGAATTTCGTGATTATATAATTGATACCCCATGGATAGATGAGTCCACAACCCCTGGTCTATCCATAATTCAAATGGAAAGCAGGCTCATGACATGTTCATGTATTTTCTTATAAATATAAGGTTTGAGTGTTTAATTTATTCATTCACTATATTACTTTTCAGCAGCAGGCTTAGCTGCTCCCTTTTATATCATCGGTCTCTGACTTGAGCGTCGGAAGAGCTACGTCGGGACACCCTCCCGATTCTCTTCTAACGGTCTTCTTCATGATTTCAGGCTCAGGGCAAATCCGAAACCTGCATTTGAACTAGTGTCACTTGTTGGAATCGGACCTTAAATTTTTAGTGAGTATAAGTGATAGTAAAGGAATTATTCATTATTAATTATTTGATTGACTTTGGATATTGGAAATTATAAATACTTTATTACGCTTAAATTTGTAGTAAACACGTGCAATTTGTAATGCTAAATGCTACGTTATGCTTCTTCCAGTGTTCTAACAATCGGTACGTTGATAGTTGTTCATGGCACGAATCAGGAATTCATTCTTTTAATTCAATCATTTATTTATTTACCGTAGTCGATCAGTAATCAATCACGAACCAATAACATTTCAAAAAATCAAATATACATAACGATATTACCTATAAGTGATACGGTATGATGCAATATATATGAATAGTTAACAAAAATTTAATTTAAATTAGCCAAATGTCAACGGATTTATTAGAAATAAAATATAGTAAGCCTCACCTCAATAGCTGTCTATTTGATCTTGGTTTTCAATCCAAAGAAACGATAAATTCCTAAAATATATAAATTTAAATGATATTTCATGAGTTTGGGTTGAAAACAGGTGTTTGAAAATTTTGAAGTCGTTTTTGTACAAAATTCGTATTGGAAAGTGTTGGTTAAAGCTTTAAGAATTCATAATAATTAAAATCCATGTCGTAAAATCATGAAACTTTCAAAATGGTCGAGAATGCACAATAAGTGTTCGGCCATCGCGTTCGCGAATGCGATCATTGGAGTGGAACGTGAGTTTCACTCCCCTCCGTGCTGGCGGGTGGGCGAGCTTTGGCCTCCGTGTGAGGACCTGAAATTCCAGCAGTAGCAGCAGCTGGCCAATTTCAGCAAAAGCCTAACAATTCCAGCAGCAACTCATTTTTCAGAAGATGACATTTTCCAGCAGACAAAATCCAGCAAACCGAATCCAGCAGACAAAAGAGCGAATTCCAGCAGACAGTTACTGATTCAGCTTAGACTTGTAACCGAAGCATTTATCACGGAATAAAGATTGTTAATGGCAGATTATGGCCATTAAATGAGAAGCTAACAGTCAGAATTTCACCTATAAATAGCACCCTCAAACAGCTGAATTGGTTTACCAAAATCTTGAGTTATCACTTGAAATTAGAGCTAAGAGAGTGCATTTTCGAAGCTGTAAAATCCAGTAGCAAGGCAAACAGATTTCCAGACCTCCACCAAAATTATTTAAGCAAGTTACGGTAAGTGGGCTTATGTATAAATATCTTGAAAACCGTTTGATGATTTCTGATTTAAAGCAAAGTATATTCTTGAATCCTGTTATCTGATTTCGAAGCACTGAAACTTAGTGAACTAATGGTAAGAATATATATTCTGAAAATTACTGATTACTGATTACTGATTACTGGCCTCACCCCTTAGAGGAGAGAACATATAGGAGACTGATATCAGTTTAGCCATGAAATTCACGAACGTGCTCAGTGCTTACTTGTTAAACTTCTGATTACTGATTACTGAATACTGATTACTGACTACTGATTTCTGAATACTGATTCCTGTTCTGAAAGTAAAAGTTTCTGTATATTCTTGAAATACTGTTCTGTATTAAAATGATTTTCGGAAACTGGGAGTTATTCCCGCTCCTGCTTACTAAGTGGCAATCATATCACTCACCCACCAAACCCATCTCAGATAATAACGAGGAAGAGTTGATAGAAGAAGAGGAGCAACGTCAGTTTTGGGGCTGGTGATGAAGATCATTGTTCTTAGTTCTGATTTATGTTTTATATTCCGCTGCAGCTGTTCAGACATTGTAATTTTATGGTTTTACATTTTCGCTGTAAAACATTTATCCTTGAGTTGTAACAGACAACGATTATCATGAATAAAAGACTGGTTTTTCCGAAATTCTGTACTTCTGAGGCTTGTTGTTTTCGAATGTAATATTTGAGAGCAACGCCGGTGTCAACCAACCCCCGTCCCGGGGCGTGAAACTCCGTGCACGGCCAAAACTGGGATTTTAATAAATTAGCAAGTATAAAATGAGCTCTAATGATTTTTTAAATTCCCATGAAGATGACTTTGGTTTTATTAATTATTTGTAAAGTATACATGAAGTGCAAATATCAAACAGTAGATTTGAAATCTACAAATTACAACTTGTAGAATATATTAAATCTTGATGATAGTTGCCCGAACCAGTTTTCGATCCATGTTTATTTAGCCAGCCATGGGAAGTCTTATTGCTTAGCATTTGTACATAGCATGTAGAGTAGAGGATGATCGTGCATGGCCGTCGTTTACGGAAGTGGAGTTGGCAGGGGGATTGGGCAAACCCTAGGCTGAGGAAGTATCGGAAGAGGTAAAATGGGAGCGCATGGGAAGCAAATAAGGAGTGGTGCTGTTGGTGTTCGTGGAAGCGGACGTGGGCAATAGATAGGTATAATGATTATTTGGAGAGGTGACCCTGGAAGATATAGTATGCAATAAAGGAAGTGGGTGGAGGTGGAGGTGGAGGTGGAGGTGGAGGTGGTGGTGGTCGCGGTGGCGGTGGAGGTGGTGGTCGCGGTGGTAGTGACAGTGGAGGAGGCAGCAGAGATGGCGAGGGTGGCGGGGTAAATAATGCAGCATTTGTATTGACACTTAATGTGATCAAGAACAATGTTAGAATCCAAAATACGAGGCTTGTGAAGTTTGCCATTTGTCATGGATAAAAGAGATGAATGTAGTGAGTACTATTTATAGACTTCTTTTTATCCCATTTCAAATTATTAAATTTTCATAAAAACGTTGACATTTTGATTATTAAAGTGAATATAATTTGTTTTATATAAAATTCTGTCCATTTTCAACTCTTTGTTTTAATATTTTCCAAGTACATGCCTAGCTCTATGTTTTTAGATCTTTAAATGTCCCGGTTTACTTCATTAATTATGCCAATAAATGCATCTTCACAAAGGCCAAAACCAATAACTATTCAAATGCTCTTGTTTTGGGGGAACATACTTCAACTTTCGAGGGTTTTCGCCGGTACTTATCTCGACATCTTTATATATATTTTTGTGACGCAAGTGACAATCCATGAAATTTGCTCTTTGGATTTGTTGGAGTGTCGATTGTTCGCCGAATTCAATTGTTTGCCGATCACCCGGACTCAATTGTCTGCCGGTCACCTGAATCTTCGCGAATTGTGTAATTTTTATTCATGGCTGCATCACATATTGAACAAAGTTTGTTCAAATTATATATTGATTGCTAGCTTTAGTTTAATTTTTTCAATGGTCAATTCATGTGATTGATTGCGAACCTTAGTTTTTCGAATTCATTCTCTAATGGAGAATTATTGCGAATTGTGGTGATGTGAGAATTATAAAAGCGCCTTATGTTTATGGATCCATCCATTTTAATACAGGTTTTCAAGAAATACATATTATTAATGGTCGCACAATAATCTTATATTATTACACAAAAACTCTTGTGAGACGGTATCACGGATCAATTTCGTGGCTCGAATATCTTATTTGGGTCATCCATTAAAAAATATTACGTTTTATAATAAGAGTATCACTTTTTATTGTGAATATAGATAAGATTGACATGTCTCATAGATAAAGATTCGTCAGACCATATCACACAAGATCTACTCATATTATTAAACAAACTTTGATATGTCAATCTTTCATAATATTTGTTAACTAACTTTGTTGACTGTATTTATTATTAATTTTTGTATTTCTTTTTTTATTTTTTTCTCCAACTTATATCTAATTTATCTAAAATGTAAATATCTCATTAAATATTATTTAATAAATAATATATAAATATCATATCTTAATAAAATAATATATTTTTTTATACAAAAATTATCAAATAAAAAAAAATACATGACAATCATCCCTTTCAACAAAACACTAGTATCTTTTAATAACATGTTGCTAATATATATATATTTTTATTATATTTATTAAAAGCTGTTTTTTTTCTTTCTTTTTAACGCTAAATGTCAAATCTACTGGGCAATTTTTGTCATTCATCATCGTCCGGTACCTATAAAATTTGTAATGTATTACACAATGTCTTCTACTTTGCACAGACAATGCGTGTGCCTGAATCATCGGTGTTTATCATACCTGGACATGATTCAATTAATCCTTATAATTAGTTGAAATATTTTGTCTAGAATATCATATATCATAATTCATACACGTACACTAAACAAATATCAAGAATCCATCAATTTGCACCCAAGGCAATGCTTAAGCACAGGAAACCAGTATTTATACACGAATATCACACAAAAATCATAATACAGTAGAGGTTGATTCGAAGCATGTGGAAAGGAAATACACTTACCATACCAAATCCCCACATACCCTTTTTTTTCTTCCGTTTTTAATGAACTCGAAGAGGACAACGATGACCATTAAAAATGATTACAGGATTTGAAACTCACTTTAGCTGGCGAGTTAGCTTGCAGAGTGCATCTCAATCGATGGAGCAAAAACGTACATTTCACAAGAGTGGCCATCAACTCGAGCACTGAACGAGGCCTTGTTTTGTGAAACGTATTTGTGCTGCATTAGATAGCAGAAGAAAATGAACGGGAATATTTGCAAAATGAGAGCACAACAAGAAACCAATCCCTCTAAGAGCTACAAGGATATTGTGATTATAACAAATCAATTCTCACTCACATACGAAAACGTTCCGCTGCTTAAAATTGACCAGACAGATGAACAACGCATGTTTTGGCAATAGTATTATACAATTTATTCAACTGGGCATCTACTGTTATACCGAAGTTATAGTAGATGATAGTAGTGCAACTAATTTCTTTGAAACTACATATAACAGCCCAAATGCCAAGTTTTTAGCGAAATGCAACAAAAACAGCGAAATAGAACAATCGAGATAATTGTTGGGTATCATAAAATTCTAGAATACCTTCCACAAATCTTTGATAGAGACACTGATAGAAGATTGAAGTCCAAGTTTGTTCCATTTAACAGTGATTATAGCAGATTTTGAACATCGATTCCATAGAACAACGGCCAGACGTTGATCAGAAAGTGGACCGGCCCAAATCTGGATAACAGATATGATTGCCTAAGTATGTAACAGAATCATAGCAACCAAAACGTCATCTGAAAAAAAAACCGCAACTATTCTTGTTGTTAATTATATAGATTGAAACATGTAAGCCTTTGTTCCTAAACTTCGAGAAACAGATGTCCCAGAAATTTGAAGTAAGATGTCATCAAACGGGATACTTCACCTTGCTTTCTGTTCCTACAGGTATCTGTTTCAGAAGTTTATGTGCAAAAGTTTAAAAATTCCCAAGACTACGACAAAGACATGCAAGGGACTAGACCCTCAACTTTCCTTAGCTTGTAAACAGAGTCGGAAAATGGGAAAAACACGTAAAAGAAGTCCAGGAATGCCGTACTTGATAACAATCACCAGGTCCATAGGAATAAACTTTCCTTCCTTGAACCCCTAGTGAATCTGTAATCAGAATAAAATTTCATTTGTTTATGCAACAAGAAGCAAGTGGCAATGATTTTGCAAATAAAATATATGAGTCAGTAATAAGAACTGCAGAACTGCCAACATACATTTTAAATTTGTCTTGCCATCCGTCTTAGAGAGAAAGACAGAAGCAAAAAGATATATTTTACCTTGGTTTACAGCAATAACCTCCTCGTTACTAAGAATTTCAAATGCCTCTGTCGTAATGTTTCTCACATCACAACCAATTAAAAGTGGGGCCTGCAGAATCAAGTAAACTTTAGATTGTGGCTGATGGAAATGTCAATATCATTTCATATTTCTGGCAACAAGAATATTTCGGATGATTGTTCATAGAAAGTAGAGATCCACATATTTAAGCTGGAAGAAAACTGCGGAGATATCTAAAGAGCATAAAAAAAATTTTGATTCAGAGGAACAAAAGATCCATGAAACTTTAAGATTAGCCAAGAAAAATGCAACTATGGTGACCTCACCCAAGAGCTGCATAACTTTTTAAGGATTTCCTTGGGCCTTGATACGAAAGTGTTTACTAGAATGCAATCTTGAAGTGTTATAAAAAGAACCTTCATCAGAGCCCAAATGCTGAAATGTGCTCGATACTCTTCGTAAGTCATGCCACCATTTCCAACTTCTAACATGTCTGGGTCTGAACAAATCGCCAAATGAGAAGTCACAAAAAGAATCAGTAAACTTTGTTCCCAGTTGCATCTACATAACTAAGATTTGAAATGTTACCATTCCATCCTCCAGGCCCTGCATATGCTGCCCACTTGTCATTGAGATCAGCAATTGTTGTCATGCTAATGAAAAACACAACAGAAGTTTGTTGATGCAGCAGCTTTCTCAAACATCAATGTAGGTGTTGGTAAATATAACTATATGCACATCTTCACCCGCGTCCCTCCCGCCACCCCCCTCCCCTTCCACTCCATAAACCTCTTTGCATGAAACATGGGATTAACAGAGATCTATGGTAAGATAAAAGGTCATATGTTATTGCAGTTCTACCAGCAACATTTGTATCTGTTCTTTCATCAATGGGCTTTATCCTCAGGTTTTAAGGTAATGAACTTTTGGGTTTCTCTAATTTGAATGTGTGAACGGTACATTTTAGGAATGCTTGTAGTTAATTGGTTCGAGGCAGATGAACTTTTGCTAATAAGACATGTTTTAACATGTACATAAAAATTACATGAGCACGCACATCTGATATTCGACAGACAACAAAAGCTAAGGCCTCAATTCAATACCTTGCCCACGAATCATTGATGTCATCTGTTGTCCTCCAACTGTTTCCAATTTTTCCTGCCCACAAGGCAGGGTCGTCCACACCCCTATAAAATTTTTAAAACCAAAATGGTATTTTTAGATTCTAGATAACTTTTAAGATGCTAAAAAAATATGTGGGGGAATAAACAAGGTCCATGTATGAAATCGGAAACTGAAAGTGATAGAGGATACCATTCACAAATTGAATAGAATATTTCACGTCCAGTTGCATTGAGGGCATCACGCATCGGCGGATACCTGACAACAGTGGATACATGATTAAAACAGGATATGGATGGCAAAATGTAAAAACCATATTTGGATGCTTACCTTTTTTTTGGTTCAATGCCTAGATTGAAACAATTGTCATACTTCAAGTAATCAACACCCTAGAGGCAATGAAAATGAGGCATCTATAAGCCACGGCATAAGCACGTGTAGTTGCTAAAAAAGAGAAGCAATGGCAAGCAGCATGAAAGCTATAAACCAAGAGATTTATTATTTATAGTTATTTTTAATCAGCAAAGAAAAAACTTAGAAGTTTCACAACATCAAGTAAGTTTTAGCTAACGTAATAAAGATATTGATTATTGTTCCAAAAACCTTACAAGGTCTGGTCCACCAACTTGAAGTAGTGGACTAGGTAGTTCTTTAACTTTGGGAATATTATGAGTTTATTGCAAAATAACCACAAGTAAATAACAGGAAATCACATTCTCTTAAAAAAGCACAATGTATTTTAATAATGATAACAGAACGATAAATAGTGAGAAAAAAGAAAGTTACAAAAAATAAATAAAGAAACATCAGCTCACCCAAGTCGCAAAAAGTTTTGCATCATCAGATTCATGAAAAAGTGACCCGGGTCGTACTTGACAAGTGAAAGCCCTGATAAAATTCAATTCAAGAATCACTGAGATAAGCAAAGATATCAGAAACACTTGTAGTTATCACTTAACATGAATATGTATTGTTCGTATATTCTTAATTGTGTTGTCCTGATCAGACGCTAAAGATTGCTTCCTACCCCGCATCTGAGTAGATACCCAGCTTGAGCCCCTTAGCATGCACATATCAGCAAGAGCTTTAACTCCCGATGGAAAAGTTTCAGGATCAGGAACTAGTTGACCCTGCACAGTAATCCAGGTTCTAGCATGATTAAGCTAACCATGCAAACCATCTAGAACAAGATCTTTATGGTCTTGAGAACAAGGTCCAGCACTTTCGGGTGCTTTATTCACGTCTTTCGTTTTTGGGCATGAAGATGTACACTTCCAACAACTCACGAATAGAATCCGAAATACGGAAGACACCTCTAAGACGAGCTTTGGTGCAGGGAAAAGAAAAAAAAGTTTTCTCGAGGTAGGCTAAATCTTTGCATATATTTCAAAAGCTAAAATTCATTTAGCATAGTTACTTATTCACCTTGGAATCCCGTGACAGCTTAGACCAGCAATCATCTGCATTTCATCATATTGAGCATCAAGAACATACCAAGTCATGAAATAAGTAAAATAAGGAAGACCAGTCATTTTTACCTATATTCACGTAGATATATCCTAACTTGGCCAAACCAGTAGAAATAAGAGCATCAGCTGTCAACAAGCACAAAGAAAAAGGTCAAATCTTTCAGGCACCCAGAAGACTGAACTACAAAAAAAAAAAAGAGAAGTTAATTGAAAAAGAGCAGGCAAATGCTAAAAAATCCAAGAATAGGCGAACTATCCTGAAATAGAAGATAAATGTTAGATTTCTCAAAACAAACAGCAGTACTTTGCAATGCTCGTTAATTCATCATATAAAACACAGAGATCTTTAAATTTTGAGTTAAAATGTCATAAATTACACATACATAAAAGATTATTTATACATGGCTTTAAGAAATAAGGATCCTAAAACACAAATTAGCATATCAATAACAACAGCAAAAGAATACCTGTTTCTTTGATAACTTCTTCATTGATATCACATGCAAAGAAATTCCAGCTATTCCATCTGCCCAAAAGATATAGTCAAACAATCAATAATAAATGTACCATTCCTACAAAGCAGCAATAACCTAAAACTCAAGCTTGTACCATTCCTACAAAGCAGCAATAACCTAAAACTCAAGCTTGTTCCATTACAATCAAAGGGATGGTGATACCCCATTAAAGCTCGGGTCATGGATGGCCCGGAATATTGTATGGATAGCCCAAATCAAGGTAAATCTGCAGGAAGGGCTTGGGTTATTCTTGGACTCAGGCAATAAGAGAAAACTTACACGAGTCACGTTCCAATTTGCTGCAAAGAGTAGAGCATGGATAAAATTTAGACAGGGTCCTATAGCCCGGACATGGTACTATAGTCCGACCAGAGTACTTTCGTCCGACCAGGGTCCTATCGCCCGACCAGGGTACTTTCGCCCGACCAGGGTCCTATAGCCCGAACATGGTACTTCCGCCCGACCAGGGTACTTCCGCCCGGACATGGTACTTCTGTCCGACCCGACCAGACCAGCATGGATCACCATGCATCATTAGCATTATAATCAGTGCCCATGACAAGACCCGAACAGTATGGGTCGCCATGCCTATTGACAGATGATAGGGCATGGGCAATTGTGAGAGTACAGGGCATGGGCAGTTGTCCAGATGACAGATCATGGTGGGCGTGTGTCAGATGACAGTCATCAGGAACAGTGTCGCATCAGGGCACTTTAATCAATGGTCATCTACTCCCCTATAATAACTATGTTTTGCTCATTTAACTAGTACATTGGCAATCTAGCTGCATTCATAAATTCTCTCTCTACTTGGTGAACCCTTGTACTGACCTTGAGTGTCGAGTGACAACGCAATGGACTTGAGGCGTCCGAGTGACTACGCCGGAAACGCTCTTCTGCGGCTCGCTAGTCTGCATTATCTGTTGATGTGTGTGTCATGTATTGGTCTGACCCGGGAGTCATCCCACTAGGACATGCCATATCAGGCCGAGGTATTCCACACCAAGGAAGGCAGACCTTGTCAGATCACCCGGGGCAAACCAGGAGAGGTGCGCTTGAGGCACTGGGTGCAGGTAGAGGCCAGGCCACGACCACACCGTGATCATCTTCCATCAAGACCGCAGGTCATAGCTCATCACATCATGTCGAAATCTTTTTACATGGAAAGTAGCCTTCTCGTGCTGCGGATAGGATTGCCTACCCAAGCTCACCCAATCTAACCGGACATCATCAGGGAAGTCCTACAATTCTTAACTCCAACTGAAAGGCATATGCGCCAAATCAATCACAACAATCTGAACTTATTTCTCCCTATTAAAGCCTCAATTTCACCAACTGGAAAAACACACGAACATTCAAAGAATTAAAGGAAAAATAAAAAGCGCACTGACTAAAAAGAAGAACAAAAATAAGTAAAAGGGATTATCTAGATACCCCATCTGAGGAGTCTTCCCCAATCCATTGCTCAGCTGAAATATTCCATATTTTGAAGTGTCAAAAATATTGCTGATGGGTTTTTCTTCGCCGTTCAAATAAGGGTGCCGAGGTCGCGCTCCGGCAGCCACTGCCCATGAAACAACAAATACGTACAAAATTGGTGTAAGCATACATCTGCTGGAAAAATGGACCGTATTACTTCTTGCCATTTATGAACGAGTAGATTTCTTAGCTTTTTCCCTCTATGTGTAATCTTCTTGGCAAGCGGAAGAAAAGAATCGAGTATAAATGTTTAGAACAACGTGAAAGAGAAGAACAATCACTCAAATCAAATACAATAAAGGAAGCAAACAAATTTTTCCAAAAATAAAAATTAAAAATAGTGTTTATGCTGTGCGGATAACTAATAAGACCATGTCCTTCGTGAAAGTCCAATATTTTATTGAATCTTTTCTATACTTCGTTTGGATCATATCATATAATATTGAGACGTGAAAAATAATCCGTTAATACTTATATCTATTGCTTTGAATTGTAAATTTACTATTTTTATTAAATAATAATCATTAATATATATTTATGTTTGTTTTTTATGAATTAATTAATAAAATCTAAATTAAATTGAAGATGGATAAAATTTAGCTTTCATTTTTTGGAATGAAATTTATACTCCATTTTTTATTAAAAAAAACTATATCTTCAATTAAATTTAAAATAATAAAATATTAAATACGTGTTTTTTTTATTGTTTTTTTAGCATTTAATGAATTCAAAAATAAATTTATGAAAAATGAAATTTAGCTATTCTTTTTGGAACGAAATTTACACTCTATCTTTTTTTTTAAAAAAAATATATTTTGTAGGACCAAGCGCTTACCGCTTTACCAAAAATTATAGCTAGTAGTAATGGTGCAACTCAAATCTTTTAAACCGCACAGCAGCTCAAGCACCACGGTTCGATCGCTCTACCAAGTAGGGACAATTATTTTGTACCCAACAATCTCCCTCCCAATAATTGCACTCTTTGCAATCAATGGGAATCGAACCCATGACCTTGGCTCTGATACCAATTGTAGGACCGAACGCTTACCGCTTTACCAAAAGCTATAGCTAGTAGTAATGATGCAACTCAAATCTTTTAAACCGCACAACAGCTCAAGCACCGCGGTTCGATCGCTCTACTAAGCAGGGACAATTATTGCACCCAACATATTTTTAATAAAATTTTAAAATAAATTGAAGAATAATACAATTTACATTCATTTTTTAAAAATAAACTATATCTTTATTTTAAAAATAATTATTTTTGTTTGATTTATCTTTTTTTTTCTTTTGTTTAATTTATGAACTCTATCTTTATGTTTCTTTTGTTTGATTTCTATTTTTCCATTAATTAATAATTTTAGAATAAATCAAATGAAAATGAAGTTTACGCTCTTGTTCAAAATTTTATAATTCTCCAATTTTTGAGTAGATCTTTTGAAGATGGTCTTGTAAGACGGGTCGACTTTTTTCAATAGTTAATGTTAATAATTTTAAAATAAATTAAAGGAATATGATATTTACACTCTTGTTCAAAATGTTTTGGTTTTCCAATTTTGAACAGGTCTTCTGTGAGACGGTTTCATAGATATATATATCTGAGACAGGTCGACTCAGTCATTTCTTGAGTGAAAATAATGTTTTTTCATGATCCATGTCTAATAAGAGACATGTTTCACAAAATTGACTTACGAAACAGCCTCGTAGAAGTTTATGTGTCAATTTTATTTTTAACTTGAGTTAAATAACATCTATCATAACGTAATAATGATAATTAATACACGTGTCTTTGTTTGTTTGATTTTTCAATCTATTAATTAATAGATATAAAATAAATTGAAAAAAATGAAATTTAGCCTTTATTTTTTGAAATGAAATTTACATTCCAATTTTTTTTTTAAAAAACTATATCTTAAATTAATTTTTTAAAAATTATAATAATAAAATAATATTTTTTTTGTTTTAATGGCTTCTAAAATAAATCGAAGAAAAATAAAATTTAGCCACCATTTTTGGAATGAAATTTAAATTTAACTTTCATTTTTTGAAATGAAATTTACACTCCATTTTTTTTTAAAAAAACTATATATTTAATAAAATTTAAAATAATAATAATAAACACATGTTTATTGTTTTTTTCACAGCTATTAATTAATTCTAAAATAAATGAAAAATGATATTTAGCCACTATTTTTTAAATGGAATTTATACTCTATATTTTTTTAAAAAAGCTATATCTTTAATAGAATTTAAAATAAATAGAAGAATATAAAATTTACATTTCATTTTTTAAAAATGAATTATATACTTATTTTAAAAATAATTATTTTTTTGAATTTCTCTCTTTTTTTCTTTTTTTTTTTCGATTTATTAACTCTATCTTTATTCTTTTTGGATGTCCCTTTCTTCGATTTCTTTTTTTGCCCCATTAATTAATGAATTTAAAATAAATCGAATAAAAATGAAGTATGTACTCTTATTCAAAATGTTATAGTTCTCCAATTTTTTAGCAGGTATTCTGTAAACCAGTCTCATGGATATATATATCTGAGATGGTTTGATTCAGTCTATTTCTGGAGTGAAAAACAATGTTTTTTCTTGATTCGGGCCGTTAGGAGACATGTTTCAAAAAATTAACCCATGAAACAATCACATAGGAGTTTTATGCCAATTTTTATTTTTAGTTTGAGTAAATGTCACGTCCCGAGACCGGGGTTAGTCGACACCGGCGTTGTTCAAAAATCACATAATCACCAAACAACAAGCCTCGTAGTTCAGTATAAACCAAAACCAGTCTATTTCATAATTAACTCAAAATAATCTTGTCTTACAGTGATAAATTCCAAAACGAAATAAAATGTGCGGAAATGGTGTACAACTTGAATCGAAACTTAGGAAAATCATAAGCGAGAAATCTTCATATCTCAAAACTTCCTCACCAACTCCAAAGCATGTCTTATTTCATCCTCGTCTACTTGATCTTCATTCTTATCTGGGGAGAAATGTAAGGGGTGAGTGTTTGGGAAACACTCAGCAAGTGAGGGCCGATCGATTACCACAAATACATATAAATATAATTTAAAACACATATTGCAACTGATTTTCAAAACATAGTATCTTATATCAGACCAGAATCGGAATCGAAATGCGAAACAGAGATTATCAGACAATTCAGAACAGAACGAATCAGAACAAACGAAAACACTGTTATTCATCTAGTTTTCCATGGTCAAATTGTCCTCAATATGTTAGTCCTCTAAGGGGTGAGGCCAAAACACAGTTTTATACCCACTGATGGGGGCCGGAACACAGTTATATACCCACTGATGGGGCCAGAACACAGTTTTATACCCACTGATAGGGGCCGAAACACAGTTTTATACCCACTGATGAGGGCCATATAAATTTACAATCATCGTTCCATATCCCACTCGAATCATAACAGTGTACTACAGAATCAGATGTATCGAACAACACTTATCGGAATTTCTGAATGAACTCAGCAGAATCAAAGAACATCGAAAACAGAAGGAACATATCGTACATCGATCGATATTTTATGAAATATATAATAACATTTTTCGAAAACGATTTGACACACAAACAAGCATGTCATGAAATACTTATACAAAGTTTAAATTACAAAGAAATACATAGCAAAAGCCCACTTACCTGATTTTGTTTGGATTAAGGCACTAGAAGGACATGCTAAAAGAACTTCGTTCGAACAAGGTTGCGGTAGAGCTTCGACTAGGCCGCTGCAAATGCTAAATTTCGAATTCTTGAAGTTATGGAGAGGGAGTTTGCTTCTTATATAAGCTTGAATAATCAACTATAAAGGTAAGCACGTATCACTCCAAGAATGTCGTTGATTGCTTAATCAACGTGATGATTGCACTTTTCTCTCCCGAATGAACGTGGCCTCTTCTTGTTTCAAGATACACAACCGAGATTCATGAGTGATTTTGGTTTTTCTTAAGTGCAAATGGAGAGTGATTTTGGCTGCATGAATCTCTTCCAAGATTGATGCACTTCCATATGGTGATAAATGGTCAATAATGAAGAGACAATGATTATTGAAATTTTCATGATGATGATTGTATGGAACTAAAAAATGTTGTGCCAAAAAAACGAGCTGAAATTTCCTATGACATATATAGATTTTCTCGTTGCAAGATTTCGGGTCTTCACATCCCTCCCTCCTTATTAGGAGTTTTGTTCTCGAAACTTGAGTTAACTCGATGTAGATAAGATTGATAAATTCGAAAATTAAATCCATGTTGAATGATCCATGGTTCGAGTTCAATTGATTCAAGGAGAAATTTAAACTTGAGTTCTATAATACGAATACGATAGGTTTCAAAACACAAGTAGTGAGATGTAAAAAGAAATAATATAGACAAGAGTGTCCTTATTCCAAAATACTTATGAGAGCTTAATCTAATCAGTAACGTTTCTGTCTCCTAACTCCTCGTTAGCTTCTTCTCCTTGTGCATTTAGTGGTTATTGCTCATGCTCGAGTGCAATTTGTTGGTTGGCGATTTCTCCACTCAAGTTTTGGTTGTTGAGTTCAAGTTGTTGCACATAGTTTTCCATTTCATGATGATAGGCATTGAATTCATGTTCAAGTTGGTCACAAAACCATTTCTTAGTGTGATAGTGGTTGCACCAAGCTTCGGAGGTGGCAAACATTTGTTGACCATACTTTTGCAACTCTTCTTTGTAATCTTTGAGTTGTTTTTCCGCAAATTTCTTGTCGAAAGTGAGTTGTCCAACTTCTACTTGAAGGCGATCCCTAGCTTTCTTCAACTCCTCTTTGTCATAAAGCAAACTCGTAATGGTACCCCTAAGTTGCTCGATTTCGAGCTCGAGTTCCCTAACGGTCTTGGCTTGCGTCGTCATTTGCTAACACGGAATTGAGAATCTTGCTTGAAGGGGGGCACGAAAATATGAGAGGATTGTGATTTTTTTTTCGAGAGTGACTTTCTTCATCTATGAGGAGACATTTATATAGCTATTTTGGAGAAGATGTAAGGTAACATTTTATATAGGCCAATAATTTATTTTAATTGTTATAATTAGTACTTAATTGGGTGCTAAATTTTAGGTCAATGAATGTCTCTACATTTAAAGAGGCCTTAAATCACACGTAGATTATAGGATGCAATTTTTGAAACTAAGGCTACGGTGGATTCATCTTTTTTTTTTATTATTATGGGTGAATGTGAAGACTAAATTGTAGTGTTTAAGGTAGCTTTCAAAATTTAGAGATCAATAATGACGCTACAAAAATTGAAGGTAGGTAAATGATGATGCTTGATTAAAAAAAGCATCATTGAATGAAGAATTTTTGAACAATATATGAAAATTCTAAAATATAGGTAGGATTGTATAGGAACAAGTAGATGAATAAATAAAATTCTAGAAAGAGACATGATATATAATCTACCCAAGAAATGTATTATAAATTTAGTTATTAATAAGTAATTGACAAAATAAAAATTGGGATGTGAATTATTCCTTTGTTCAAGAAGAATTAAATTAGAGATTGAAGGCCGAAAGGTGATATGTTCGATCAATTACATTGATATGTACGTTAATTGATTTGATTGCAATTAATTCTATTAAACAAGAAATTAGTAACAGTTTAAGACCATACTAAAACAAATGAATATTTATTATTTGACATTAAAAATAGAATTGAGAATGATGTTTCAAGCTAAGAACATATATTTATATGTATAGATATATTTGCTTAAAATCTTAAATATAATTTGTTAACTCTATTAAAAATTTAATCATGAATATCACCTTTTCACTTAACTGTCAATCTAACTTAAATCCGAAAAATCAGGACTTAAAACTTTCTATCGATGATTTAATACAGATATTATTCCCAAAATTAATCTAACTTAAATCCAAAAATAACAATCTCAAATTTTCTATTGACCAATTAATATAAAGACTAGTTCCAAAATCGATTTCATATAAATCTCAAAAATCATATCTTAATTTTTTTTTCCGATCATGTGATGTAGAAACTAGTTGTCAATCATTATGATTTTGTATTCAGACACTTGCACTAATATAAAACTTAAAATTAAAACTATGACCCAATATTGTTAAACTAACTTAAATCTCAACAATAATATCCTAGAAGGTTGAAATTCCAATCGTCCGATTTACATAAACAATATTTCCCAAATTATTTATTTTTTTAAAACATGCCTATGCATATGGATAACAAATTTTCGGTGAAGAATCGATGGAATATTAAAAAAAAAAAGTCAGAATATTTTCATATGAATTAAAAATAATTCATGAGGATCAAGGAACAATTGGCAAAATAGGATTTCAATTTTCTACGCAGAGTTGTAATTTCTACGAAAATTTCAAAAATTGGCAAAATCTGAGCGTTGTTACGAGGGGCGTTCGAAGTCATTTCCTGAAAAACACTGGAAGGCTTACAAAATGATAAGGCCATCAAACAGTAAATTTCAGAGTCATCTCGTTCGAGTTTTAATTCAGAAATGGTTCAAATATGGAAAATTCGATAACTGACGTATGGTTTGAAGATTATACGTCGAGAGAAATAATTAATGGAATCGAAATCTTGAGTTTCCTATGGGAAGTCACAATTTTCAAATAAAAAAATTGGGGTGGATATGAATGACTAAGTTTTTGTCAAAATCTAACTTCGTCAAATTTTGTCTATTGAAATCCCCAGCCGGATTATGAACCTGGCGGCTCTAATACCACTTAAATGTCACGTCCCAAGACCGGGGTTAGTCGACATCGGCGTTGTTCAACAATCACATAATCGCCAAACAACAAGCCTCGTAGTTCAGTATAAACCAAAACCAGTCTATTTCATAATTAACTCAAAATAATCTTGTCTTACAGTGACAAATTCCAAAACGAAATAAAATGTGCGGAAGTGGTGTACAACTTGAATCGAAACTTAGGAAAATCATAAGCGAGAAATCTTCATATCTCAAAACTTCCTCACCAACTCCAAAGCATGTCTTATTTCATCCTCGTCTACTTGATCTTCATTCTTATCTGGGGAGAAATGTAAGGGGTGAGTGTTTGGGAAACACTCAGCAAGTGGGGGCCGATCGATTACCACAAATACATATAAATATAATTTAAAACCCATATTGCAAACTGATTTTCAAAACATAGTATCTTATATCAGATCAGAATCGGAATCGAAATGCGAAACAGAGATTATCAGACAATTCAGAACAGAACGAATCAGAACAAACGAAAACACTGTTATTCATCTAGTTTTCCATGGTCAAATTGTCCCCAATATGTTAGTCCTCTAAGGGGTGAGGACAAAATACAGTTTTATACCCACTGATGGGGGCCGGAACACAGTTTTATACCCACTGATGGGGCCAGAACACAGTTTTATACCCACTGATGGGGGCCATATAAATTTACAATCACCGTTCCATATCCCACTCGAATCATAACAGTGTACCACAGAATCAGATGTATCGAACAACACTTATCGGAATTTCTGAATGAACTCAGCAGAATCAAAGAACATCGGAAACAGAAGGAACATATCGTACAGCGATCGATATTTTATGAAATATATAATAGCATTTTTCGAAAACGATTTGACACACAAACAAGCATGTCATGAAATACTTATACAAAGTTTAAATTACAAAGAAATATATAGCAAAAGCCCACTTACCTGATTTCGTTTGGATTAAGGCGCTAGAAGGACATGCTAAAAGAACTTCGTTCGAACAAGGTTGCGGTAGAGCTTCGACTAGGCCGCTGCAAATGCTAAATTTCAAATTCTTGAAGTTATGGAGAGGGAGTTTGCTTCTTATATAGTCTTGAATAATCCACTATAAAAGTAAGCACGTATCACTCCAAGAATGTCGCTGATTGCTTAATCAACGTGATGATTGCACTTTTCTCTCCCGAATGAACGTGGCCTCTTCTTGATTCAAGATACACAACCGAGATTCATGAGTGATTTTGGTTTTTCTTAAGTGCAAATGGAGAGTGATTTTGACTGCATGAATCTCTTTCAAGATTGATGCACTTCCATACGGTGATAAATGGTCAATAATGAAGAGACAATGATTATTCAAATTTTCATGATTATGATTTTATGGAACTAAAAAATGTTGTGCCAAAAAAAATGAGCTGAAATTTCCTATGACATATATAGATTTTCTCGTTGCAAGATTTCGGGTCTTCACAGTAAATTAACATCCATGAATAACGTAAATAATACGCGAATAATAAATTTGAAAAATCTAATAAAATTGTGAATTTACATGTATGTCCTTATTTTCGTTAAATAATATTAATAAATATATGTTTTTTAGTTTTTTTTTTCAGATATTAACGAATTTAAAATAAATTGAAAAAAATGATAGTTTATTGTTGAAAAAGATATTAATAAATTTTATAATAAATTGAAGAAAAATAAAATTTTATTTTTGGAATGAAATTTAAACTTCATTTTTTTTTTAAAAAAAAACTATATCTTTAGTGTAATTTAAAATAAGCGACACAATGTGAGCAGCTTAACACATGAGAATTTTCCAGGAGTTCATCCGTCCCAGTACTACTCTCATTCATGCACGTTTAACCCAACAAAACTGAATGATAGTGAAAGATTAATCTTTTAGTTCAAACGTTTCTTGATCTTCCGGTCAAAAGTTATGTTTGTATCTAAGACATGACTTTTATTTCTTATAATTGTGATTTACAATGCAAAGTCATATACTAAGCTAATGGTGAACATAAGTGGATTGCACTGAAGTGGTGTCAATGGGCCAAACTATAAAACTCTATGCGTGACAAACACAAATAATTGATTGGTGCCATAAGGGAACACTTCAAAAAATTCAAAATAAGTTTAAATTGATTTTATGTGTAATAATTACTCTTATAGACATGAAAGTGATAGAAAATGAGGAATATATAAGAATGAATTCAAATCGTTTTTATATGAAACAAATTACTTTTACATAGACTATATTATTTTTACAATTTTAAGGTTGTGATATTAAAATAGGTGTCAGACTGGTAATAAGAATACAATTCTGGTTATGGATAACATTAATAAATATTATTATATTTAGACAGAATATTGCAACAATATATATTGTATATGTATATCAATCCTAAAACAACTCAATTATTCGTTTTCAAGAACTCAAGCAAAAATCAAATCTGAACTTTATCGAGGTATTGTGATTAGATTAATTGTGAAAAATAAAATATAGTGAGAGTAACGTGAGAATTGTTCTCCTCATATAATCCTTGTATATTCGAGCAAGTCAAGTGAAACTTGTGTTTGAGTCTGAAGGAGAACAACTCCTCAATATTATTCACATGTATGGGCCAGACATATGGTAGTCTCTAGAAGATGGTAGAAAGATCAGTTCCTAACAAACTAACAGCTTTTATTCCCTTGTTGTTATTCTGTTAACTGTAATTGTTTTCTTCTCTCTTGTATATAAATACACTCATGTAATCACTATTACGTAATGAAAGGGATATATCACAAATGTTCTCTAATTGATTCCTACTGCCTAGTTTTCTATTTCATCTGTCAATTTCACTGCGTTAATTTGATTGGCAGGATTTACTAGTAGAGGGTTAAGATTTGGATTGGGAATGGTATGAACACTGGATTCAGTGTGAGAGTTGGCTTCCGCCATTGCTGTGCTCTGATACCAAGATAGAAAACTAGGCAGTAGGAATCAATAAGAGAACATTTGTTATAAATCCCTTTCATTACGTAATAGTGATTACATGAGTGTATTTATATACAAGAGAGAAGAAAACAATTACAGTTAACAGAATAACAAAAAGAGAATAAAAGCTGTTAGTTTGTTAGGCTCTGATCTTTCTACCATCTTCTAGAGACTACCATATGTCTGGCCCACACATGTGAATAATATTGAGGAGTTGTTCTCCTTCAGACTCGAACACAAGTTTCACTTGACTCGACACGTGCAACACACATGCATATATTCTACTTATTATAAAAATGTGAGTTTTCATTGTTTGTTTACTAAATGCTCTCATGTTTTATGTATGTCTTTTGGTACACTGTATGCTTGTCTTTTGATATCACTAAAATTATTTTGTCATTTGTCTATTTAACTTTGACTTTTTTTTTTTGTTTTTTAAATTTTTGGTTGGGGCTTTAATTCCATAGTTGCATATCGATGTTCAATTTTGCATTAAAACTACATTTGACAGCATCCACTAATTCAAAACATAATTTGAAAGCCGTATTTCGACTCTAATGTTTTCGAGATGCCGCTAATAACCGATGAATGACAAGTGTTTTTCTTTGTATGGATCATATTTCAATGGAAAGTTGATGAGTCGATCCACTTACACGTATTGTTTCTATAACTATATGGTATTTTTTTAATTTTGTCACTTGTCAAATATTTAGCTTTGAATTATCTTCTTTCTTCATTTTTTGGTTGGAAGATTTAATTACATAATTACATCTCGAGTCTCGAGGTTCAATCTTTTTATTATATTTGTTGCTCTGGAGATTTGGAAGTTTTCTGACTTTCGTTATGTTAAAAAAACAACCAGATTTAAATATTATAGTTTCAATTTAACAAAATGATCATTATTTTCATTCTCATGTGAAAGTCTTGATTTTAGTCGAATGAGTTAATATACTTCTATTTCACAAATATTTTTAATTAACATATTTAATGAGCAGTAAAAATTTTTTAAATCATATTTTAATTCCATTCGGATATGTGATATTTTATCGACAAAAATTTGCTTGGTTTTTTTTTTATGTAACTAATGCATATTATTTTTCTTATAGTATTATAACGTAGATATATTTGATTATATTTTTTTCATTTTATTATAATTTCATACGATGATTCAGGTAATTTGAATAAGTTTTTTTTGTCAATCAATACATATTTCTGAATGCAATATTTAATTTTTTTCTTCATTTTTTCCCCGAGCAATTAAAATTTCTATAACATGTGTTCAAATTTTTTCCCCCAAAATTGAATATGTGAAATTTTTAAATTTGTTTTAAATTATTACTATGTTAAGTTGATATTATTTAAAGAAATCATATGATTCTTATGGTTTCTCTATGTTTTATAGATTTTTTAAGATTTCAAATCAGAGTTTTTCTTTTTCATTCAAATGGAAATGTATATACAATGATTTTCTTTATTATTATTAAGCAATTATACGTTGTCATAAAATATTGAGTTGTTAATTGATACTTTTTTTTTAATATTATTGATTCCATGAAAATGTTGAGAAAATGTTATGTATTTCAAAAAATAAAAAATATTGTTATATTTTTTATTTTTAATTCTCTCCATTCCTTTTTTTTTCCTCTCATTTTATTTTGAAACATGATTGTAAATCAAAGTTTATACCCATGAATAATTAGGCTATGACTTCGAAGTGAATTTCATTTATTAAAAATAGAAACTTTAATTTGCAAGTAAAAAAAATTAATTTATATTTTAGATTTGCTATACAGATATATGTCAATCTTTTTCACCCTTTATTATTTATATTTAGACATGATAAGATGAAATTATATCATATGATTTTAAATTATATAACTCTTATGATTTCTCTATGTTTTAATTTTTTTTTTCAGATTTCAAATCAGAGTTTTTTCATTCAAATAGATATAGATATATATATATATATAATTATTAAATATTATTATTAAACAATTATACATTGGTGTGGAATATTGAGTTGTCAATTTATAGATTTTTTAATATCATTGATTTATTAAAAAAATTGAGGAAATATGATGTGTTTCAAAAAAAAAAATATAGTTATTTATTAATTCTTAATTCTCTTCATTCCTTCTTTTTTCTTCTCATTTTATTTTGAAACATTATTGTAAATCAAAATTCATACCCATGAATAATTAGACTATGGCGTCAAAGTGAATTTCATTTCTCACTTTTTATTATTTGTATTTAGACACGATAAGTTGGAATTATATCATCTGATTTTAAAAATTGATTTGTCTGTTTCGTTTATGATGAGTTATTATTTGTTCATTGAATTTTTTTTATTATTTTGAGACATAAGTGTCCAACATCTTTGAAGGGAAAATTTAAATTACCATAATTTGATTTAGAGTAAAGCATAATCTAAAATATAAGGCAACGTAGACCATGTGAGGGTTTAGTGTTTGTCATTTGTCTTGTGAAAGAATAATAAACATATTTTTTGGTGGAGTATGTAAATACGTCGAGATGTGAAATAAATTAGAGTTGTGTGACCATAATATTGGACTGATATTTTTTATGATTTAAATTATATGTATGTGTTCAAAAGATGTAGCTGAAAACTTATTAAAGTATTAGTTTAGTTCATTTATAGGGAAAATATTTGTCTAAACTAAAAAGAACCTTAGATAATCAAACAAAAACATCACAAGTTTTATTTCAAATCAGACAAATTAATTACTAAGAACAATGATGTATTGTCAATGGTGGTGAAAAAGCTGAAGCAACCAAGTGAGAATTAAAAAAAAGAAGGAAATAAAATGAAGTGAGACCTGAAGTGTGAAGACTCAAATAAACAAAATAAGAAAGTCATAAAAAAACAAGGCAAATATCAAATAGATTAATCAACTTCAAATTACATGATGGAAAAGAAACAAGAAAATAAGATATTTAATTGAACAAAGAAGCAGAAAAAATAAAAATAAAATAAAAAAGTGATGAAAAATATATCGAATGGTTCAAAAATCAAACAAGGAAAAGATTGGAGAAAATAAACATTGTTATTTGAAATGACAGGTAAACTGTGAAATGATAGTTGCTATTGAATAATTTGCGGAAAATTTATGTGTCTACGTTGATTTGCAAATTTACGATCAATATTCATAGTGCACTCAAGTTCGTTTGTGCTTTACTACTAGTATTCTAATGTATACAGCTTAGACGAATGCATATGTTACTTCGTGTTAAGTCATTTACGTTTAAAAAATTAGCAAGAAGTGTTTTTCTTTCATAGTTGCAAGGCTGCGCTTTCATAGAAAAGCTTTTAGGTAAAAAAGAAAGAGTTTTTCTTATAAGTTTCGCATCCGAGTATCAATGTCGTATTTGAGATTTCGAAGTCTGAGTCAAACTTAAAAATTGAGCCCTTCAAAACAAAAGGTTATCGTTTTCATAAGGAGAAGAAAAAGAAGAAGAATCGTTCAATATATAACAGCATCATCTATGTTAGATAATTTTAAATTAAGAATTATATAATATTTTTACCAATTTTTTTCCCAGTTGTGTGATCATGAACATGGAAACTAACTCTCTCTTATTCAATATTTTCATGTTAAACATCGTCGATAATATTAACATTATCTTCTTCATTCAGTTCGTTCACAATAGGAGCTTGAATAACTTATTTTCATCATTATCATTCGTAGATGAATCAAATTTTTTAACATTATTATTGTTTTGATTTTCTCGTTTCACATCCGTCAAATTGCCAATTATTTATTCTCTCTTTATTTTATTATTGTCATATTTATCTATATCTACAATGTAATATGAGTTATTTTTTTCTTTCCAATTTTCTTTTTGCTACCGAAATTTTTTTTATGTCATTGATTATTGATTATATCTAACAAAATAAATAAATAAATGCTATCTATTATAGCTACAAATTATATTACTTAGAAATTTTGAATGTATTGTTAAATTAATATGTATGCAGATATAATTGTTTAACTTGTATAATTTAATATTCATTTTATCAGCAAAACTAGCCATGTTGAAACATAAGTAACCAAATCAAAAATTGTATCTTAAAAAATACATGAGAAATTTTATATCTATTAATAAACTAGCTATCGATCGTTTCTTATCAAATGTAAAACAAGTAGAAATAATTTTTAAAAAAAAATTATCAATTTTTGGCAATAATACATAACACATAAACATAATGATAATTCTCCAAGGAATTCTCAATATCAAATTTTAATTATTAATAAAAAATTATAATACTGAAATTTGATTACCCAAATTAATGGTTAGTGTGAGTTCATACTAAATAATATGATGAACAAAAAATTCTATTGGAGATTTAAAAGTCAACTTCAACTTCAATTGTTCCCTCATGTGTTGTTTTGATGAGTATGTCTAATGCTTCTTTAGTTCTCATGTCCCAATGAATTTGAATCGCCATTAGAGCTCCCAATTAGGGGCTTGGAGTTACTATTCGCCCGTTCGAATTTACTAAGAAAAATGACGTGCGTTGCACGTTGAAAAAAGTTGTTTTGGTAAAAATTAATTATCGAAATGAATTAATGTTATATCTATTTTTTATTTATTTCGTTTCAACGTCGATATGCAAGTATATTTGTACATGGACATTAACAGATTAAATTTTATTATATTTACATCTACTATAAAATAGGGATAAATTGAAAGATAAATATTATCTAGCCTTTTGTAGAATATTGCTTTGATTGAGAATTTGTGCAAGGGTACTTTTATCAGAACTTTAATTTGATGCGACAGTTTCTTAAATTTTCGGTAATTGTAAGAAATAAAAGTATTGTTTTAAAAATTATCAACTATATCTATTCTTCTTCATAAACGTCTTTCATATGTAGAGTCGTTCAAAATATTTATATAATATTTTCAATTTATTTTTCCCAAATGAAAATTTTTAAATATCTATCTAATTATTATAATATATATCATTATTTTAACAAATATATTCAGATATCTCTAATTATCTCCGACAATACATATGATATTTTTCAATTTTTATCATATCTTAATAATTTAGCTTTTAAAAGAAACATTCAGTTTCAATTTTTTTGTAAAATATATACCATGAAAGACAAAGTTTGTGATTCATAATAAAAACTTTATCCTCACACATTTATATTTTATATAAATATAATATAATTATAGTAAATTTTAAGGTTCTAAAAAGCGTGAAGCGTCCCGAATCGCGGATGTCTAGCTCCAAGCTTTTCAAGCTTAAGCGAGATTAGCACGGACTTAAGCGTGAAAAATGTTTTTTATTTTAGTGTAATTGTAATTATATCAAACCAATAAATAGATAAAATAATATATAAATATGATAAATTTAAGTTTGATGCATTAATTCTCATATTTATAATAAAAATCTCAAAATTAAAATCTTTATTTGTTTTTATAACTAGAATACATTAAAAATTGCTAAATATTTGTCAAATCATTGTCAGACACGCTTAATCATAATAAAACTAAAAAATAAACATCTAAATTATAAACTTAATTTATTATTTTAAAATAAAAACATACCTTCAAAATAAAAAAATTAAAAATAAACAGATGTGATTAGTTGTGTTTAAGCGCACTTAATTAAACACCTTAATTAGGTCAAACTGTAGTTTGACCGCTTTTTTCGCTTTTCTCTGAAACGGGACGTTTTTGTCAAGCTTCAAGCTTAAACGGGCTTAAACGGAGCTTAAATGAGCTTTTTAGAACACTGATAAATTTAATTTAATTTTAATTACTGCATAAACTCTATCTAATTGATGAGTTGACATTAAATATTTAGTGGATTATTATTTTTATTTAAATAATATTAATACAATTTTAATCCAAATTCCGATACATTTAATTTTTATCCTTAAAAATTTTAATGTGATTCACGATACAATCACAATATATAATGTGGTTGCCTCTATCACATTTCACAATAATCTCGTTTAATATATATTTTATATTTTATTGCATAATATGTTCCAAATTGAAAACTCCACTCTTCAAACTTATAAAATATGTTTTATTTCATAATTTAAATCTTATTATTTTAATAGCATTTTCAGAAACCAAATAATTGAGATAATTATTTCAAACATTATTATCAATTTATCATTTAACAAAACAATACATTCTACTTAATAAACTCCTTACACATATAGACTTATTCAAATATATATCATACATTTTCAATTATAATTTTCAAAATGAACATTTTAAAATCTCTATACAAATATTCAAATATATATCATTAATTTAACAAATTCTCTTCAGATATCTCTTATTATCTCAAACAAAATATATGATATTTTAGAATTTTTTTTTGATATTTTAATAATTTAGTTTGTTAGGATCGGGTGATTGGTTAGAAGGGTGAGTTGAATAAACAATCACACTAATTTGTCCAAAATTCGGTTATGTTAATAACTTTAAATTTTGTAATTCTCGTCAAGTCAATGTCCGTTGACTAATGAGATAAGTTCTATGTGGAAGGAAGCTAGGACGGAAGATTGAACACTCAAAAATAGCTAAGTAAAAAAAAAAATTGGGTTATCAAAAGTAGACTGTCTGAAATGTAAATAAGACAAATATGTTTCTAGATGTTCGAAGATTTGAACAACTCCTACGTCACGCCTTCTTATTTGTGGAAATGATTTTCACTAGGAGACTTTGGAAATTACAACTTTTGTAACAACCCGATTCAATCAGGCTTTATCACTACCTAACTGAAACTTCTAGTTTTACTTACTCACTTAAATAACATTGAACAATACACTAACTATCAGTTTATAAGTATTTCGAAATGAAAGATATTAATCACAAATTGATCCGTAATAATATGATATAATACTTAAGCGTGTGCTAAGAAGTTTTGAAAGTAGTTGAACTATTGAAAGCTTGAATATTTGACCTTATGCGATAATAGAGCCTAACTAATTTACAAGTTCCTCTATTTATAAATTTAGATCCCATGGTCAGTAAAATCAAATATTATATATGTTCCAAATATGGTAACAGTTAATCTCGTCTTTTTTTATGTCATTGTCCCTTCTAACAAATCATACATTTTAGATAGTGATCGCGGATTTCTGAAAATTCAGAAACTGTTTGTACAGAATATTTTATCTAGTAATTCAACTTTGTAATTGGTTGTTTGGAAAGGAAGTTGCAATATGGAGGGAAATATTGAAGATGCTCGGCTTCGTGTCAACCGTGCTACGACTGAGGTCTAAAACTGGTCAAATGAAGGCACTCAGTATCTAGAGGAGCCCACGAGGATTTTACAAGGCTACGATGATCTTCAGCTGTGGAATATAATCTCGTTGTACTCGGTGGAAAAAAGTGCCAAAGAAACAGCAAAAGGTATCGCAAAACTACGAGAAGTGGGGAATTCGATTAGGATTGCTGATCCCAACCTCCGACATCGATGGTATCTATCTCTCATGCACAAAATTTGGAGTTTCATTTGAGAAAACACATCGACGAAGACATCATTTATTTGATGAGGTTGTGCTTGTAGTTATTGTTAAAGAATTCTATCAAAGTTTATGTCAAACCAACTACTGATATTCCAATGATAGAATGAGTAAACAATCACACACAAGAATCAATCCAGCACCCAATTTTAGAAAGAATTCTTCACAATAACTCAAAAAAGACAGAATTGCAAGAAAGTAGAAACAACAAGAAGATTTACGTGTTGGAGATTTAATAAAATAAATCTATAAATCATGTGAATCCATATATCACAACACGCCAGAAATTCATGTCGAATTATCAGAAAATATAAATTACAGTAAACGTGTAACAGAATCCATCGGTTAATCTAGGTTCAAAATTATGGATCTTCCAAGACAACAGAGAATCGATAAGCTTATTTATGCCTTAGGTGGGAGAAAGAGAGAAATCTAGAATATATGTGCCATATATATTTTTTCTTATTCTCCGTGCCTCGAGGACCATAACCTTATATAACCTCAGTAGTCTTGGACCCATCATAGAAGACTTAATTGAGCTGTGTTTCTACACATAATGTGGAATATACCAATTTATTTAATATTTTGGTAACCCATAATTAATTAGATCACTTTATTGGGTCTTTTACTAGATAACTTGTCCATTTACAATTAATTAAATTATGTGAGCCCACAAAATAATTCCAACAATCTCGCACTTGAGACACATAAATTATCCGGATATTGTATATATATGCAAAAACTTGATTGAGCTCTTGCTATCCAAACCAAAATATTCCACAATAATAAAGTCTATCAAGCATACCAATATTACCAAAGAATTCATCACTACATTTAAATCACTAGACCCATCAATGATCACAATATTAGCGCAATCAATAACATATATCAAGTGTGGATGTGTAGTATGGAAATACGTAAATGTGATCCAAGAATAAAACTTAAATATCCAACTGATCCTCATAATGACTCGAAGAGTCCAATAATGGACTTCCAAGCAAATGTTAAACTGTAATGAAAGTCATCAATTTATTTCAGAATAATTCAAATAAACTTTAGTCTGTACAGAAACTTAAATCATGTCAAAGTCAATGCTCAAACCGAATACAAACTCTCAGTGTATAGGCATATAATCTATATGGACAACACCATGTGTGTCACATGCTCATAAACATATTGGGTGGCCAACCCATGACAAATGCATCCGCAATTATAAAGTTTGCAAAACATGCTCAATTGACACACAACCAGTCTTAATTATTTCCTTTAAACTCCATTTCAATGTATTTTGACCCTGACAAGTTTCAGTTGTTCTTTAAATAGAATATAACAGCTTGTTATCACAATTAATCTTCAATGGTTTCTTAGACTTATGATCATTACCGATGATTAAACTCCGCAAATTTATTCGCAGTCCAAATATCCAACTTTTCCAAATGCCAGATCTCTGATGTGTGAGCATAAAATCCTTAGTTCACCATATGTTTAGCATAACCCGATTAATTATTCAATGTTGGGTTTTTTTTAAATATCTACCAAACATTCAATTGATGCACACAATATCCAAACGACGTTCTCTATAATTGTGAATGAGATTACCACCTGATAAAATTTATACTACCACGTATGTGAAGATAAACATCAATATATTCTTCTCAATGTTGACTTTCCAATATACTCGCTCACACTAAAGTCAACATACAAAATTAATTTGTATTTAATATTATAATTTTATGCATGTATAATATCGATGTCATTTAAAATATTGATGTTCAATTTATCAAGCTTATCAATCAAGGAACTAATACCAAACATATTTGAATTTCAAAAAATTGAAAAGTTTCATTACCACGTACATAAATGAAAAACTTGATTTGCGCCCAAAAAAGTGCAATTTTTTTTTTCCAAATTCAAATACCAGAAAATAAAATAAAATAAATCAGTTCCTAAATAAAGATTTTAAAAACACCAAAAGTCTTATTACCATTTTTCATAACATGTATCTTTCACCATCAGTTGGCAACTGGCTCCTTAAGCAACCCTTTCTTTGCATGTCAATTGGTGTATTTGGGATAATCCTTCTTCACATGCCCATCGGTCTTTTTGCATAAGAAACAAGTGATCACTTTATCTTCTTTCTGTTGCTCGATATGCTGTGAAGTCCAACAGTTTCCTTCCTTATTTCTCCATTTCCTTTTCTTATTGTTGCAATTACCTTGATAGTTAGATGCCAAGTGAACACTTTTAATTACATCTTGTTTTAATCTCTTCTCCTCCTGAACGCACTGCGCAATAAGCTCATTCAAAGTCCATTTTTCTTTATGGGTATTATAGCTTATTTTGAATTGATTAAATAGTACAGGCAGAGAGATCAAAACTAAATGCACGACTATGTCTCCCTACAATTCCAACTTGAATGCTTTTACTTGAGTCACAAGATTTGACATTTCCATTATGTAGAACCCGAAATTAGACTACGTATAAGCCATGCATAATTCTAGTATTAAATTGACTTCATTGCATGATTATTTAAATGTTTTCTTTGAAGTTAATTATTTTATTTTAGTAGTTTAAATTTCATTCTTTTCAGTTAATTCAGGGAGGCCGGACTGGAGTTGGAGTTTATAAATAAAGTTTAAGATTCAGTAAATATTTCCAGAATTTATTTTAGCTAGCAAGTAAGTTAATTTAAGTTTATAAGGAAGTTTGAGGATTTATTTTAGCAACTTGAGGTGAGTAGAAAATAAATTCATTTAAGTTCCTTAATTAAGGAGTTAGTTCACTAAGTTATTTAAATAATAAGTAAGGCTTTTAAGGGTTATTAATTTAGTAAATAATCAACAACTTCCCTCCATTTAAATATCAATTTTCGGCCACCCCTTAGATTATTAAGCAATTCCTTGCCAACTTACCCTTGACCAATTCTTTGTCATCTTTTAGCATGCTAATATTTTTTTATTAGTGACCAACCTTATTTAATTCATTAGTAGATAATTATCCTAGTCTAGATTAGCATGGTAAAAATCGGCCACCCCTCATTCTAGACACCCAACAATTAGTTGATACCAACAACAATTCAAATTTGAAAAGAAATGAGACTTGGTCTTGATTTTGTCCCATATATTTTGCACCCTCCCCCTCACTCCCCTAACCATTTCCCCCTCTCCCTTAGTCTCGAAATCAGTAGCCTTCCAGAGAGAAAAATCGTGAGAAGCATAGCAAGAAATAGGAAAGGAAATCGAGTGCAAGAAAGGTAGAGAAGAAGCGTTCCACTCCTCCGCGCCGCATCGTTCTTCTTTTCGTTTTCTTTCAAACGAAAAATCCAAGGCATGTCTAGATTCTTTCAAACCTCAATCAAGCCATAGTAGTCAAGTTTTTTTTTTTTTTTTTATCAAACTCATGAATTGACAGCAGGAAAACCGAAACTTTGGCAGCTATATTACAGAAAAATTCTGCACAGATTTTATTCCTTGTGCTCTTCACGGTTTTGCTTATTTTTGTGCATTCAGGTGCTTGGCTCGACTCCAGGCTCACCAGGCTACATCTAGACACATACTAGGGTGTGTCAAGACCGTGATGGTCCATTAAAACCAGCCCCATGCATGTCAGAAATCGTAAATGACAGCAGCTCTTCCTTTCTTGCCAAATGAGTTTCGAAAATTTCAGTTTGTGCTGTCATGGGAAAGGATCCGATCTTGGCTGCCCCAGGGGCCTATAGCCATGGTTAGATCACTTCCCTAGCATGTCTAAGACGTGATTAAGTCGCCCTTTTGGTGGCTTGGTCCATGGTTGCTCGGTTTTTAATCAAAACATCAAAACAGCCCCCTATACCCTTCGGCCCCTTTCATTTTCAGCACATGCATTTCGAATTGTGGGGTTTGATGTGGATCTTGGTTGGCCTATGGCCCTTAGCCACGGTTCATATCATGCCCCTAGATGTCTAGATCGTGCCATGGTCAATCAAATGGCCACTGGAACGACACGAGACATCCATCGAAGTAACACACTACACACGCATACAAAAGCATTCTCGGTTGGAGTTTCGGTTTCGTTGCTGGAATGTGCGAATCTTGGCTGGCCAAAAGCTCTTAGCCATGGTTCAAATCACTCCTTAGGATGTTGGTAAGGGTATCTGGTCGGTGGTTCACGCCCCAATGGCCGATAGACTCGAAACCAACACAAGACGAACAAGTGCGCAACAGCTGTATTTTTGACAGCAAGTATGCTGCTGTTCAGAGGCGTTGTTTGAGTTCTCGGTCGGCTTTTAGCCTATGGCCTTGGACTGGACAGTGCCTCATTGAGTTAGGAAGGTCATGTTTTTGACCGTTTGTCATTCGGATCATTTTTGAGGTCGTGCGAGAATTTAAGGTGCGACGTGCCAAATTGACTCTCGAAAGAGCGTTTCACGTTTTGGCCTCCGTTTCACATGGATTTGACCCTCATCATTTTAGGAGCATAACTTCAGTATGTTTAGCGTATTTTAATCATGACACGATGACGGTTCAGTGTTGGTTTGGGTTGGTTCGGAGTCATGATTAAAATATGGAGTCGTTAAGCGCAATTGTCAAAATTTTCAAACTTTAGTGCATCATTCATCCAAGTAAAATCTATTGCATATTTTATGGCATATTTAGGTCGCAGCGAGCCTGGGGACGATCCATTCCAGTTGGTAAAATTTCAGGATATTTTCATTATCGTCAGTTAATTATTTTACGTGCATGAAAACAGAAAATGATTATTTTTTGAGATTTATGCGATATGGCTTGTGGTGCATTCACTATGTGGGAGTATTATTTATACGGTCGCCAGTGACCGCTCAGTTCAGGTTGGTACCACCCGGTCGCCAGCGACCGATCAGTTCAGGATGGTACCATCGGGTCTTCAGTGACCGCCAGCTCAGTTCCAGGCTCCCCGGTAGTCAGTTACCGATCAGTTCAGCTTAGTGCAGTGGCCACAGGCGTAAAACATAATCTCAACAGAAAATTTTACCAGTTATTTCAGTACAGGCTCCAAGAAGCAAATATTTTTACTGTGATTATCAGTTCAGTTATGCACGTATTATAATTGCTCAGATCAGTTTATTTTCAGCATGAGTACAGATTATTTTCAGTATGCCTCATGACATGATATTTTACCCCATGCATATTTTTACTTCAGATTTTACTCGTTACTTGCGATATATGCATGCTGAGTCTTTAGGCTCACTAGACTTGATTGTTGTAGGTACTGATGAGGTCAGGGCCGAGGGCGGGGACCAGTGAGCCAGCTTGGGTCGGCAGTAGTGGCACCCGAGGACCTCAGTGCAGCAGTGTTTATTTTATTCCGTAAACTAATTTTTATCAGTCACCAAACATTTTTAAATTTTTGTTGGAAAACAATTATTTTAGTCCGCTGCTTTTATTTTAAACATTGAACTTGATTCACCAAGTGATTTTAGGAATGAGGCCAGTGAAGTTCTTTTTAAAAGAAAATTTTTAATTTCCGCAAATTTTCAAGCAAGCAGTTTTAGGGCCTTTACAATTGGTATCAGAGCGGTGGTTCTGTATAGGGTTTCACTACTACTGACTGCGAGAAGCTCACGAAGCCACGTCTTCGGTTTGTAAGTTTTACAGTTCAGCATTTTGTTCAGCATTTTATTTAAAGCATGAGTTATTTTGTCAGCATGCTTTCAGATTTTCAGTATTTCAGTGTTTACTTAAAATAAATTTTAGAATTATGCATGTTAGTTACGTACGGGTTATGTATGGAACAGTATGCCTCCTAGACGCCAAGTTGGACGAGGTGGTGGCGAGCATCGTCGCGAGGACAATGATGATCAGAGACAAGAGAGGCTGACACCTCCTCCTCCTACACCTCCTCCACCGCCCCCACCGGACATGAGTGCCCAGATGTTAGCTGGGATGGCACAGTTTGCGGGGGGCAATGCCGCAGCCGCAGCCAGGCCGACAGGGCCCGAGGCTGTTTATGAGAGGTTCATGAAAATGCGCCCGAAGGAGTTCTCTGGGACATCTGATCCCATGGTTGCCGAGGGATGGATCAAATCTCTCGAGGTTATTTTCGAGTTTATGGAGCTAGGGGACGCAGACCGAGTCCGGTGTGCCACCTATCTGTTCACTGGAGACGCTCGCTTATGGTGGGAAGGAGCTTCGGTAGCCTTGACTTTGGCTACACTTTCTTGGACCCGCTTTACGGAGGTTTTCTACTCCAAGTATTTTGCTGAGGAGGTTCGTACCAGGCTGACCACCGAGTTTATGAGTTTGAGGCAGGGGGATATGACGGTTACAGAGTTTATCCGTAAGTTCGAGAGGGGCTGTCACTTTGTGCCCCTGATAGCGAATGATGCCAGAGCCAAGCTGATGCACTTCCTAGTGGGTTTAAGGCCGATCTTGCGCCGGGATGTTAGGGTATCTGACCCTGCTACTTATGAGATTGCCGTCTCCAAGGCCTTAGCCGCAGAGCAGGATCTGCGGGATATTGAGAGGGATCGCCAGGGCAAGCGCCCAGTCCAGGTACCGCACCGCCCTCCTCCTCACCAGCATCAGCAGCAGAATAAGAGGTTGTATCATGGACCGCCCAGGAGCCGAGGCCAGCAGCAGCAGCGGGGACGCCCAACCCCGAGGACTCAGGAGCACCCAGTCTGTCCGAGGTGCTCTCGTCGCCATCCTGGAGCATGCATGGCTGGCTCAGGAAAGTGTTTTAAGTGTGGCAGTTCAGACCACATGTTGCTGCAATGTCCTCAGAGAAATCTGCCTACTCAGGGCAGAGTTTTTGCTCTACATGCCACGGAAACGAATCCAGAGACGATGTTGATGACAGGTACCTTTAAGCCTTAAATTATTATTCGAATTTCAGTATTTTGAGAACCTGGATTAAGATTTTTGAACTTAGAACTGTTATAGGATTGCATGCTCTACTCAGAATGATTTTGGGAATCGAGATTTAGATTTGAACTTAGAATTTCTATAGGATTGCATGCTCTACTTAGTATTATTTTCGGGACTTAGTTAGAAGAACTTTGACCTTTGCATGTCTATAAGCTTAGCTCTCGTGAACTTTGGGTTCTGCTTAGTATTCTGAACTTTCAGGGAGAATTTTCATAGCCGTCAAAGCTACCAAGGCCTTGATAGATTCAGGGGCCACTCACTCGTTTATATCGGAGGTCTTTGCAAACTTTCTGAAGATCAAGACCATTGGGCTAGACATAGCCTTTTCAGTAGTGTTGCCGTCAGGCGAGGAGATGGCAGCCACCAAATTTATCCGAGATATAGATCTTGAGCTGCACGGTAAGCTTGTATATGTGGATCTGATTGTGCTACCGATGCCGGAATTTGACATCATCCTAGGGATGGACTGGCTATTGAAGAACAGAGTGTTGATAGACTTCCAGCGGAGATCTGTTCTTGTCCGACCGCCTGGAATTGAGCAGTTCTTATTTGAGCCTGACAGGTACTTTTCGTTACCGCGCATTATTCCATATGTTCAGGCTAGGAAACTCATACATAGAGGGTGTCGAGCATTTCTAGCGACCTTTTTAGCTGTCCCCGAGGAACCCAGCCAGCCAGCCTCAGATGTTCCGATCGTCAGAGATTTCTTAGACGTTTTTCCCGAGGACGTCTCTGGTATGCCACCTGAGAGAGAGGTGGAGTTTTCCATTGAGCTTATGCCAGGTACGGCTCCGATATCCAAAGCGCCGTACCGATTAGCACCGACAGAGATGGCAGAGCTTAAGAAGCAGATTCAGGAACTTCTGGACAAGGAGTTCATTCGCCCGAGCTTTTCACCATGGGGCGCTCCGGTCTTATTTGTGAAAAAGAAGGATGGCTCGATGAGGCTTTGCATTGACTATCGGGAGTTGAACAGGGTTACAGTTAAAAACAAGTACCCACCGAGGATTGAGGATCTGTTTGACCAGTTGCAGGGAGCTTCGATTTTCTCAAAGATAGATCTGCGTTCTGGTTATCATCAGTTGAGAGTGAGAGATGCTGATGTCTCGAAGACAGCTTTCAGGACTCGTTATGGTCACTACGAGTTCCTTGTGATGCCGTTCGGTCTGACGAATGCGCCAGCGATCTTCATGGATCTCATGAATCGCGTATTTCAGCCGTACCTCGACCAGTTTGTGATAGTGTTCATAAATGACATACTCGTCTACTCCAAGAGTCGGGAGGAGCACAGCAGGCATCTGACCACAGTGTTGCAGACATTGCAGAAGCACAAACTATTCGCAAAATTCAGTAAGTGCGAATTCTGGTTAGAAAAGGTGGCGTTCTTAGGCCACATCGTCTCAAGCAGTGGTATTGAGGTAGACCCCGCAAAGGTTACAGCAGTCAGAGATTGGGTTGTGCCTCAGAATGCATCCGAGATCCGCAGTTTTCTTGGGCTGGCAGGATATTACAGGAAGTTCATTCAGGGATTCTCATCCATTGCCGTTCCACTCACAGCACTGACAAAGAAGAATGTGAAATTTGTTTGGAGCGAGGAGTGTCAGAAGAGCTTCGATACTTTGAAGCAAGCTCTTATCTCAGCACCCGTTTTGGCCGTACCGTCAGGATCTGGTAAGTTTGTTCTGTATACCGATGCTTCGAAGCTCGGTCTTGGCGCAGTATTGATGCAGCATGGGAGAGTTATAGCATATGCTTCTCGACAGCTAAAGATCCATGAGAAGAATTACCCTACCCATGATCTGGAGTTAGCAGCAGTAGTTTTTGCTTTGAAGATTTGGAGGCACTATCTGTATGGAGAGAAATGCCAGATCTTTACCGACCACAAGAGCCTCAAGTATTTCTTTACGCAGAAGGAGCTGAACATCCGTCAGAGACGTTGGTTGGAGCTTGTGAAAGATTACGACTGTGACATTAGCTACCACCCGGGTAAGGCTAATGTAGTTGCGGATGCTTTGAGCAGAAAAGTCGCAGTGATGGCTCATTTGACGATGCAGAAACCTCTTCAGATTGAGATGCAGAGGTTTGATCTTGAGACTTATCCTCGAGGTAGAGTTCCTCGTCTATCTACCTTGACCATTCAGTCTTCTCTTTTGGACCGTATTCGCAGTGGTCAGGCCGCAGATGAGCAGTTGACACAGTGGAAGAAGAGAGATGAAGCCAAGGGCAGTGTTCTGTATACAGTCAGCGACGGTATTGTGAGATACCGAGATAGGATATGGGTTCCTAGCAGTGATTCTATCCGAGCAGACATCTTATCAGAGGCCCATACGTCCCCGTACTCCATTCACCCTGGGAGTACGAAGATGTACAAGGATCTGCAGTTATTGTATTGGTGGCCGGGTATGAAGAAGGACATCAGACGGTTTGTGTCCGAGTGCCTGACTTGTCAGTTAGTGAAGGCCGAGCATCAGAGACCAGCAGGTTTGCTCAAGCCTCTTCCTATTCCTGAGTGGAAGTGGGAGAACATCACCATGGACTTTGTGACCGGTTTGCCGAGGTCAGCCAGAGGATCGAATGCCATATGGGTGATTGTAGATCGTCTTACCAAATCAGCGCACTTCTTGCCTATTAAGACGACATTCACCATGGTTCAGTATGCAGAGCTGTATATCCGAGAGATAGTCCGACTCCATGGAATTCCAGTTTCTATCGTATCCGACAGAGATCCCAGATTCACTTCCTCATTTTGGAAGAGTTTGCACTCGACTTTGGGTACGAAGTTGCTGTTTAGCACAGCCTTTCATCCGCAGACAGATGGACAGTCGGAGCGAGTTATTCAGATTTTGGAGGATCTTCTCCGTGCTTGCGTCATTGATTTCTCAGGGAGTTGGGAGTCTCACTTGCCACTGGTTGAGTTCACCTATAACAACAGCTTCCAGTATTCCATTGGCATGGCTCCGTATGAAGCACTGTATGGCCGCAAGTGCATATCCCCTGTTCATTGGGATGAGGTAGGAGAAAGAGCAGAGTTGGGTCCAGAGATTGTTCAGCAGGCAGCCGATGTAGTAGTCAAGATCCGTGATAGGATGAGGACTGCTCAGAGCCGACAGAAGAGTTATGCCGATCAGCGGAGGAGAGATTTAGAGTTTGCAGTGGGCGATCATGTCTTCGTGAAAGTGGCACCTATGAAGGGTGTCATGAGATTTGGGAAGAAAGGGAAGCTCAGTCCGAGATTCATTGGACCGTTTGAGATCCTTGACAGAGTAGGGACGCTTGCTTATCGTGTGGCTCTTCCGCCGAATCTGGCCGGAGTACACAATGTCTTTCACGTCTCCATGCTGAGAAAGTACATGGCGAATCCTTCGCATGTGCTGAATTTTGAGCCGTTGCAGCTTACTCCGAACTTATCTTATGAGGAGAAACCCGTGCAGATCCTAGACAGACAAGAGAAGAAGCTTCGAAACAAGCTGGTTAAGCGAGTTAAAGTCAAATGGCTCAACCATTCAGAGGAGGAAGCTACGTGGGAGTCTGAGTCAGAGATGAGAGATCGATACCCCGAGTTATTCGGTGAGTTCTAATTTCGAGGACGAAATTTCTTTTAAGGGGGGAAGAGTTGTAGAACCCGAAATTAGACTACGTATAAGCCATGCATAATTCTAGTATTAAATTGACTTCATTGCATGATTATTTAAATGTTTTCTTTGAAGTTAATTATTTTATTTTAGTAGTTTAAATTTCATTCTTTTCAGTTAATTCAGTGAGGCCGGACTGGAGTTAGAGTTTATAAATAAAGTTTAAGATTCAGTAAATATTTCCAGAATTTATTTTAGCTAGCAAGTAAGTTAATTTAAGTTTATAAGGAAGTTTGAGGATTTATTTTAGCAACTTGAGGTGAGTAGAAAATAAATTCATTTAAGTTCCTTAATTAATGAGTTAGTTCACTAAGTTATTTAAATAATAAGTAAGGCTTTTAAGGGTTATTAATTTAGTAAATAATCAACAACTTCCCTCCATTTAAATATCAATTTTCGGCCACCCCTTAGATTATTAAGCAATTCTTTGCCAACTTACCCTTGACCAATTCTTTGTCATCTTTTAGCATGCTAATATTTTTTTATTAGTGACCAACCTTATTTAATTCATTAGTAGATAATTATCCTAGTCTAGATTAGCATGGTAAAAATCGGCCACCCCTCATTCTAGACACCCAACAATTAGTTGATACCAACAACAATTCAAATTTGAAAAGAAAGGAGACTTGGTCTTGATTTTGTCCCATATATTTTGCACCCTCCCCCTCACTCCCCTAACCATTTCCCCCTCTCCCTTAGTCTCGAAATCAGTAGCCTTCCAGAGAGAAAAATCGTGAGAAGCGTAGCAAGAAATAGGAAAGGAAATCGAGTGCAAGAAAGGTAGAGAAGAAGCGTTCCACTCCTCCGCGCCGCATCGTTCTTCTTTTCGTTTTCTTTCAAACGAAAAATCCAAGGCATGTCTAGATTCTTTCAAACCTCAATCAAGCCATAGTAGTCAAGTTTTTTTTTTTTTTTTTTATCAAACTCATGAATTGACAGCAGGAAAACCGAAACTTTGGCAGCTATATTACAGAAAAATTCTGCACAGATTTTATTCCTTGTGCTCTTCACGGTTTTGCTTGTTTTTTTGCATTCAGGTGGTTGGCTCGACTCCAGGCTCACCAGGATACATCTAGACACATACTAGGGTGTGTCAAGACCGTGATGGTCCATTAAAACCAGCCCCATGCATGTCAGAAATCGTAAATGACAGCAGCTCTTCCTTTCTTGCCAAATGAGTTTCGAAAATTTCAGTTTGTGTTGTCATGGGAAAGGATCCGATCTTGGCTGCCCCAGGGGCCTATAGCCATGGTTAGATCACTTCCCTAGCATGTCTAAGACGTGATTAAGTTGTCCTTTTGGTGTCTTGGTCCATGGTTGCTCGGTTTTTAATCAAAACATCAAAACAGCCCCCTATACCCTTCGGCCCCTTTCATTTTCAGCACATGCATTTCGAATTGTGGGGTTTGATGTGGATCTTGGTTGGCCTATGGCCCTTAGCCACGGTTCATATCATGCCCCTAGATGTCTAGATCGTGCCATGGTCAATCAAATGGCCACTGGAATGACACGAGACATCCATCGAAGTAACACACTACACACGCATACAAAAACATTCTCGGTTGGAGTTTCGGTTTCGTTGCTGGAATGTGCGAATCTTGGCTGGCCAAAAGCTCTTAGCCATGGTTCAAATCACTCCTTAGGATGTTGGTAAGGGTCTCTGGTCGGTGGTTCACGCCCCAATGGCCGATAGACTCGAAACCAACACAAGACGAACAAGTGCGCAGCTGCTGTATTTTTGACAGCAAGTATGCTTCTGTTCAGAGGCGTCGTTTGAGTTCTCAGTCGGCTTTTAGCCTATGGCCTTGGACTGAACAGTGCCTCATTGAGTTAGGAAGGTCATGTTTTTGACCGTTTGTCATTCGGATCATTTTTGAGGTCGTGCGAGAATTTACGGTGCGACGTGCCAAATTGACTCTCGAAAGAGCGTTTCACGTTTTGGCCTCCGTTTCACATGAATTCGACCCTCATCATTTTAGGAGCATAACTTCAGTATGTTTAGCGTATTTTAATCATGACACGATGACGGTTCAGTGTTGGTTCGGGTTGGTTCGGAGTCATGATTAAAATACGGAGTCGTTAAGCGCAATTGTCAAAATTTTCAAACTTTAGTGCATCATTCATCCAAGTAAAATCTATTGCATATTTTATGGCATATTTAGGTCGCAGCGAGCCTGGGGACGATCCATTCCAGTTGGTAAAATTTCAGGATATTTTCATTATCGTCAGTTAATTATTTTACGTGCATGAAAACAGAAAATGATTATTTTTTGAGATTTATGCGATATGGCTTGTGGTGCATTCACTATGTGGGAGTATTATTTATACGGTCGCCAGTGACCGCTCAGTTCAGGTTGGTACCACCCGGTCGCCAGCGACCGATCAGTTCAGGATGGTACCATCGGGTCTTCAGTGACCGCCAGCTCAGTTCCAGGCTCCCCGGTAGTCAGTTACCGATCAGTTCAGCTTAGTGCAGTGGCCACAGGCGTAAAACATAATCTCAACAGAAAATTTTACCAGTTATTTCAGTACAGACTCCAAGGAGCAAATATTTTTACTGTGATTATCAGTTCAGTTATGCACGTATTATAATTGCTCAGATCAGTTTATTTTCAGCATGAGTACATATTATTTTCAGTATGCCTCATGACATGATATTTTACCCCATGCATATTTTTACTTCAGATTTTACTCGTTACTTGCGATATATGCATGCTGAGTCTTTAGGCTCACTAGACTTGATTGTTGTAGGTACTGATGAGGTCAGGGCCGAGGGCGGGGACCAGTGAGCCAGCTTGGGTCGGCAGTAGTGGCACCCGAGGACCTTAGTGCAGCAGTGTTTATTTTATTCCGTAAACTAATTTTTATCAGTCACCAAACATTTTTAAATTGTTGTTGTTGGAAAACAATTATTTTAGTCCGCTGCTTTTATTTTAAACATTGAACTTGATTCACCAAGTGATTTTAGGAATGAGGCCAGTGAAGTTCTTTTTAAAAGAAAATTTTTAATTTCCGCAAATTTTCAAGCAAGCAGTTTTAGGGCCTTTACACATTATGTACTCCCTTATGTTCTCTTTCTCTTTGTACCACATTGAGACAAGTTTAGTCAGAATGGTACTTGTCTCGGCCTTTTAGTTTGCAGTGAAACGATCTGCTCATTTTATCAGGAATTGCACCCCTTATAGTATCTGGAATAGAATGTTTCATAATCATCATACTCATGCGATTTGATCGCTCCCACTTTTCCAAAGAACCCTTTTGATCAGCAGTTTCTGAACTGGTCAAAGGTGGGAGCGATCTTCCCTTAGCGTATAGTCCAAATCCATGCAGCAGATAACTATCATAACATGCACTTTCCATTTCTTGAAGTTTGAGCCATAAGTACTGGAATGTTGTTCAGATTGTCAAATATATAAGATGCTATAACAAAATAGAACAAAAAACTCACAATAAATTATAGTCCATGCATATATTTAAATTAAATAAATCACAAAAATATATGCATGCAGGTGGTGGACCCATAAAAAAAATTACATAGCACAACATTGATATTTATTCTTTGAACAAAATTAACAATTTGTAAGTGGTCCTCAAATATCATGGTTATTAAATATTGATAATAAATCCGGCCAACAATACGCCGTTCTTTGGATCGACAATTGCATACATGGATAAATCCAAAATTATTACATATTTAGCACTACATATTGTGCTAAAGTTTGGCTAGAAAATGACATTCCTTTGGGCATATCATTTTCCACATAAATTTAACACGATTTAATATCAAATAATGTGTCTACAATTTGGCAAGAAAATAATTTTCCTTTCGCCCGATTAATTTCTGCATAGTTTGACACACTTTAAGACCACATGATTATGTGCTTATAATTTGGCCAAAAAATAACTTTCCTTTGGGCCGATTATTTCTGCATAGATATAAACACATTTGAAGAAGATATATTGAATCTAAAATCGGGTCAAAAAATAATGTTCTTTTGGGCCGATTATTTAATGCATAGATCTAGATGCATTTTAAAATCATCTATTGTGTTTGCAATTTGACTAAAAAATAGTCTTCCTTTGGGTCGGCTATTTTTTCGCATAAATTGAAATATAATTTATTTTGAACTTTAACACAATATCTACATATCTCGAAAATCACTTTATTAATATGTAATTTAAATTTAACCAAATTTGAGATAAAACGTTTTAATTTAACTTAAAATTTTCAAAAGAAAATTTAATTTACTTTAATTGGGCCAAATAAAGCATAGAAACTAAATATGCAAGAAATAAAATTTTTGCACCTTATAATTATTGATTCACAAATATTTTATCAAAATAAACAAAGACGATAAAATAATGAATAATTACATATTAATTTTATTTCATGTAATTAAATTTTGAAATCGTCAAATTTAATTTCACAAATCAGAATTGCGGAATTCAAAACTTAATAAAAGGTAAAAAATAAGGATTTCAAAATCTGGTTCAAAATTAAATAACCAAACAAGGTCTTCAATTCAACAAAAAATAAATCACTAAATTCGAAACCCTAACCCTAACCCCAAAAAAAAAAAAAAACTCGCTGCTACCTCCTCTGGCCAAACCAGCTAGCAGCAACCATGACCCAAGGTTGCCTTGCTATGGCCGACCTTCACCTTACCATCTCCGAGCAACAATCAGTCATAAAGCGAACAAAATCTTCAAAAAAAAAGGAAAGAATTCGCGTTGCTAGAGTTCCGAGATTCAGGTCGAAAATTTGATCACATCGCAGTGGTTTTCGATCAATAGATGATACTAATATGGTCGCTAGATGATGGGCAAGAAAACATCTAAACTATCATTGCGAGAAAGTGGCCGGAGAACGTTTGATTTGCCCAAAATCCGGCGGCTCTATCCCAAATTTGAAAAATAGATTTTTTTTAAAATTTAAAAATAAATCTGGATTTTGGATATAAAATTCGAAAATACTGGATCCACAGATCATGAATTTATTCAGAAAACTAAAAAAAAACTAAATCTGAATCCAAAAATTTATAGACAAGAAAATCGTCTCAGGTCATCAATAAACAAAATTATCATAATTTAACATGAACGTGTATCTGATACCACTTGTTGGAGATTTCATAAAATAAATCTATAAATCAAGTTATTAAATCCATATATCACAACACGCCAGAAATTCATGTTGAATTATCAGAAAATATAAATAACAGTAAACGAATACCAGAATCCATCGATTGATCTAGCGTCAGAATTATAGATCTTTCAAGACAACAGAGAATCAACCACCTTATTTCTGCCTTAGATGAGAGAATGAGAGAGATTCAGAATACGTGCTCCGTATATATTTTGTGTTATTCTATGTGCCTCGAGGACCATAACCTTATATAATCTTAGTAGTCTTCGACCCATCATAGAAAAATTAATTGGGTTGGGTTTCTTCACATAAGGTCGACATACCAATTTATTTAATATTTTGAAAATTCATAATTAATTAGATCAATTTATTAGGTCTTTTGTTAGAGAGATTGTCCATGTACAAATAATTAAATTACGTGAGCCCACAAAATAATTCTAACATTACGCGGTTAAGTTTGATCTACGTCCACGGAAGAATAGCCGATCCTTGTTGATTCTCCAAGAAAGTTTGAGAGTTACAACAAAGATATTCTCTCAATGCACGATTACAAGAGGTATCGATCCACACTTAGTGTGTTTGCAGATTTCAATACATTGTCATTTATTTTTTTGTTCTATTTTTCTTTCATTTTCACTGGTAAGATGGTTGAAAATCGAGTGAATTATTTGATTGTTGAAAAGATATTGATTTTTTACGGATTTTGGACTATCATTTTCCGTTACATATGCCGCATTTGCACATGGTTTTATGCTTGATTAAATTAATTTTATACATGTTATTTTTGGTTTTTTTTTTGAATTTCTATATGGCGTATTAAAACAAATTCCATAATTAATTACGGATAATTTGCATTTGTATTTGACACCCATCTTTTTGGCATGAGATAATTTTTCAAATAAATAAAATACTGCTTTATATTTCAAATTAGATAACACGCTTCTATTATTTACATTGGGTATTAACAACTTTAACACTTATTTTTCTTAGACTGAAATGCCCTTTTCCTAATCCTACCAGCTAAGGATTTAAAAATAAGGGGTGGCGTCCCTGGTTGTTTTGAATTTTCATAATTTAATGTCCAATAATGTTTGGTTTGCACGTCTCTACACACACACACACACACACACACACACACACACACATATATATATATTTAAAAAGATTGTTAGAGTTTCTAAACCCAGGATGGACAATCTTTTCCAACTTAATTCTTTTGACCGGTATTTCTGAATCAACTTCAAGCCTGCCTCTCTTATACCCCAACTTCCAAGTGAGTTGATATGATATGTTTTAACACCAACATGGGTGTTTCAAATACAATATTCTCCATGAGCTGCAATATCTCGTGTTCTAAAAATGTCAACACCCATGAATTAAATCGATTTTTGTTTTTACACCAAACAGAAGACACTCGAAATATTGCTTCATGAAGAAAACTGAAATAAAGCAAGGATCAGTTCGAGCTTGTATGATTTCAGTTAGGGTGAGAACTGAACTGATATCTGTTGAACTGATCAAAACAATTTTGAAATAGATGCAATGTAAAATAAGTAAAAATGACAAAATTTGTTATGGATGTTCGGAGCTAAATCTCCTATGTCACTCCTTCTACCTCGCTGATAGGATACACTAGAAGACTTTGATTTGTACAATACTTTGTATAAACTCACTCAACTTAGGACTTATCTTACCGCCTAACTGAACTTCTAGCATGAAAACAAATAAACTACTTCATAATTTTTTTTTATATGTTTTGAAAAGTTAATTCTTTTACTTGATCTACTTCATTAATAATCTATAAATTTTGGATACCAAACTTGCGGAACAAGTGGGAGACAACTGAAGAATTAAAAATTTAGTAACTAAAATATTGGGAATGGAATTTGAAGAGCCGATGCTGATAGTGTTCTAAAAGGTCATTTTAGTTTAATAAAAACAAGGAGGTGTAACTAAGTTAGGGAAATCTGCAAGTCTAGACAACAAATAATAGAAGGGGAGTGTGAGAATAATTTTTAATGTGAGAATAAAACTCTTTTTTATTTGAACAAGATCTTGGTAAATGATCTTTTCGATTATAAAATTTCTTTGCCCTTTGTTTTCGGTAGATGTTCAAATGTCATTTTTTTTAAAAAATATAGACAAAAAAATATTTAATCGAAATTATAAGTCAAAACTATCCCAATAAAAATATAAGTACGAAGGAATAAAATTGAAAAAAATAAACATTTAAAAGAAACTCAACAAGAGTAGTCCTTCGCCCATTTTTGAGTTTGACGCTTCGAATGGGGAGGAGACAGGCAGAGTGACGGAGATCCATTTAACATATCACGGGAAAAACGGATGCAAGAGTTGGTTTTAGTTTTAAATCCGGAGTCGGAGTCGGAGTCGGAATAAATTCTTAAAAATAAGAAATCAGAATCAAAATTATGTAGAAATTTGTAACTATAACAATAAATACATGGTTTTAATTTAATGTTATTAGCAGAGTAGAAAGCTTAATTTATATGATTTAAACATTTTTATTTTTTTTGTAAATTGAACTAAATTAGGAATGTAAACAAATCAAGTCGAGCCGGACATTGTCAGGCACGAGCTCAGCTCGTTTAAGAGATATATATATACATACATACATATATATATATATAGGCTAGAGCTCGATTCATGTTTTATAATTAGACTTGAACTCGGCTCATTTGAAAATTACAAAACTCGCAAATAGATCGAACTTGGTTCATTCATAGCTTGTTTATCATGTTTAACGAGTCTGGCTAGTGCTCGACTCATTAAGAAGGTTCATTTTCGAGCTCGTTAAATAAGCAAATTTTAGAACTCCGAGTATTTTTAGCCAAAATACCTACTATTTTATGAAATTTGAAGGGTTCGTTTCTCATTTCAAGACATTCACATATCATATCTTTCATTAAAACTTCAATGTGAGCCAACAAATAAACTGAATGTTCTAAATTCACCGCCCAATAAACTAGCTCCACAATCTCACATAGACGTGACACTCACATGTGTATAGTCAGATCAGTACTCTCGATAAAAAAAACTATAATTTTCAAAATGAAAGATACACAACTAGATTCAATTTTAATAATACAAAGAGATAAAATTATAGAGAGACAAGTATGTAAAATGAAAATGCAATTTTCACTTTCATTATGTAAGCACATGGGAATTGGGATGTCTGCCTCTTAGTTGGAAACTTTCACTTGTCGTTTTTGAAAGGGCAAAAACTTGTGTGAGACGGTCTCATGGATCGTATTCGTGAGACGGATCTCTTATTTGGGTTATCCATGAAAAAATATTACTTTTTATGCTAAGAGTATTATTTTTTATTGGGAATATTGATGAGTTGACCCGTCTCACAGATTAAGATCCGTGAGACGGTCTCACATGAGACCCACTCTTTTGAAAGGCCCTAGTCAAACATACTGTATTTTCCCCTCTACAATGGCAGAATTGAAGAGTATTTAATTTCAGTAATTTATTTCATTCTCAATATATACTTATTGATTGAGGATTTATTCAAGTCACTTTGTTAATTCGATTTAATTACATAACTTGATAAATTAATTTCATTTTTTTAATTGCATAGAGGTTTCATTATCACATGAGTTCGAGCTCAAGCCTCTTTCCTAAAATAGGTGACATAATTTAATTTCATTTTAAGAGAATTTTAATACATTACTCCAAGATCATGATCATATATAATTTAAAAAAATAACTTTGAATCAAATAATATAGTCAATCGATAGTCGTAAGCTCGATAGAAAGATACAATATATGAATATTTAAGCTTATATATAACAAATAATGTTACAAAAAAACTTTCTAATTATGAATGATCATTCTTATTAAGATAGATTATTTTTATAATTTAGATAAATATGTACATAAATAGGTATGTAAGCAAACCAAGCCGCTCGCGAGCTGCTCAGAGTTTGGTTCAGTAAAAACCTCGTTCGAGATCGTTCCCGAAGCTTATCAAGTCGGTCTCGAGCTTAATGGTATTCGACTCGTAAGCTCGCGAGCTCAATCTCGTTTATGTGGCCCGAGCTCGACTAATTTGTTGGGTTAGTTTATTGGGCCGTTAATTTAGCAACATGCATTGTTTATTTGTTGTCCACATTGAAGTTTTAGTGAAAGAGATGACACATTAATGTTATAAAATGAGAAATCCGCCTTTCAAATTTTCATATATTAGTTGGCATTTTGGCTAAGAATTCTCAAAGAGCTCGAAAATTAGCTTGTTTAATGAGAAAATGAGTTTGTTTAACGAGCTCGAAAACGAGCATAATTAACGAACCTCGCTCGAGCCAGGCTCGTTATTGGTATGTAGATCAAAACTTGCTTTATTTGGTACAAGAAGTGAGTTTTAATATTTTAGAAATTTTTGGAGAGAATTAGGATATATTAACACGATTTAGATTTAGGAATTTTGGTAGTCCACTGTGTAAAATGGGCTCTTGTAATTAATAAATCCTAAAGTATTCAGAAATTTTTCGAGTTCAAGAAAATGGTATATGTATTATATTTTGAGTGCCTGGATATGTCATGAAAAATTTCATCGTTTTTATTTCTCCCCCATCGGTTTTGTTACATTTTTAAGATACATATGTTTCAACTGAAATATTTAATTGTTAACAAGTGCAGTGGGCAACAACAAGTGAAGAAGAGAACGAGCACTTGAAGCAAAGAATGAGAAAGGAAATAGATTGTAGGAAAAGGAAATTTTCTACAGTTCTATTTCTTTTTTGAATCTCTTAGTGTGTATGCAGATTTCAATACAATGTCACTTATGTTGAAATATTATTTAAAATGTGAAAAATATTTGTGTTGAAAATGTGAATGTTGAATGTTGAAAAATAGGTGTTGAATATTGAAAATTAGTGTGTGATGATGTAGGTAATGATGTATTTTATTTTTGGATTATGTGTAAAGATTTCCTATAAATAGATCTCTCATTTGTGAAGAAAATCACAATTGAGTAGAGAGAAAAATATTATAAAGTGTGTAGTTTGGTAAATTTTGAGAGTTTGAGATTTTTACTTTTTACCGTAAATTTTTACTTTTTTACAACACGTTATCAGCACGAAGCTCTAAAAGTCCTACATACTTTTCCAAGCTCCAAACAGAAGAAAAAGGTAACAAAAGTAATTATATTTATTTTACTGTTATTTATTTATTGTGTATTTATTTAATATACAATATAATGTTATTATTAGAAATAATAAAAATAAATTTTTCATAAACTTGTTATAAATCCTGGGAGGATGTTAAGACGACATCCCACACTCCCGGCAAGGGATACGACAAGTATAAAAGCCTATAAGGTTTTTAAACAAAATAAATTATGACAGTCGTTATAATATTATGATATGATATATATAATTATTTAAACATGTCTAATATTATATATACCATATTATTACCATAAAATTATACAAATACATACATTTATTCTTTTATTCACCAACGGTCATAAACGGTAACAAAACGGCTAGTTTTTGCCCTATAAATATGATCTCTCAAACTCATTCAATCACCCCAACTTTCTCTTCTTCTCTAAAAATTATTCTTCATCAAATTTTCGGAAAAAAAAAAGGAAGATGGCTTTCGCAAGGTTATTTTTAATTATTTTAGTTATCATACTCACAAGTCTTGTATTTATCGGAGAATATCCTCCTCGTGTGTTTTCTTTATTTTTACGAATACTTGTACTTGTTGTTTATCCATTACTTTGTATTGCAATATTCATTAACTAATAAAATGCATCGTGATTTTTAGTACTACCATGGCAAACTTGACAAAGCTCGAATTCATCGCTCTTGACATTACTGGGAAAAATTATATGCCATGGACTCTAGATGTAGAAATGCATTTTGAGTCATTGGGTCTAAGCGAGACCATTAAAGAAAATGGCATATGCACGTCACAAGAAAAGGCAAGAGCCATAATATTTTTACGTCGACATCTTGACGATGGATTGAAATGTGAATATCTGACTGAAAAAAATCCCATGGCTTTGTGGAAGGGATTAAAAGAGAGATTTGAACATATAAGGGAAGTTATACTTCCGACCGCCCGGGATGAATGGAATACGTTGAGATTCCAAGACTTTAAAAAAGTCAGTGATTACAATTCGGCGATGTATAGAATAATCTCGCAATTGAAATTTTGTGGCCATGAGATTACTGAATCTGAGATGCTTGAAAAAACATTTTCCACATTTCATGCATCAAATATTACTCTACAGCAACAATATAGAGTACGTGGATTTGCCAGATATTCTGAACTCATCGCCTGTCTTCTTGTGGCGGAAAAGAACAACGAGCTTCTAGTGAGAAATCATCAGTCCCGACCCACTGGATCAACAGCATTTCCAGAAGTAAATGCTGTAAGTAAAAATGAATTTAAACCTGGAAACCAAAATCAATTTCAAAGACAAGGTTTTGGTCGAGGTCGAGGTCGTGGACGTGGACGTGGACGTGGACGTGGAATTGGTCGTGGTCGTGGACGCGGCCGTGGTTTTGAAAATAATAGAGATAGTTATTTTTATAACTCATCTCAAAAGAGCGTCCCAAACCATCCACAGAAAAGGCATCATGAAAATACAAGTGTTAATGAAAATCACTCAAAAAGATATGAAAGTTCTTGTTACAGATGTGGTACTCCAGGACATTGGTCCAAAGTTTGTCGAGCCCCTGAGCACCTTTGTAAACTTTATAAAGAATCATTAAAGGGGAAAGAAAAGGAGACCAACTTCACTGAACGCAGTGACCGTTTGAGTGATTCAACTCATCTTGATGCTGGTGATTTTATGAATGATTTCTCTGGAAATGATCAATATGTTGGTGGGATAGAAATGAACAACATTGATGCTGCAGATTTTCTCAACGATTTCTCTGAAAATGAACAATATAATGGTAGAATATAAATGTACAATAATTTATTTTTCATGTATTCATAGAATAATGTTTTATTGTATAATTATGAAATGTGTTATATTTAAATATATATTGTCAGTAATTTATTTCATTGCATATTTTTTTGAAGTTCAAATATGGAAAATGCTATGAGCAAAGCTGAAGTTTGCATACCTGATAGTGGTACAACTCACACTATCCTCGGAGATAAAAGATATTTCTTGGAACTAAAACCAACAAAAATAACGGTGAATACAATATCAGGTCCTGTAGACTTGATTAAAGGATGTGGTAAAGCACAATTTTTGTTACCTAATGGTACAAAATTTTTGATCAATGATGCTTTATATTCACCACAATCGAAAAGAAATTTGTTGAGTTTTAATGATATATATTCCCATGGGTATGATACTCAAACAATGAATGAAGGGAATGAGAAATATATGTGTCTTATCACATATAAATCAGGAAAGAAATATGTGATTGAAAAACTACCAATGCTCCCTACTGGATTGCATTATACACATATAAGTCCCATTGAATCAAACATGGTAGTTGATAATTCTTTGATATTAAACAATTGGCATGATCGATTGGGACATCCTGGTTCAACAATGATGCGAAGAATTATAGAAAATACACATGGTCATCCGTTGAAAGACCAGAAGATCTTTCAGAATAATAAGTTTCAATGTAAAGCTTGTTCTCTCGGAAAACTTATTATAAGACCATCACCAGGCAAAATCCAAACTGAATCACCAATGTTTCTTGAACATATTCAGGGTGATATTTGTGGACCAATCCATCCACCATGTGGACCATTCAGATACTTTATGGTATTGATTGATGCCTCCAGCAGATGGTCACATGTATGTTTATTGTCAACTCGAAATGTTGCATTTGCAAGATTACTTGCTCAAATAATAAAATTGAGGAATCAATTTCCCGATTATACAATCAAGAAAATTAGACTTGATAATGCTGGTGAATTTACTTCCCAGACTTTCAATGATTATTGTATGTCTATGGGAATCATTGTTGAGCATCCTGTTGCTCATGTACATACACAGAATGGATTGGCTGAATCATTGATTAAACGTCTGCAAATGATTGCTAGACCAATGATTATGAAAACAAAGCTCCCTATTTCTATATGGGGACATGCGATTTTACATGCTGCTTCATTAATTCGCATCAGACCAAGTGCATATCATAAATACTCCCCATTGCAGCTTGCATTTGGTAAAGAACCACACATTTCTCATCTGAGAATTTTTGGATGTATGGTGTATGTGCCTATTGCACCACCACAACGAAAGAAAATGGGACCTCAAAGAAAGGTTGGAATTTATATCGGTTATGATAGTCCATCAATCATTCGATATCTTGAACCTCAGACAGGCGACGTGTTCACAGCACGTTTTGCTGATTGTCATTTCAATGAGGAAATCTTCCCAATGTTAGGGGGAGAACAGAAACATACCGAAAAGGATATTACATGGTATGTATCATCATTGTTATATCTGGATCCAAGAACAAAGCAATGTGAAAAAGATGTACAACAAATTGTACACTTGCAAAGAATAGAAAATCAAATACCAGATGCATTTGCAGACACAAAAGGGGTAACTAAATCATATATACATGCTGCAAATGCCCCTGCTCGAATTGAAATTCCAAAGAAACAAATGGAAGATACTCATGATGTCATTAAACGCCTGAAGCGTGGAAGGCCAGTCGGTTCCAAGGATAAAAATCCTCGAAAAAGAAAATTCATAGAGAAACACGATGATCACAAAATAAAGAATGATGTTTCTGAAAAAACACATGATGATCACAAAATAAAGAATGGTGTTCCTGAAGAAACACATGATGATGAAAATGTTCTGTCAGAACCACAAACTGACGAGAATCATGAAATCTCTATCAATTACATTAATACTGGAAAAATATGGAACCGAAAAGATATAGATGAAATTGATGATATATTTTCTTATAATGTGGCAATCGACATCATAAATGATAACGAAGATCATGAACCAAAATCTTTTGGTGAATGTAAAAATCGGCAGGATTGGATAAAATGGAAAGATGCCATCCAGGTTGAATTAGATTCGCTAAATAAACGTAATGTTTTTGGACCTATAGTCCTTACACCTGAAGGTGTAAAACCTGTTGGATACAAATGGATTTTTATTCGAAAGCGAAATGAGAAAAATGAAATAGTAAGATATAAAGCTCGACTTGTTGCACAAGGTTTTTCTCAAAGGCCTGGAATTGATTATGAAGAAACGTATTCTCCTGTGATGGATGCAATTACGTTTCGGTATTTGATTAGCTTGGCGGTATCTGAAAATTTAGAAATGCGTCTTATGGATGTTGTTACAGCTTACTTATATGGATCACTTGATAGTAATATATATATGAAAATCCCTGAAGGATTTAAGATGCCTGAAGCACAAAGTTCAAAACCCAGAGAATGTTATTCTGTGAAATTACAAAGATCGTTATATGGGTTAAAGCAATCAGGTCGAATGTGGTATAATCGACTAAGTGATCATTTGATGAAAAAGGGATATGTAAACAATTCAATATGCCCTTGTGTTTTCATTAAGAAAACAACATCCGGATGCGTAATTATTGCTGTATATGTTGACGATTTAAACATCATTGGAACGAGTAAGGAAATTCAAGAAGTTGTGTCATACTTGAAGGAAGAATTTGAAATGAAGGATCTTGGAAAAACCAAGTATTGTCTGGGTTTGCAAATTGAACAAAAAGAATGTGGAATGTTTGTTCACCAGACAAATTATACAGAAAAGATCCTTAAACGTTTTAATATGGATAAAGCAAATCCTTTAAGTACTCCAATGGTTGTTAGATCATTAAACATAGAAAAGGATCCATTCCGTCCATGTGAAGATGATGAAGATATTCTGGGTCCAGAAGTACCATATCTAAGTGCCATCGGTGCCCTTATGTACCTTACAAATTGTACAAGGCCTGATATATCTTTTGCCGTGAATCTGTTGGCAAGATTTAGCACATATCCAACAAAGAGACACTGGAACGGAATTAAACATATATTCCGTTATCTACGAGGAACGACAGACTTGGGACTTTTGTATTCAAAAGATGCTAATTCAAGTATGATTGGTTATGCTGATGCTGGATACTTATCTGATCCACACAAGGCACGTTCCCAAACTGGATATGTATTTACTCGTGGAGGCACTGCAATTTCTTGGCGTTCACAGAAACAAACGCTCGTAACTACTTCATCAAATCATGCTGAGATTATTGCACTACATGAAGCAAGTCGTGAATGTGTGTGGTTAAAATCAATGACCCAACATATCCAAATCTCATGCGGATTATCATTCGATGAGAAACCTGTGATACTATATGAAGATAATGCTGCATGTGTTGCTCAAATGAAAGAAGGATACATAAAAAGCGACAGAACTAAACATATTCCTCCTAAGTTTTTCGCATTCACCAAGGAACTTGAGAAGAATAAATGTATTGATGTTCGTCACATTCAATCAAGCGAAAACTCATCAGATCTCTTCACAAAGGCACTTCCTACGTCAATATTCAGAAAGCACATATATAATATTGGGATGCGCAATCTACGAAATTTGTGAAGAATTGTTCATGTCAACATCAGGGGGAGTTTACGTGACTGCACTCTTTTTCCCTTACTATGGTTTTTATCCCAATGAGTTTTTCCAAGTAAGGTTTTTAACGAGACAGTACAAAACACGTAATGAAGACATCATCGTATCATGATCATCATCACAAGGGGGAGTGTTGAAATATTATTTAAAATGTGAAAAATATTTGTGTTGAAAATGTGAATGTTGAATGTTGAAAAATAGGTGTTGAATATTGAAAATTAGTGTGTGATGATGTAGGTAATGATGTATTTTATTTTTGGATTATGTGTAAAGATTTCCTATAAATAGATCTCTCATTTGTGAAGAAAATCACAATTGAGTAGAGAGAAAAATATTATAAAGTGTGTAGTTTGGTAAATTTTGAGAGTTTGAGATTTTACTTTTTACCGTAAATTTTTACTTTTTCACAACAACTTATTTATTTGTTTTGTTTTTCTTTCATTTTCGCTGGTAAGATGGTTGAAAATCGACTGAATTATCTGATTGTTGAAAAGATATTGAATTTTTTTTTTTTTTGCAGATTTCGGACTATTATTTTCCCTTACATATGCCGCATTTGCATTGGGTTTTATGCTTGATTAAATTAATTTTATGCATGTTTTTTTTAAGAATTTCTATAGGGCGTATTAAAAAAAATCCATAATTAATTCCAGATAATTTGCATTTGTATTTGAGACTCATCTTTTGGCTTGAGATAATTTTTCAAATACATAAAATTCGCATTTATATTTTTAATTAGGTAACACGCTTTTATTATTTACATTGGGTATTAACAACTTTAACACTTATTTTTGTTAGACTGAAATACCCTTTTTCCTAATCCTACCAGCTATGTATTAGGAAAATAAGGGGTGACGTCCCTGGTTTGAATTTCCATAATTTATTGTCCAATATTGTTTGGTTTGCAAGTCTCGAAGTTTGTTTCAGAGGCATACTTGCTATTTTTTTAAATATATATATATATATATATATATATATATATATATATATATATATATATATATATTCTTTAAAAAAAAATTTGTTGACTTTGACTTGAGTTTGGGAAAAGGTTGGGTGAAATGAATTTAAGGAGTTTCTCATTTTTCTCAATAACAATAATAGGAAACTTGCTTATTATCATAGTGACGATGGTCAGGGACGGAGTCAGAAAATTTAGGTTGAGAGCAATAAAAAAATTTAAAAATTTTTAAGAGCAAAAGCAAATATTATGAAGAAAAATAAAAAATATAATTATTTTTAAGCTCTTAATTAATAAAATAAAAAAATTGAGGTGGTTGGTCAAACCCACCCACCCACCGCTAGCTCCGTATAAACAAGCGATGCATGTGCGTGCCACATTGCCAGCACCAGAAATTATAATGTTAGATGCTTCGTTCCACCCGAGGTATAAAAAATCAACCCTCCTTTTCGTACCATTACTTTTCCCCACTTGAAATTTTTAAATTTTTTCCACTTTCCATGATCATGTAATGCATATCTTCATTTCTATCATGTCCATTATTCATATTTGTATTTTCATATTTTGCAACATGTAAATTGCCAAAAATACATAAATGAAATGAACATGTATTTGCACAAACGAAAAAGTTTGTCTTGTGCCTCACCTTAACTACTTTGGTGGAGCTTCACCTGTTAATAAAACAAATAGTTATCACTGAAAACAAGGTATCATGGATGTTTCTCTTATAAATACTAAGTTTACTTGATATTAATATATTCAGATATTTTGGCAAAACATAAGCATACGCCTTATATATTTTCTTCTGTAAAAAACACTTGGCTGACTTGAGCGTTGGAGTGTTCACGTCGAAAAAATTTCAGACGCCTCACTAATGTTCTTTGCTCTCTTAAGTGTGCAGACTCCTCAACCCAGGCACTAGCTCCTCCTTCAAGTTCCAGTATGCCAGAGCAGAAATCTACCCGACTCGGTGTAATTGCCTACTAAGCTCAACCCGATTCACCCAGTCTACAATAATTAATTTGCCGCATTTGCACGGGATTTTATGCTGGATTAAATTAATTTTATATATGTTTTTTTTTTAATTTCTCTAGGGCCTGTTAATTTAAAAAAAACTTTCATAATTAGTTACGGATAATTTACATTTCTATTTGACACTCATTTTTTTGGCATGAGATAATTTTTCAAATACATAAAATATAGAGGTGGTGGAGTAATTAGATAACACGCTTCTATTATTTACATTGGGTATTAACAACTTTAACACTTACTTTTGTTAGACTGAAATGCCCTTTTCCTAATCCTACCATCTACGGATTAAAAATTAAGGGGTATCATAATTTAATGTCCAATAATATTTGGTTTGCACGTCTCTACATACATACATACATACATATATATATATATATATATTAAAAAATAGTAAGTATGCCTCGAAGCAAACTTCGAGACTTGCTTTTTTTTTTTCTTTTTTTTTTAAAATGGCTTTGACTTGAGTTTGGGAAAAGGTTGGGTTCAATAAATTTATGGAATTTCTGATTTTTATATATATTAAAAAAATAGCAAGTATGCTTCGATGCAAACTTCGAGACTTGCTTTTTTAAAACAAATAAATAAATAAATTTGTTGGCTTTGACTTGAGTTTGGGAAAAGGTTGGATTCAATGAATTTACAGGAAACTTGCTTGTGCAAGAACCAAAACAAGAACTTATCTTCCTGCCCAAAACAAATCAAGGATCACTGAAGCAGAAGAAGACAATGGTATCTATCTCTCATGCACCATGATCTGTTTCAGCAGTACTCTAAGTGAGTTCCTTGCATTAATCATTCGTTCATTCTGATGTTAAAATGCCTCAAATGTAACTTTCATTTTTTCCATTGGATTTTTAATTAGGGACCATTTGGTTCTGATATAGATGGTAGTGTAGGAAGAGTGCAATTAGTCAACCCCTTCTCTAATCTCATTGCCTTTTCTGTTTCAGATTCGAGGAAAAACACGAAGAATGATTGCAGGTTTTAATAAGTTGACTTTGCTCTATTTGTAATTGGTTTTGCTTCCGGGTCTTGTCAACGTAGAGAAGCATATTCACATAGGATTTTCCATCTCCATTCGCTTGTTTTCTAATGGCAGACAGTTTGATAAATCCGCTTAAATGTGTAAAAGATGTTGGAAAATGGATAGTTACTGAGGTCCTTTGGCCTCCCGTCAAGCTCCACATCGATTATTGGTGGTGTTTCGACGGAAATGTTCAAGGCCTGAGGGATGAAATCGGTCGTTTGGAAAGGGAAAGGCGCGATATGGAGGGAAAGATTGAAGATGCTCGGCTTCGTGCCGAGAGTGCTACGACTGAAGTCCAAAACTGGTCAAATGAAGGCACTCAGAAGCTCGAGGAGGCGACGAGGATTTTGCAAGGCTGCGATGATCTTAAGCTATGGAAAATAATCTCGCGGTACTCGGTGGGAAAGAGTGCCAAAAAAACAACAGAAGGCATCTCAAAACTACGAAATGAAGGGAATTCGATCAGGATTGCTGATCCCACGCCTCCGGCATCAATGGTATCTCTATCTCATGCACCAACTTTGGAGTTTCATTCGAGAAAACGCATCGAGGAAGACATCATGGAGTCTTTGAAAGATGGAAATGTCCGCATGATAGCGATTTGTGGCGCAGGAGGTGTTGGGAAGACAACTATGGAGCAAAGAATTGAGGATCGCGCGATAAAAGAGAAGTTATTTGACGAGGTTTTGCCTGTAGTTATCAGTCAACAGATTGACATGTTTAAAATTCAGAAGCAAATTGCTGAAATGTTAGGTTTGGCTTTGAGCGAGGATACTTTGGCTGGTAGAGCACATAAATTGCGCACCAGGCTAATGGATTCGAAGAGAAAACTCATCATACTTGATGATGTTTGGGAAAGCTTCGAGCTGAAGGATATAGGAGTTCCTTATGCAAATGGTCTTGGGGGATGCAAAATTATTTTGACATCACGCCTCAAAGATGTATGTGAAGAAATGGAAGCCGATAAAGTTGTTGAAATTCAAGTCTTAGACAAAAAAGAAGCTTGGACACTTTTTAGAGAGAAATCTGGTGATTGCGTGGATGCTTCACATTTGCGTCCCACAGCAGAAGAAGTCGCAGCAGAATGCAAAGGTTTGCCGATTGCGCTTGTAACCGTTGGTAAAGCTCTGCAAAAGAAGAATATAGAGACATGGAAAGATGCACTTTTACAACTGAGAAGAGCTAACCCGACGAACTTCCTGCAGGTTCGGAAAAATGTTTATATGCCTCTGAAACTGAGTTATGATTTCTTGGAAACTGAAAGTGAAAAGTCCCTTTTCCTGCTATGTGGCTTGTTTCCCGAAGATTATAACATCCGGATTGAGGACTTGGCTTTGCTCAGCTTTGGGTTAGGCATGTTTGAGGGAATCAACAATATTGAAGATGGAAGAAACAGAACACAACATTTATTGGAGAGGCTTAGAAGTCGTTTTTTATTGATGACTGGTAGAAAAGAACAAGAGGTAAAAATGCATGATGTTGTTCGTGATGTTGCTATTTTCATTGGTTCAAAAGAAAAGCAAGGGTTTTTGAATGTGTCCTCAATGGATTCATGTCGCAATTGCAATTGGATGTCGGTGGAAATTTCAAATATTGCCAATGCCAAGCTTCCAGTTGGGTTGGATTTTCCAAATCTTCATCTCCTGATGCTTTTGAATTTCAATTATTTAGAATTTCCCGAAGGATTTGACGTCAATGTTGTTTGTTTTAAAGGAATGGAGGAGCTGAAAGTCTTGTATTTTTCAAATCAAAAATTTCAATCACTTCCATCATCTCTGGAATTCCTAAAAAAACTTAGAAAGTTGCACTTGAAAAATTGCGAGGTGAAAGACATATCAATTGTTGGAGAGTTAGCAAGTTTGGAAATTCTTCGTGTCCTGCGCTGTAACAAAATTAAAGAGTTACCAGCAGATGTTGGGGAATTGAAATTTCTAAAATTATTAGAATTAAGGGATTGCAAGAAACTCAAAAGAATAGTGGCTGGTGTCATATCAAGCTTGGTTGGGTTGGAGGAATTGAAGATAGTTGATTGCTTTAACAAATGGGAAGCAAAGGGAAATGTAAGTGAAGAAAGGAATGCTAGTCTTTCAGAACTTGAGTCTCTCATCAATTTGACTTGCTTGGAGATTGATATATTTGATCCCAAATTGGTCACCCAAGAGATATTGCTTTCAAAGCAGTTAAGAAGATATCAAATACGTGCTTATGGGGACCGATTTTTATCAGATGGCAGGAAGCATGAGAGAAGAATCACACTCCAATTACCGAGAGACGTGACAGTAGGAAATTGGATTCGGGGACTAGGAAAGAACACCCAGTCGCTAGAATTAGATGGAGATGGTTCAAACGATTTTAATCTAGGTGAAATTGAAAGCTTGAGGGAGTTCGTATTTCAAAATTGTTCAACGGTGGAGAAATTGATGAATGCAATCGATTGGAAATTCTCCATGTTGGAGCACCTGGAGCTGAGAGATCTCGAAGAGTTGGAAGAGATAATTGATGGTACAATTCCAGAGGGATCCAATTCCTTCCAAAATCTAGAATCACTAGTTGTCCAATATCTTCCCAAGTTGGGATATTTGTGGAAGAGTCCAAATCAGAATGTTTCACTGGTCAACCTCAAATCCATATACATATCTTCTTGTCCCAATCTACGATATCTCTTCTCAATGGCAACAGCAAGGAGTCTTGTACAACTTCAAAGCCTTCAAATTTCTCTCTGTGACACGATTGAACAAGTGTTGTGGAACGAAATGGAAAGCAACACAGAGGCTTCTATTATTGAGTTCCCAAAGTTGAAGACACTGCAACTGTGCGTTCTGCCAAACCTTATAGCTTTCACCCAAGGAGTTGAAATCGTAAAATTCCCCCAGTTGATAGAACTAGATATCAACTACTGCCCAAAGCTCCGAACCAAAATCGACCCATTCCCTGCCGGCATGATTGAGAAGATCATCGTTCGTAATCATGACACTATAGAAGAAATATTTAGGGATGATGGAAATCGACATATCATATTCCAAGAATTGTATGAATTGAACCTACTTGGTCTGCCATGCCTGACAACGTTCTACCGAGGTGTTGAAAGCATCAAGTTTCCAAAGCTGAAAGTTTTGACGATTGGAAATTTGCCAAGGCTGAATAGTTTTGTGGCAATAGATTCATCAGAACCCACCCACGACCATCATTCTATTCATTTCTTTTGCAATAAAAAGGTACGTCTTTTCTTCGTATTTTAAATAATATAACGTCATATGTGTCCAGATGCTAATATACTTTACAGATCGAGAAACAAATATTTCATCGTTATTGGGTTTGAATAGTAGTAGGAATAATGTATAAGATTCATATACTGGTTTTTGTTTTGTTTTATAATCATGGCCATTGCTAAGATAGAATTTCTTTGAGATTTTTTTAATGTTTTGTTGCATCCACAAATAGATTGTATTTATGTTTATATATATATATATATATATATATATATATATATATATATATATATATATATATATATATATATATATATATATAGAATCAGCAAATAAATTGTTGATATTGTTATTGTTGTTAGCTAGCAAAATGAGAAGTGGTTATGTTTTACAGTTTTGATTGCGTATAGTCTATTTGGATTTTACATTTAGATTAAAATGATTTCATTTTGAGCAATCAATTAATTGTCATTTAATTTTCCAATTTTTGCAGGTTGAAATTATTGGCCTGAATGAACTTTATCTTCATCACTTTCCAGATAAAATAAACAAGATATGGTGTCGCCACATCTCAACCGGTTTCTTTCATAATCTTGAGGGCTTGCATATATATAAAGTTGATGGCATCACAAACTTAATATCATCTTCAACGGCAAAAGCTCTTGTTAATCTCAAAGCACTATATATAAAGTATTGCAAAGAGATGATTGACGTTATTGAGGATGAAACACATGTAACTGTTAACTATGTCTTTCCTAATCTGGAATATTTGGATATCGAAAGCAATTGTAAGTTGAGAAGTTTTTGCCAATGGAAGCACGCATTTGATTTACCATCACTTGTCAATGTTCGAATAGCTAATTGCTCTCTAATGAAAACTTTCACTTTGGGATCGCTAAGTACGCCAAAATTACATCGGTTCCAGATAAATTACGAGGACATTGAAATAAAAGACTTGAACGGCAGCATACAACGTTTCATAAGTACTAAGGTAAGTTTCTACGAATAGCCAATACATAACTATCATCTTATTACGATGTATATTTGTTGTTTATATGTTGCAAGTGTTAGAATGAATTTTTTTCTTTTGTTTCATTCTAAAAAGTTCGACCTCTCTTTATATTTTGTCTTTATAATTATACTAATGCTTATGCTTTGTTCCCTTAATATACTGGACTTGTATATTTAACATGTGTTGAATTCATTGTTTTCAAAGGTTAGCATTTTTATTATTGTAATATGCTAAGAGTATATTCTTTCTTTCAATATTATGCCTTTTATTTGGTAATATGATTGTAATTACGTTTCGTTATGATAGCCTAAATCCTAAATTTGTTTTATTATGTAACTGTTGCCTGATCGGGGCCTTGTTGTTTTGTTTAAATACGATAATATATAGCAGAATGCAAACGAAGATGAGAACAAGGATGAGTACAATGAGAATGAGAAGCATGAGGATAAGAAAGAGACAGAAGGCGAGGACAAGACAGAGAGCAGCAACAACAATCTTATGTGAGGTGATGGTATTCAAATTGATTTGTTTATGTTTTGCTAGTGAAAGGAACATTGACTCATGATTCTAGATACACGTCTTAGCTTGTAGCCAATTTATTTTCGTGCTGAAACTTACATTGAACCCGTAAAGAGGATGAAAATAATGGTATTTGCAACTTTCAGTCGAGAAGTTCGAGAGCTTCGATTTGGCATTAGTAGTTCTCTAGTTTTTTCTAGTTAATAAAAGACCTATTTTTCCGAGAGGAAGGTATAGTCATGAAGTATTCATGAGAAATTTTTGGAGTTCAAGAAAATGATATATCTATTCTATCTTATAAAAGTTGAGTGTCTTGTGTCATGACAAATCTCATCGTTTTTATTTCTCTCCTATTGATTTTGTTATATTTTTAAGATACATATGTTTGGACTGAAATATTTAATTGTTAACAAGTGCAGTGGACAATAACAAGTGAAGAAGAGAAAGAGCACATGAAGCAAGGAGTGAGAAAGGAAAAAGAATGTACGAGGAAGGAATTTTCTTTAAGTTCTGCTTTTTTATTGAATCTCTTAAGTATGTTTTCCATTCATTTTCGCCTCTAAGATGGTTGTAAACCGAGAATTTTCTGATTGTTGAAAAGATATTTATTTTGTTTGCAGATTTCAGATTATCATTTTTTCTGTTTTTCATTCATTTTGTAAGATGATGAAGCTCTTGCTAATTGTATATACATGTTTTGAAAAGTCTAAAAACACATGAAGTCTAATAAAAAAATTATGAATAGTAATGTATATTTCATTTCTTTTAAAAAAAAAACATTTACCACATTTGCATGCACTGGGTTTAATGTTGAATGAATTAATTTTATGTGTTCTTTTTTGTGTTATGGAATTTCTACTGGGGGTGTACATAAAATCTACCCATTCTTAATTTAAGTGTAATTTACACTTGTCTCATAAACATTTGAACATTTCATGTATTTGATACTCACTTCCCTTAACATATTACAATTTTCATAAGTTAGGTAAATGTCAAATGCATAAAGTATAGAGATGTGAATACAAATAACCCATTAATTTACATATTATTTACAATTGCACGTAAATGTGGTTGGTTGGGATTTATTGATTGGTCTATGATTATGCAAAAGAATATGAAATATATGTTTTTCTATATCATATGCGTAATTTATACTTTTAGTGGAGAATTTTTTAACTAGAAATTTAAATTGTCTTTCATAATTTTGAATGATCACATGAACACGGTTAATGAGACGTCGTAGTGAAGATACTACGTCCATATCATATATAAATGTCACCATTGGTTCAAATATTTGGGACTGATGAACGCAAATAAAAAAATAAGGATAAATTGTGATTGTTGGATTGAGGGTATAATACACCCATAATAAACGAGTCAATATATTGAGTGTTGAAAAATCACTAAATTGGGGGGTTATCTATACTAATACTACAAGATTCTAGAATACAATGGGATCTTCATAAAGTTTATTATGAGTATTACGACAAATTTGATTGGGAGGTTCAATGGCAAAAATAAAAGGATTCATTGGCGTGTTATTTAGTGCGAATAAGTGAAATGACACAATGCATCAAAATTATCCAATAGGCTCTGAAAGAAATTCCAGAGAACCATATGAGAATGTAGAATAGCTATACGAATTCTTAACATGTTTTTTTTTTCAATGAGGAAAATTCAAGCACCATAGTCTGTGGTGGATGACGAGTTTCAAGCTATTTAAGAAGGCCTCTCTTTTGCACAAGCGATAGGCCTCCAAATGTTTATGGTTGTTTCGAACTCCCTTACTTCGATGCAAGCAGTCACGGGGGAGGGATGAGGACCTGAATTACATAGGAGCACGCATAGAGATGGCAATGGGGTGGGACATAGTAGGTTTGTTATCCCTATCTCCATCCTTGTTCCTGAATTCCATCCTTGTCCTCATACATGTTTTTTCGGGTTTGGAAACACCCTAACTCATAGGGATCAAATCTCTATCTCCGTTTAAAAAATAATAATGGAGTGGGGCGAGGACGAATTTGGGGATTCTCGGAACCTGAACTTATTGTTATCTATTATTATTAATGTAAGACCCTGTAATTAATTATTCGGTAATTTGGCATAATTAGAATAATTATTGAATTGTAAATTAAAATAATTATTTATGCCAAATAAATTCAAGAAGTATGTTAAAAATATGTATTTTAGAATATCAGAGAATTTAACGATATAAAATACATATAGAGTTTAAATAACACACTAGAGCAAAATAAATACAGACCGGGATAGATGGGCTTGAGTTACTATTTTAGTAACCAAATACACAATATATTTATATATATACATATACATACACACAACTTACCAAGGAGAGAGAAGGAAGGAAAAAGGAAAGAAAGAAGAGAAACCCAAATTCCCGAAACCCTTAGAGCAGCTGCGGAAAAATTGTGATATCTCCTCCGTCCGGCGTCTAAATCTCGATCGGTCTGAAGGCATGTCTTCCTAACATCCTAAGCTTCGATTTAAGTCAGAAATCGCAAATTTTAAGCAAGGATTCGGGTAGACAGAAGCTGCTATTCCGGTGATCTGTTTCTGCGCGAATTCTTCCGGTTTTGAGGTTAGAGTTTTTGTGTTTCTGCGATTTTTACAGCTTGATTTTGGAGAAATGACCTAAGTAAACTTTGTAGTGGTTTACGTTTGCTGTCTTTAGCCGCTGGAATCATCGAATTTTGATTAGAAACGAATTTGATATGATTTTTCTACCAAAATGTGTCAAATGAAATTCTATGTTGGAGCTGCGTTCAATAGTTACTGTAATTCGGAATTTTGACATTTGTGCACTCGGATTCTGGGTTTTTGGTTAAAATGAAATTTGTAGTGCTATGTGTTGTCTTTGTAATGATATAAGATTCGTTAAATTCCATTAAGAATAGAGAAAGTTATGCTCATTTTGCCGAAACTGCTCAATTATAGAATTATATCGCGAAGTGCGTATGGAGTAGCATCTTCTTGATAATTCTGGGACTTATCTGTTAGGATTATGAGACGTCTGCTATTCGGTTTGCTATAAAACGTACTAGATTTTTTTTTCTTTTTGCATAGCGTTTTGGTTGCTTTTGTGTGTGATTCTAAACCTTTAAACTTGTGGAAAAACATACTAATTCATGTCCTAATTCATGGCAGCCCTTAAACCACATAATAAACAACTTTTTGGATGACAACACAAGCCTTAAAAATCACCTAAGATGCAAATCCGAAAATATAACACGATGCAACTTGTTTTTCATGAAAAACACAATTAAATAAATACTACGGTGTGATGGATGAGTAAAAGGAGAATATGGTGTGCCTTTGCGTATTTAACGCACGATTTTAGGTTGACAAATAGAAGAACGACGACGAGGAGACGACGGTTTGAACCCTTGCAAACTTTTGAACTTTTCTCCTTCAAAATATTGTGTGTGCGCCGTGTAGTTTGAGGGGAGGGAATTGGGTGTGTAAAATCTGAAAGTGGGCGTGTAAAAGTGGGGGTTTGGGGTGGGTTTTTTTTGTATATTATATACTAATTAAATCACTAACAATGTTTAGGCCCATAAGGAGGGTAATTAGGCCCATTAGTGTTTAATTAGGATATTAAAATAATTTGGTTTAAATAAGTTTTTGAATTTATTAGCCGGGTTGCCAATACGTTTGCATTTTTGTTGAAAAACTAACACAGATAAAAATTACGTCCCAGCGTATAAAATCACCTCAAAACCTCTTATTTTCAAAAATAAGAAAAAGCATCACCCATATTTTAAATAATTAAAAAAAATTATTTAATAAAAACATTTTCTATTTTTCAGCCATCGGTCTCTGTTCCTCGATCGCAACTCGAATAACCTTTAAAATACATTTTAATGCAACCATGTAGAAAAATATATTTTAAACATGTCAATATGCACAACAAAATTAATCCATGCAATTAAAACAATTAATTGGAATACATTAGTAATTTAATAATTGCATGCATGTGGTTCGCGTGGACCTTCGAATTTTCGGGGTGTTACAATCTTCCCCCCTTAAATTGAATTTCGTCCCCGAATTTCGCTTATCGTGGATAACCCAAAGTTTAGATTTAGTTCTAGTATCCCAAAAATACACGCTTCCGCTGCGCTACTCTGATAAAACTTATGTTCTAGAATGTCCTTACTTCTCCTTGATCCTAGTTAAATTTTCCTTCAAAATCTTTATTTTGCAATTCGCAACTTAAAAAGACCCATAATGACTTAGTGTTATCACTATTATAAACTCGAATTTCAATTTTTCTTACAATTCCCAATATTAAAAGATGGATGACCATACTTATCGTATATTACTTTCCTTATTTTATACCCAAAATGTTCATCAATCTATCAAATTTCAATCTTAAAATCCCAAACGCATCCGCTAATGCTTAAATCTTCAAGCCTAATATCGATTTATCCTTAAAAATCTTTGATTAACGTTCCTTATAACCTTATAACCAAGATATCCCAAGGTTTTGAATATTCTTAAAAGTCTACATCATCAAAATTCTTACCCTTACAACCATTCAATTCTTACTTATTGCTAAACTAGTCTCCAAATTCCTCAATAATTGCAAAAATTACTTCTTAATTTCCTCAAGAATTATCTTAATTGGTCCTCAATTTCAAAATCCTAAGATTAACCCATAAGTTCTTAATATTCTTAATTCTCTTCTACGGGTTTCCCATAACATAAATTTCGATAATTTAAACTTATTTACCCAAATCAATTGCTATAACCAATTTTACCTTTCATCAAACTTAAAATCCCAATTTATACATTTTATATTCACAAAGTCGTTGCAATCCTCGAATAATTATTACTTATGAGTAATTCCTAAAAATTAATTCGACTAGTAACCACTAATCATAAATATTTTCTCAGAAAATCTACGTGTCCCAAAAGCATTCATAATATTCATGATTAACTTATGGCCCAAAAAGTATAACGTCAATACAAAAACCCAAAAATCAACATAGTCCAATTTCACCACAAAGCCAACAAGCATTAAAATCAAATAATTTCTTATTTCATATCATATCACGTATAAAAATTCTAATGCATGTAAAACATAAATCCTCATAATGTGATTATAAACATGTGATGTAAACATATAATTCATGTAGTCATGCAGGTAACAACATATAAATCATATAAAGCATGTAAAACTTACAAATTGAGGATTGACGACTGAGCTTCCTGGCACTGATGGTGGCACAACCCTTTACATGACCTTTGCTCTGATACCAACTGAAACATCTGCTATTCGGTTTGCTATAAAACGTACTAGATTTTTTTTCTTTTGCAAAGCATTTTGGTTGCTTTTGTGTGCGATTCTAGACCTTTAAACTTGTGGAAATACATCCTAATTCATGTCCTAATTCATGGCAGCCCCTAAACCACATAATAAACAAGTTTTTGGATGACAACACAAGCCTTAAAAATCACCTAAGATGCAAATCTGAAAATATAACATGATGCAACTTGTTTTTCATGCAAAACATAATTAAATAAATACTATGGTGTGATGGATGAGTAAAAGGAGAATATGACGTGCCTTTGCGTATTTAACGCACGATTTTACGTTGACAAATCGAAGAACGACGACAAGGAGTCGACGGCTGGAACCCTTGCAAACTTTTGAACTTTTCTCCTTCAAAATATTGTGCGTGTGCCGTGTAGTTTGAGGGGAGGGAATTGGGTGTGTAAAATCTGAAAGTGGGCGTGTAAAAGTGGGGGTTTGGGGTGGGTTTTTTTGTATATTATATACTAATTAAATCACTAACAATGTTTAGTCTCACTAAAGAGGGTAATTAGGCCCATTAGTGTTTAATTAGGATATTAAAATAATTTGATTTAAATAAGTTTGTGAATTTATTAGCCGGGTTGCCAATACGTTTGAGTTTTTGTTGAAAAACTAACACCGATAAAAATTCCGTCCCGACGTATAAAATCACCTCAAAACCCCTTATTTTCAAAAATAAGAAAAAGCATCACCCATATTTTAAATAATTAAAAACAATTATTTAACAAAAACATTTTCTATTTTTCAGCCATCAGTCTCTGTTCCTCGATCGCAACTCGAATAACCTTTAAAAATACATTTTAATGCAATCATGTAGAAAAATATATTTTAAACATGTCAATATGCACAACAAAATTAATCCATGCAATTAAAACAATTAATTGGAATGCATAAGTAATTTAATAATTGCATGCATGTGGTTCGCGTGGACCTTCGAATTTTTGGGGTGTTACAGATTACGGAAATGGTTTCTTGTAGAAAAACTTAGATATTTGAGTTGTCTTTCATAATTGGCGGATATTTATTTGAGTTAATATTGAGCGAGATACGAATTTTAAGTCCTTTTGTGCCAAATCGGACATCGGTATGGAATATAGTTTTCATGATCGGCTTATTGTTGTTTTGTTTAGGCCGAGAGTCTTGAAGTGAAGTTGTTATTGGATTGTCAAGTTGGTATATGTATGTTACAGCTCGGTAACATACGACGATAAAACATAAACTATGTTTAATTGTCATTCTGTGTTGCGTTGATCGTGTTTATGACTTGTTGACTGTTATAATTTGTTAAATGTCTTCCTTGTGATATATGTTTATTATTGTGACATATTATTGGCATTTAACATAGGGCACACTGTTATAACATTCATGTTGAGCCATATCGTTCTTGTTAGCCCATTGTTGATATCCGTTGTTATCTGGCACTGTTGTTTATCTCGAGATCATAGTGTGGCTGATAGGCCTATACACATGAGACCGTAGATGTGATTGAACAATCCCGTGGTTAGTGCAGCCTTTTGAGGTGAGCGCCGGGATTTTGTCATCTAGTTCGTTCTGTTGTGTCATCCTGTTATATCGTATCAGCTGTATAGATGCCGAGTCAGGGGTGTTTTTCAGCACAGCTTGGCATGCATCGCATACTTAGCAGGGACCGTTTGTTGGCTCTTGTTATCCGATTATTCGTTGAGCTTTTCATGCATTGCATATTACATTTTATTATATGATTATGCATGATTTATGATTATTGTTGTTATTGTTGAACTGTTTCATACCAGAATTCTAACCTCAGTTGTTTTCTGGAGGGGCTGATGTGGTTGCTATTGGGAACCATGGTAGATCTCCCGAGTCGTTTTGCAGCATCAGGCCGAGGTCCCGTTAGTGGAGCTCGGGATTGAGGTTGGATTGCTTGGTTCTATTCAGTGGAGTCTCCCAGTTAGTCTATATGTATGTCTTGTGTTTGTTTCAGTCTTGTTTTGTACTTTATTTGCCGGGGAGATGCCCCGTGTATCTGTAGTGGCATTTGGTTGTTTTGTGATGTTCTGAGTCGACTCTGTGATATTTATGATCTGGTGAGTATTTGGTAAGTTTTAATTTCTGTTTAGTCCTGGCCAGTGCGGCTACATGTTGTTTAACTTTGGTTTTGTTTTTAATGACTGTAGTTGGAGTATATTTTGATATAAACTGCTGCTTGAGTATTCGGGATGTCCTACTTACGGGGAGGTAATGCCGAAATTTTTCTAGCCCCTGAGGTCTGTTTTAAAGTATTTTAAACATTTTTCCACTGTAGCTTCAAGTCAAACCATTATTGTTTGATCATTAATTGTCATTAGAGTAAATGGACCTCACAATTAATCATAATATTAATATCAATAATAATTAATAATAATATTATTATTATTATATTAATTTATTATTATTTTCGAGACAAGTTTAGCGATGAGAATAGTATCAACATACATGTGCTCGAACCCGAAAAAGTCGGAGATCTCGTCCACGTTTCGGGTTTTTATCATAGGGCCCCGAACGCGTGAGAAAATTGTCATCTCTAAGCACACATACTTTTGATCCGCAATATGATGGAATCAACACAAGCTATTGATATACTTGATGTTGGGCGGAATGCAAATTTAGTTGCCCATAATATAGCACATTTTGCTTCTTCTTCCCCTTCTCCATTTGTTTGCGATATTAGGGATTTTCCAACATGGATGTTAAAAGATGTAATTTGAATTCCTGATTAATAAAATTGCATGTTTTCCCTTAAAAAAACTTCATAAAAGAACATATACATACATATATATAACATACACACACACACACACATATATATATATATATATATATATACAATTTAATCTTGTGATGTGGACCAATTATGTGTGTCTCCCTTATCCCATAGCCTGTCAAGCATTATAGCCAACGTGTCACCAATACATTATATATACATATTGGTCCACATCACAAGATTAAATTGTGAATACTCCATTTATAAAGTCATACATTTCTTATATATTATTTTATTTATCTATTTATTTGATTTTAAAACAAAAATAGCACTTGATTCCAAGATTTAGTGGTTCTACTTTGGATCATAGGCACATGTTGTCGGACTTATATTCTCACAAGTCAAAAGAGAAGAAATATTTATATTCCCACGAGTCAAATATATTTAATTCAGTTGTATGGATACAATTTTTTTTTTTTGGTTAATTCAATTCCCTAGAATGGAAAAAGTTCATCTTCGTGCCAAATGTAAACGAATTTTTTTAATTTTTTTCTATAAATTTATTTTTCGCTTTCTCTATATTATAAATTTTCAAGTTTTATTATATATTTTTCTATTTTAAAAAATTTTAGTTATTTTTTCTGGCGGGAATGCTGCATAATTCAACGCCATGTTAGTATCATGTTCAGGCCATCGACACCATGTCGAAACATGACTTAAATTGAAGAAAAAAATACAGATATCAGAACAATTTCAATATAAAATATCAAAAACACAAAAAGATTAATATACCCAAAATTACAATTTTCCCAATATATAATCTCACTACAAGAAGAATGGTTCAATGAATCCTTTTAACAGTCACTTTTAATAACTCAAACAAGAAGGTAAACTTTCATTGTTAAAAATAATTAAATAAAATATTCGATGAATTTATTTTTTGTTGGGATTATCACAATGATTGAATTATAATATTATTCGAAACCGATCGTCTTTTCTTGATAATACATTATTTACAAATTTACAATAGAATATCATCTTATTTTAGTCGTTTTATATCTTGGTAGCAGAGTCGTACTTATGTTCGATGGAGTCTGATGCGAAAATCTAAAAATGAATCCACTTGTTATGATAAATAACGATAAATTTCAGTTAGTAAATAACAAATGCAATAAACAATACATAAATACACTAGAAATAATATATTACATAAAAAACAAGTCAATGAATATTTGAAATAATTACATAAATAATATTGTTGTAGCTGTTTTAGAGACAAAAATATTTATCAAATTTATATAATTCAATTTTGCACCTTTTCTTTATCAATCAACACGGCTAGTGATTCACCACAAAAAATGACATAATCAACACTTTTTAATCTACCAAGTCCCGTCTCACTCAATCAAAAGATCACACTTCGAAAATCATAAAATTTATTTTCGTTGCAACTTCAAAACTCAAGCATTCACTAGAAAAGATCAAGATAATGAGACGTGAATAGTGTGGAAGTCAAAACTCATATTCCTCAAATGTGTTTTAGCTCAAGCAGTGCTCATATCTTCTGACTTTTTTTTTTTCATTTTTTTTTATAAAGAAACTCTCCATAAGCTTATCTTTTATACATTTCTCCACTAAATGTTAGAGGAATATGACCTGGTCAATAGGTCTTTTCAAGCTTATAACGTTAGGCCATGGCTCACGGCTACAATAAAGGTAGAGAAATTCAAAATGAAAGAAAATAAACAATTTAATCACACATCGCACTCGTTCATCTCTTATCTTCATCCCCTTGCTGAATTTCATCATCCTCCGTCTACCTTTTCAACTTCCTTCTACTTTCGTTCATCTTCCCCCATCTTTTCTTTCTATTCCTTCAGCTTTTTTCAATCCTTAACAACATTATCTTTTAGTTTTTTCAATCACCACATCATACAACATTCATTCCTCCTCATTTTCTTTTATAATTATATATATCTTTTCATCAATCCCTTTCTCTTTCTTCATGATTTTTTTCAAACTCCTCCAATTTTTCTTATCAATTATCAACACATGAGAGTTATTGAAAATTTTAACGCGCTAAAAGGGTTTATTTCTCTCAAAATTAAGGTAGAAGAATAGTGTATGAGCTAAAATTGGATAGTTGATGTGGGATTTTGAAAGAATACGAATGGGGCTAATTGTATATCTTTGACACACTCCATTCGATTTTTATAGGCTCAAAATGGGATACTAAGGATATAATGATGCATAGGGTAGGCTCGAAAAGCTCAAACGGTCCAAGGATCACCTAAATCATCTCTAAGTCATTCTCCTCTACATTTTCGCCTCGAAGGATAATCAGACAAGTTCTAGATTGTTTCTTTTTTCTTTTTCAATTTTTGAGCACACCTCTTGCCAATTCACAATTAATTCATAGAATATGACTTAAAGTGCTAGATGATGTCTCAAAATATGATACAAAACTAGTTTGTACTCAAATCCTTCGGCTACAACTACAGCTCATCTCAATCAATTCTAGGTTTGATTCAATTTTTTGAGTGTTCAAAAATCTAGAAAGTCAATTAGTGTGTCATGTAATCACTAGTGTAGTTTCTCAAAGAATAACCAGAAAAATTTTCATGCTCGAGGATTACACATTAAAGCACATCCTAAGTGTGGTGACGTGAAACCAAAAACAAATCCCCCCACGCTTTAGATTTACATTGTCCTCAGTGTCATGCCATTCAAATAGAATATAAAAGTTGGATGCAGAATAGTAAGAGCATACTTCCCTGACAGTTTTGCTTTAAGATCTATGAAGTGCTCTATGGGAATGGTAGAATTCCTCAATGCTTGTAATATTTTATTTCAACAGTATAAACTTTCCAGAATCTAAACATCTTGCTTTATTCCAATATCCCCTACATACAAAAAAATCACAGAGAATTAAACCAACAAAATAAAGAAGTAAAAATTAAATAAATAAATGGAACAAAATAAATCACTAGGTTGCCTCCCAACAAGCACTAAATTTATTGTTTATAGCTATATTATGGAGAAGCAGCCATCAAAGAGCGACTTCCTCCCATAGTAAGCATCATATAATATTACATATGGGTCTTGATTATGTGTGCCCTCAAGCTTGGCATGATATTGACATTGTAAGTTTGTCACTCCAGCAACACTCAGCATAAATTGATGATTAGGGGAAGAACAATCTAATCCACGATGAAGCTCTTAGAGGATGTAATATTATGGAGTTTGCGTTGATAGAAATAAAGGATATATTGGTGGAATATATGTTAAGTATATGAGGTCAATTCCTCTTCCTTGTGTTCTTCTACATCCTCTAACTTTACTTTTGGCTCATCTTCGCATAGGGATTCCTCGGAGGAATCTTCTTCCTCCAGCTCTTCTCTATTTGACTCCATGGATTTTGAGTTCACCAAAAGCATCTCCAGTGGGTCTTCAATAAAATTATCATGCGCACTACACTCAACAATATCATCAATAGCATATATTATATTACAATCAGAAGATCCAACAAGATATTTCATACTATGAAAATCATTAAAAGTCATCTTTTCCTCATTCAACCTCAAAACTAACTCACCTTTTTGCCCATCTATGAGAGCTCTTCCAGTAGCTAAGAAAAGACGACCTAGAATAAAGGGGATCTCACGACCCTCCTCCATGTCTAGCACGACAAAGTCAACTGAAGATATAAATTTATCAACTTTAATCAAAACATCATTTATAACCCTTCTAGGATATCTAATAGACCTATCAGCAAGTTGAAAGGAGATAGTGGTTGGTTTAACTTCTCCAATCCCCAATTTCTCAAAACAAGAATAAGGCATAAGATTTATGCTAGCACCAAGATCACACAATGCTTTGTTAAAATTAGAAATACCTATAGTGCAAAGAATTGAGAAACTATCTGGATCCTTAAGCTTAGGAGGTAATTTATTTTGTAAAATTGCTGAATATTCCTCAGAATGCTTAACAATTTCAAAATCAACAAGTTTCTTCTTTTTAGTCAAAATATCTTTCAAGAATTTAGCATAAGAAGATATTTGAGCCAAAGTCTCTGCAAAAGGAATATTTATATGAAATTTATTAAAAACTTCAAGAAATTTTGAAAATTGATGATCCAATTGCAGTTGCCTTGCTCTTTGAGGAAAAAGAAGTGTATTAATATCAATATTATCGTTAGAATCAAAATCCTTACCTTTCTTACTTGTCTTCCGTGTAGTGGTGGTGTGAGTATTATGTTCCTTAGCATCTTCCATTTTTTTTTTATTTCAGTCCTCTAGCATTTTTTTCCTCCACATCTGTAGAATTCTGTCTCTTTGGTTCCTCTTCCTCAGTCTTGATTACTGTACTCACTGCATTCACTCCTTTAGGATTTTTATCAGTATTGCTTGGTAGTGTTCCAAGGGGTCGATTTGTTAACTGATTGGCTATTTGACTCATTTGAGCTTCTAACTTTCGTAAAATAGCATCATGATTTTGCAGCCTCGTCTTCATCCCCACAACATTTTTCATCATAAAATCCTCATAAATTGTTCTTTTATCTTCTTGCTTGAATCTTGGAGGTGCTACAGGTACCAATAATCCTTGTTGAGGAATGCACAGTGGAGGAATATGTGTAGGATTAAGGGAATTCTCAGTATTCTTCCAAGATAAATTAGGGTGATTCCTCCATCCTGAATTGTACGTGGAACTGTATGGAATTGATTGTTGTCTCCATTGATTCCCCACGAAATTCACTGCCTCTTCATCAAAATTGGGTTGTTCCTCAATGACTATTCCGTGGACTTGATTTGCTTGATTCGGTTGCAGCTGAGAGAATTTATTGGCTAGCCCATCAATCTTAGCAGTAAGTGTATTCAACACATCCATTTCAAGGACTCCAGCCTTCTTTTCTCGTTTAAATGTCTGGCCAATCCGAACTATTTTCGGCCATATTTGAAATTATTTCCAATGCAACTCGTGGAGTTTTCCTGTATAAACTACCATTGGCTACCGCATCTAACATGGAACGCACAGAAGGATAAACTCCGTTATAGAAAACCTGAACTTGCTCAGATGAAGAGAAACCGTGTTGAGGACACCTCCTCAACATCTTCCTAAATCTTCCCCAAGCTGTATGTAGTGTCTCCCCATCCTCCATATGCACATTAGGATCCTCAGTCTGCGATCCTCCAAATCTCACTTGATATTGTATCATTTGAATAATGGATGGCTTCAACGCAAAATTATTTGTTTCCACATTAGGACGAGTGATGCTAGAGCCATAACCTCCAGTAGTTTGTCTAGTAAGATCATTGTGGGGACCCGGACGCTAATCAAGTTCTTAATCATCATTGGGACAAATTAATCAATTATAAAACAGGGTCTAAATTTTTTTTTAAAATGCGGAACGTAGTGAAATCAAACTCATATACATCTCAGTATATAAAATACAAATCCTGTATTACAAAACATTTATTCAAACTAGGGTTTAACAACTACTGTCAAGTGTTTAAACCCTATCTCTAGTCCAAGTCCGGTGCCTCCACTCTAAACTCGATCTCTCTCTTCATCTTCTGGCCCTGAACCTGTCCCACCTATTGTCAAGTACACATACAGACAAGACAACAGCCGGATAATTCCGGTGAGAACATAATCCCAGTATAAATCAACGAAACATGCAATCATATACATAAATATAAAGCATGTAATCAGGTAACAGAAATATGTAACAAAATCTGAAACATAATCAATATCAAATCGTCGACAATACTCGTAGCTACACAATTCAGACTAGACTCAATCCTAGTCTAGGGATCCCGGTTCCAGACGTTGGCATTCCTATATCGACCAACAGAATAGAAAAGACTCCAGTTCTATTCACGTCGATATGATATCGATCACCAGTAATAGAGGAAGCTATAATTCTATCCACATCGATATAGTATCGAGCATCAGTAATAGAAGAAACTCCAAATCTATCCACATCGATATAACATCGATCATCAGTAATAGAAGAAGTTATAATTTTATCCATATCGATACGGTACCGATTACCAGTAATAGAATAAGCTACCATCCTATCCACATCGATAGCCCAACCATCCAGTGACATACTTTGGCACCACCGCCAATACACTATCTTATGACATCGTGCAATGTGCCCGTGGCGATCCCACCACTATCAGGCACTTCTGTCATAAGATTACTCTTCTAATACCTGCAATCTATAACTCAAGAGAACAAGTATATAACTCAAATCAATGCAACATCAATGCAATAAAGTAAAGTATGTGATTTAGGGAAACTCAAGTCCAAACCGACTCAAGTCCATCTCCCAATACCACATTGACTTATACCTTTCTTTCATCGGTTTCTGGCTCAGTCGAAGTCCTGAACTCACAGCCTGTCTGGCAATGACAATATCAATATCAATATACATTTCAAATCAATAACAATCTGATCAGTCTGGATTTAATTCAAAGTTGACGGCATAACTGTACAATCTCAATATTCCCGTCAATACAATATCACCAGACAACAGTTACAATCCATAACTTATATTCAATACAATCCGTAATTCAATCGTAATTCAAATCTGTCCGATATCAGCTAATATATGTCTGAAAATTCATAACAATTCCATAATCAGTCTGTTTCTTAGTCTGACTTCGATTCTACGATGTCTAACATATCAAGAACATCATATATGAATTCCATTCAATTCTGACAATAGCATAATTTCAAAGCATGTCAAAACATAGTAAAACTTACGTCAAGTTGTAGCCTACATCGCTAGGAACTCGGTACCGAAGTCGGATTACAATTCTGACGGACGGATTTTTCCCAAAAGGCGTAAGGATTTTCTATAACTTCACAGAGACTTTTCCTCGATTCTCTCTGATTCTGAAGTATTTTGTACGTTTGTATAGATATATATACACCATGCATGATTTCAAAACGTGGCCCCTTCCTTCACAAAACACGTCTCGCGCTCGGGCGGACATAAAGTTCCACCCGGGCGGAGAACTCACGGCCCTCACAATATATCCCCTCGCGCTCGGGCGGTCAAAAACTTCCGCCCGGACGCGAAGTGTTCGGGTTTCTGCCCTTCTCAATGGCGCTCGGGCGGTCAAAAACTTCCGCCCGGGCGCCCAACTCTCGGCCCCCTTACATTATTTCTTCCATGTATTTTGTCCAATTGATCTCGGAAGGGCCCGGCTATACTCATATTAATTCATACTCAATAAATTCAGATTAACATGAGATAAAATCTTGGGCATTACAATCATAGACAGTGCGATCATCCTTCTCGTTGTCCATTCCTTCGATCCCTGCTGTTTCAACCTTGTCCTCTGGTTTGAATTCGTCTTCCACGTCAGAGTCTGAGGATTTATCCCTTTGTGCTCTACGTCTACATCGAAAAGTATTCTCAATATCTGGATCAAACGGATCTAATTCTGTGTCTCCTCTAGCACGGCTCATGCACAGCTAGATAACACCTTGAAATAAGAAACAAACCCTAAATTAATGAATATATGTAATATCAGCAAAATTAAATAAAAGAATAATCTCAAGAAAATAATAAATCCTAATATTAAACAATTCAATCCCCGGCAACGGTGCGAAAAACTTGACCGACAATTTCGGTTGGAAATAAATCTAGCATGCGGACTAGGTCTAGTAATAGTATTTGGATGATGAGTCCATGTATCATACCCACATAAATCGATGTTTAATTACTAGAATATGAATTATTTTTCCTAATTTATGCTAATAAAATTCAAATGAGGAGAGGTAAATTAATTAAAAATAAATTAAACAATTTAAATAAATTAACTAAGCAAAGAATCCGAACTATTAAATCAGACGAAAATTCAAATTATTTAAAAACGATTAAGGCGCACAATGGTACCGAGACAAACTTATAATCTACATATCAAATTTTAAATTCAGCAAATTAATTATTTAATTCACAACAAAATTTCTAAATTTATTTATTAAACGATTTCTCGAATTAATAAACCTAATTAAATATAACGGTCCAATTATTCGTAACTGAATTTAATTAGATTCAACCGAATTAAATCGCTTTGAAATTTTAATTTTTCAACCTAAAGTCACACATTGAAACAAAATACTATTTCTAGTCAGTTCAGCCATGTGTTGATTGATGTAGTGAAGCAAATATTAATCTATCGCATTCCGATTTTAGATTAACCAACAAATATTCTATTTAATTGGTCAGATTAAAAGAACACGTGATAAATGGTATCAATCAATGAATAAAAATAAATAATAGAATTGAATCAAACTCAAAACATCAAAAATAATTTGTATCGGCTCTATCGTGGCCCTAGTCTATAAAGTATACTTTATAGATTTAAAACAAAAGTGAAAATCATGTTTAAATTCAATGAAGAAAACATAATTAAAAAGGAAGGAAATGAATTCTCAGTGATTTGACGTGTGTTGAGGAATTTCTCCTGCTTTTGCTTTCTGTCTTCCTCACTTTCAATTCTTCTTCCTCACTGTTGTTGCTTCACGGAGCCTTCCGTCACTTCTTCTACATAGTCCTCTGTTCCCTTCCTTCTCCGATGTTCACTTCCTTCACGTCTCTCTTCTCTTCTATGCTTCATTCTCTCTCCTCTGCCTCTCTCTTCTTTCTTCTCTCCGTTTGTTTGTTTGTTTGTTTTGTTTTGTTTTTTTTTTTTTTGCGTCATGTGATCTCTCTTCTCTCCTTTTTTTTTCCCTCCCCTTCTACTCTCGTCTTCACCCCTCTTTCTTCCTTCTAAATGGACCTCCTCCTTCAAATCTTTTAAACCAACGTCAAGTTAACAAAAAAAATGTAGATAAGATTGTAGATGTTTTATTTTCAAGTGCGAAGTTTTATATTTATCACGATCTACATATATTATTTTCCAAAATTTCCATATCATCAAGGAATAAGAATATTTTATTTCTTTTCTTTTGATATTTTGTTTCCTTTGAAGTCTAGTAAATTTATCTTATCTTCCACTTTAGGCATTTTTTCACTTTTATTCAAATCTACAATTATTAATTCAAATAAGCACATAATTAGGGATAAAAGGCACAAATAAAATCCCTAAATCTCTATAAGATTTGGGCTTATCAGTAGCTCATTTAATCTATCTAGTGATATTTTTTATCGAAGATAAGTCTTTATTAACTTGAACTTCGATAAATTTTTACTGTTGATGCAATTGTTACTTGTATGGTTAACAAAATCATATAGACAATATAAATATTTGAGAATAAATCATTCAGTTTCGCAAAACATCGTAGCATATTCAAAAATTGTTGAAATTTCATACAATACTTCATCATCAAGTTAGTTAAAGACTAACTTTTTAACTTTTCCAAACTCAACAAAGATCTCAAAGTATTTTGATATTATTTAAATTGTTCAAATCAAGCTTGAATAAAAGATCGAGTTTGATCAATTATAAACAAAAAATATTCAAATTAATCTTCTTTTTATTTAACATTGGACCAAAATTTATTTCATTATATCACCAACTCAATACATATATAAAACAAAATAAAATTTGACACATCCAAGGCTGCCTATGAGGCGGTGGCCTCCCTGCACTCATAGAAGGTCCAACCCTGTTGGTATGCCATATTGTAAAATATTCAAGTTTATTTTCAACTCTTTATTTGATTAATTGGCGAATAATTCTCTCTCAAACTATAGTTAAAAATTGTAAAGTACTGCTGATATTCCTGAAAATATAGATGCATGAGTAATTGAACTTGAAAATTTTATTTTATATTTATGATTTTGTGTTTCATTATTTTCCCTGCTGAAAAGTGTCAAATAATTATTTTGGTTGGTTCACTACATGCAATTATTTCCAACAATGAAATAATAGGTAAACTCATATTTGATCAATTTAATTAATAAAATACATCATGTTTGTGGGGACCCGGACACTAATCATATTCTTAATCATCATTGGGACAATTAGATCAATTAATTAAACAAGGTCTAAATTTTTTTAAAAATGCGGAACGTAGTGGAATCAATCTAATATACATATCAGTATAAAAGTACAAATCCTGTACTAGAGACATTACAATCATTTAAAACTAAGGTTTGACCATCAAATGTCAAGTATTCAACCCTATCTTCAATCCAAGTCAGTAGTCTCCACTCTAATTATGATCTCTCTCTTTCCTTGGGCCAGATCCTGTCCCATCTGTTTTCATGCACACATACAAACAAGACAACAGCCGGATAACTCCGGTGAGAATTATATTCCCAGTATAAACCATGTATACATGCAATCATATAAACAATATAAAAGCATATAACAGATATTCATAACATGTATCAAAATCAGAACATGAGTCAAATATCCATCACATGTATTATCATCCTAAACATAAATAAATATCAAGAATAAATCATATTCTAAACACGTACCATCATCAGGAACATAATTCAATATCAAGCAATGAATCACTCTCCGTCATTCTCAGACTCAGACTCGACTCAGTCCTAATCTAGGGATCCCGATCGGAATAAGAACATACACCCACCTACACTCCTGATTGGGGTGGTGGTATGTTCTTATTCACGGACTTTGGCTCTTTCCATATCGAACACCAGTGATAGAAGAAACTACGATTCTATCCACTTCGATATAGCCAAACGTCCGGCGTCTTGGCGAATCAGCCACAGACTTTGGCATTTTCACCAATACACTATCCTATGACAAAGTGCAATGGGCCAGTGACGAGTCCTAACTATCCGGCCCTTCTATCACAAGATCAAATGTCTACGACTAGGCACATCCGCCTATGTCTCAAGACATTCATTGTCTATAAATCCATAGACCAAAGATATCAATCGCATTCAATTGCAAATAACAATGCAATAAAATAAAGTATGTGATTTAGGGAAACTCGAGTCAAACCTCACTCGAGTTATGCAATCCCAACTCAAAATTAATTTATACATTTATCTTCTTGGTACAACGAAGACGAAGTCTCAGATTCAACTTTGTCCATACACAATCTGATAATGACAATCGAATAGGTATAATATCAATAAACAACTCAATTCAATACATGTTCTGATCAATACTCAAATCAAACACATAATTGGATCAATGTCAATCGACATATGGTACAACAATACCATCTCAATCAATACTGTATCTGCGTAATATCAATCCACTGATGTTTAGACGACATAACAATACATTCTCGATAACTCCGTCAATTTCAACATCACAGATATAATACCAGAACTCATAATCAATATCTGTACAACTCATAATCAGTAACAATACAATACTGATATCGAATCTCAGTCAAATCAACTCTGAAAATCATAACAATTACATATACAGACTATTCTTCGATCTGACTTCAATTATACGATGTCTACTATATCAGAAACACCATGTATGATTCATATTCGATTTTGACAATATCATAATTTCAAATCATGTCTAAACGTAATAAAACTTACGTCCAGTTGTAGCCTGCGTCGATAGGAACACAGTACTGAATTCGGATTCAAATTCTGACGGACGGATCTCCACAATCTTCAATCACAACTCGAAACCCTTCCCCGGAGCCTTTTCTCGATTCTTCTTCTGAATTCTGAAGAATGAATCGATTGTATATATATATATATATATATATATATATATATATATATATATATATATATATATATATATATATATATATATATACGTTGCATGGAGAGGGGCAAGTGGCGCATCTCTTCACGAAACATGTCTCGCGCATATGCGCGACATCATTCGGCGCATATGCGCGAGACACAATTTCTCGACGCGTGTGTCTCGGCAGCTCTTGCGCATATGCGCGCCTTCGCTCGGCGCATATGCGCGAGGGTCTCTGGACATGGCGCTTGGCTTCTCGCACATATGCGCGTCTGTCTTCCGCGCATGTGCACGACATTCTCTGGACATGCTGTTGGATACCTCGCGCATCTGCGCGCCCTCACTCCGCGCATATGCGCGGGGTCTTCTGCCCGTTCCGCGCATGTGTGCGCACTAGGTCGCGCATGTGCGCGAATGGCACCTCCCTCGCCCATATTTCGCGTCTTTTCACGTCTTTTCCAGCATAATACTTTCCGCCTATAATTACCTTGATTAATCAATAAATAATTTCAGATTAATATCAGATTACGGTAATTAAAATCTCGGGCATTACATTTCTCCCCCCCTAAGATATGATTTCATCCTCGAAATCACAGGCAATCCATTCCGAAATCATAGACAATCAAATCAGATAGCAAGTCCGACAAGGAAAGAAATGTATAACCGAATCAATCATAAAACCCATCTCCGCGTAATGACTCCGCATATCGCTACCTCATATCAGACTCAATCTTCCAGGTAGCCTCTTCGATACTTTGATGACTATACTGTACTTTCAACAGCGGAATAGTCTTTATTCTGGATTATCTTTCTTTCACGGATCTCTGATTCTAGACTGGCATAATCATTCAAGAAGTATAATATCATAATACTACTCGAAATAACTTGTGATAGAATCAATCACAAAATACTGTCTATACAACCTTCGTATATACCAATCAACAGCTCATAACAAATCAATATCAGCATCTGCTATCAAATCAGTTAATCCCTGTCCAAGATATATTCAATCTTTGGTTCAAATACCACCAATCATCGTCCGATGTTGACTTACTTAGTCTGCCTATTCTGAGCTGTCTTCATTGTCTTCGTCATATCTCTAATCCTATCAGATCCAATCTCAGGTATCATCGAGATATTATTCCTATACAACGAAACTTTGCAGTTTTCACTGTACAATGCCTCGTCTGCAACTATCTCGATATTCATCTGATAGCCGTCGTCATACGATAATTCACAAGTGACAAAATATCGTGTCAACTAGTGCTAAAATCCAGCACTATAGTTCCTGGATATCCTCCAGTATCAGGATAGTTCGCTCCGACTATCCGTCGATCTATAGACGATAGGTGAAAGAGTTTATTGTATATTCTGCCAAAAATACAAACTCAAACGAAAGTCACAGTCTGATATAATCAACTTTGGCATTCAGTGCAATCTGTCCTCTTTTCTGACATAAATCCCAGTCGTCTGGTCATGTCTGTACGTCTTCCTGTACCAAATAACATATACAAATTTGAACAATCGTTCAATCACAACCACATCACATCATTGTCATGGAAAGATTCCGGTAGTTTCATCACGAAATCCATAGAAATGTACTCCCATTTCTATTCAGGAATCGATAATTTATGTAACCAATCTCCTGGTTTCTATCTTTTTGTCTTCCTCTGTCAACAATTCAGACATTTCAGTACAAATTCTGCTACAACTGATTTTATCTGTTTATATCAAAACTGTCCTTTCGAATTATCATACATTTTCTGCCACCAGAATAACTACTGAATCGACTATTGTGCATTTCTGACCATACCTGTAATTTCAGATTCGAAATATTCGGCATAAAAAAGTCGATTATTCCCATATAGTATAGTATCACCTACCTGATATTCTGATCGATACCCTACTCTGACTATCAAAATCAAGTTCTAAATATTCTGAACATTCTGATCAAACTTCTGAACTGCTTTACTTCCCGAAATCAGCTCTGGTTCAATCTGTACAGTACCAATTATCAACTGTCCACTATCTATTTCAGATATTCATTCAGAACAACCGATATTTCAAAGCAAATTCAAAACATCAGTCATCGATAATGGTCAGCTAAACTCATAGAACTGCAAATATCTGACACTGACGTCAATCTCGACCAACTGATTACGGCGTCCCTGTACTCAGATCAACAAATATATCGTCTTCAGATGTAACAAGCCCTGAATACAATCTGTCTCAGTCAAGATTCACAATTCAACAGTTTTTGTGTACAACTTTCCAGTTCTCAGAATATTCCATGCAATACTCACATATCTAACAAATCGGTCATCTTCTTCGAATATACCAGAATATCACAGATCAACTAATCAGAGAATCATCAAAATATTCTGAACACAGAGTTTATCAACTCACAACCATAACTAATACATCCCAAGGAGGAACGATCAATCAGATGTAACTCTCAGCTAATAAATCTTCTACCTGATATTTCAACTCTATCCGTGTCGTTCTGTATAGAGTTTTAAAAATAAGAACAGTACCTGATATCGAATCAAGGCTGAGATCAATCTCCCTGATATAAGGCAAACCGGCATCTTAATCGGGAAAACTATAGCAATGCTCCTGCTATTGGCAAATCAGCTCCTGATATGCTTAGTTTCAGTAGTCAACTGAATGCATAAGGAATAACTCCATTCCTTTCGATAATCATCGAATCATAAATAATACGGAAATCAAAGGAATTCAAAATCGAAAATCCTTACCGTACTTCGTTCATTCTTCGCCATTTCAGGTCCAAATCTTACCATCTCCTGGCAAGAATTTACAATAGCTCTGTACTTGGTCAGCATAACAATATCCCTCATGCGGTCAGAATCAGAAAACACCAGTACAATACAAGCTACAACACAATCTAACTCGATCTCATTCTCATCTTACTGCAGTATACAATATTTCACAGAATTTCACTGATATCTAATCCTCCAAAAGATAAGGAAATCAATACTACAGTACATACAGACCCAACAGATAAAGCACATCTCAATGCAACTCATTCAAACATAATCGTAGGGCATGCATTAATATCTATCCATACATATGCAATTTAATCATAAAAAACAGTTACCTGCCACTATATCATCAAGTGCCTCCCGGGTCTGTTCCTTGGTCACTACAACCAGATGATTCTGCTCCCTGAGATCTTCGGGAACCTCTCTGTGGACAGACTCTAGCAAAGTGTCCCTGCTGTTTACAGATATTGCACCTACCAGTCACTCCCTGGCATTGCTCCATGGGATGTCTCCCTCCGCAAGTTCTGCAATAAACTCCAGTATAGCTCGGGCTAGAACCACTGGAGCTAGATGAACCGCTCCCTAACTTCTTGAACTGCTTCTTTCGAGCTTTCAACAATTCTTTCTTCCCACCACTGCTGCTGCCAATCTCGATTCTGGGAGGCAGTGGCTGTGGTCTCGTTGCTGGAAGAACACACGAAGCTTCCTTTTGTCTCATCAGAACGGTTTATGCTCTTTTGGCTATGTTCAGGGTATCAGAAAAGTTATTTGGCACATATGCGCGAGACATAATTTCTCGACGCGTGTGTCTCGGCAGCTCTCGCGCATATGCGCGCCTTCGCTCGGCGCATATACGCGAGGGTCTATGGACATGGCGCTTGGCTTCTCGCGCATATGCGCGTCTGTCTTCCGCGCATGTGCGCGACATTCTCTGGACATGCTGTTGGACACCTCGCGCATATGCGCGCCCTCACTCCGCGCATATGCGCGGGGTCTTCTGCCCGTTCCGCGCATGTGTGCGCACTAGGTCGCGCATGTGCGCGAATGTCACCTCCCTCGCCCATATTTCGCGTCTTTTCTCGTCTTTTCCGGTATAATACTTTCCGTCTATAATTACCTTGATTAATCAATAAATCATTTCAGATTAATCTCAGATTACGGTAATTAAAATCTCGGGCATTACAATGTTCTTGTGTAATGAAGTATATATTCATTAAATTTATAAAATTATATTATATAATAATAAAATACTAATTTATAAACTAATTAATTGATAATTTTTCACATTCAAATTATGCATTTAGAGAGAATTATAATTTTGATAATGCCTGCTTGTTTATTTTAGTAATTTATGTTTGTGAATTCAAATATAAGTCGTGTATCTCATTTTTTAAATAATTTTAATCATTTTCTTATGAACATATTGGCCACGCTGTATACTAAAGAGACTAAATTTTAAAAATAAAAATAGAAATAACACACTAATATTAAAATTTGATAATATAAAAAATAAATTATTGCAAGATAAAAATATATTCTATCTAAATAATAATTTTTTGTATATTTTATAGATTAAGCAAAATTTATAAAGTAAACTGTCAGTTGCCATTTTGCTGTTGGCCGCTTTCTATTATTGAAATGTAACTTTTCCTGTTTCATTTTTTATGAGAGTTCAATTTTCGAAGTAATCCATCAGTTATGTAACTTTCATTATCCGTCTGTACTCCCAATGGTGAACCATAAACTTCCACCCATCCATCTCCATCACTTCTTCATGTAAAATTTATTATTTTTAAAAAAAAAAATATATTTTTAAATTTCTTATAAAAAAAATCTTGAACTAGACGAAGGATATCCAAGTTTAAAACATAAACGTGGTCCATTTGAGATCAGTCTAGATAATTTTTGTATGTTTGAAATGGGTTAAATGTTTTAATTTTTATTACCCGACAAGTTTGGATCAGGTTACTGTGATTGTACAAGATTTATAAGATATTGGATCATGTTGGTTGATATGATGTTTTATTACCCGACAAGTTTGGATCAGGTTACTGTGATCCATTTTTCTCAATTCTTTCATCGGCTCTATAACATATGTTGTCATCGTTCATGAATTTTTTTCTATGTTTATATATATATATATATATATATATATATATATATATATATATATATATATATATATATATATATATATATATATATATATATATATTTCTAACATTTACAAATTTTAATACCATGAGTCTTTAAATTTCAAATACTATGTGTCCTTAAATTACATTTTCAACCTTCGAGTCTAATTTATATTGAAAAGGGTTGAGATGGGTATGCATCTTTGATAATTTTAGCAGATACATTAGTTTCAAATTGTAGCAAATTGAATCTAAACCCGAACCATGCATGGTTATCTCCCTACTTGATATAGATAGTGTGTCCACAACTTTTGGCTAAACGACATTCATCCTTGTTTTTAACTTGATATATTATTTGTTTATCTTGTTATATCAAATTTCAAATTAGCTAGGTCCGAAAAATAAGTTGTTAATGTTGGGGTGGCCGGGTTCAATAATTGTTTTTGCCGGGAGACTAATTGGAACGTGTTGATTGAGCTGTTGTACGATTTAAAATATTTGAGTTGCACTACTACCACAAGTTATATATTTTTGTAAAACGACAAATATCAAGTACTACAATTGGTATCAGAGCTAATGTCATATGTTTGATCTCACATATTGCAAGGAATATAATTATTAGAAGGTGAATTGTTGATGTGCAATAATTTTATATGCCACGAGAGCAATCGAAACGTGGCGTTTGATTTGTAAATTTTAAAAAATTTTGAGTTACACCACCACTTACCACCAAAATATTTAATTATGAAATATTTAATTCTATAATTACCCTTAGAGTAACTACCTTATAGGACACCAAAATATTGAATTCCATAATTACTCTTCTTACCCTACTAAAAACCTCATCAAGTCACCTCATATTTTACATAAAAAAATCTAAACAAAACTTCCCTTTTAAATCGAAAAATTCTTCTAAATTGAAAATAATTTCATGTTAATTTTTTATTTTATTTGATCAAATTAAAAATAATAATAACACATGCAACGCTTCTGCATCTTTTACTAGCATATATAAAGAATGAGGCTCTCGCATGCAATATAAAACCAAGTACAAATAATATTGGCATACTTATTTAATTATTCTTCACAAATATTTTTAATTTTTTTGAAACATTCAATTTTGGCATATTAGTTATAAATTTTATTAAAAATAATCTAAATATATTATCTTTTCTAAGTTAACAATAGAATAATTAATTAATTGTTAGGATCGAGAGGTTGATTAGATATGGTGAATAAATAATCAACACAAAATCTTCAAAAAAATCGGTTGGCTTAGCAACTCTTGAATATCATCCCTGATCAGTTTAGCTCAACAAGCCAATTATAAGAGTACATGCGCGTAATGAGGCTCGTTGAATTGATTTGAACAATAATTCAATGGCACTAATTATCATCAAGGCGTAACTAATAAAATGTAAAATGTACAAACCAATGTTTATGGATGTTTGGATATCACAAACTCCTATGTTACACATTATTTCATTACCAAAAGAATATCACTAGAAAATTTTGGTAGTTATAAGAAATTTGCAAAAATCCACTTCATTATGACTTATCTATACTACAAAAAAAAGTGTTTCTAAAAGCGGTTTTTTGGGAGCACTTTTAAAACCGTTCGTACAAACTGAACAACAAAATCGGTTTTACTTAAACCGTTTCTATTTCCTTACTTTAACAATGGTTTCATAACAGCTTTAGCTGCGTAATTTTTAGTACCGATTTGTATCAACCACTACTATAAATTGTTCTTATTGATTTAGCTACTAGGACCATTCTTGAAATTTCTCTAATTGAATATTTTTAACAGGGGTTTCACAATATCATTGTTGTGGACCGCTCTTATGGCTCTGTTTTTTTTTTTTTTTAGGACTGATTTGAAAATTATACCTATTGAATATATTTAGCATTGGTCATATAAACCATTTCTATCAATTTCTCTTATTGTTATAACTATTAGGAGCATTCCGGAAACAGCTCATATTGAAGACATGTAACAACGGTTTTCACAGACCCTGTGTCGTGTACCTCTTTTATTGCTCTATTTTTTAGGATAGGTTTAGAAATTGTATTGTTGAGGATCGGGTTGGGTTTAGAAGAGGGGTTGAATAAACTCAACGGTAAACTTAAATAATTCTTCTGAATGATGTGCTAAAATCCTGTTAGAGATATTAGCAATTCTTGTTCAAGTTCAAAGACCAGCAGATCACAAGATAATGTGAGGAAACGATCTGTTGGTTAGTAGGTGAAAAATAGTGAAACTGAAAAACAGTAGATGGCACAGAGTTTGTTTCTGGAAGTTCGAAGATGAATCTTCTACGTCTCTCCTTCTTCTGTTTCCAGAAGATATCACTAAAAGACTTTGGTGAATACAGTACAACAGTTGTACACACCCACTTCAACAGGACTTACCCTTCGCCTACTGAAACTCTTAGTTTTACAACTCAACTTCTTGAATGATCTTAAGTTCTGGAGAAGACTCTTTTCCAGTTACAAATTCTTCTATCAATGAAATAGTGAAGTGAATAGCTTAAGAAGATATAATGAAAATAGCTAGCACAATATGATCTCAATGATCAAGAGGATGCAATGAAGCGTGTGCTGCTTTTTCAGTGTTGAGCTTTTGAGATAACTGAAAGTTCTAGCGATGCTCGAATGATATTCTTCTGATTGAGATTTGTTCACTACTGCCTCTCTTTTTTTTTAAAAAAAAAAGTGCTTCGTCTCCATATATATAGACTTTATCCAACGTTAAAATCTGAACGGCTCTTTTGACTTTTCAGTGGTTCAGCTTTATTTCCGAAAATGGACCCTGCAGAATACATTAAAGCAATCAGTCTCAGTTCATACTAAAAATGATAAACCGTCTTAAATGTTCTCGTACAACATTTAATGGCATTTAATGAAGCAATAAATGCTAGTATCACGTTAATAGATCAACGGTAATATTTAGAGACTTTGAGATACGCAAGATTCTGTTAGTGTATATTTCGAGTTTTGTATCCTTCTAGTTCTGGTTTTAGCTAAGAAGTCATTTGGTTAAGCAGTACTTGATAAGTGCTGCTACTGGTTTTAGCGCAATAAATGTGCTTCTGTTTTTTCTGTTAATTTACATCTAATGGTTTTGTGCTAATCCAACATCTACTGGTTTTTCCTTAGCATCTCCACAACAAATTTAGTTCTAACAATTTCCCCCTTTGTGGTGATGCCAAAACCTAGATGTTCCGTGTTAGTGAAAAGCAGAAAAACAGATAACGAAGCAGATAAAAACAATTAGTATCCAGAAAAGTCATGTAAAGCACAAATTAGTTAATTAAGACAAAAATAAGACTAGTTTGTTCCAATATCTCTGAAGGTAGCTTCATCTGGATTTTGATCCCTTCCAGTTGAATGAGGTCTGCTGCTACTTGCTCCAGTTCTGTCTTCTTTCCCCTTTTTGGCATCATCAGCAATGACCCTAGCAATTAATTCATCCATTCGCCCAGATAAGTTGTGAATACCATTAGTCAACATCTCTAGATGTGGAGCCTGATTAGAAACTCGATCATTTAGAGCAGTGAGAGTTTGAGATTGAGAATCGATCTTGGAATTCATTTGGTCCATGGTGGTGGAGATTGAGCGAAAAAGGCCATCATGCTCGGTGAGCCGGGTAAGGATGTCAGATTGAGCAAGCGTGAGCTGACTGGAACTTCTGGATATAGCTTGTCGAAAAACAATGGTTTCAGCATACATTTTATGCATAGATTCCGCCGTTTTATGTATTTCTTTGGACATACGGTCTCGGAAGAACTGAGCACCACTGATTTCCACGGTATTTTCACGAGATAGCCGCTTGACTATATCAGAAAGATTCTGTAGCTCTTTTTGTAGATTATCAATCTGAAATTCTAAATCAAAAGGTTCCACAACTGGTGAAGGAGTTCTTGCAAGCAGTCGTTGTTTAATATCTTCCATTCTGGCAATGCGCTCAGGAGACTGCAGGGAAGGAATGATAAGAGCAGTAGAATGTGTAGCTTCTGCTTGAGTGATAAGAGTTGGTTCGGGTTCAGCAGAAGGTCCTTCTGAAGCAGTAGACTGATCTGTTGGCCTTTATTCTGGTTGTTGCAAATCAGCATCAGGTTCAGATATAGCTTGTGGCTCAACAGTAGAAGTTGAAGTATGCAACAAAGTTGCCATGTCAGCTTGATGAGCTTCTGAAAAATGCTCAAGTGCTGGAAGAGATGAGGAAGCAGTAGCCGTAACAGTAGCAGTGGCAGTAGCAGTTGCAGTAGCAGTTGCAGATTCTGGAATGGATTGGACTGGAGGAGGATCAGTAGAAGTAGTAATCACTTGCAGTGAGTCATCTTGTGCTCCTTGAGTCTGCACAATCGATTCGATTACTTCATCAACTGATGCCAGATCATGAACAGAAATCAGCAAGGACGATTGAGTAGGAACTTCTTGAGGTGCAGGAGTACTAGAGACCTTGACTTCAGAAGAAGCTTTGGCCGGTTCCTCAACTGACTGAGTCTTCAAAATGGTGGGGACAGCGGTGACACTGAATTTTGGAGGCTGAGAAAAAGCCTTTTCCTTAGCAACAATTTGCTCAGATAGAATTGTCAGCTGCTCCGACAAAATTTGAATGACATTCTGATCATGAAAAGCTGTAGGACCAGTATAGTCAAAATTTGACTTCAATGTTTTCAGAATGGTGTCCATCTTGTGCTGTTTGATTTTATTCAGAATGTAATTTCGGCGATTTATGGCTTCTATCACATTGTGTGTCTCGGCAGCAGCAAAAACCTTTTTCTTATTTTCCACAGTTTGAGCATAAACACCAGTAGTTTTCAAAAAGGTGATTGGATGGTAGACTCGTACCTTAAGCCAATCATCAAAGAATTTCATGTCTTCTCTGGTTGAAATATCAATTTCTTCCAGATGAAGATCAATTGCTGTTTGAATGGTTGATATTGTCATCGGTGACTGATACAACTCAGTAATCTTTTCTTTCCCTTTTTCAGAAGTAGCAGGGACTACTGGTTTAAAAGCAGAAGAATCAGTAGCAGATTCTCTAATGACCACACCAGAAGTTGGTCTAAAACTTGGAGCAGTTGAAGGCCCTGATTCAACGGCTTTAGCTTTGGTGGATGAGACAACTGGTGGAAAAACTTGTCGAAGAGGGACATTTTCCAATTCAGCAAGAGCTGCTGTTTTCTTGATGCGGATGGTGGTGTGAGGCTTCTTCTTGGATGGAGTGGAAGGCCACCATCACTTGAACCTTTTCTTTGGTCAGTTTGTCGAATGTTCCAGCCTTAACCAACAAGGCTTTTGCCACAATATCAGCGAGTACCTGGTACTCAATTTTCAGTAGCTTCTTGAAGCAGGAAGGTGAGAGCTCTTCACCAGTAGCTGAAAAGATTGTTAAAACAGCAGACATCTCTTCCTTTGTGATATCCGAAAGCTCGGAAGGTCCAGAAATCGGTAGAAAGAAGGTGGAACCGAGAAATGTAGCATCAATGGAGATTGATGCATCTCCCTGTGTATAGTTAATCTTTCCTACAACAACTTCTGCTTTGGCAAAGAAATCTAGAAGAGCAGACTTGTAGATAATAGCAGGTGATTCCAAGAATTTTCGAAGTCCAGATTTGTCCAATGATTTGAACATCTTTACAAGGTTCTCATTCTTAATGGTGAGAACGGATGCAAAATTCACCTGATAAGCATTCAAAGTAGAAGTTGCGGCCATTTCTAAATTTGAAAGAGATTAGAGGTATATTAGCAGTAGATGCAAGGAAATAATCTGAGTTCGTAAAGGGTAATGAAAGAAAATGAACGGTTAAAAATAAAATGTACAGCCGTCAGTAAACATAGTTACACGTGTCGATATGTTTAAGGTTGATATAGAGAGAGAAACATGTGTGTCAGTTACTCTACTCATTTCAAAAATTTAAAAAAATGGCGGGCTGTCCGAGGCGGTTGCTAAAAGAAAAACAGAAGAGAGTTTGTCTTTTTACGGTAACGTCTACTGCTAAAACCAGTAGACTTGTTGTTTTATCAAAAAGACAGACATTCTATCTGTTTTCTAAAAAAGATAAGAAAATCTTAGTCTGACTCAGATACTGTTCCCCCTCGATAAATGCAATTAATAAATGCAGGGATATGATATCTGAGATCAGGATAGATGAATCTTGGAATACGTGTAGTCAGATCGCCGTCTCTTTAGTTTCCTCGAAACTCTATATAAATGCCTGCACATTCACAAACTAAGTCATTCATTTACTAAATTAATTCAAATGATAGGTGTGGATGATCTCTCGGAGTCTTCTCCAGAGTCAGAATCAGCAGAGGAATTCCAAAGACAACTTGAAGTCTTTTGTAAGCAGATGTTTGAACACATCTTTTTCCAATACATTAGTGCTTGCAAGACCCAAGCTTGCTGGATTCTTTTCAAAGAAGATCATCCTTTTCCAAGTTATAAGGATTAGGAAGAAATTCCTTAGTTTAGGAATCCTTATAGTCTTTAGATAGGTTTCTGCTGAAGTACTTTGCAACAAGAAAAGTACTTCAAGCTGCTTATATCCACAAATGTAGTAGATAAACTGAATGTAACGCTTCTGGTTTTATGAAAGAATGTTCTTGTTTTTGACATATTTTGTTTATCTACTGCTTTTAATGAATGTTAGACAATAATAAGGATAAGAAAAACTTAGTCTGTTTAAATCAGAAGACGGTTCTGTAAACTTGAGATTTTTCACTTCTGCATCGTTCAATATACTGGAATGGTTTCTAATAAAATTTCAGTTGAAGTACTTGGTGTTCCTTTATTCCTTTCTGCAAATAACTCAATGTTAACTGAATAAAATAAATAACTGATAGATAATGAGATAAATTCAGAAGGAAGTTGGTCGTCTTATGATAGTTTCTACTGGAAGATAAAGACTGCCTTGTTTTGTTAAAAAGACAAATCACCTTCCGCATCTGACAAAAATCACATATAATCAGAATAAAGTTCCCCCTAAATTAATGTAATTATTAAATGTCACATCTTGGTAAGTGAACCGTCGATGGCTTGATTCAGAACGCTTCGAATTTCACGCTGAAGTTATGATTACCTCGATCTCTGGAACCTGGTTTATCATCTATAAATACAGGCATAGAGGTTAGCCATACAGTCACCTTTAAACAAAATGGAAAAAGAGAATAGTCCTAATTTGGCCGAGGAGTTCATGAGAGAGGTGACCGCTGCAAGAAAACAAGCAATTGAAGACAAGCTGCTGGAAAAAATACTTGCCACCTGGACTAAGGTCCAGGAGCTTCAGTCCTCCTTTGAAGATGGGTTGTTGGCTACTACCAAACAGCTGGTAGCAATGGAGAAGTATTATCGATGTCTCCATAGTGCTGACAGCTAAGACGTCTTCTCTGACGATGGCGTCTACCTCCTCATGCTCTTAAAGGAGCAGAGGACTCTGAAAAAAATTGCTTTTTCAGAGGAGTTTTTGTGTACTTCCACCGGAGAGCTGACCACTTGGTTGGCATTCTGGAGAGAGTACGTTAAGAAAGAAGTAAAGAATGTACGCCCCCGCTTCTATTATTTATAATGAAATCTTATATTTTGTCTATTGATTGTCTCTTTCGCTAAGATTTTATTTTCTGCAAACTAAGACTGAACAATCAAAAAAATTAAGCCACAACATATAACTGAGATGAATATAACAAATAATTAAGTTAAGTCTATCAATCCAAATGTATTTCGGAAATAAGAAAACTTATTCTCAGGCAGAGGTTTCGTAAATATGTCTGCTGCTTGCTGATCAGTAGGAACGTATTCCAGACGAATGTTCTTCTTTTGCACATGATCTCTAATAAAATGATGTCTGATATCAATGTGCTTAGTTCTGGAATGGAGTACTGGATTATGCGATATAGCAATTGCACTGGTATTGTCACATAATATAAGTGATTCAGAGGATTGAACTCCATAGTCTTTAAGTTGTTGTTGTATCCAAAGTATTTGAGAACAGCAGCTTCCAGCAGCAATATATTCTGCTTCTGCAGTAGACGTGGCTATGGAAGTCTGCTTTTTGCTAAACCAGGAGATCAACCTATCACTGTCACGCCCCGAAACTCGGGATTTGACACCGGCGTTGTTTAACAATCACACAATTGAAAAACAACAAGCCTTTGTAGAACATTTTAAATCGAAACTAGTTTATATATCATAATCTTAAACGAAAAAACATCGTCTTTACAATAACAAAATCCAACGAAATATTAAATAATGCGGAAGTATCTTACAATTTATTAAACCATAAAATTCGAAATAAAATCTATTACTAATCTTGTGAATCACCAGCCCCAAAACGGTTCGGATTCTTCCTCCTCAATCTGTTCTTCGGACTTATCTGGGAAGGGTTGTAAGGGGGGTGAGTATTTAGGAATACTCAGCAAATGGGGGAAATATCAAGCACAATAAAAACAACATGCATAAATTTCGAAACACATGACTTTCATACGTACTTCATAAACATGCATAACATTTACGAGCCACTGTGATTTATCTAACTTTCTATGGTTTACTGACGTCAGTCCCTAATTTTTACTCCTCTAAGGGGGTGAGGCCATATAACGGTTATATCCCCCACCGCGTAAGGGTACGTCATGGTTGGGATTCCCACCCATATACAGTCGACTCCTCACAGCGCTTAAAACAGTATGTTAATTCGACACAAGAAAGGGAGTAGAAAAGAACATGTACTCGACTGTATTTTCGAAAATACCAAAAAATCACATATGCATATATCCGAAATTTTAAACCTTTAAAACAGCCAACTTACAGTGTTTGAATGCTAAGAAAAACGTGGTGTCTTGGCTTTGGGAATGGATCGCTTCTCGCTCCTTCTTCGGACGGAACTTCGGCTTGATTCTAGCCTAGCTTCGTGACGATACTCGGGCAGAATTTTGGCTTAGGGGGAGCTGCTAAATTTTGAGATTTCAGCAAGGGGATTTTTGATTTTTAGGGCGTGAATAATGGTTGAGGTGATGGGGTATTTATAGGTGAGGGAAAAGGGTCCAAATTTGGTACACAAATCATACCAAAATCCATGAAATATCTCACAATCTTGACCCCAATATCCTTGCAAATTTCGAAAATTGGGTTGCTTAATTGGTGAGATTATCTTCCAATTCCATGGGATTTAAATCTTTGATTATTTCCCTTAAGCTTGGCTCGAAATATTGAGATGCTAACACAAGGGATTTTCGAAACAAATTGATGATATAGTTTCCAATTTGCCTAGCAACTTCCATGCCTCCATGCATTATAATACTAGGCATATATTCTAGGAGGATTTTCGAAAATCCTATGCAATATTATGTCTAGATTTTTGAGTCTTTCACAATCCTTCCATGATCTAGTATTATTCCTCACAATTTCGAAAATTACATGCACAATCCTAGATTTTATTGTCTTGATAATAAAGATTCCCAATCAACTAAATTTTTAATATTCATATCTTATTCTAGTACAAATATCCAAGGTCCTAATTTCCTTGCAAATAATTAATTAAATGGGGAAAAATACGGTTTTTACATCCCTCCCTCCTTATGATTAGTTTCGTCCCCGAAACTTGAGTTGCCTTGGTCTCCAAATAGGTAGGGATAATCCTTTCGCATCTTCTCTTCCATTCCCAAGTTGCTTCTCGCTCTGTGTGGTTGGACCACTGTACCTTGATGTAGGGAATGATACGCCGTCTAAGGACTTGTTCTTTGGTGTCCACGATTCTGATGGGGACTTCTTCGTATTTTAGTTCTTCTCCCAAGTTCCCTTCGATCAAGAGCGGTTCTACTTCTAATACGTGACTCGGGTCTGTAATGTACCTTCTTAGTTGGGACACATGGAACACGTTGTGTATCCTTGACATGCTTGGTGGGAGCGCCAGTCTGCATGCTAACGTGCCCACTCTCTCCAAGATTTCGAATGGTCCAACATATCGAGGGTTCAATTTCCCGGCCTTACTGAATCAGACAACTCCTCTCATAGGCGAGACTTTCACATAAGCTTTCTCGCCCACTTTGAACTCTACCGGCCTTCTGGAGACGAATTCAGCTACATCTCTTTTCATGCCATTCCACCAGAAATTATTCTTGAGATCCCTGTACATTTTCGTACTGCCCGGGTGGACTGAGAATCTTGACTTGTGCGCCTCTGTCATGATCTCTTGGCGAAGGTTATCATTGTCGGGCACACACAGTCTCCCTTTCATCCATAAGATTCCCATGTCATCAATCTGATGCTCCTGAGACTTCCCTTCTCTGACTTGCTCCTTAAGTTTAGTCAGTGCCGGGTCTCGATCTTGGTTTAACTTGACGGTCTCCTGTAGACATGGCTGGGCCGAGAGGGAAGCTAGAGTTACCTTGCCTGGGCTCTTCCGACTAAGCGCATCAGCCACTTTGTTTGCTTTACCCGGATGGTAGCTTATGGTCAAGTCATAGTCCTTCAGAAGTTCGATCCATCGCCTTTGCCTCATGTTAAGTTCCTTTCGGGAGAACAAATACTTGAGGCTCTGATGGTCCGTGAAGATTTCACATTTAGCGCCATAGAGGTAGTGCCTCCAAATCTTTAAGGCGAAGACAACCGCTGCTAGTTCCAGATCATGAGTAGGGTAATTCTGCTCATGCGGTTTCAATTGCCTTGATGCGTAGGCGATCACTCTTCCCTCTTGCATTAGTACGCATCCTAGACCGTCCTTAGAGGCGTCACTGTAGATAGTGAAATCTTTATTCTCTGCGGGCAGAATCAAGACTGGCGTGGACGCGAGTTTCTCTTTCAATGTCTGGAAACTCTTCTCACAATCCTCATTCCAGATAAATTTAGAATTCTTTTGTGTGAGCTTTGTCAGTGGCACGGCTATCGAGGAGAACCCTTCAACAAACTTCTGATAGTAGCCTGCCAATCCAAGAAAGCTTCTGATATCGGTGGCGTTCTTCGGTCTCGGCCATTCTGTAATTGCTTGTACTTTATTTGGATGCACTGACACTCCTGCTTTCGAAATTACATGTCCCACGAAGGACACACTCTTTAGCCAGAATTCACACTTGCTGAACTTAGCATAAAGCTTATTCTCTCTCAAAGTTTGCAGAGCAATGTGAAGGTGTTTTTCGTGGCTCGTCTCATCAGGGGAATAGACGAGAATGTCGTCGATGAACACCACTATGAACTGATCCAGGAATGGCTTGAACACTCTATTCATCAGATCCATGAATGCTGCTGGTGCGTTGGTCAGACCAAAAGGCATCACCGTGAATTCATAATGCACATATCTGGTTCGAAAGGCTGTCTTGGGAATATCTTCAGCCCTGACCTTCAACTGGTGGTAACCTGTCCTCAGATCCAGTTTAGAAAAGACGGAGGCTCCTTTAAGCTGATCAAAAAGATCGTCTATCCGAGGTAGAGGGTACCTGTTCTTGATTGTGATCTTGTTCAATTCTCTATAGTCGATGCACAATCTCATACTCCCGTCTTTCTTTTTCACGAAGAGTACTGGAGCTCCCCACGGGGACACACTCGGTCGAATTTGCTTTTTATCTAGCAACTCTTGGAGTTGTTCCTTCAGCTCCTTGGGCTGGTGCCATTCTGTAAGGTGCCTTGGAGATTGGTGCAGCACCGGGAACCAAATTGATTTCGAACTCAATCTCACGGTCCGGGACCGTCCCTGAGAGTTCTTCAGGAAAAACATCTGGGAACTCCTTCACTATCGGGATGTCTTCCAGTTTCAGTTCGACTTCTTCTTTTACTTCACTGACCATCGCTAGGTAGATGTCCTCCCCGGATTTCATGGCTTTCCAGGTTTGAGATGCGGAAAGTAGTGACTTCCGTTCCTTGGATGTACCGTGAAACACGACTTCTTCCTGATCTGGGGTTCGGAGTTTGACTCTCTTTCCTTTACAATCTACTATTGCACTGTTTCTTGCTAACCAATCCATTTCTAAGATTACGTCGAAATCGACCATGATCAACTGTATCAAATCGGCGCTAAAAGTCTGATCAGTAATACTGAATTTACAATCTCTGTAAATCTCGTCCGTTTCAACGGCTCTATTAGTAGGTGTGGCTATTCGGAAAGGTTCAGTTAGCTTATCGGGCTTACGTCCTAGCTTCTTAGCAAACCTCTTAGACATAAAGGAATGGGTAGCACCACAGTCAAATAATGCATAAGCAGGCACTGATTGAATTAGAATGGTACCTGACACGACTTCCGTTGCGTCGTCAGCCTCTTCCTGAGTCATGGCAAAGACCCTGGCATTAGGTTTGTCTTCTTTTTGTTTACTAGAGATTGCTCCTGCATTTGGCCCAGTTACTCTGTTCGGCCCTGCTGGTCGGTTGGCGGCGGTAGGACACTCTGCAATTCTGTGCCCCGATTTTCCACATCCAAAGCATACACCGCTGGCCCTTCGGCATTCCCCGGAGTGCTTGAAGCCACATGTTGGGCATGGCTTGAGTCCTTGATGGTTATTGGCGGGGAATTTCTCTGAGGGAGGTCCACCTGACTGATTGGGCCTCTTGAACACTGGTTTTCCCTGGGAAGGCTGGCTGACAGGGGGTCGCTTGTTCCTGTTTTCCCCTTTTCTTCGACGAATATCAGCTTCGGCTCGGATAGCCGCACCCATTAGGTCTTAAAAGTTGGCAGGTTGGTAGACTGCTAGAGCAGATTGGATCCAGCTATTCAACCCCTTCTTGAAACGATGCAATTTCAGAACTTCGTCTGCCATAATTGCTGGAGCATATGATCCAAGGGCATTGAACTGAGAGGTATATTCCACTACTGACATATCTGGAGCCTGACTGAAATTTTCAAACTCACTTAGCTTCTGCAGTCTGACTTCTGCCGGGTAGTACTGTTTTAGAAATGTTTCTCGGAAGATTCGCCATGTGATTGGTCCAGCAGCAGTCATGGCTGGCGAGACTGCTTCCCAACATTTAGCTGCCTTGTCTTCCAGGAAGAGCACTATCACGTCCACTTTTAGTGCATCCGGGACTTCCAACAGTCTCAACTGAGTTTCCACACTCTTTAGCCAACTCTGGCTAACTTCAGGGTCAGCAGCGCCACTGAAAGTTGGACACCTGTTCTTGCGCAGCGACTCATAGTGGAACTTGACTCCGTGCTGCGGTGGACGTGGTGGTGGTTGATTGGCATTCGGGTTCACTAACTCTTGTAGTGTTGTTGCCACGATTGTGGCTATGGCCATCAAGTCTGCTTGATTAAGGCTGAACTGAGGTGGAGGTACGTTGCCTTCTTCGTTGGCATTGTTGTTGTTGTTGTCGTTGTTGTTAGCATAACGGGGGTTGCGGTTTTGTATTGGTGGTCTACCGGCCATTTCCTGACAAGCTAAACGCTTCTAAGAATTTGACGTGCATAACGAAATTTTGAATAAATGAGTTATGTTGGAACAACTGAAGTTAATAAGTAAACATAACTTGAACATAGATGAAATACTGAGATTAATAAATAATCATAATTTTATTAACTTCCGAATGTAAATGAACAACTGAATGAACAAAGCGTACTGAATGGAAATAAATCATATGACTGGAATAAAATAGCAACAATGGAAAGATAAACTCCTAGTAATAAGGAAATGTAACTAAGAGTCTAATCATCTATCTCTCCATCTCCTAAGGCAGCTATAGGCTCATCTATCTCAACAGGTGCTTCTTCTTCCGGCTCCTCCTCCGGCTTTTCCTCTTGCAGTATCTCCACCATGTGTGTGAGCTGGGCGTTATCTTCTGTGAGCTGTGTCACTTGCGCCTTAAGTCCCTGAATCTCTGCCTCAGCCACTTCCATCTCGTCGTTCCAATGCTGTCGATACTGCAGCTGATACTGTTTCTTCCTTTTGATTTTATCCTTTAGGGCTTCAACTTGCTGGACCAGACGTTGGTTCACATACGCTAGGCTGTTCATGGCTTCACCAGAATTTTCCAGTCTTCTCTTAACTTTGGAATTCTGCTGTTTCTCTTCCTCCAGCTCCTTGCGACAACGGTCCGCATCCTCTCATAGCTTCCCATGCTGATACTTGCACTGCTCTATGATAAGTCTTAGATCCATGTTATCAACTCTCACTAACTCACCCTGATAGATCGAGTGGTTGAGGCGGACCTGAATCTCTTCTTTCTCAGCGGTTAAGGTTTCGATCTCACTCCTCCTCTCACTCAATCGGGCTCTAAGTCGCCAAATCTGACGGGACTGATAGTGAAGGGCAAGCTCCTTCAGACGAATGGCAGCTTGGGCACGAGAGGCATTTCCTGAAATCAAAAATGGAAATGCTCAGAATCCGAAATAGACAGTGTATAACAAGAACAATATGCAATATATATGAAATTTACGAAATTTAAATAAATAAATATATATATTTTTTCTAAAAATGGAAAGTTTTGAGATAGACACATGGATTCGAAGCATATGTCGAGAGGATTCCAGAACAGTTGACGGAATCGAATTCGGAGTTTCCTATGAAAAGTTATAAGGTTTACAAAACTTTCCTAAAACGGCAAAAACGATGTTTCGGAGGCCTAAACGAAGGATTTTCGTGATTTCAGCCCGGTGCTCACGACTTTAGGGTGGTGAGTCTCGTTCGTTGGGTCGTTTCGAGGGGGTAGCATCGGCCCCGAGTCAAAATTCGTCCGAAATTTTTCGTCGTTTTTTTTTTCCGAAAAATCCTTTCCCACCCAGATTATGAACCTGGCGGCTCTGATACCACTTAAATGCCACGCCCCGAAACTCGGGATTTGACACCGGCGTTGTTTAACAATCACACAATTGAAAACAACAAGTCTTTGTAGCACAGTTTAAACCGAAACTAGTTTATATATCATAATCTTAAACGAAAAAACATCGTCTTTACAATAACAAAATCCAACGAAATATTAAATAATGCGGAAGTGTCTTACAATTTATTAAACCATAAAATTCGAAATAAAATCAATTACTAATCTTGTGAATCACCAGCCCCAAAACGGTTTAGATTCTTCCTCCTCAATCTGTTCTTCGGACTTATCTGGGAAGAGTTGTAAGGAGGAGTGAGTATTTGGGAATACTCAGCAAGTGGGGGAAATATCGAGCACAATAAAAACAACATGCATAAATTTCGAAACACATGACTTTCATACGTACTTCATAAACATGCATAACATTTACGAGCCACTGTGATTTATCTAACTTTCTATGGTTTACTGACGTCAGTCCCTAATTTTTACTCCCCTAAAGGGGCGAGGCCGTATAGCGGTTTATCCCCCACCGCGTAAGGGTACGTCATGGTTGGGATTCCCACCCATATACAGTCGACTCCTCACAGCGCTTAAAACAGTATGTTAATTCGACACAAGAAAGGGAGTAGAAAAGAACATGTACTCGACTGTATTTTCGAAAATACCGAAAAATCACATATGAATATATCCGAAATTTTAAACCTTTAAAACAGCCCACTTACAGTGTTTGAATGCTAAGAAAAACATGGTGGCTTGGCTTTGGGAATGTATCGCTTCTCGCTCCTTCTTCGGACGGAACTTCGGCTTGATTCTAGCCTAGCTTCGTGACGATACTCGGGCAGAATTTTGTCTTAGGGGGAGCTGCTGAATTTCGAGATTTCAGCAAGGGGATTTTCGATTTTTAGGGTGTGAATAATGGTAGAGGTGATGGGGTATTTATAGGTGAGGGAAAAGGGTCCAAATTTGGTACACAAATCATACCAAAATCCATGAAATATCTCACAATCTTGACCCCAATATCCTTGCAAATTTCGAAAATCAGGTTGCTTAATTGGTGAGATTATCTTCCAATTCCATGGGATTTAAATCTTTGATGATTTCCCTTAAGCTTGGCTCGAAATATTGAGATGCTAACACAAGGGATTTTCGAACCAAATTGATGATATAGTTTCCAATTTGCCTTGCAACTTCCATGCCTCCATGCATTATAAAACTAGGCATATATTCTAGGAGGATTTTCGAAAATCCTATGCAATATTATGTCTAGATTTTTGAGTCTTGCACAATCCTTCCATGATCTAGTATTATTCCTCACAATTTCGAAAATTACATGCACAATCCTAGATTTTATTGTCTTGATAATAAAGATTCCCAATCAACTAAATTTTTAATATTCATATCTTATTCTAGTACAAAGATCCAAGGTCCTAATTTCCTTGCAAATAATTAATTAAATGGGGAAAAATCCGGTTTTTACAATCACCAAGAAATTGACAAAAACCACTTGTGATTTTCCTATCCAGTTTACATCCTGCATAATCAGCATCTGAGTATCCAATAAGATTAAACGACGAGTCCTTGGGATACCAGAGGCCTACATTTTGAGTTCCTTTCAAGTACTTCAAAATACGTTTAGCAGCAATATAATGAGATTGTTTGTGGTTAGATTGAAATCTCGCACTAATACAAACAACAAACATAATATCGGTTCTACTGGCAGTAAGATATAACAATGAGCCAATAAGACCACGATACTGAGTTACCTCTACTGGAGTTCCCCCTTCATCTTTATCAAGTTTGGTAGACGAACTCATAGCAGTGGAAGCAGCAGAACATGCTTCCATCCCAAACTTTTTCAGTAGTTTCTTTGTATACTTAGCTTGATTTATGAAGATTCCAGTATCAAGTTGCTTGATTTGAAGTCCTAAGAAAAATGTTAATTCTCCCATCATGCTCATCTCGAACTGTTCATGCATTAACTTAGCAAACTTTGCACATAATTTGGGGTTAGTTGACCCAAATATGATATCATCAACATAAATCTAAACTAATAATATGTGCTTGTTTTTTACTAGGGTAAACAAAGTCTTATCTACGGTACCAACGGTGAAATCATGATTAATAAGAAATTGTGAAAGTGTGTCGTACCAAGCCCTAGGTGCTTGTTTCAGACCATACAGTGCATTGTGTAATTTAAAAACATGATTCGGTAACAGATGATTAGAAAAACCTAGAGGCTGTTCAACATAGACTTCCTCTTGTAGTAGACCATTGAGAAACGCACTCTTCACATCCATCTGATATACTTTGAAGTTTTTGAAAGCAGCAAAAGCTAAAAATATTCTGATAGCTTCGAGCCTAGTTACTGCTGCAAAGGTTTCATCATAGACTATTCCTTCTTCTTGTCTGAATCCTTGTGCAACCAGTCTTGCTTTGTTTCTTACAACTGTTCCTTCCTCATTTAGTTTGTTTCTGAATACCCACCGAGTTCCAATGACAGCTTGGTGAGAAGGTCTAGGTACTAGAAACCAAACTTTATTTCTCTCAAATTGATTCAGCTCTTCTTGCATAGCTTCTATCCAACTGGGATCCAGAAGAGCTTCTTCAATCTTCTTTGGTTCATCTTGAGAAATAAAAGCAGCATGCATGTATTCATTTATCATCTGCCTTCTGGTCCTTAGCGGAGCTGCTGGATTTCCAATTACCAAAGATGGAGGATGAGATTTTCTCCAAATAAAAGGATTTAGATTATCTTCATACAAAGCAGTAGATTGTTTTAGAGTATCAGCTGCTATTTCTGAAATGTCTGCTGCTGGTTCTAGAATGTCAGCTGCTGGTTCTGGAATGTGAATGTCTGGTACTGGATTTTGAATATCCTTGACACTTACTTCTGCATCATCTTCACTGTCTAATTCCAGATGAACCCTGTCTAACCTTTTACTTAGATTAAATATGTTAGTAATCTCGGGAGCACTGCTGTCTTCATCAAAGACAACATGAATAGATTCTTCAACATTGAGTGTCTTATTATTGAAAATTCTAAATGCTTTACTAACTGATGAATATCCAAGAAACAAACCAGTGTCAGATTTTGAATCAAATGCAGCTAAATGATTTTTGCCATTATTGTGCACAAAACATCTACAACCGAAAACATGAAAGTAAGATACGTTCGGTTTACTTCCTTTCCATATTTCGTAAGGAGTCTGATTGTTTCTCTTGTTGATCATTGTTCTGTTTTGTGTGTAGCAAGCTGTATTAATAGCTTCTGCCTAGAAGCGCTGAGAGATGTCTGCATCTGCTAGCATTGTTCTAGCAGCTTCTTTAAGTGTTCTGTTTCTCCTCTCAGCTACTCCATTTTGTTGAGGCGTCCTGACAGCTGAATATTCATGATGAATGCCCTGTTCATCTAGATATATCTCAATAATTTTGTTAGTAAATTCAGTACCTCGATCACTTCTGATTATAATGACAGAAACTGATTTTTCATTTTGAATCTTTTTCAGAAGTTTGATCAGGAGGCTACTGGTTTGATCTTTTCCAGCAAGAAAAATTATCCAAGTAAATCTAGAGAAATCATCAACAACAACAAGGGTGTATCTCATTCCCCCTAAGCTCATGATAGGGATTGGACCAAACAAGTCCATATGTAATAATTCTAAACATCTTGAGGATGATTTGCTGCCTTTATTTTTGAAGCTAGATCTTACTTTCTTACAAAGTTGACATGCAGAACATGCATGATTCTTAATAAATTTTATGTCTGGTGATCTATCGACTAAGTTCTGCTTTTTGAGATTGTTAATAGACTTGAAATTCAGATGATTCAATCTTTTGTGCCACAGCCAGTGTTTATCACTTAGAGATGCAACTAAACATGTAGGAGTAATGATATGATCTATGTTCCATGAAATTTTATAGGTGTTGCCTTTTCTTACTCCGGTTAAAACAGTAGAGTCATCAGGATTTTTAATTGTGCAAGTGTGCTTCTGGAATGCTACTGAAAATCCATTATCACATAATTGACTTATACTGATCAAGTTATAACAAAGATTTTCAACTAAGAGCACATCCTTAATAGTGATGTTACCATGGATAATCTTACCCTTACCCACGGTTTTACCTTTTGAGTTGTCCCCAAAGGTTATCTCTGGTCCAGCACAACTTACTACTTCTGATAGTAGACTCTTCTGTCCAGTCATATGTCTTGAACATCCACTGTCCAAATACCATGTTGAGCTACTGATCTTGGTTTTCTTCACATGTACCTGCAAACACAAATTTTAGTATCTGGTACCCAATTTATTTGGGTCCAAGCCTTATTAGTCCCTTTGGAACCCACATTTGTACAATTTTCGTACTTTGGGTATCCATGGAGGTGTGTGCAACAGAGAGTCTGTTATTTCTAACATTATGCATCTTAGCATGTTGTTCTTCCCTTCTGTTTCTGTTGTCTGGCCTGTATCTCTTCTGAACAGGTCTAGAATTGTAGTATTGGTAGTTTTTAACCTTCATAGGAGATTGTCTTCCTGAGTTGAATCCTCTTCTGAATCCAGAACTCTGGTCAACTCTTTCCTTAGGTTCAACATAACCCAGACCATAATGCATCCTTTTGTTCATCTGATTTAGATTCTTTTCAACTGAGGCAGTAGGTACTTCTGGTTTCTGTACTACACTGGATTTCACAAAATGAATGTGCTTCCCTTTGCACATATCCAGTTTTGGCTTAGTATTCGTTTCAGAAGTGCCTTCATTATTACAAAATCCGAGACCACTCCTGTCTCCAGATTGTTTTTGTAACTCTTGCATCTTTTCGAGTGAAATAGAGGACTTGTTCCAAACATTCACCAGTAGTGATAACTTCTGGTTTTCAGAAAGTATCGTCTGGTAATCTGCTTTTGCTCTTTCATTCTCCGTTTTTAATTTACTCATCTCAACTTGTAAATCATTACAGCTGTCTACTTGCAAGCAAGTTAACTTACTGTTCTGATTTTTTAAGTTCTGATTTTCGATCTTAACTTCCTCGAATGATTGAGAAAGTCTAGAATACTCTTCTACCATGTCGTGTAATGCTTTGACTAAATCAGTGCGTGTAAATTCATCAGAGCCAAAGTCAAATACCTCTCCGGATGTCGAGGTTGACTCAGTATTTGCCATCAGACTTTTGATCTCATCTTCATCACTTTCACTTGAATGGCTTTCAGAATCAGAAGATTCAGAACTTGAGTCTGCCCATTTGGACTTACTTTCTTCTGCAATCATTGTCTTTCTGTCTCTTCTGGTCTTTTTATCATTGCGTTTGATACCCTTCTTCTTCTGGTCATCCTTCTTTGGTTTTGGACAATCAGCAATAAAATGTCCAATTTTTCCACAGTTAAAGCATGCCATATCACCAGAGGGTGATTCTTTTTTGAAATTTCGGTTGGGACTTTGAAATGTTCTGTGATTCTTTTTCATGAATCTGGAAAAATTCTTAACAAATAATGACATTGCGTCATTGCTTATCTGTTCAGCGCTTCTCTCAGAAGTATTCTCTATAGCAGTAGTAGAAGATGAACTTGGGATAACTGTAGCAGTAGTAGCTGCGAGAGCTTTGGTTGGTGGAATTGCTAAGGGCTCTTCTCCACTTCGAACTTCAAGTTCAAACTCATATGCCTTCAGATTTGAGAACAAGTCATGCAGTTCCAACTTGTTTAGATCTCTGGAAGCTCTCATTGCCATCATTTTGACGTCCCATTCTCTGGGTAGGGCTCTCATTACCTTTAATGCAACTTCCCTATTGCCAAAATCTTTCCCAAGAGCTATGAGTTCATTGACAAGGCTGTTGAAGCGTTCATCAAACTCATTCATAGTTTCTCCAGCCTTCATCTTCATATTCTCAAACTTCTGCATGGCTACAGAAAGTTTGTTTTCCTTAGTTTCTTCGTTTCCTTCACAGATCTGAATCAATTTTTCCCAGATTTCCTTTGTAGTAGGACACATCTTGATTTTGCTGAAGGTATTTTTGTCGAGTGTCTTGTACATAATGTCCTTCGCAACAGTGTCAAGATTGGCTTTCTTCTTGTCCTCACTTGTCCGTTCATATCTTGGTTTTTCCAGCATCTGAGGTGCACCTTCGGTGATAGCAATAGCTGGATTTGGCTTTAAGATCTTTAATGGACCGTCTGTGATGACATACCACATGTCATCATCTTGAGCTGCAAGATGGGCTTGCATTCTGATTTTTCAGTCATCAAAGTCTTCTTTTGAGAACATTGGAATTTTGCTAAATTGAGCCATGTCTGTTAAATATTTTTTAGAACAAGAATAACCAGCTCTGATACCACTTGTTGAGGATCGGGTTGGGTTTAGAAGGGGGGATTGAATAAACTCAACGGAAAACTTAAATAATTCTTCTGAATGATGTGCTAAAATCCTGTTAGAGATATTAGCAATTCTTGTTCAAGTTCAAAGACCAGCAGATCACGAGATAATGTGCGGAAACGATTTGTTGGTTAGTAGGTGAAAAATAGTGAAACTGAAAAACAGTAGATGGCACAGAGTTTGTTTCTGGAAGTTCGAAGATGAATCTTCTATGTCTCTCCTTCTTCTGTTTCCAGAAGGTATCACTAAAAGACTTTGGTGAATACAGTACAACAGTTGTACACACCCACTTCAACAGGACTTACCCTTCGCCTACTGAAACTCTTAGTTTTACAACTCAACTTCTTGAATGATCTTAAGTTCTGGAGAAGACTCTTTTCCAGTTACAAATTCTTCTATCAATGAAATAGTGAAGTGAATAGCTTAAGAAGATATAATGAAAATAGCTAGCACAATATGATCTCAATGATCAAGAGGATGCAATGAAGCGTGTGCTGCTTTTTCAGTGTTGAGCTTTTGAGATAACTGAAAGTTCTAGCGATGCTCGAATGATATTCTTCTATTTGAGATTTGTTCACTACTGCCTCTCTTTTTTTTAAAAAAAAAGTGCTTCGTCTCCATATATATAGACTTTATCCAACGTTAAAATCTGAACGGCTCTTTTGACTTTTCAGTGGTTCAGCTTTATTGCCGAAAATGGACCCTGCAGAATACATTAAAGCAATCAGTCTCAGTTCATACTAAAAATGATAAACCGTCTTAAATGTTCTCGTACAACATTTAATGGCATTTAATGAAGCAATAAATGTTAGTATCACGTTAATAGATCAACGGTAATATTTAGAGACTTTGAGATACGCAAGATTCTGTTAGTGTATATTTCGAGTTTTGTATCCTTCTAGTTCTGGTTTTAGCTAAGAAGTCATTTGGTTAAGCAGTACTTGATAAGTGTTGCTACTGGTTTTAGCGCGATACAAGTGCTTCTGTTTTTTCTGTTAATTTACATCTACTGGTTTTGTGCTAATCCAACATCTACTGGTTTTTCCTTAGCATCTCCACAACAAATTTAGTTCTAACATGTACCTATTGAATACCTTTAGTATTGATCGTATAAACCGCTTCTATAAATTGCTCGTACTTATATAACTATTAGGAGCATTCGGGAAACTGCTCAAATTGAAGACATGTAACAAACGTTTTTCACAGAACCAGTGTCGTGAACATTTATTGCTCTATTTTTTAGGATAAGTTTAGAAATTGTACCTATTGAATACTTTTAGTATTGGTCATATAAACCGCTTCTGTAAATTGCTCGTATTGATATAACTATTAAGAGCATTCGAGAAACTGCCATAATGAAGACATGTAACAACGTTTTTCACAGTACCAGTGTCGTGGACCACTTTTATTGCTTTATTTTTTTTTAGGATAGTTTTAGAAATTGTACCTATTGAATACTTTTAGTATTGGTCGTATAAACCGCTTCTATAAATTGCTCTTATTGATATAACTATTAGGAGCATTCGGGAAACTTCTCATATTGAAGACATGTAACAAAGTTTTTCACAAAACCGGTGACGTGGACCGCTTTTATTGCTCTATTTTTTAGGATAGGTTTAGAAATTACACCTATTAAACAATTTTAGTATTGCTCGTATCAACTTAAATGGATATTTTATTCCTTTATTATTTTGCTAAATTGATATTATCAATTTAAGATTTTGCCTTTCTAGATTATCAAATCTTGCTTGATTTAATTCAAAAATGATAATATCTTGGTTTACTTCTTTCTAGATTATCAAATCTCACTTGATTTATTTCTAAATGATATTATCTTGGTTTACTAATTTCTAGATGATAAGATCTTGATTGATTTATATCTAGGTATTATATGATTTGTTTTAAATATGATTTTTATCTCGAAAATATTTTATCCATGTTTAAAATAGTTTTATCCCTAATGAAATCTTGTTATCTATATTTTCCAGGACGATTTTATGGAATGAATTTTAGGTCAAGCAATGGTATATATATGAAGAACTTCACGGCCGCAGTAGAGGTCTTGAAGAGAGAGTTGGACTAGAGAACTTTTCACAGAGAATAAATTATAATAGTCCAACATATATTTGCTCTGCAGTTTTTATGTGATCGGGTGGTCACTTTATTGTGCAGTTGCTGAAGTTTTGTGTGATCGTGTGATCACTTTGTTGTGGAGAGGATTAGCTGAAGTTTTCGGAGTGCACGTAAAGGTCGGCACAAGAGTTCTTGCATAGAAGAAATATACCAGAGCCGAGCCTATTTTGATGAGACGTTTTTGTGCGATCGGGTGATCACTTTACAACGTAGGAGAGCTGCTGGATTTTTCTGAACACACACAGAGTTTAGATATTGAATATTTTCGTGTGAAGACTTTGTGTGATTGAGTCACAGACCTTCCGTGTTGCTGATTGGTGTTGACAACACTCAAGAACAACACTGACGCAGAGTGTTGATCGAAGAGTGATTTTGTTTGTTTTAAGCAATACGTGTTTTCGGTTTATGCATCTAGTTTTTATGTGATTTATTTTGATGTATTTTAATTCCTTGGAGTGTCAAGGAAATCTTGTTTTGGTATTCTCACTAATATTATTTTGGTGTAAATGATTTACATAATTTTCTAGTGAATTTTTGCCATGAGGCATAGCACAAGTATTCGTACTTGTGCATAATTTAAACCTGATATTTATTTATTAAAAGTTTGTGTGTGTGTTAAATAATCAATTTTCGCTGCATGTTGTGTGCTCGTGTTGACAACTCCAGAGCACAATACTAACTTCTGATACACACACTATAATTAATTTTCTGTACGTTTATGAGCAACATTCCTTTCATAACCGCTTCTATAAATTGTTCTTATTGATATAACTATTAGGAGCATTCAGAAACTGCTCATATTGAAGACATGTAACAACTGCTTTCACAGAACCGGTGTCGTAGATCGCTTTTATTGCTCTGTTTTTTAGGATGTGTTTATAAATTGTACCTATTAAATAGTTTTAGTATTGATAGTATAAACCGATTTTATAAATTGCTCTTATTGATATAACTATTAGGATCATTTCGGAAACTGCTTATATTGAAGACGTGTAATAACGGTTTTCACAAAACCGGTGTCGTGGACCACTTTTATTGCTCTAGTTTTTATGATTGTTTGAGAATTATATCTAAATATTTT